>NC_090921.1:840426585-841050335 GCF_040938575.1 Ambystoma mexicanum | reverse complement strand
TTCAGGCGGGCAAATGGGTTACCAGTATAGCATGCACTCCTGTTGGGAAAACTGATTGATGTAATTGAGTAACCTACGCAGATAGCCATAGTGAAGTGCCAAGCACACACTTGAGGGGAGGATCCTGTCTCAAGGGAAAATGAAGCAACAGACTTTGAAGCTAAATGTGCCACCTATTTGGAGAACTATTAGAAATAGAAACAGCATCAAATGGTACTGAAGGAAGGGTACAATGTATTGCCAGAAACACAGGTTATGAAATTAAAGGGAGCTGCACCCAGTGAGGGGAAAGAATTGTGGACTAAAAGAGGATGTACAATAGCTTCCACAGATGCCCTATGGCAGCAGAATAACACAGGGAAAGTGCTCATGCCACTAGCATTACTGAACACTGCACTGACACAGCTACATCACCCAACACACATGGGAAAGAAGATAATTGCTACCCGAAACATGGTTCTGTCCTAATTTGGCGGAACAAGCAGCTGAATTTGTGAGTAATTGCTTGACATGCAAGCAATACACAGCAGGACATACAGTGAGAGTTGTGAGAGGAGCCCTACCTCGACCGATAGGCCCATTCCAGCATTTACATATTGACTACATTGACATGATCCAAGTGTGTCAAGGATATCGCTACATGATAGTGGTTGTGTGCCCATTTTCCAGGTGGATTGAGGCAGGTCCCTGCTCTCACCCTGATGCTCTCAGAGCGAAAACATTTCTAGTGAGAGAATTTTTCCAAAGATGGGGTGTGTGTTAGGTCCTGCGGTCTGACAACGGCCCTCACTTCGCCAATGAGATGTTCAAGCACATCACAACGTTGCTGGGCATCCAACGCAAATTCACCTGTGTGTACCACCTGCAAGCCAATGGAGTATGTGAATACCTAAACGGCATTCTGAAGGAAACCATTTCCAAAACACAGCAGAGCACAAAGAAAAGCTGGCTGCACTGCTTGCCTCTTGCATGGTGTGCAGTGCGCAATAAGCCTGGGTCTGACCACCATTTAACGCCCCCTGAGGTGGTGACAGGATGACGCATGCAACTCTCATTGGCTCCTCCCACTATGGCACTGAAAGATGGGGAGAGTAGTGCAGATGTGTTAGGGCAAGAAATGTATGAGTACATTACTTCCTTGATTGCTAGTGCCTCTTTTATTTCTCGCCAGATACAACGACACAGGGGTCCCAGAAGACTGCAGATAAAGCAGCTGTGCCAACGCACCAAAAGACTCAGAAATAAGGAGAACAGTAACCATGGGGGGGCCAAGTCCTATTACGTAACTTTATTAGGTGCTGGAATGCACCAGGGCAACAGGTCTGCACACTGTGGAGAAAGCGGCTGACCGCTAGTGCAACTAGTGGGAAAGACTGTTTCAAATCACTTGTCCGACATCAAGCCCTACAAAGCAGCAGCCTCACCTGGCAACGAGTTCAACAGGGACAACAATCAGCAGAAGGAAGAGCAACCCGTTGATTCTGAACTTACACTGCCGAGTGGAGGTTACCCAATGGTTACTTGCTCACGGGCAGCAGATCTAGGGACAGGACTGCTCATTGATTTAGAGTGAGGATAGTCTGTTTGGTGTTTTATTCTCTACATACAGAGTTGATTTGAAAACCAAAGTAATAATTGATGATTATTCTTGTTGCCTGCTGACTATCACCCTGATACTTCCTCAGAGCAGTTTGTCCACCAAGTTAGAAGACCCAGTAGTTTCAGAGCACGAACACCCATGGTGTATTATCTTGCCTTTGTAGAGTATCTGACCCAAGCTTACCCACAGCTCGAACACAGCGACCCTCCTATTATCGCAACATTGAGAGACCCAGCAATAAGAGCAGTGTGGGAGCATGTGTTCATATTTGTGCTGAATAACTATTTAGTGCACAGGGCTTAAGGTGTGACCTAAAAATACTAACCTAATAATGCATTTCTTCATGCATTTGAGGCGGGCAACTATATCTTCAAGCTGCAAGGACAAGGTAGAAATTAGTGGAATATTAAAGAATGTGATTATTCAGTTGTGTCTCTTTATTCCCCGCAGAATTGTTGTTGCTAGTGCTACCGCTGTATCCTCTACTAACACTCCCCCAACCCAAGCAGGTGGAACGATCATGTCAGGTGGACAGGAGAGCACTGTGAGCACAGTAAGGAGAGGTAAGTACAGTGTTGACACAGACATGAAAGGGGTAAACATGTATCTCACCGACACTGCTAAAGTGTCTAATAACATGTGGCACACGCACATGACCAAAGTGGGTAAGGAAACCACTGCGGAGAGATGTTATGTCTGCTCATTAATCCCCTATGCCATGAGTGCTTCCAAAACGTTCATAGCAACAGAAATATCAGCAGCGAGAGCACAATGCCTGATGTACCTGTCGATGGTGACAACTTGAGGAAGATTCAAAGGGAAGACACCAACCTTGAGGTGGACGTCTCAAACAAGATTCCCGTATGAAGATAATTACACTAGACATGATGAACAACTTTTGGCAACTGGATGAAGCAATAAAGTACATCACTGATGGACCAGAGAAGGGGGAAACAAACACAATAACATTGAAGGAACTGCCATTCCCATGGACAAGATTGAAGGAAATTGGAGGAGAACCTGGATGCTGGGAAAGACCACAGATATTTGTGTATGGCCAGGTATACACAGACGATGGATGGAAGGATGAAGTGGTGGGGAGCAAGGCACTAAACCTGGCACAGTCACCAGTGAATAAGGTACAGGAAGGGAATGACAAGTGTCTGAAGGAGTGGGCTTAGAGTGCAAAACTGGTCACCTGGGTGGAAAATGAAGCTGGACCAATGCCTATAATACCCCTGAAGACTCCAGCACTGTGTTACCAGAATGTTGGTGAAGTGGAAATTGGAGAACATGTAGGATGCAGAAGCATAGACAAGCATGCAGCAATGAAAACAGGCACAGCAGTACTGATGGATCACTACTGGGCATGCAGGTCGAAGGCGTACGAGAAGCTGCCACCCAACTGGGGAGGAGTTTGCTTGTTGGTACACATAAATATGCCGTTGTTGGTCGTGCTGATTTAGAAAGGAGGGATATCAGGTATGAGAGAGGAGGGAGTAAACCTGATACAAATATCTAACTTTCACACAACAAACTCACTCCCTGTCTCATATGGTTTGGAGAGGTAACTTGCTAGACTTTAGTATATAAGTCATTTTGGTTACTAAACAACAAAACAAAACAGTTGAATAAAAGTGCATGGAGAATTCAACCAAAGTGCACTTCAACTGGTTACAATCACTAGCACTTTTAATACATAGGGCCTCATTACACGGTAGGCGGAGAACCATGGCGCTATTAGCGCCATGGTTCATGCCGGTAAAATACCGGCACCGCCTTGGTGGAAAGGGGAATTACCGCCCCATTCCAAGGTTGGCGGGGCGGTAATTCCCCCTTCCACCATTGCCCTTCCCCATTCCCATTTTTGCCCCATAGGGCATAATGGGAATGGGGAAGGCGCTAATTACGGCACCACAGGGAAGAAGGACACGCTCTGGTTAGTCAGGTCGGGAATATCTATCCGGACAAAATTCTATATGAATGTATCGGGTTAACGAGCATTAGCTGTTCGGAAATCTGACAAGACAGCTTCAGCACAGGTTGCATAAATTGTCAGCTCCAGTGAGCTCGAATAACTCGTATAAATCAACGTCAGCGCTGTGGTTGTAAAAGACTCAAAAGGACCGTGTGTTCATAAGTACTGAGACAAAAACAGTCTGGGATTCCCCCGACCAAGCTAGCTAGGTTGAGGATCTAGTTGGGGCTAAACAATTAGCAGAAACATAACACTGACGAGATATAAAAATGCCGGTAACCACCTGAGTTGTTGGCTTTAGACGTTAAGTCTTAAATAAAAGTGTTCATCACGTAAACGCCATACAGCAAATATGAGCCCGCGGTAGTAACGTGTATCTAAAATTTATGATGAACAGAGTAATACTAAAAAACAGAACAAAGCAAAACAAAGACTCAGACCGGATGACGCCGGCGTGCATTGGCATAATCTTACCCACGGAAAGCAGTCTCATGGGGAGCAATGAGAAGGTGTGTCATATCTGGTACACAAACGTTCATATCCAAACGCCGGGTCGGTACTGTACATATTTTAACTCGTAATGAGACGATGCACATGTGCGCTTGGTGCGTCGGGACTGCCGAGATAGAAAAGGGACTAGAAAACATTACATCGTGCATCCCGCCATGTTGTAAGGGTGGAAATTTGGTACTGAGAATGAAAGGAGGAGCAGCAATAAAGAGGCAACCAAAAGGTCTTGTGATATCAATCAAATGTAAAAGTCAAATGCAGTAAAGTGAGCGGAGTCCCTGATGGTAAGAGCAAAGTGCGAGTAAAAAATACGAGTAAAAAATACTCAGGAGTACAGTCGTCCTGGTATTATCGAGGGGTAAATAGAAGAAGGGTCAGGCCAGGTCTGAAAGTGCAGTGTGTTTAACGGAGCCATCGCAAAGTAAAATGATAGCAAGATATAGGTAGTAATTAATTAATTAATACTTATTTATGCGTAGCTTAGAGTGTGTCTACTCGGTGCAATAGAGCGAAATAAGATGAAAGGTAACAGCACGTAGGGCAGAGCAATAAGTGCACCAATTAAATTAGTATACCATCAATGCAAAGCTGGCATTCACCTACTTGTCATCCTTCGAGGACTGAACCTCCCCCAACTCCGTCCTTCCCTCTTTCTCCTCCTCCTCACCTGATGAATAGTCCAGAATTGAAGATATCTGAGGTCTTCGGGCACAGTAATCCTTCTTCTTTTTCTTCTTTTCTTTTTTTCTGAGCAATTGTCTTTCTCACGGAAGGAAGCCACAGTGTATTGCAAGCACTACCTGCGGCCCCTCTCCCGAAAGGGACAGAATGGGGAAAAAGCCAGCCGGACACAAAAAACCCCAACAGCTGAATAGCAATTGCAAGTGTCGGCCGCGTGGATGCAGAATGGAATGTGGGCTCCAATGGATTCCAGAGGAAGTAACTGCTCGAAAGTGCAGAGCGACCAGAACTGGAACGTGGTAAGTAAATGGAATGACAGCGAACACACCAGCACCGGACTGAAAACCAGCAAGGGCGTGGGAAGCGGAGAGGAAGCCGGAGCACAGAAAGTAAACAGAACACGAAGGGAGTGAGAGAGGAAAGAAAGCGGGGGAAGGGCCCCAGCGAGGAAAAGGGAAACAGGAGAGAGTGAAGCCCAGAGAAGGCAACACTCCGAAGTAGCACCGGAAACAGGGAAAAACAGAGGAAAAATAAGGGAAAAACTAGCGTTAATGGCAACCGCGAAGCACAGCCGAGAGAGCAGCTGATCGAAGCGGGTTGCAACGCACTGTGAACAGAGAGGGCATGGCTGATAAGCCTCCCTGTTCACAGATTCAGAAAAGCTAGACCGCTAAAAGCGATGCCGGGAAAGCGTGGTGGGGCACCTCAATGGTGGCCTGCCAGCCACGATCGGGACCACAGTGTCCACGAAAAGCAGTGCATGACAGTATGCCCCCCGCCAGCACCACACCCCCCCCGGCTTGCCAGGGTGCGCCCTATGGAATCTCCGAAGCAAAACGGGCATTGATGTAAGCGGAGGGTTCCCATGAATCATCTGCCCTAGAATACCCCTTCCAATGTACCAAATATTCCAGGCGACCCCGCCTAAAGCGGGAGTCACTATTTTGGGACACTTCAAATTCAGCATCAACCCGTGGTGGGGGATGTAGAGGAACCGACTTGCTCGAAGAACCCCGAAGAGCCTCCCGAAGCAAAGAGGAATGAAAAGCCGGGTGAACCCGTTGCAAGCATGGGGGTAACTTTAAGCGGAAAGCAACCGGGTTTACCCTAGCCACAATTGGATATGGACCGATGAAGCGGGGGAAAGATTAGACAGATGGGTCCAGTGAGGTAAAAATGTGGTGGAGAGCCATACCCTGGTGCCCACCTTCCACTCCGGCACCGCCAACCGGTGACGATCTGCTTGAGCTTTGCATGCCACTTGATTCTCCATAAGACTGCGTCTGGCAGACCTGTGAGCCTCCCGTATACTAGACAGAACCCCTTCAACAGCAGGCAGCTTAGACTCAGACGGCAGAATGGGAAAAATGGTGCGAGGATGAAACCCATAGGTACAAAAGAACGGAGTGAGACCAGATGCAGAGTTCTGTGTGTTGTTATGCGCAAACTCCGCCGTGGGAAGAAGCGACACCCAATTGTCCTGTTCCGATTGACATAACAGTGTAAGTACTGTTCGAGAGTGCCATTCAATCGCTCAGTCTGCCCATTTGTCTGAGGGTGAAAACCTGAAGACAATGCTCTTTCGATACCTAACTGATGGCACAAGGCAGCCCAGAATTTGGAGACATATTGGCTGCCTCTATCAGAAGTGATCTTGTCCGGGGGTCCGTGGAGACGAAAAACATCTCTGAGAAAGACCTCAGCCATTTCAGAGGCAGTGGGCAGTCCGGGAAGAGGAGAGAAATGAGCCATTTTGGACATGGTGTCAATGGTTACCATGATGCAGGTACAAGCGTGAGAAACCGTCAGGTCCACAATGAAATCGGTGGAGATATGACTCCACGGAAGTCAAGGTACAGCACTCTGTTCGAGCAAACTCAATGGCTTAGTCGTGCGGTATGTACAGCTGTTACAAATTCACAAGACTGGACATACTGCTTGACCTCCGACTGTAGCCCGGGCCAATAGTAATATCTCTTTACCAAGTCCACCATGCCGGAATGCCCTCGATGCCCGGCCGTCTTGTGATCATGACACCACTGCATGACCTGACGCCGAAGGGCAGTTGAAGGTATGTATAACCGATGGTCATAAAACAAAAGACCCTCTTTTTCCATTAAGTTTTCCATTGCCTTTCCATGCCCTGACAAAATCGTTGCCTCCTTGACCTGTTAAAGGAAACTGGTAGCCTGGATCAACACCCGATTTCTGGGAAAAAGTCTTTCTGGGGGCGGTAGACGTGATCCTTCCAACCTCCCCTTCCATGACAATGCGCCGGCAAGAAGATTCTGACTTCCAGGAATACATGTGATCCGAAAGTCGTACTGGGCAAAAAAGTGTGCCCATCGGGCTTGGCGGGAATTGACACAGTCCATAGTTTGAAGAACTTGTAGATCTTTATGGTCTGCGCGAATTGTGAATGGACAACTACTTCCTTGTAACAAGTGCCTCCATTCTTCACATGCCAATTTCATGGCTAAGAGCACCCGCTCAATGACTGAATAATTCTGCTGATTTGGGGTAAGCGTTCGTGACAAATAAGCAATGGGATGTTCTTCCCCGTCTTGTTCTTGAAGTAAATCGGCTCCCACAGTGGCTGCCGAGGCGTCGGTTTCAAGTATAAATGGTTTGCTTTGGTCTGGATGATGCAAAATGGGGGCCTGACAAAACAGTTCCTTTAATTGCTTGAAATTTCTTTCGGCCCTGTCATCCCAGCAGAAGGGCAGGGAGGACTTTTTCAACAGACGAGTAATAGATAACACTAACTCTGAAAAAGAAGGTATGAAACGCCTGTAGAAATTAGCCACCCCCAGGAATTTCTGTACTTCTTTTAACGATCTGGGAGAGTGCCAATTTAGAATCCCCTCCACTTTACTCTTATTCATCAGGATACCCTGAGATGAGAGGATGTATCCTAAATAAGGTACTGAACTGACCCCAAACTGGCATTTCTCCCTTTTTACCAAGAGTTTGTGTTTCTTTAGACGATTCAGGACTTTGGTGAGATGAATCTGGTGTTGTTCAGGATTTTTGGAAAATATATGAATATCATCCAAGTAGACAATTACTGCCACAAACATGCTATCTGAAAATACCCGGTCCATGAACCTCTGAAACACCGCTGGTGCGTTGACCATCCCAAAAGGCATTACGTGATACTCAAATAATCCAAATGGAGTACGGAATGCCGTTTTCCATTCATTACCGGACTGGATACGTAAGAGGTGGTAAGCTCTGCGTAGGTCCAGTTTTGTGAAGATTGTAGCTCCCTGTACCGCCTCTAGAATGTCTGTGATGCGGGGCATGGGATAACGATCCCTGACGGTAACCTTGTTCAATCCGCTATAGTCTATACATGGCCAGAGATCAAGGGAATCCTTTTTTGGAACAAAGAACAAAGGGGCTCCTGCTGGAGATTTCAACGGGCTTATGAGTCCGTTTTGTAAGTTGTCATCGAAAGAAGACCTGAGAGCCTTTTTTTCAGATTCAGATAAAGAAAACATTCGACCAAAGGGGACCAGAGCGTTGGGAATGAGATTGATCGAGCAATCCTCTGGCCTGTGTGCGGGTAGTTCCACGGGGTTCTTTTCTGCAGAAACCATTTCAAAGGATGAGATGTCCATTGGAAGGGAATGTACTCCAATGGTACTGACTGGTGGAACAATATGTGCCTTTGCTTCCATGTAGAGTAGATTCTTTAAACAAGCCTTTTGACAGAAACCAGAATCAAAATTGATACTATTTGTGGACCAGTTGATCTGCGGGTTGTGCTTGCGTAGCCATGTGATGCCTAAAATGAGAGGAAAGTGTGCAGCACGAATTATGTCCAACTGGATGATTCCGAATGTTGTTGTATGGACACCTTCAAATATTCGGTAGTCTGTGTAATGGGCCCAGAACTAAGTGGACTACCATCCACCCCTTCCACCTTCTGATCTTCTTTCCGGTCAATTCGGTGTAGGCCCACCTTGTCCGCCCATATGGTATCTACAAAATTACCGGCTGCCCCACAATCCAATAGGGCCAAGGCATCAATCTTGCATTGATCAATCATTAGTAGTACTTTAAGCACCATTAGTCGTGAATCTTCCAATGGGGTAGCTGGACCCACAGATAATGACACGTAGGGACTGGCTGTATTCCCTCGGCTTCCCGTCCCTCCTAGGACCGAGGGTTGTTGTGTCCCGATCTTCAGGATCAGAGCAGTTTTGTATTTGATGTTGATCTGAACCACAATACGCACATAACCCCAAGTCTCTCCTTCTCTTTCTTTCTGCAGGGGTTAAGGAAGGACGAGTGGTTCCAATTTGCATAGGTTCTTCGGTTTGTGTAGGAGCCAAGGCTGAGGAAGGAGGGAAACTGATAGGGAAAGTCGAATTCCGATTTCTTCGTCTTTCTGTTCTGCGCTCATGAAGTCTGTGTTCAATCTGTAAGGCAGCTGCCAACAATTCGGAAAAAGATGCCGGTCGGGAGACCTGGCTAACTCATCTTTGCTGTCTTCTCGTAGCCCTCTTCTAAAAATAACAAATTGTGCTTGCTCTTGCCAACCAGCCTCTGTGGCCAAACGTTTGAAAGTAGAGATATAAGTGAGAACATCGGTCTGGCCTTGGCGCACATCTAACAGATCTTCTCCTGCTGCGAAAGTTATTTCAGGCCTCTCGAAATTCTGTTACAATCGTGCAATAAATGCCTCATAGTCTTGAAGTATCGGATCAGCCCCGGTCACCAGTGGAGTGGCCCAGGCTAAGGCATTTCCAGACATGTTAGAGATCATGAAACCTACCCGGGCATGGCCGTTGGGGAAGGTATTTGGTCGAAAAGTGAAATAGATACTGCAAGCCTCAAAAACTCTTTTAACTTCTTAAAAATTCCGTCATATTTTCCCGATGGCAGTGCCATAGGTGGCAAATCTACCGGTTTAGGTTCTCGGGCAGTAACCAGTTGTTTAAGCACATTATATTCAGTCCTTAATGTGACAGACAGGTTACGTACCTCCACTGAGAGGTTTTGGACAGCTGTTACCTTTTCTTGCAATTGTTCCGGAGTAGCCATCCTTGTAACTGGGTGTTGCAAACTGTCAACCTTCGAGGACTGGACTTCCTCCAACTCCGTCCTTCCCTCTTTCTCCTCCTCCTCACCTGATGAATAGTCCAGAATTGAAGATATCTGAGGTCTTTGGGCGCAGTAATCCTTCTTCTTTTTCTTCTTTTCTTTTTTTTCTGAGCAATTGTCTCTCTCATGGAAGGAAGCCACAGTGTATTGCTATAACAAGCACTACCTGCGGCCCCTCTCCCGAAAGGGACAGAATGGGAAAAAAGCCCACCGGGCACAAAAAACCCCAACAGCTGAATAGCAATTGCAGGCGTCGGCCGCGTGGATGCAGAATGGAATGTGGGCTCCAATGGATTCCAGAGGAAGTAACTGCTCGGAAGTGCGGAGCGACCAGAACTGGAAGGTGGTAAGTAAATGGAATGACAGAAAGGTAAAGAAGCCAGCGAACACACCAGCACCGGACTGAAAACCAGCAAGGGTGAGGAAAGCGGAGAGGAAGCCGGAGCACAGAAAGTAAACAGAACGCGAAGGGAGTGAGAGAGGAAAGAAAGCAGGGGAAGGGCCCCAGCGAGGAAAAGGGAAACAGGAGAATGTGAAGCCCAGAGAAGGTAACACTCCGAAGTAGCACCGGAAACAGGGAAAAACAGAGGAAAAAGAAGGGAAAAACTAGCGTTAATGGCAACCGGGAAGCACAGCCGAGAAAGCAGCTGATCGAAGCAGGTTGCAACGCACTGTGATCAGGGAGGGCGTGGCTGATAAACTTCCCTGTTCACAGATTCAGAAAAGCTAGACCGCTAAAAGCGATGCCGGGAAAGCGTGGTGGGGCGCCTTAATGGCGGCCTGCCAGCCGCTATCGGGACCACAGTTTCCACGGAAAGCGGCGCATGGCAACTACTTTTCAAGTAATAAACACCCTCCAATCAATATTTTCATTTAGGCCCATGTGGTGACTCTTAGTAAGGAAAATCATTTTTTGTTCTTGTATGCTGAGCATATGTTTACTATTACAAGTAGTGTCATAATGTTGGTCGTGCCACAGAAAGATGTGAAGCTTGATGAATTCCCAAAGATGGATACCAACAGAAGGAAGAAGAGATCCGTGGAAGGGGGACAAATAAAACTGAGCAATAACCAGCTGAATTGACTAGGGTGAAGAGGGGAAGCAATTACTTATCAGAAGCCTCAGAAGGAGCCCTGGATGAAGTACCAGCAGAGCACAGACTGTTCAGCAGGACACAAATGTTCTTTGCATCAGTAATACCATCTGTACAGACATTCCCAAATGCGAAATGGCTGCAGATAACCCGTTGGGGGCAGATGGTGACGATCATCTCCGCAGTGAATGGGTTCAACGCAATTAAAGAAGAGCTCTGAGCAATAAGGTTGGTGGCACTCCAGAATAGGTATGTCCTGGATCTGCTCACATCCATAGAAGGAGGAGTTTGCACAAAAATTGGGAGTTCAGGTTGCACATTTATACCTGCCAATGACAAAGACAACGGTACCCTGGCATATGCGGTATCTCAGCTATCCCAGATGAATACCAAAATGGACGAACAAGCAAAGAGGACAGGAAAAGACCAGAGCTAGATAGCATACATATAGTCATGGATGCCGTCATGGTTGTCAGATGGTCTAAAGGTGATGATAGGAGAATTAATACTGGCAGGAGTGTCGATGTGTGGAGTGAAGATGTGCATGGCAAAGTGCAAAAAGACGGCAGAAAAAGCTATTGGAATGCAGGTCCTGATGGATGTGAACATAGGAAGAGCAAGGGACCAGATAGTGGCAGAGAAGCTGAGAGATAGAATAGGAACCTGTGAGTTGTTTCCACTTGACGCTGGACAACCCTTTTGATACAAAGTACCATGAAGGAAAATGGGTGCGTTGTAACCCTGAAGGAGTGTGCAGTTATATGGACTGGACATTCGAAGATCATGTAAATTACTATGGACACCTTGAAATTATGAAGATATGGCAACCAAGAGCTAAAGGACTGATGTATAAGGATGTGGTTGACAGGTCGACCAGAGGTTGGACTGAAGAGGAAGTTGTGACACTGGGACCACCACCTTCCCACCAAGTTCATGACAAGAGAGAAGGCCAGAAAAGCATGCAACCACCCATTCTATTACGGACGAATTTTAAGTGTACCAATGATCGATAATTGCACTGAGAGTTACCCTCTCAGCCAGCCATACAGACCGAGGGTAATACAAGTCTATCCATGCATGGGAGAGAATCTTATATCGGCAGAAACGACTGAAACACTGAGGAGCCATGGTGCTGACATCACTAGTGACTCCACGACGCAGCAGCGTTAGACATAAAGCACATGCAGTCCGCACTGCAATATACAAACACACCCTTGTTTACATGAAGAACATGAGCGTACAATTCTATAGTTAGAGGACAGATACTTATACATGATGTCATTGCTGTTATTATTTTGTCATTAGCCAAATGCAGCAACTCAGAATCGCAAGGCACAAGAAATCCTGAGCAAGGCTTGCAGATGCTTAATATGAATAACTCTATGGAGCTGCAAGAGCATATATGTAACCTGACAGAACCAAGTGCAACTATCCTATCGAGAACATAACATAACATGGAAAATATAGAAATCACATTACAAGGTTTAGGAAAATGACAGCAGGCCTCAAACCACTGAGCAAGAGACAAACAAGCTGTATCAGGCTGCACAGGGAGCAGGATGCATGAAACCAGGCCCACAGCGAAGGTCAAGAGATATGAGAAAACATTCCAATCCCCAGATGACCAAGGGACCAGCTGCAGGAAAATTGAATAAATCCTCATAATTAGAGGCAGAGCTTGATTTTGTGGTCTCTAAACACGTGGTCCAGCTGAAGAGAACAATGGACATTCCTCTGTGGTGGGAAAGGGCAGCCAATCTCAGCAGAAGCAGACTCAGGCTGCAACACTTGTTGCAAATGTACAGAGCACATTCTCATGAGCAAAAGGTGGTGTACACAAGTTACAATGCAGACACATAGTCGTTCCCATCACCTTAGAGAGTTGCACAGAGCGCTGAGAACTAGTTAGAGTCCCATGCCTGGGGGCAGCAGCGCTGACCAATCACAGTTTAGTATCCAGAGGTGGACGGCAAAAGGGCACAGGCCAATGGTGAGACCACTACCCTGCAATAATGTAGTAGATAAACCTCATGGGGACGGGACAGGCCAGCGACCTGACATGCGAGAACCAGTAGAATAACCTCTATAGTTACCCATACATCTTATAAAAGCCTCAATACCCAATCCATCATCACGTTAGGTTTCTAGAGAGAGGCCCAAGTTGTGACAAAGTGATGATGTGTTCTGGGGTACAAACTGGCCTGTGAGCCAGCAGACCTCAAGTCGTACTGGAATCCACTTGTGTTCTTGTAACAATCCTGTTGGTTTTGTGGTAATAAACCGCAGTTTGAACTTGCTGTTGACTGAGTCCTCCATGTATACTGGTGGAGGGAGTAGGGCTCTCCTACGTCCGTGGACTTGTAGCATCGCTCCTGCATACCTGCTAGTCCTCCCTAACACCCAAGTTTAGGGTATGGTGGCCAGCATCTCTTATAGATATTCATGCCACATCTTTTTGATATTGCACATGTGTCAGCACTGTGAGAACAGCTCAGCTGTGAAAGGATTATATGTATTCTCCCTAGACAAGCTGGACATTACCACCACTGGCAGTACTGTAGCCTTGGGGATTGCCTCTCTTTGTTCCTTGAGTAACACTTTCCTCAGTGAGACAGCCACTCCACAGGAAGCTGTCCTGGGAACAGGAATCAAATGGCACATCCGTTCACACAGTGGCCTTAGAGGGTGCTGCATATCTAAGGGCCTTTGATGCAATTGAGAAGGGAAGGGGACAGGTTTAGTATAGAGAGATGAAGCTATTCAAAGCTGGAGGAAGGTTCCACCATCTTGTTTCTCTCTGCCTCTAGCTTACCTTCATGCCCCTTCCACTTCCTGTAGCACAAAGCACTTTGGGTGTGTGATAATACATCCATTCTGTGTCATTTTTAGTTAGCCTAGGTGCACACATTGAAGTATAGTCCCCAGACTCCATTTTGGTTATTTTGCTCACTTATGCAGTTTTCATGTCGCCTGCAGAATAATGATTGCAGCCCAAAAGGCTGGTGAATGCACCTCTGTAAAGAATGCTGAGCTAATGGAATTTACCAGCTCCGGGTCTTGAGCATGCAGACACGGACCGAGAGAGAGATAAAGAATAGTTTATATCTCTCCCTGTCTCCGGCTTGCCAGAGCTAATTGTGCAACCAATGTTTAGGAAACATGGCATATCATGCACATCCTTGGTAGGGCTAATTGAAGTACCCAGCAAAATGCGAAGTGTCCTTCTTGGTAGAAGGGTATTCAGATAAGATTAGCCAAGAATGTTTCTGTGTTTTGGGAACAGGGTGAACCTTATTGCTCTGAGACAGTAAATTGTACAGAGGTGACGCAGAGCGAGGTACCACATGTTGACATGGTAAATGTCTGTTTTGCGTGTTTTGTAAACTATGTATTATTTCAGCAACCAGAGCTGTTTTTGGAGTTTACTTAAGGCTGTCTGTCCCCCATATGAATGCTCAGTTTCTCTATGGCTGTTCACGTACATAGATGAACCTGAGACCCTCTTCAAGCGAGAATTAAATATTGTTGTATATTTGTTTTGTGACTGGTGTGTTCTTAATTTACTTGCAGTAACTCAGATTTGGGACTAACAAATGGCGCCCGGACCATGGGACATCTTCTGATGACAACCCATCGATTTCCGAGGACTAAGTGGACGGACCGAAACCAGTGAGTATTGGGGGCCACTGCCAGGAGACTCTGTTTCTCGCCGTCTGCTACTCATGATCTCAGTTTGCTGCTTTGCCCAGAGGTCATCACAGAGAGATTCCTGGACCGTATGCAGCAACTATGTTTCTCTTTTTGGGAGACCACCAGCCATGAAGGGCTTCATTTGAATAGATGGGTGATTGATTTCGTTTTGATCAGGTGATTTTGTTTCAAACTGGAACTGTTTGGATATTTGTTTGAGTAGAATATTTTGCCCAAAATATTTGCTTCTAATAGTCATTGCTTTTGAAAATATGCCTGGTTTTAGTAAGTTGTCAACTTGTTGGGCAACGCTTTGTTGCAAGAGAAGACAGCAGAATGACTTAGAACATAGTCAGCCGGCACCGCCGGAAGGGTCACCTGTCTACGAGATGTATATAAAGTATGGATTAGGAGCTATAGTTTTTAACAGTATTTGGCATCACCAGACCAGACATGAGGCGGATCTTCAGTGGCCTTCGTTGAGAAGTTTTGAACAGACTTGAATACAGTACTTAGAGTCAGTACTATTGAGGAAGAAAGCAAGACCTGCTACCTTTGACGCCTATTAGGGATTGGCGAAAATAAACCACCCAATACCTCAAAAGTAGGGAGAAATTTGCACAATACATATTACCCAGGCAGAAAAGGCATTAGCGCATGATCAACAGAAGAAAGATGAGGCTATGAGGGGAATGGATAAGGGGTTCCAATTTGAGGTACAGAAAATATATCCGTCAAAAGAATTGCATGCATCTGATGAATTAATAAACAAACTGCTGAATGAAAGGCAAACGCCTCCTACCTCACCTCCTCTGTATGTCCCTCCACCTGCTATGCCAGCACAGCCACCATTACCTGCACACGACACACACTCTGACAGTTGGCCACCACACCCAGAATTACTGCCCGCCATGCACAGGAATTACTCCAGGGTTTTCCACTAGCAACCTCTGCCACTTACGACACTCCCCTTTTAGAGTCTAGCAATCAGAGAACTATAATCCGTACTGCACTCAGTACCCTTTGGATGGAGAAAGGCTTTATAACAATGGCCAGAATACTATATGGAGGACTGCAACGAAACAGCCACTTCAGGCTTCTTGGCAGATCATGGAGGTATTCCTGAACAAAAGGTACTACTAGAACAAATGGGACAATACTTGGCTCTGATTTGGGGTGATCTTACTGATTCCACCGTCCCACAGGAGTTGCAGGATTTGAATTTCTTGTCATGTACTAGAGACACACCATTGAAAATACGCAAGCACATGTCAAAATTATTATCCTTTAAGCGAGGACTAGATCAGCTGCACCAATTAAACTTAGATAGAGAGATACAACAACCGTCCTATGTCCAGATTTTTTTTTTAACTGCACCAAAAACTGTTAGTGAAGAAATGCGCATTTGCACGACAGACCCACTTAGATGAATTACAGATGCCTCTATCTCCCCTATCGACATTCATGACACTTTTAGCTAATATTCTCCCTCCATGCAAAGAAAGGTATTACAGGTTATGGTTGAATATTTTCAAGATGAATGTCTTAAAAAGAAATTATGATGTTCAACAGATATTATGGTCATATACAAATACACATTTTCTAATGACACTCTGCTAACCTCATTGTCCCTCGACTTAGCTTCACTCCTTAATAAACGATCTGAGATTCCCACTGTGCAGCTACCTATGAGAGAAGTACTGCCTACTCTTGTGTCTCAGAAAGAGGAAGCAGGCATTAACGGCGCTGCTGCAGCAGTTACCGCTGCACACCAAATCTCGAAATGTATGCGTGTCCCTTTTTCATGGCAGGAAGTAAACACTCTTAAAGAGTTTATCCCTGACATTAGGAAGAACCCTACAGGGTTCTATAAAGAAATAGAGTCCGTATTAAACTCGTTGGTTTTCAATTTGGGAGACATAGGGCCTCATTCCGAGTTTGGAGGTAATCATGGCGCTATTAGCGCCATGACTACCTCCAATACCGGTACCGAGTCCGCCCTTGTTCAATGGGGACTTACCGGTCTATTCCGACCTTTGCGGGACCGGTAAGTCCCCATTGAAAAAGCCATTCCCCATTCCCATTTGAGCTCCCATAGGGCTCAATGGGAAGGCGCTAATAACGGTACCGCAAATTGCGGTACCGTTATTAGGTCTAAAGTCCCTTAACGGGTCCCTTCCTTAACGCCTGGTAAAACCAGGCGTTAAGGAAAGGACCCGCTAAGGGAACTCAGAAAAAGGCGCAAAGGGATTACCGGCACCGGTTCCTTACCGGTGCCGGTATCCCTTTGCGCCCAACTCGTAATGAGGCCCATAGACCTGCTATTTCCTGTCATCTTGCCGGCGGATTTATGGAAACAGGTTAGGTCTGTAGACGATGTACCTGTAATCGGAGATACATGGGTTGCAATCGAACTAGCTGATAGATCAAGAAAGGCTGGCGAGAAACCTCCACAGAACATATTGATATTACCAAACCACATTGTAGCCAAGACTTTGGTGCCGAGAAAAGAATGATTTTCAATGATTTTCAATTTGGAAGATAGTACAAAAATGCTATCTCATATTTAGGTGTTCAACTGCTAGCGCATTTTAGTCTAATCTTGCGATCTCATATTTAGGTGTTGAACTGCTAGCAAATTTTAGTCTAATCTTGCTATCTCATATTTAGGTGTTACACCTGCATCTCAACCTAACTGAGGCAGTCTGATCCTAGACGTTACCATTATGCACACCTGCTAGCGCCCATCCCACAGCACTTCCCACCTACCATCGCTCATCAGCCCAACCTACATTACAGTCACAATTATGCCTGCCTGGCTCATCCTCATCATGTCCCCTTTTGTTGTCATGCACAACAATACGCCTTGCAGCAGAAACAGTTACATACCGATGAGCAATGGACTTGCCAAACTCTGCTGCCTGAGACACCACCCTGTCCCTTGTCCCACACCTTTCCTACCTACCCTGCCACCTTTCCCACACAGTACCCATTCACACCACACCGCCATTGTCAGCACCACGCTAGACAACCCCCCAACACCACTAAACATGTCCAGACCAAGACCAATCAGAACCCCCCCAAGCCTCTAGCATACTGGCCCATAGCCAACCCCAACTTCACTACACGCAACAATAGACTAGGCTCCAGACTCCATACCTCACCTAATAAATTACCTGTAACACTCAGGACTAAGCCCAACAACAAAATCACCACCAACGCTACCAACATCGCCCCGTTAAAAGGTGCTCTACTTAATGTCAGATCCCTTGTGTCTTACCCCACCGAAATATCCTCTCAGCAGATCTCGACTTCCTTGTCACTACAGAAACCTGGCTACATGTTGCAGCAGGTCCCTATCTAACCCTCACGGTTCCCAACAAATACACTATTTTCAGGGCCGACAGACCCAATGATCGCGGAGGAGGTGTAGCTATTATATTTAAATCCTCACTCGATATCAGATCTGCTACCTCCATTCCACTTAAATCATGCAAGCACCTCACCATTAAAATACAAATCACCCCGCAGAGTACTATCACTTTGGAACTAATATATAGACCCCCAGGTCCCACAGGTACCTTTGAGGAAGACATCACATCTCTCATGGCCGAGAATTCCAAGCCTCACTCACAAAACATCATCATAGGCGATTTCAACCTGGGGTACAACGACCCCAGCGACACGCCGGCGTCCTCCCTTGCTACTGCCCTTTCTGAACATGACTTTACTCAACTCATTACTCTACCCACTCATCAGAAAGGCAGAACCATCGACTGGCTCGTTGCCCACAATTGCAATATTATCTGCAAAGCCCCCAAACCTCTCTTATGGACAGACCACTTCCTCATATCATTTGACATTAGCATTAATAACCAGAACTCCAAACAGTGCCCCCTCGCACCAGCCTGTCTGACCAGAAACAAGCGCAACATTACCGTGGAAACGCTTACACCACTGGTTCTCCCAATCCTAAATATTATTCCTGCCACCACTGACCTCAACCTACTAGTCAGCACCCATAATGATGCCATGGCCAAAGCCGTTGATGCCGTTGCCCCACTAAAACTACGCAAAGGCAAACCGAGAGCTCATCTGAACTCTTGGTACACACCTGAACTTAAATCACTTAGAAAACAGAAAGCCAAGATGGAAACCCTTTGAAAAACAACTCCATCAGCGGAAAATAAATCCAGTCTCATGACCAGTTCCTCCCTCTACAAAAAAGAGATAATCCGTACAAAGTAGGAAGCCTACAACGTCAGAATAAATAACACAGCCTCCTGCACTAAAGAACTCTTCACCATCCTAAAGGAGTTAGAAAATCCCAACCCACCGACGGATATGTCTGTGAAAGACAAACCTTGGTGTACAAGTATCCAAAATGCCCTGGCCAACAAAATTACTGGCCTCCAAACGAAAATTGAAGCCAAGAGACTTCAGCTTTCCAACAGTAACCCTCCCAACCCCGAGCATACCTACCACCTGTAACACTACCACTGGTTTCACCTTCAAAAAGGTAACCATACCAGAAGTCCAAAAAATTATAACATCCCTCAAACCATCAAACTGCAAAGGAGACAGCTATCCCTGCCCAGATTATCAAAGATGCAGCAAGAGACCTATCCCCATTCATCCCCAAGCTAATCAACCTATCCTTCTCCACCAACTCAGTACCCAACAACCTGAAACAATCATGGGTTCTCCCTCTCCTAAAATAACAAACTCTAGACCCAGCCATTCCCACAACTACAGGCCAATCACTACGGTTCCATTCTTGTTCAGAATCCTTGATAGAGTTGCCTACCTGCAAATTCAGGATTACTTAGAGACCAACCAACTGTTAGGATTGCGCCAATCTGGCTTTCGACCTCAACATGGAACAGAAACTGCCCTTGTTGACCTCAAAAGTCAGATTGATGACATAAAAGACAAAGGCAAGGATGCCATCTTACTCCTCCTAGACCTTTCAACAGCCTTCGACCTGGTCGACCATAAAATACTCTGCAACCACCTCTCTTCCGCCACCTACTTCTCCCCCTCCGCTGTCAAGTGGATACAGTCCTTCCTGGCCAACAGAACCATGAGGGTTTTTTCATTAGAGGCAGCAGCAGACCCCATCACAATCACCTGTGGCGTCCCACAAGGATCCTGTGTATCCCCCACCCTCTACAACATCTTTACAAAGCCTCTCTTTGACAAACTGGACCATCTGGGTGTCACCTACACCAACTACGCAGATGACCCCCAGATACTCCTCACCATCTCTGGCAACTACAGTGTTGACGTCATTAGGATTAACAAAATCTTTTCCATCATTCAGGCATGGATGGACACACATGGCCTCTGCCTGAATGATGAGAAGACCGAACTTCTCCTTGTCGGATCACCTAACAAACTACAGAAACTTAGCCCAGACTATGCCAACATCATTATCGATGGCAACACTATCCCCATCGCCAAAAATGTGAAAACCCTCAGCTTTTATCTTGACGCCAATACTAACCTCAATAAACAAGTAAACACGACCGCTTCAGCCACCGCCTACACCGGGAAACTAATTAGAGCCTGCAGACCCTTCTTATCCACAGCCAGCTGCCTCACGCTGGCTAGGGCTCTCATACAATCCAAGTTAGACTACTGCAACAGCCTTTACCTAGGTGCCAACCAACCCATCATCAACAAACTACAGGTTCTCCAAAATAATGCGCTACAGGCAGCATTAAACATCTCTAGGCGCGAGCATATCTCTGCCACTAGAATCTCTTGCAAATGGCTCTCCATTCAACAGAAGATTGACTTAAAAACCCTGTGCCTTACCTACAAAGCCTTAAACCACCTAGCCCCCCACCACACGAGCAAATCCATCATGAAGCCAGCCACCAGAATCACCAGATCCTCCAATACTCTATGCCTCACAGTGCCCAGATTCACCTCTAAAAGAGCCGGCGGCTCGAGCTTCACGGTCCTCGCCTCTCAACTCTGGAACACTCTGCCTCTGAACATCAAGCTGACCAAATCCTTCCAACTATTTAGGAAACTTGCCATTGGATGGTTACTGAACAAAACACCAACCATAGTTTGATTTAGCCTACCACAAATTGTATATATTGTACATACATAAATGCCACAACTGTATATCTAATTACCTCTGACTGTATATATTGTACATATTCTTACAAATGTATTATTGCAATTTCTATTACTGTGCCCTGTAACCTATCCTTAAGCGCCCTTTTACTCCCGGGTCTGGAGCGCTATATAAATAAAATAAACAAACAATTTGGGAAAAGTTGACTGCACGCATGCAAGGGAAGACAGAGGGGGGCCACAGACTATTTTAACAGATTTGAGCAACTATTTTCGGATTTCAGTGGTCAGGATATGAGTACGGAACCAGGAGAGTGTTTGTTGATAAATTTGTACAAGGGCTATTGTCCGTCATTCAGTCTCACATCACAGCCTCTGAAAGTGCATGCCAGACTAAGTCACAATCGAAATTTTACATATGGCTCAATATTACGAGAATAGAGTAAACAATGAGAAGGAAAAGATTGAAAAGAAAAAGGTTGACTTAAAAAAAGAGGGCGCTCTTGCAGTAAATTGCAAGAGGACCACGCAGAGGAAATGCTCAACAGAGAGGACAGTTTACCCCAGAAACAGGGACTTTAAATGTAAACCAATGCACATATTGTAAGCAGGAGGGCCACTGGAGGGCACAGTGTCCGATTCTCCAGCAAAAGGCAAATGGAATGCCAAGCAGAAGGTCG
This sequence comes from Ambystoma mexicanum, assembly GCF_040938575.1. Lineage (NCBI taxonomy): Eukaryota > Metazoa > Chordata > Amphibia > Caudata > Ambystomatidae > Ambystoma > Ambystoma mexicanum. The sequence continues at coordinate 841,028,900 of NC_090921.1, read as the reverse complement.
AGAGCACATAGCAATGCCATGCAAGGACCAAATAGAAATCAGTTTCCCCAAAACCAACAATATGATAACAATGGGGAAGATAGGCAACAAAATACTAGAAGCACACACGTTTTTGACAACGCTACACACACGTAGTTTTCTGAAGACTTTACATCCGACGATGTTTTATTCCACTAGGACAGCCTGAAGCAGGGTCTGGAACCTACTCCTATCCCCGTAGACCAGAAAGGATCCTACATAGAAATGAAATTTGGGGATAGGGCGCACGCATTTTTGGTGGATATAGGAGCGCAAAGATGCTCTATTGACCACTTAAAGATTCTGGATATTCCCCTGTCAGGGCAACAAAATGTATCAGTACAGTTCTCTGGTACCCCAGTAGTAAGCCTGGTCTCTAACCGCTGCCGGTTTCTTTACGACCATTCACTAACTCATGTCCGTTCTTATTAATAACCAATTGTGTTGAAAATCTGCTGGGATTTAATTTATTGAAGAAATTGCATGCAGTGATTTATTGTTCTACAGATGGAGTATACTTGACCATATCTCCCCAGCAGAATTGCACCTCACAATTCATTGCTTTACCTTTACCTAGTGAGTTTCACCAGGTACCTACACATTTATGGGCGATAAATGACAATGATATAGGAATTCTAGATGTTGAACCTGTGCGTATTGTTTTAAAAACCTGTATTACATTGCCTTGCAATCTACAGTATAAAGTTTCAGTTGATGGTGAGCAAGCACTTAAAAGTATTGTCTCTGATTTAATACATCAAGGTGTGATCAAAGAAATCTCTGGTAGTGCATGCAATAGCCCTGTTTTGCCTGTTAATGGTGACAATGCTTTACCCTACAATTTTGTTATTGATCTTCGAGCGATTAACAAAGTAGTAGCACCACAGTTTGCCCTTGTTCCCGTGTTCCCGACATCACCACATTTTTACGATGATTCCTGCAATGGCAACGCATTTCTCAGTCATTGATTTGAAAAATGCATTTTTTAGCATCTTCATTCACCCAGATAGCAGGTACATGTTTGCCTTCACCCTTGGGGGACACTCCTTTACTTTCACATAAATACCGAAGGGTACACTGAGAGTCCTAGCATTTACAGCAGGGCCCTCAAGGAACAACTAGACATGCAGGAATTACCTTCTTCGTGTACACCCCTGCAATACATTGATGAATTACTTATTGGTGCAGATTCAGAAAGCGCTTGTAAGGAGGTTACTGTTTTGTTACTGAAACATTTAGCCGATAATGGTCATAAAGCCACTTTGAAGAAATTTCAATATTGTCAACAGGAGGTCGCCTATCTAGGCTATCTCCTGTCAAAGGAGGGAATGTGCCTTGCCCCTGAAAGAATACAAAGTATCTCTGATATGGAGATACCAAATACACAGAAAGAAGTTAGGGCTATTATCGGAAGGGCTTCCTATTGCAGGCAATGGATTCCACATTTTTCACTTTTCATTAAACCTTTGTTGACATTGACAAGAAAAGACGTAGCGTTACCTCTACCTTCGGATACAGATTGTCAAAACGCTTTTGATCTGCTTAAAACAGCACTATGTTCTGCACCAGTATTGGGCACATCAAATTATAGCAAGAAGTTTGTGCTGTTTGTGCATGAGAGAGACGGATGTGCTTTGGCCGTTTTGACACAGGAATATGGAGGAAGGAGCAGGCCATGCAGCTATTTTTCTTCCACATTAGACCCTGTTGCATGCGCTTTACCGAAATGTCTCAAAGCTGTCCCCGCTGCCGCTGCATCAGTAAAACAAAGTGAAGGTATGGTTTTGGGTCACTCCTTAACCATGATGGTGCCTCACTCGGTAGATATACTACTGAATACAATGCAGACTCAGCATCACATATCTCCTCGGCTCACGAGATACAAGCTTATATTATTTGCACCCCACATCAAAATTAAGAGATGCTGTTTTTTTAATCCGGCCGAACATTTACCTCCTCTAAACAAGGACAGTATTAATGACATGACCCATGATTGTCTTTATGTCACTGAACAAGAACCAAAGGGGGATTTGACTTGAGTGACACACCCTTGCCATCCCCTGAAGGAAAGCATTTTGTGATGGTTCAGGTTTCAAACTTCCAGACGGCCCTTCTACCACTGCTTATGAAATTACCACCTTAGACACAGTTAACAAAAGCAGGAGAATTCCTCACAACTCTGCCCAGGCTGCAGAAATAATTGCTTTGACTAGAACTTGTGAGATATCCATGGGGCTCGGAGCAAATGTTTATACTGATAGTCAGTATGCCTTTGGAGTAGCTCACAACTTTGGGAGATTATGGGGCGAGAGGGGATTTTTTTTTTTTCAAATGGAATTTTATTGATTTTTAACATCATAGGTGAACAGCCGGGTGAATGCATAGCTGAGCATACATCGTTACTTCACAAGATTACTGCGATCCACCTATATAATATTCTAACAATAACATACACATTCACCTTTAATGGACTAACAATAGAACCCCTTTCCCCCCCCCTCCCTCCCTTTGTCCTTTCTCGTAAAACTTCAAGGTATCGGAGTTTGCTGTAGTGAGCTATAGTGGGCGGTGTGACGTTGAGCGTTGTTGGAGTTGTGAGTCACAGGCGATGTTTGTGACATGCATGGTTATTAGGCTGTATGGTATTCGGTGTCCAGTGTTCAGTTCCTGGTGGGGCACAGTGAGTGGTATTTTCATTGGCGCAGGGAGTCGTGCGCGACCGTACCTGTGATGTAATGTCCCGTAAAGTCACTCCAAGCTGCCTCGTGTCACGCGGCCTTGTCATAGAGGGCCGCAGTTATTTTCTCCATTGTGTATATGTTCATGGCAATTTGTAGCCAGTACTTTTCGTCTGGTAGGCGTGGGGATTTCCATTTGATGACTAGGACTGCTCTTGCTGCCAGTAGCAGGGGGGATACCAGTCCTTTTACGCGCACCAATTCGTCGTCTTCTTCTGCAAGGCCAAATAGGATCAGAAGAGGGGATGGTTCCCTTTCTATGCCATCCAGTTGCTTTATCCATCCCAGGACCTCTTGCCAGTAAATGCATACCTTGGGGCACTTCCACCACATGTGCCAGTAATCAGCGTCCATGCCGCATTGTCGCCAGCATTTCGGACTGGAGGTTTGGAACATTTTAGACAGCCTTTGTGGATCATACTGCCACCGGTGGAGTAATTTCACGGCGTGCAATTTGTACTGGGTGGCAATTGACGTTTTGGCTGGCGTTGCGCAAATTCTGTCCCAGGCTTGTTGGTCGAATTCTCTATTGAAATCTTTTTCCCATCGCTCTTTGAGGCGTAAACTCAGAGTTTGGTCTTTAGCGATTAAGGTCTTGTACATGCGGGCTATTAAACCTTTAGTTGAGTTGGGCGTGTCCAAGATAGTTTCAAAGGGCATTATCTCTCTTTGTGTGGTGTCCTTCCATTCTCTCCTCGATATGACCCCTTCCAGTCGCAGGTACAGGAAGATCGGGATCGGGTGAATTTGGAGGGCTTCTTCTAGTTCCGAGATCAAAATTAATTTCCCATTTCTCCACAGTTGGCCAACTCTCTCTAGTCCGGCATCAAACCAGGCCTGATACCTGGCATGTTCAGGGATTTCTTCTCGGATCCCAGGGGACCAGAGATGGGTTAGGGGGGAAGGCCCGTCGTGATTCCAGTCATCCCTTTCCCTTTCTTCCAGATGTTCCACATAGTGCCCAGTATTGGGTGGTCACGCAGGCGTTTCCTGAGCTTTGATCTGGGGACCCATAGCCACTCTGTGAGGGTTACGTGGACCAGATTATCATTGTCTAACTGGACCCACAGGAGGTCCTTTCTATCGCGCAGGTGTGGGATCAGGATTCGGAGTTGGGTTGCCTGGTAGTATCGCTCTATGTCCGGGAGGCCCACTCCCCCCAGTTCCTTCGGAAGCATCAGGATGTTGTATGGTATCCGGGTTTCTTTCCATCCCACAAGAATTCCAGTATGACCTTCTTGACCTGCCTGAAAAAGTGATCCGGTATCGAGATGGGCAGGACCTGGAAGGGATATTGGAAACGCGGGAGGCTCACCATCTGATTGCGTTTAGACATCCCATCCAGGAGATTGTGAGAGACTTCCATTTCGCGAGATCAGTTTTGAGAGCATTTAGGAGTTGTGGGAAGTTTGCTTCGTAGAGCTGTGCTAGGTCTCTTGTTAGGTTGATCCCTAGGTATCTCAGTGTGGGGCCCCTGATGATCAGGCCAAGGTGTTCAAGCTCGATCTGTTGCTCTGGGGAGGGTTCGTGGAGTGGAAAGAGGATGGATTTGGTCTTATTTATTTTTAAAGCAGAGAGTCCCCCATATTCCTCTATGATGCGTATCGCCCTTGGGATTGATGACAGTGGGTTTAATACATGGTGCAAGATGTCGTCTGCATACAAAGCCAGTTTATATTCTCTGCCATTGACTTGCATTCCCTCGACAGCGGTGTCTGCTCGAGGGCTCGGGCGAGTCGTTCTAAGGAGTGTGCGAAAAGTATCGCCGAAAGGGGGCAGCCTTGTCTCGTTCCTCTACTAAGAGGAAACCAGCGGGAGACTGGGCGTTCACCACTACAGAGGCTTTTGGGGCTGTATAGACAGCTTTGATCGCTCCTCGAAGAGTGGGGCCCAGTCCTATTTGCTTTAACGTGGCCTCCAAGAAATGCCATTCAACTCTATCAAACGCCTTCTCGGCATCAATCGAGAACAGTGCTAGCATGTTCGGCGATGTTCTGGCCTCATGTGTTAGGTGGAGGGTCTTGCGGGTGGAGTCTGTGGCTTGCCTGCCCAGGATGAAGCCTACTTGGTCATTGTGGATCATTGCGGCATGTGCGACTCTAGAGGTGCAGTGAGAACCCTTGTGTAGATTTTGGCGTCAATGTTTAGGAGCGATATTGGGCGGTAGGAGGCACATTGCTTGGGGTCCTTTCCTTCTTTGGGGATCACTGTTATTAGCGCTTCAGAGAAGGATTCAGGGCCACACCGGAGTGAAGGATGGTGTTAAAGAGGTCAACCATGAATGGGAGCAGGGCATTCTGGAAAGTCTTGTAGAGCCCTGCCTTGTATCTATCATTCCCTGGAGCCTTCCCCGCTGGGAGTCTTTTGATTGCATCCTCGATTTCTTCCCCCGTGATGGGAGCATCCATGGCTTGTGTAGGTTCCAACGGGAGGGCTGGCATGGCCACTTTGGTTAAATAGTCTGTGATCGCCTCTGGGTGTGGTGCGGCCTGTGAGGTGTATAATCTCTCGTAGAAATTGGCGAAGGTTTCGGGAATATTGGGGGGACGATGGTCGTGGGGTGTGTCTTTATCATGCACCGTAGGCACCCATCTCTTGCAGCGTTGGCCGCAGAATCTTGCAGCGAGTAAGGCACCAGCTTTGTCCCCATGCTCATAGTGTTTTTTGCTTCAGACACTGGAGTTTGTGCACAATGCTACTTGTCTCTAGTTGCCGTAGTTCTTCCCTCTTGGCGTAGGCCTGTTTGATCTTGTGTGGTCTGTCAGAATCCGCCGATTGGGCCATGAGATCGAGTTGGGTAATTTCATTTTGAAGTCTATTTTCTATAAGTAGGCGTTCTCTTTTCTTCGCTGCTCCCTCCCTGATAAGAATTCCCCTCCATGTGGCTTTGCCCGCTTCCCAGACTATGTTAATGGGGGTTTCACCTATATTGTTCTGCTCGAAGTCTTGGGTGATGTCTTGTTCAAGCTGCTCCCGAAAAATTGGGTCCTTGAAGAGCGTCTCATTGCATCGCCATTTGGAGCGTCTCCGAGGGAGAGCCATCCGATCGAGGTTGACCGTTACCATGTCATGGTCCGACCATGTAACAGGTGATATGCTTGCTTCGGTCGTTGCTGCGGCGAGTGCTGAAGTTATGTAAACATAGTCAATTCGGGAGTACGTGGCATGTGGTGTAGAGTAGAAGGTGAAGCCTGTCCGGTTCGGATTCATGTGTCTCTATGCATCCGTGAGATTGCAGGCATCCATCATATCTGTGACCCGCGAGAGTCCAGCGCACGGTGAAGAGGTTGTGGACGGGTTGCCTGCTTGTCTGTCCATATCCGGGTCAATCCACTTGTTGAGATCGCCTCCTAGTATCACTTCCCCCTCTGCCTCGTTCATGACCTTGGGGATTGTTTGTTGGAGGAACCGGGACTGTTCAGTGTTGGGTGCATATACGGATGCGAGTGTGATGATGGTGTCCTGTATCCTGCCAACCAACACAAGTGCTCTACCACTCACGTCTGACAAGGACCTCAAGAGCTCAAATCAGATTGTTTTGTTGACTAGAATACCAACTCCAGCTTTCTTCAAAGGGCCGGAGCCCCAGTATTCTGTGCCTAGTTTGGCGTAGAGTACCTTCCTTTCTATTCCTTTGCTGTATCGGGTTTCTTGTAAGAAAAATACGTCTGGGTTCGCTCTCTTGAATTCTCAGGAAACTAGCGACCTTTTGGTGGGAGAATTAAGCCCCTTGACGTTGAGCATGCCAATTTTAAGAGTGCCATGCCTGTCACCTGATTCGTCACGACCGTCGATCAATGGTAAGTCCTGTGGATTCGCTAATCATGTCACATCGGCCTTCGCCGAGAGTCGTCACCGTGGAAGTATTCTGATAGCTTTCCCGAGCCGAATGGGACTTCGAAGTTTTGTGTATCCCATCCTCCTCCCCCTTTCAGGGTATTGTACATAATACCCGTTGTCCTCAATTCTAGCTTTTCGCACATCATTTTCCTTGCGAGGATCTGAGTCCCAGTTTGATGGCGTCCGAGTTGGACCAGGTGCATGCAGCCGGTCTACTGTCGGACCCCCATCACAAGTATTATCATATTAACATTTTGAGCCCCCTGCACCGCACATCTTTGAAAAATCAACTTGAATTACAACTTAACAAGCAACAACAACTGTAAAAATACATGCGGTTTCCGGATACATTGGCCGCCAGCCGGTCATCTGTTATAGCTCTGATAGAAAGTTTGTTGTGGGCCGGACCTGGTGGCTGTAGTGTGCCGGTCTCCAGCATGTTAAAGAGTCTCCGAAACATGATTCCTGAGTGGACTTAACCAGGTCGAGAAATGTGTGCGTACCGCATCATTTGGCACTCTCCGGCATATCATTAGGTCATCTGTATTTCCTGGCTCCCCTGACTGTCTTCCTTTTCGGGCCTTGAGGTCCCCATCGTGCTCTATCCTGTGCCCGTTCATCTTGTGATCCTTCTTTGGGGTCAGTGCCAAGGAGATCAGCGATACAGTCTCGAATTTCCTCCTCGGAGCGGAGTGTTATCTTCCTGCTTCCGTGTTCAAATGTGAGGGAGAATGAGTATCCCCACCTATATCTTGTGCCTTGGTCCTTGAGCCATTTAGTTAGAGGGCTGCAGAGGCGTCGCAGGGCCAGGGTGAGTGAAGACAGGTCCTGGAAGATAGTTATCTGGGCTCCCCCGAGGGTGAGGGCGCCACCTGACCTGGCTTTCTCGAGTATCCTCGTTCTATCTTGGTACCTATGAAATCTGGCCAGGACCGACCTCGGGCCCCCTGAAGCTCTACCAGCTCTATGTATTCTTTCTATTGCGGGTTCGTCAATATTCTCATCTGCGGTTAGGATTCTGATGATGTCATGTATAGTATGCTTGAGGTCCTCTTCTGTTTCTCCTTCCCGTTCCGGAATTCCGAAGAATCGCAGGTTGTTTCGCCTTTCCCTATTTTCTAAATCGTCTATCTTCAGGCAAATGTCTTCCTCTCTTTTCTCTATATTGCGCATTCAGAGGTCCAGTCGGGCTTCTAGTGTGTCGATCGAGGCTTGGTTGTTCTCGACGCCCTCTAGTCTCTCCTCAATGTTATCCACCCTCTGGGTCATCTTGTCAATTTTGGCACCCAGATTGGCGCCCATATTTCTGATTTCACTCAGGAGGGCAGCTATGTCTCCCTTGGTGGCTGTCGCTCCCGTCTCAGAGGGTTCTGCCGACATTGTGCAGTTAATTTCTGGATCAGGATGTGGCGGAGTATAGGCGTATCTGGCTAGCTTACTTTTGGTGCTCATACGGTGTATGGGTGTGAGGAGGCACATGCCCCTAAAGCGGGGGCATGACCCTCAGCATTTGATGCAATAGAACGGTCCTGGGGTGTGTTTTGGAGCAGTCTCCGGTCTGTCCTGGCGAGCAAGGGTGTTATGGTGGGAGGAGGCACACGCCCTGGGACCAGGGGCCCTCCCTCCAACTGTGGCACTCTCTGTTCACGTTGGCTGCAGTCCTCGGCTCTCATGCGGTGTCCGAGGTGTTCCAGCGGTATTGGGGGTCGACTTGTAGGCTCTGTTAAGATTGAGTAGAAGGGGGCTCCGAGGCGGGAAGCCTAGTTCCTAGCAGAGGTTCAAGAAGGGCATACAGAGGAGGACACACGCCCCACGAGTGGGGGCCTAACCCTCTGTGTTGGTTTCGGTGTGGGGGCGAGTTCAGGTCTGCCCTCGCGGATGGAGCAGCGCCGGCCGTGTGTGGAGTCGGGGCCAGGTGCGCCTCCAGGGGTGGGAGGTGGGCACTCACCCGTATGATCATCGGGCCTCGGTCCGTGTAGCATCTGGGGCTGCCACCACGTAAGCCACAGTGCGGAGAGGGCTGGCCCCTCCTCACACACACAGGTTCCCCCCACTCCGCGAGGGCCTGAGGACAGAGTGGAGGGGCAGCAGCCGTCGAGGGGAACCGCAGCGCGGCTCAATGGCTCTGCAAGAGGTCGGTGGGCAGAGCTGATAATCCTGGGCCTCTGCAGGTCGCGGGGCTTGATGAGGGTATTGCGCAGTAGGTCTGGAGGGGGAGGCACGGGCCGGGAGACTTTTCTCGGGGAAGACCGCTCCGATTTCTTCTGGATTTTCGCCCAGGGTGTGGGGGTACGGTTCCTACAGCCTGGACAGCTGTTGTTGCGTGGGTGGGGGGGGGGGTCAAAAGTGGGGGCTCAAGTCACTTTTGAGGCCCGTGGGTCGGAGCTCACACGGAGGAGATCCACATCCGTGCGCACCCTGGCGGCCAGTGAGAGGGGATTTTTAACATTTCATGGTACTAAAATTCAACATGGTCCTTTGATAGTACACCTAGTACAATTATAATCAACATTGGCTTTGCCTAAACAACTAGCCGTAATGAAATGCGTAGCACACCAGAGAGTGACTGACAATATTGGGAGGGGGAACGCATTCACAGACAAGATAGCCAAATAAACTGCCACAGACACTCAATCAAGAATGTATGTGTTGGACTCTGCTAGATAGGTTGCTGAGACTGGGATGATGGAAGAGGGCATTAGTAGCATGAATAAATTCAGTCCGAAGCCACAGCCGAAGATGTTGAACTATGGGGTTCTGGCCCAGCAGGGTTAGATAATGATGGTTGTTGGGTTGATCACAAGAAGCAGAGGTGGATGCTGCCCAACGCTTTTGTAACAGCTGTAGTAACTATGGCACATGGGCCAGCTCACATCAGTGCCAAAGGTATTTGTAAACATATAGACCCAGTATGGAATAATGACAATATTCCCAAGATTGCAGAGCGACTAGTTCAGAATTGTATGATCTGTCTACAACACAACATTGGAAAGGGAACACCAGCACCTAAGAGTAGTTTGGATCTCCTTCCATGCTATTTGAAGTGATTCATTTTGATTTCATTGAGATGGAGCGATGCCAAAACTACAATATGTGGTAGTAGTTATATGTGCATTTAGCAAATGGGTTGAGGCTTTCCCCTTGAAGGACAATACTGCCATGTATACCACAAAAATCATGCTAAAAGAGTACTTTCCTAGATTTGGGTTACCTAGAGTAAGATGGTCCGATAATGGACCTCATTTTATTATCGTTATTATACTACAGGTATGTGAGGGGCTACAGATTAACAAGCGATTCTATTCCGCAAGACATCCACAGAGTGCCGGTTTAATTGAATGCCATAACAGCATTCTTAAGAACAAGCTAGCGAAGGTGTGTGCACATAGCAACCTGAAATGGCCTGATGCCCTACCATTAGCTCTGTTATCTATGAGGACCACTGCCCAGGCAAGAACCAGACTTCCTCCCTATGAAATAGTGATGGGGAGGCCTCTTAATGTATGGAACGTACCTATACCTAAAATGTTTTCCGATATCGAGTACCCACTGTTATAGTCTGATTACTGTGATCAGTTGACTCAGAATTTGCGTTTGATTCACCAACAGGTTCATGCAGCATAGCCTGATAAATATGAGGGACCTGCTCACCGCATTCGACCTGGCGACTACGTCCTCATAAAAGATTTTGAGCGGAAATCCAGTCTTGCCACTCGCTGGAAAGGACCCTATATGGTGCTGGTAGCTACTGAGATGGCTGTTGGAGTGGAGGGGAAAAACACTGGATTCATGCAGCACACCTGAAACAAGTGCCTTTGCCTTTGTCCTATGACAAATGGGAAAAGGAGGAAGGCAAAGATCTTGAAACCAGGTGTGTGCCTTTCAGTGACGGCACATGTCCTGGTCCTGAAACCAAGCAGCCTCATTGTTCACCACTTTCACCACTTTCTTCAGATATTGATCCTTTGCTCACAGATCACTCTGTGCCTGGAGTTACCAGGTATAACCTTCGACCACGGAATTAGCTAAAGGATGACATTTTGTACTTAGGAAAGTGTGGTAAGAATACTGCACCCACAAGAAGCCAACGTATTCCCTCTATTCCCCCAAAGACGCAAAACGATTGTTTGAAGGCAGAGGGGGGCTTGGAAAAGGAGACTCCTCTTGATCTCGAACACAGCGAGGGGTATCTCAGCAACACCCTCATACATATTATGAATGATACGCATGCTATCCTAAACAGAACAAATTGCTGGGTATGTTCTCACCTGCCACAACACAGTGAGAAAGGTTTAGGTTGGTACATATATCCACTCCCATTGTCAACTGCTTGTTATGCTTCTTTTATAGCTGTGTTCTTAGGTAAATGGAATGATAGTACCACTGGTAACTTTGATGGGATAAACATCAACAAATTTGATCGACAAGTATTGCTGCCTCTAGGATGTTCTGTCTTTGCTTATAAAAGCACAACCGATGTTGCCATTACCAAATATACAGCTAAACGATCTCGACCCTACCAATCAATGATATCATTTAGAATGCCACCAGTAGCAAATAGGGAAGGAAGTCCACCATCCTACACCATCCTACACCATCAACCATGATCCTGATACAGTACCATTCTCTTTAAAGAAAGAAGGTTCTCGTTATATGGGTACATATAACAAATGTATGCACACTGCAACTTTGATAAACGAGACAAGGATCTTATACATCGAGGGACGCATTTACTTTGTCTGTGTGGAAACACGCATATCAATGGTTACCCAAGGATTGGCAGGCAATAAGTTACTTAGGGATACTACTGCCAGGGGTTTACATAACATCAACAGCAGAAATAATGAAACATCGCCCTAGGATAGAGATCGATGATGTCACAGCACTCCAGATATTAGGGGATATTAGGGGATGTAGTAAAATCCATGATTGGAGAAAACCATTAATGAAACAACTGATATAATGTTTAATATGACATTAGAACAAAGGGCTATTAGACTAGTTGTTCTTCAAAATAGAATGGTCCTAGATGTCATGTCAGCTGAGCATCGAGGAGTTTGTAAAATAGTCAGATCAGCATGTTGTGTTTATATACCTGACTCCTCCCATACTTTGTTTCAGGCCATCAAGAGAGTGCATACACAGAGTTCTGAAATCCATGTTAATGATGGTGATTGGGAAAAAGGGGGGTCGAGGGGCAAAACCTTGTATATAAGTTATTTTTTTGCAGTGTTTACTGAAAACAATTCACATTTATCATCACATGTAATATTTTGTACATTTCAGGTGTAATAGGACTAAAATAAGTCTCAAGACCACTAGAGACTGAACGGAATGCTGACAGAAACTCCCAATTTGCACTCCTGTGGGAACTGAGCCTGTGCGTTAAATCAAAGATTTTATACTCACTATATGATGCAATTCAATTATTGATAACATCAGGTAATTGAAATTAGAAGACAAAGTTTACAACCTATATACATAGACAAAAAGTAAAATGTTCCTTAATAATTGCTCGAGACATTTGCTTCAAATTCAATTCAAAAGAGGACTTTATATAATGGTAGGACAATTTGGCGGCTGTTCACGACACAGCCGTCGTTAGATGCACAAAATGTAAGATATCATAATATACTTCTTACAGTCTTAACAACAATTCCAACAATATAGCTCCATAACATCAAAGAGCGGCACACAACATTAATGTGCAGCTGAATAGAGTTCCAAAAATAAGTCTAACAGAGACCAGTCTTGTACATTCTGCAATCTTGTCTTATCGCTCATTGAAAAATGTATTGGCAGTGTCCACAATGTGGTATGGTGGAGCCGACGTGTTTCGGAGTAATCCTTCTTCAGGGCTGTTACTGCCATGGTCCTTAAGCTAGTGTTAGTGTGACTCATTAGTTTCATCCCACTTTTTTGTAAGGTTTTTCAAGTATTGGACATAGGTGAGCCCGTGGAGGTTATAATACTTACCTTGTTCCTACAGCTCACATTTCAGCTACCAGCAAAGGCTCAATAGGTATTCTATTTTCCAAGGGGTGGTTCAGTTGGTGGGCAGTGGATAGCACAGTGTAAGGTTAACCATATATATGTTCCATTGCAGGTCAGAGTCAGCAAGCAGGAAGCAGAGACGCAGTTGGCGGCTAGCTGAGACCTGGTTTATTGTTTTATGCATTTCCCCTTTCCCCGGGGAGTCAGTTGGAGTCATTGTCCACTCCTGCAGGAAAAATTTGCTGGGACCTTAGACAGCGACACTGCTTCCCAGGACCTGACTGCGTTGAAGGACCACTGGAAGGTGTGTGACAGCCTCCCCTCTGTTAGGAGCCCAACAAAAAGGACTAATCTTGTCCCTTAGACCATGGAGTGGGACTCACAGCTTCTGAGAGCCAAGACAGCCAGGATTCTTTCCACTGCGCCATCAAACCACTGCATGTACCGATTCAAGCATGTTCGAACCAGATCGAACCACCAGGAACCTCCGAAGCTGCCTTTGGCACTCGATGGTCTTCAAACTGTTGTCCCGCACGTTCAAGCCCATTTTCTGCCACATCGTGGCACCTGAAAACGCATTGTTGCCTTGGCTCTAACTAAGTACCTCTGCATTTGCACTGCCGGAACCGCTGTTCGGACCTCCAGCTTCTTCATCGCCGAATGAGTCACTGATCAAAGTGATCCAGGCAGCCCTACAGATAAATGGTCTACCAGTCACTTGTACTCCCCAAAGGTCAGCAAATACTTCCAAGAAAGAAAAATAGGGAGTAATAATATTCCCAAGAAAAAATAGGAAACCGGCACAGAGGTGCCCAACCCTCTTCTTTCACCCACAAAGCTCAATGCATAGGTTTGGACCATGAAAAGCAGTGCTACAGTAATAAACTATTATTGCAGCCTGATCTGAAGAGGTAAAAACTTATCATAATGTGCATGAATAACTAAATGCAAAGACATCTATCATAAAACCATTTCTGTTTTACAGTTAAGGCATGTTTTCTCGCTCATAAAATATTTCATGGGCCTTTTGACTCACTAAAAAATAAATGTACAATCAACTTAAAAAAATAGGGAGAAAAATACTCCCACTTAAAAATCTTTTCTGGAGCACTGGACCTGCCTGCCTGGAACCAGTTTGAACTGGGTGGCTGGCTGTCCTGCAAGGATAGCCAGCCCCAGGTGATTGACAGGTCCACTGGACTGAATGAATGGGTTCCTGCATAAAAGGCAAGGCTTTTGGGACAGAATGCTAAGTTGACCACTGGAAATGAAGCTACAAAGAAGAAGATGACCAGAGACACCTGCAGCACCTCTAGCACCGGCAGAAGCACCGCTTAAGTACTGTTGCAGTACCACTGCTGTCCTGACCCCGTATTTGAATTGACAGCGAAGCTCTGACAAGGATGACTTTCTACTTTGGCCTATTGGGCATAACCAGCCTCAAAACAATCTTCAATTTGAGCCATTCCCCAACATCCTGAGACCTTGCAGTCTGCAGAATCCCAATACCTGGGATACTTCGACCATTTCGGAGTGCAATAGTTTTCCATTGACGAATCTCACTGGAACTTCAGTGACATCCGTGTGGACCTTTAGAAGCAAGAATCCTCTCCCCAGAGTCTCCTCACCAGAGTGCAGGACCGAGTAAAAGAGAAGATTCCAACCGGTGGTGAACATTCACTCCTCCTGCTGATAAAAAGTGCCAAAACCACAACCCGACACACAAGTATGAAGAATTATGTGCTGGCGAGTCCCTCTCTCGCCCACTGCAGCAGGAGCCTATACAGGGACCACCCTTTTGTCACCACGACCAAAGACTAGTCGTACACCCAGAAGGTGTCCAGCTGCATCTTCTTCTTCACTCTCCAGGCACTGTGGGGCTCTTGGTAAACTTACTTTGAACCATTTGTGTCGCTCCTTTGTTTTTGAGTACTGTTTATACTGTTTGAGTGTTAACCCAATCCAGTCACCCAGGCCTAACAGCTTTGCCCCTACTGGAAGTTTTCTCCAAAGCTCCTGTGTCCTCTCAAAGAACAGCTAACTTGCTACATACTTGTACTAAGAAGAATTTCATCTAAACTGATGCATTCCGCTTGACTTGGGCATTGCTGGTTCCCCTGCAGTAAATCTTCCATTCCTACTGATGTTGGCATTGTTTGTTTCCCTCCAAAACCTGAACTGAAGAAACTCTTTTCTAGTTAGGGAATGACTGCCTAAACCTTACAAACAATTGCTACAGTGTTGGTTACCTGTTAATGCTGGTTCTTTAAATTTTTGACTTACCTATAACATTGGATGTAATAATATGTAGACCATATGTTAGCCTGATGGTCAATAGGCCTGCCAGATTCAAAGCTTCATAACCAACTGTGTACATTTTCAACTCCCAACATTGATTTTTTTTAAATGGATAATGGAGCTGTGTAGATAATCACGACACAGTGCTAACAAGTCAATTGTGTAGATTAGCAGGTGTATTGCATGTGAAGGCTAGCACATGTATTGCACTTAGATGAAATAGTGTAGTTTAGCAGATCTATTGCATGTTGAGAACTGTGAAGGCTAGAACATGTACTGCTCTAGAAGAAATTGGGAAGTTTGCACATATATTGCACTCAGACGATCTGGGATGGTTAGATGGATGTGAGGGTGGCAGGTGTGCTGCACTTACATGGACTTGGGAGTGGGCTCTTGTGTTGCGCTTTATAATGTTAGCCTGTCCATTGTGTTCAACGACATATGACAATAACCTATACATTGCACTTAGAAGATCTATAAGTTAGCCATTGTAACACAAAGATATTTGCAAAGGATCCTTCATATTGCACTTCGAAGTTGCTTAAAGGTAGACCATTATAGAACTTAGAATATATATAGCAAGACTATAGGGTAAGCTGTCTTTTGTGTTGAGACTCGACTCCTATGATCCCAAGATCTTATGGTAGCTTGTCTGTCACGTGTATAAGATGTACTAAGTCAGCCGGTCTAGTGAGCCAAAGAAGACTTTTGGGGTAGCCAGTCCACAGAGTGTAGAAGAGCCTAGGAGGGTACATTCTCTTTTCACACAGACAATCTAATCATACAGCAAGATCAAAGAGAAGCTCCATCTGAGCTTAAGGTATGTATAACACACCACTTCGGTGGATATCTGCCACAGGCACAGCTATCCATCCACATACATTAGAATGCAGCTACGACTACAACAAATTCGGTCTAGCTGGACACTTACGTCTTTGCCTCCTTACACCAGACTTGCCTAAACACCTCTGCCATTAGAATACAGCGACAATCTATGACAAATTCAGTCCAGCTGGACACATAACAAGTCTCTTGCACTAGCGCACTCTCGTGACCTTTCTCAGCACCCATGCACGTCCCTGATGTTGGTGCACGTCCCTGATGTCTTGGGTTGCTTACTGAAGCCTAGCGAGCCCACCTAATTCCTAATCTTGGCCAAGTGCACACATGCATTCTAAGCCTTTCCTAGAACGTTCCCATACTTGGACCAGTCCCCAAGGGCTTTCCTACCACAAATGCATTGAGGCCATACAAATGGGAAAATGCACTATATAAAGGACAACTACTACTACTATTTGTCTCCAAGCTTCACTCAATTTACATTGTTACTGCTCACCGGGGAAGAGGGTTCTCGCGTTGGTCACATTGCAACTCCAATCGAACAATGGAGCAGAGCTCTTCAAATTCCCGTAGCCATGCATGAAAAGGCCATCCAGTTCTGTTTTGCATGGAATTCTGGTACTTGAAGTTTGCTCACATTTGAAATCTGAAAGAAAAAAACTACACTTCCTGGAATCCGAAGAGAAAACCAGGACTAGATGGACTTCTGACGCATGGCCACGGGAAACCCAAGAGCTCTGCTATGTGGTGTTCAATTCAAGACCACCCTCACAATCCTAATTCCACAAAAAGGGAGCACCTTCTCCAAAACTGTTTTTAAACCGGTTTCAATGCATCAGCTTCTCTGCAGCAGAACTTGAGCTTGTTCAGAACAGCGTTTCAGGTCTCACCCTATATCAGGCTGAGTTATAACAAAACAACCAAAACAATGATTTAGCCTAGGATTGCACATACTAGCCAAATGTTATATAACTTACCTATGCACCATCAAGCAGTCATCCCTGTTCATTATGTCAGCAGTCATCCCTGTTCATTATGTCCTCCAAAGCAACAGCACATCATCTCTTCACCTGGAACAGGAAGTAAAAAGGACCGACCGCACTCAACATGTTTAAGTGCTTGTATCACATGATCAATAAACACAATCTTATTCCTGCTACCATCACGTTTTCCTCTCACACAAACCTCTCAATCCATACAATAATAAAGTCCAACAATTGCATATCACAAGAACTAATGAAAATATATTACTCAAACCCTGCGGAAATTGAGATTTTGGGAAAACAATGCCTTTTAAAGTTCCACAACTCCCCTACCCCAAAGTGCTCGAAGTCTGTTAAGCTGTGGTGGCAGAAGTGGGTACTACGACACAGAGAAAATTAGTGGTTTGCAACTCTCCCAACACAGGGCACGGCATCCCTAATGACTCCCTCTGCATTTCGTCTCGAGTCATGAGGGTGAAGAGAGAGGCACACAGTGGCATAGTAGAGGGTAGGTTTTTTTTCCACTACTTCTGCATCCCGCCTCTACTTCCCGTCTCCCATCACTCTGATCCCATAACAGCTAATAGGAGTCTACGGGACGCAAGGCAAGATACGCAGTGACATTGCTACTGTCCATGGCAGCAGGTGAACTAACTTAGTCTCTGTGGGGTTTCCACCTGCAGCACTGCCAGCAAGGGGTAAAAACTAAGTCTGGTGTGCAGTCAAGGTGGGGTTATCATGGGAAGTAGGGGATGTGCACTGTAACACACTTTCACAGACAGATGCTCTGAATTACCATTAAAAAATTATGCACTATCCCATGGCCCTATGTTACAAAAGAAGGATATTTATCACCTGCTGTCATGTGCATAGACCTTTTATGGTTCTGTGTGAAAATGGCCCTGGGAAAATGTAGTCATGTGAAAACATAGTCAGCAAAAAGTAGTTTAAAAAAATGTAGTTATTCAATATAAGCAATGCAAAGTGTGAAAATGTTGTCAGTAATAAGGTTGCCCATGTAAACAAAGATGTAAGGTGGAAACCTTAACAATGACCCAAACCTCTAATAAAACATCCACAATCACCGTAACTCCATCCGAACCTTATCCTAACTCTAATTACAACCCTTGTTGTACAATAGGTTCCTCCCTACACTTACCCCTCAGCACACTAAAGCATTTTATTTGCATGCGACTCAATACAAATCACCAAATAAATATGAAATAAACAGTGAGCAGCGAACCTAACTCCAACCACATCACCAGTTTGCCCGTAATTCCACAGCCCTTGGCCTAACCCACATTTTTGCTCTCATCCCAGCCATAGCTTTGTTTTAACCACATCTCTAACACTTACCGTAAACCTTACTGTACCCCAGGTTTAATCTAACCCCTATTCTCTGACCTCATTAGCCCTCTCCAACCTCCATACCCCTTTTACACTTACCTAAACCATTACTTTTATTAGCCCTATCCTTACCAATACCCCTACCTAACACTTATCATAACGCTTAATCTACACTAACCACTGAACACACCCAAACCTCACAAGCCCTCAGACAACCTCCGAGCTGAAACCTTACCCTAATTCTACTCCAACCCCATCCCCTATCCTAACCATAACCTCTCTCTTAATGCAGGGAATCACAAGCCCACTAAAACTTCCCTAACCCATACCCAGCACTGCATTTTGGCTACTTTCCAGCCGTATTTCTTACTTCCTTTTACTTGGTTGCTTTTTCACTTACAAGGAATTTTTACCACCATTTTTTCACAGACTACATTTTTGTTGCCAACCTTTTCATGGATATCCTTTAAAAAAAATCTCATAGAAAAGCTTCTAACACTCGGAGTCTGACAAAAGAACCAAGGGTGTAAGAGGACGTAAGGAGGGTGGGAAGAGAGCGAGGAAGAACAGGAGGAGGCAGTGCTGCATTCAGTTTAACTGTGATTATTAGCTTGCGTCACATCTAGACAGGATTGTGAATGTTAGCCAGTGCCACTTTTAGATAGAATTGTGAATACAGCAATCTCAAAACACGTAAATGAAATCCGGAACAGTGGGCTTGTAAGAATAAAAACCTCCACTCCAGACACTCACCTTTCCTATCACTGTGTTCATTCTCTGTTCTACACCAACATTGCCACCTACCTTCTCGGACATCCGGCCCATGAAGCATGTGTAAGTTGAGGCTTTTGCTGCCACATTCTTACCCCCCCTCCACCTCTGGCTGACTAACACCTGGACACAGCCCTGTCCCTGCTCTACTCTTCTATTTCTGATACTCTTGATGCTCTTGGCCCTGTCATGAGGATCCGTTTGAAGTCCAAAGCCAAGTACAATTCCTAGTATGACTCCGACCTAGCTTCACTTAAACGTAAGTGTAGGGTGCTTGAGAGAAAATGGAGGGCTTCTTGTTCATCCTCTGACAAACTGGCCTGTCGCCTGCTCCAAAGGCAATACCGACTCTCTGTCCTCACCAAGAAGAGAGTCCGCATTCAAGCCTGTGTCTCTGCTGCATCTAACAACCCGGCCAAACTCTTTCAAATCTGCAAAGAGCTGGCCAACTCTGCTGCAGTCTCTTCCCCCTCTCTTGCCTCCCAGGCACTTTGCAACGCCTGTGCCTCTCACTTTATCTAAAAAACCCAGGACATCCTGTCGACACTCTTCTACCCTCCACCTCCTCTCCGCTCTCCGTCTGCACTTGCTCACCCTCCTTCAGCCACCCCCACCCTCTTTCTCATCCTTTCCTCTTTTCTCCCCTGATGAGGTAGCTGGACAAGTCCAATCTATGAAAGCCTCGTCAAAACAGGTTCATCCCTGTTCCTCTAAAACCATCAAGGACCACATTGATACCCTCGCTCCTGCCCTGGCCAATTTTTGCAACCTCTCCTTTACCTCTGGATCCTTCCCCTCCCCTCTGAAGCACTCCCTTGTGCATCCTCTTCTCAAGAAACCCACAGTTGATCCTTCCTGTCTGGCTAATTATCACCCAATTTCCATTACTCCATTTCTGGGTCAACACCTGGAAAATCTGGCCATCTCTCAGCTTAACCTTTATTCTGATTCTGTTGGCTCTCTCCATGACCACCAGTCTGGCTTCAAAGCTGCCAGAAGCACCGAAACTGCTCTCCTGAACATCCATGAAGATCTGCTCTCAACCTTGACTCTAACATCCCCTCTGTCCTCATCCTACTCGATCTCTCCTCTGCCTTCGACACAGTCAACTATATCACCCTGCTCAACTGTCTCCATGATAACCTGGGTATCACTGATCAGGCTCTGGCCTGGCTGAACTCTTTCCTCTCTGATCGACCCTCCCAGGTCCAACTTGGGTCCTTCTTATCATCTATCTCTCTCGCTACCTGTGGTGTTCCCCAGGGGTCTAACCTCTCGCCCTGGCTTTTCAACCGATACCTGGCAACTCTCGCCCACTGCATTGCCATTTTCTGCTCAAATTTCCAGTGCTACGCTGACGACACTCAACTCATTTTCAGGCTGCCCTCAGCCACCTCCTCTCCTTCTCTCATCTCTGATTGCCTAACTGCCATTCAAGATTGGTGTGACGCCAACAATCTTTGTCTAAATACCAACAAGACTGAGATCCTCCTCATCGGTACACCTTTATCATCCTTTCCCCCTTACTCTCTGGCTAGCCTTCCTTGGCCCTCCTCCTACCCCTACCTGCGAGGCTAAGACCTCGGGGTCATCTTTGACTCCACACTTTCCTTCTACGCCCACATCTCTGACTTCTCTAAAAAGTCAAACTTCCTACTGCACCTCCTCAGAGGTACTCTGCCTTTCCTCTCCTTCCCGCAGAAGCTCACTGTCTCCCAAGCTCTAGTTCTCTCTAGGTTGGACTATTGTAACAGCCTCTTTCTAAATCTACCTGGCTCTACTCTCCGCCCTTTACAACTAATCCAGAACAGGACTGCAAGACTTGTCCTTGGCCTCAAGCCCTGGGATCGTATCTCTCCAGCTCTGAAATCCCTTCATTGGCTCCCAGTGGATGCAAGAATTAAATTCAAAACTATCTGCATTTTCCACAAGGCTTTCTGGGGCCTTGGTCCAAAATACTTTCAACTATCCCTCTGTAAATACCTCCTCTCTGCAGCTCTTCACTCCTCTACCTCTAACTCCCTCAGAGTCCGTCATTTTTCAAAGAAACGAGCTGGGGGTAGATCTCTGTCTTCGGCTGGGGCCTCCCATTGGAATAGCCTCCCTGCCACTCTGAAACTTGAGGAGAACCATCTCCGGTTCTGGAAGCACCTCAAGGCCTTCTTCTTTGCTTCGCCCCCCTTCTCCCCTGCTGATCTGTTTATCTATCGGCACTGTGCACCTGGCCACCCTCTGCTTCCTGGCCCAGGTACCTGCTCACTCTGCCACCCTCCGGCACTGCCTCCGGGCCACCCCCTGCACTGGGATCTGTACCCATACAGTACCCCACCCCCTTTCCTTTCTTTCTGCACTTATCAGACATATCCTGTCTGCTGCATTAATCCCAGCATTTGCAACTTGCTGGCTGCACTGCCACTGTTTATTGCCTTTATTATTTATTGTATTTATTTCTTATTATTTGCCTGTTTAACCTCTGCTCGGCACTTTCCACTTCTCCACTCTTCCATGCACGTTTCCCCTTTTCCGTTTCCCATGCACTTGAGCGTTCCCAATGTCACTGGGCCTAGTACGATTGTTGTTTTGTTCTCCCATGTTCCCCTCCCTTGCCTTGTCGTGTTCTGAAACACTTGTGTACGAGCGTGATATAAATAAAATATCAATTCAGTTCAATTCAATACACCAACACACAATAGACCGCAGCTACACCCCTCAATCAACTTCGGCCTAGCTGCTCACATACGAACAATACTCAATGAACACCTCAACATCCTGCTAGAACGCAGCTATACTCCACGGGTATCGGTCTAGCTGCTCACATAAGCGTCCTACACAGGCCTAACACAGCCAGAAAACAGTCTTGGAGCCCAACCTCCAGACTGCACACATCCAACTGATCTCAATACCACCACACCTGATGTTAGGATGCAGCTACTATCAGCCAATCGCATCGGCTGCACACATATTGAGTGCACCCACTCTATGATACTCTACTCTCTCGACTGACCTGGACTACGGTCCCCGATGGCGTTCAACCTGCAAGTGCTTTGAGGTCATACCAATGATGTATAGAGCACTATATAAATGCAGAATAACATAACATAACATATTGATACACAGTTCATTCAAATAAGCGCTTTTACTTGCCTGACTGAAGTCACTCCTGTGTGGTTAGAAGAGTACATTATAAATTACTCACCTGCTTTATTTCTCCTTATTATCCGGATGTATTTGATGGTATTACTTGTTACAATATTTCTTTTGTTACCAATTGCCTTGTATATAAATAAAATAAATAACTATTTTTGATATACCCTTTAGCATGTAAGTGTTTCTTTGGGTCTATGTATGTTCTGATTTACAGCTCACATTCCTTCAGCTAAAATAAGCCTGGCTGCTCTGCCACTCTACCAACCTTGCAAAGTATAGGCCTGCATTAGAATTTAGGGCCCTGAAATAAATCAAGGGATAGGTTTTCTAGAGTCCAATCCCAATTGAACTTTGGAAAAACATGCCTAACATTACCACAAACGGTAAATGAGGTATAGCTCTTAACTATGTCTGTTTTACCTTTACGATTGTGTTGGTTCTTGATTTGTAGAAATGTGAGGGCTGAGTAGATGCTTTACTCTCTGCTCATCCTTGTACTCCTGCAGGGCAAGTCAATCCATCACAGCACCAGTGAATTATGAGGTAGCTGCAGGTAAGTGGGGTAAGGGTTGGGGTGGGGGTGTGTGCAGGGGATATGCAATTTGGTGGGGGCGTTGATGGACCGGGGGCACAGGCTGACTTACCTGTTGCCCGGCAGAGATGTTGGCGGCCTCCCGCTTCTGAGGAGGATCTGAAGGCGGGCAATACCATGAGGTAAAGCCTGAATTCCAATCTCCCTGATTGGCTGCGATGCTCCTGACCCCCCATTGCAGAGTGTCAATTAAGCTCATTTATGGGCCCAGACAGTGATAGAAGTGTACCAAAAAAGCAATGGAGCTGTGACTCCGGCGGTGGACGCAGTAGGAAATAAGGGAGTAACGTGCAACACATTTTTCAACGGTTGCAGTCATGCTGGTTGACAGCCATTTGAATTGGAACAGATTCCACGTTAGCTGTAACTGATATACAATGGTAAAGTGGAGAAGTGTGCTTTAACTTCACAAAGAACAGATCCGGAATAATGAAAAGGGTTGCAAAAAGTAGTGGAGCTGTTAACAGTAAAAAATAAAAGTAGTGGAACACCGCTCCCGACCATTCCCGCTCACTTCGGCCACTGAGCCCAGAAGGCCGAGTTACTGGCCTGAGCACAGCTACATGTGGCCGCATGCCTCATCAAGGGTCTACGCAGATTAACCACATCACCCCAACCCTCATCGACCTTCACTTGCTCCCACTGCACACACAAATCACATTTAAGTCTTGCTGCATCATCTATAAGGCAGTCGCCCTCAAGTCACCCATCTGCCTCGCAGAAAACTCAGCATCTCCGGCAGACAGTGCACTACCAGAATCCAGGACATGTGGAGACTTGAAATCCGAAAGGACCAGAAAACAAGCCTTCCCTGCATACACCCCAAGACTATGGAACCCCCTTCCTGTCATCATCAGAGACTCCCCCACACTCCTACACTTCAGAAAATAACACAATACCTTCTTCAAGGAGTCTCCCCGCCACCTGACTCGCTAGATGCCGCCCACCCCTCCTCCCCGCCACCCTGTACAGCTGTACCCCTCCTATGACCCCTCTGTATCCTACCCCGCTGTATATCTGTTTGTTGTTACCTTTGAAAAGCACTCCACTATGCATGTGTACTGTTATATACCTCTTTAAAGCGCTCAGTTGTTTCTCGAGGCTATGCCCCCACATAATAAGTACCCCAGTGATAATAATATTAATAATAATAATAAACATAATAATAATAAACATAATAATAATAATAATAATAATAATAATAATAATAATAATAATGATAATAACAATAATAATAATAATAATAATAATAATAATAATAATAATAATAATAATAATAATAATAATAATAAAATATTAATAATGAGACTTATGGGTCCTTAAGACCCAGTATGGACTTGGAGCAATGTCTATAAAGATATTATAACCCACATCAAAGGAACAATGAAGAATTGTGGTTTGAAAAATAGTTTGTAAATCCACCTGCGAAGTTTTGGGGGACATGGCTGGATGTACGTGCAGCGCTGAAGCCATGACTGCGTTGTGATGAGGAAGAACTGGAGAGAAGCAAGGATGGGGGAGGTCATCAAGACAGAGGTGAATCGAGTGTTGAAGGGACGAAGGAGCCAGAGGAAGAGCCAGAACTGAGCAGGCCCTTGAGTCAGTGAGCAAGGTAGTGGTGGCTGGAAGGAGGGCGGAACAGCATGGTGCAGGAAATGGCAGCAACAAAGAGCAGAGGCCTCTCAAGATAAGTGATGCAGTATTCAATACGTGGGCTATATGAGATCTGGGAGTTATATTGTCTCGTATAGCCTGCATATTGACCAGCGGGTGAACGTTGTTAACGTTTAAGGGGTTATAATTAAGTGTTATTGCCTGCGGATGCGAGAAATATGGGATCTTAAAAGCCGTAAGGCTTGACTTAAGGCCTGAATGAAAATAGAGAGCAGAAGGAAGGCTGAGGGATCAGAAAATTCTGTTTTGCCCAGAAGGCTATTTGCACCCGGCTGTGGGCCATGCGCCAGGCTTCTCATTAAATTTGGTGCCGGCCTAATGTTTTTAAAAGGAGAAGATGCTGGAAACTGGCAGCTGGATGCCCTTGCTAGATGGCCTAAAATGTGTAGTCTGTTGTCAATGTCAGTGTGGTATGCAGATGGAAGGACAGAACAAGTGTCCAGATCAAGTGTGGGGAGGAAAAAGGAAAATTACATTAGAGTGGCATCAAGGGTAGTCAGAAGAGAGTGCAGGATGAGAGCGGGATATGACTGGAGACAGCAGTGGGAACATGTGGGCAGGGGTCAAGCACCCCCAGTGGCTGCCAGAATCCTGTGAGTTAGCAGGATCCAGGGGTTCACCGTTGGTTATTGCCAAGAACCTCTGGATCCTGATTGGCTCCTATGATTCCACGATTCCACTCCAGGGGCTAATGCCATTTTATGGCCAGTTAGCACCATCATTTACCAAGTATTAGCATTAGAGGGAAAGGGCACACGAATGTGGTACTATTTAACAATTTCATAAGGTTGAAAATAAATTGAAGTGATTCTCTACTATCAGAAAATTGAATTGTTTGCTGGGTATGCATTCCATCTACTGGCCCAACCTGTTTTAGCAGAGGATGTTGAACGATTCATCTTAGGCAATCATTATTTTCTCCTAATTGTGAACTGCTGACATTCTGAGAGCTTGATTTTTGATGGGTACTGGTTTCCTGCCCTATTCCAAGATGCTATCAGCCATGGCCCTTATAGACATCATGAAGCTTTTTGAGGGAGCTCCTGCCAGTGTCCCTGCTGCCCCTTCTGCCTAGCAGCGTTGGCTCATTGGGCTCCTCCAGCCTCCTCTTCCTGAACGCCAGGCTTTTCTGATGCATCTTTTTTCCTCTCTTTGTGCCGCTATAGTGCAAGTTGGACCATTTATGGCCCATCTGGATGTAATGAATATGCACAGGATTTATTTTGGGAGGGGGAACAAACGTGTCTCTAGTATAAATTATTTTCTAAATATACCCTGCTGTCACCTTAATTATTCTCTTATCAAAATGGATGTCCTCAGAGATGTGGCCACGACGGCAGACCGTCTCCAGCACTGCACGGGAGCTCTGCACCAGTAGCACTGATGAGCCCTCTGTCGCCGCCCTGCAGTTTGAGGGGAAGCGTGAGAGGCGTGGGACCTCCAGATGGCGATACCTGATTGTGACTAAGCCATTGGGAGTCTAGGAACAAACAAGCAGTGAAATCCCCATGATCCAGATCACATACCTCAGCCATGCCAGTGCTGAGGAGCGGTGGCGCGGCCAGGTAGGGTCTCCTTTCAGTTTGGGAGTTAAACGAAGCGCACTTTAGAGGAAGCAAGGGAGAATGGACATCCTTAAACACCCTCAGCTCTTGGTTTAGAGCAAAGGAGTAAAAAGCCAGCAGCTAAGCCTGTGATGCCGGAGCAGTTTAATGGTGCATATGACCAGTGCCTCCATTGTACGTCCGCATGGAAGGAAATAGCCTTGTAGAGAACCTCCTATGAACCAGAGGAGGTGGGGTGGCTCGTTTACACTGAGAAAAGGTGCCTGTTACAGATGGTGGAGACCTTCACCGTGGAGCTTTAGGAGGAGCCCTTTAGAGGAGAGATAGGCTCTGCTTACAAAGCAGAAGAGGAGCCCCAGAGCAGGGCGAATGGTTGGAGTTGGTCAAATTTCACTATCGCCAGTACACCCCAGACTGGTATATTAACCGTGGGCCAACATTTCTGCCCTCCAACTGTTATTGGGCTGGAGCCAACCCCCGAACATATATTTTGTATATTTTTTAAATATTTTATACATTTGTAACACGCACCGGACAAATTCAATCGTAATTGGGTGCAGATGTATCAATTGCCACTAGACTGTGTCTTAATCCACTTAATCATATGAGATTGATGTACACCAATTAAGGTCCAAAGGGAATTCTAACAAAACAGATCGGTCTTCATGGCCCTCTGGAAATCCGGGAGGATTTTAATCTCGACGGATTTCTCTGGGTAGTTTGTTCCATGCTCTTGGACCGTAGACTCCTAATCTGCGGTCCCCTTTACTCACATACCTAGTGCGAGGTATGTGAAGCAGATTTTGATCTGCTGACCATAATTGTTGGGTGGGAGCCTGCCTCCTGATTTTATCTGATAAATATCTTGGCCCTGTCTCATTAACACACTTATAAACCAGGCAGAGTACCTTAAACTCAATTCTCTCCTTTACTGCCAAACAATGTAGGGCTCGTCTCAAGTTAAAGGTTGAAGCTGATTTTTTTTACCCTATACGCCACCCTAACCGCTGCATTTTGAGCCACCTGCAGTCTTCGCAGCTGATAGGCTGGTATACCCGACAGCAGTGCATTTCCATAATCTAGCCTCGAATTGACCAAAGTGACAATAGCTACCGCTCTGTCCTCATTTGAAATGAATGGTAGGGTATGTTTCAATAGGCGTAGTGAGTGAAATGCTACTTGCACCTTACAAACACACTTTCACAAATTTATATATAGATTGTTCCTCAAGGAAAGAGCAGAGCTACGGTTCCATGAAATGTTTCCCATAGTAATTACTCAGAAGTAATTCACTTCGAATTTCGTTTGTTTATTTTTTATTTTATTTGGAGGGTCCCCTCCAAACCTCACACTAGTACCCCTACCCTAAAACCCACCCACCCCTTTTAATCCCTTAACCCACACTCGCCTATATAAATTGAAGTGTTTTCGAAGTAATTACTTCAAAGTAAATTACTTCAAAGTAATTACTATCAGAAAAGCCACAGGATACCCAGAGCTACCGGATCCTGTGTAATGCATGCAGAGGTTATGCACCCAGATTCTAGAGTGTGAGCCAAAGGACCCAGTGAAGATTTACGGAGCGCATCTGTGAGGAATTCGACCATCCGTACGGGGAGTGTGCACTCGCCTGGGCTTTTTTGAAGTTTTGTAATTAAAATAAATGATGGGAGATCAACCTCAGAAAAAAGTGTGGGGATAATCCGCACACATTTTACTAAGCTCACTGTATAACAAATACATAGTCAAGTGCACTCCGGGGGGGACACAGCCTACAGGCGCAGTCCGCCCTGTCACATTTAGTTGGAATGCGACAGCCACGGGTACATCAAAGCATCTCTGAAGGGGGAAGGCTACACCTTCTTCCGCCCATCACCAGCTTAATTAAAATATCAAAGGCTCCATGGATCCGCCCTGTTCTTTTGTGAAAGTTATATGTGGTGGCAGCACATACTGATGAGAATTCAATGAAAACAGGCCTCTGAAGAATCCTGGGCACAGAAATAACACAAGGGACAGGAAACACCAACACCTATTTGATATGCAATGTGTCAGCTTGAAGCTAGCTCCCATCCTTCTGTATGAAGGGCAATGAACGTCATGTACAGTAGGCAACCTCTGCAGGTAACCCTCTTTCAGAGGGAAGAAGTATGTGATTTGATGGAGACAGAAAGTCTGTTCTCACCAAAAACTTCAAGGTATACCTGTGCTTTGATCAGGAGTCACAGAGAGCTCAATTAACCAGAAGGACACTTTCATGCACAACAGACAGGAACATGGGTGGGACTTAGTACATGTTGTCACCCCTTGGTTATGACCTCACGTATACCAGAAGATTGTTGGTGGGAACGAAGGATTGGTTCATTGGCTTAGCCTGCACCAATTAATGGGGCCCATTTGGCTTTAAAAGAGGGCTGAGACCCTCACTTAGCAGATAATCTGATG
The DNA here is from genome assembly GCF_040938575.1 of Ambystoma mexicanum. NCBI lineage: Eukaryota > Metazoa > Chordata > Amphibia > Caudata > Ambystomatidae > Ambystoma > Ambystoma mexicanum. The sequence goes on along the minus strand of NC_090921.1, from coordinate 841,000,648 downwards.
ACTTTGAATGGAGTAAGAAAAAGGACTCATTTGGGCCCTACTTGAAGGTAGAGTCTGCCTTACAGCTTCCGCCAGTGAAGGAAGGCCAGGATTTCCAAGAGGGTAGCAAGATCCCTCCCCTAAACATCTCACAGGGAACAGAGGGAGATACTGGACTCAGGGGACCCGTCCAGCAGCTCCAGAACCAGTAACCAGCCAACACATAGTGTTTCCTGCTATGTTCTGCCAGCAAGTTTCCTAAGTGGGAAGTGCCAGAGAGTCTCTGAACAAAGGACAAGGCTGTTGCCTGCAAACACTCTCCTCAGCTTTGGGCTATCCACCTTAAATGACGACACAAGCCCTGCAAAGAAGCTAGGAGGAGTGCCACAACAAGCATCAATAAGCGTCCATCTTTTAAGGACATTTTCGAGACAGCCGAGCCCTCGAACCATGACCGGCTGCACCACTGACTGTTGTCACGCTGCAGTCGCTAAAGCCTCGACCAGCATTCAGATTAACCAACCAGCAGCCTCTCTTGTGGAATTGCCTGCTGCCTGATACCCGCAGCTGTCTCCCATCTTGACCTCTCTTGCATGAGCTGCAAAGCATTCTGGAACCGGCTCAACACCGTCGAGCATCATGATCATCTCAAACACCAGGTACATTGTGGCTCTGTGCCCCTGGTCCTTCTCTAAAGGCCCCTAGTGACATTTACGACCCCTTGCTCCCTTGATGCTGAAATCAAATAACCTTGACCAGTTAAGACTGATTGCTTTAACGACTACCCTCCTGTCAGTATCCAGAGTGCATCCCTTTCGTTCGTGAAACTGTTTGTCCTCAGTGTTCCTTTACAGGTTGGGTTGTATTTTTTAGTGTGCTAGAACTGTCTGTTGTAATAATAATAAAGTAGATATTTGTATACAAACTTGACTGGACAGTTCCTTTTATCATTGGGTAATATATTTTTGCTGTCTTGCAACTAACCAACGATCCACAACCTTGCAGAGATAAGCCTGCCTTTCTGTCCACATTACCAAATGTAATTGGACAAGGCAATTTATAATTTACTTGTGTTTACAATCCGTTTGTATCCTTTCTGGTGTACTAGAGGTATGGGGCTGATTGATGGTTTAGAAACCGATATTCGTCCCTGGACCACAGTTGATTTGTCACAGCATTAATTTAGGAGGCCGAAGTCCAAACCTGGATCCAAACCTAGAGACTATCTGGTGAAGTTGCATGTTTATAAAACAAAGAGGCTAATTATGGACAAAGCAAGACAAATAAATATCATCAATTTCATTGAAGTAACGCTTGAAGCTTAAGCCGATTACAACTAGCCTGACCCAAGAGAAGATAAAATGCTGTCGGCTCTTCCCATTTGGTTTACAGTTTTAGATTAATAACAAGGAAGACATCAGCATATTGCTGCAAGAAGAAGCAATGCTGCAGTCACGTAAACCGGGAACTGTCATTTCTCATCGATCAAGCCCAAAACATGAATAGATGAATGATTGCTCATAATTGAGCATTGCCTATATTCTGTTTAAGCTTGAAGGGGGGGGAATATCAGTTCACACACAAGAAAATAGTTGGGGTTAGAACAAACATGAATACGCTAGCAATGCTGTGGTATATTGTTGTTTTGGGGTTTCAAGAATGATTAGGAATAACATTGTGTTTTCTCAACAATTGAGTTTGGTTAGATATTTTGTTGAAGGGGAAGAGGGTTAGGGTGGAGTGATAAGGGAAGGCTCAGGCTCAAGATCGACTGGCAGAAGTGGGTGCAACATCTTTGGGGGAACTACAAGGGGAGGAGAGATGGTTAATGATCACTACAGGATCACAAGCGCAACATTTAGACCAAAGAGTTACATGTGTTCTATGATCTATTTATTTTGTTGTTTATATTGGAGGGAAATACCCATGATAATGGTTGAGTACATTTGGTGTAGCGCCTTCATTAATTGGTTTGATGAATATGCGCTGGTCACTCAAAATGTACGGGAAATTATTTCCCTGAAAAGACATGCTAAACTGTGCTGGAATTAGGAGGAATTCCCCTAATGTTGCATGCTGTCGGGAAATTCACCTAAAGAGATCAGATCATGGAATTTTGAAATTGAGAGATTAGTCATTACAACTACACTCAGGCATTACCACTAGAATGGTGGGCACAACGTTTGATGTAGATTGTTCCCATTTACAGTTGACTCGCCCATCGTAGATTGGAATGGTAGATGTTGCATATGGATAGGCCAAGGTATGGTTAAGCCACTCACAATAGTTAAAAAGTATGCCCCAAATCAGAGCATAATCATCAAACCAAGAAATATATTTATGTGACTTTCTTGGGAAACATAGAAAGGGGGAAATCATCTGTGCTGGATGTTTTATTTTTGTGGTTGATGCTCAAAAGGACAGAAGTCAGGATAGGGTTATTGGATTTTTGTGAGCTTGGTCATCGACTCCTAAAGGTTGACTCGTATCATTAGGTTAGTTGATGCCCAGAGGCAGGTTAACTTAACCACTGCTGGATACACCCATTACTCATACTTTTATCATATTTATTCCAGGTTAAAGTGTGTCTTTCAGTCCCCAAAGTTGATTAAATTGTTATACTGAATGTCTAAGGGAGTAATAGCCTTTTGATAACATGCCCCGTTGATAACATAGAGATTAGAAGAACATGCTCTCAATGACTTGGTTGGCCGGCAGATCACATTCCTAGCTAAATGTGACTATTGCACTAGTAACAATTCTCTGGACACAAGTATCTTTACACAAATTAATATGATGAAGGTGGCAATGAGGTGCAAGTTAATTCAACTGTTTGCAGACTTTAAGAGTTTAAGGGAATAAACAGATAAAAGAATAGAGAGGAAATTACTAAACTAGCGGCATAACACATTAATGAGGTTTTGTGATGCACCTAATACCACTGGAAGCTAGTAGAGGCCAATTGAACACTATTGCTACTGAAAGAGCCATGAATGATGGGCTTCAAACCAAAGGAGCATTCTATAAATGCAGGAACAAACTGGTAACTATGCCTGTATGGTATCTCCGATAACAAATTAATAAATCAGTTGTTGTGTAGGGAACTTATGGTGGCAACAGTAAAGACAGACACAAGTGATCACAGTTCAAGGGTGTTTATTAAACTGCAACGGTAGGTAGGAAAAACGCCTAATCTAAACCTAAATCTAAGATGGGAGCAAGCTTTGACCATCAACTAATAATAAGGCAGTCCTAGTGGCGTCATGTTAATTAAAATGGCCTATACTAAGATAATCCTATTGCCAATCCTTATGCTAAATACAAAAAGAAGTGTGGGATAATGCTCTTAAGAAAGAAGGAAGTGTTCACAAATAATATGTCAGGATGCAATACTTAAGGTCTCCCTTCCCCACGTTTTAAGCCCAGGACAAGGTGGGACTTTGGAGCACAGTACACGCTTTGGCTTTCCTAGCGTGAGCTAACAGTTTCGCTTTCAGCAATCAGGGCATTCAATGGCTAAGTCTCTTTTCTATCAAAAAGTCTCTTGCCATCGTGGGCCTGATGCATTTGAATAATGAACAAAAGAGTTCCTTTTCATATATACCTTGGGTGATGTTTTTCACCTCTGGATCCCCTCTTCCGGGCGAAGATCCTTCTCAATTTTCAGCCTCTCTCTGCCGGGTTCACTATGGCTTTCAATGCAATCTTCTTGGTGATATTCACGGATCTTAATGTCTTTTTCAACAGTTCACTGTGGACATCCTTTGGCCGGGTTCACTCTTGTCAACACACTGTATTTCGGGACTTTAGAATTTGTCCCCACTTTATCGGCCTCCCTCGTTCGGGTTCACGTTTGCCAATCTGTCAACCGCACCTTTTCTCATTCAACTCTCACGATGCAGGATTCACTTCCCTTAGCTTCACAATCATCTGTCGGTCAAAGACTTTCGACTGTGCAGAGGATTTTTACAAGACCCCTGTATGACCACTTTGACCCCTTCTCGCCTTTCCCAAGGCCTTCTGGTTATGGGAGTTTCAATAATCGAGTAATCGCCCAGAGTTTCTTGAGTGAGCACCCATGTGGTTCCGGACTCCTATGTTCTTGGCTTTTCGCCTTTCACATCAATCGTTCTTTATGCTTTCAAAGTTCAATTAGCCGTTTGCTACTTTTCGTTCAACACAGTTCGGTTTCTTATCGACTCTCCCCCTCGACTCACCGGCTGTGATGAACCGCTTGGCTTTCTTTCTCGATGGAGTCAAGGTTGGTAGCACAGAGACAAGCGTCTCTCCCCGGCTCGGTTATCAGCGGAGGAGGGTCTCATGTACCGTTGACATCTGCTGCAACACACGCTGGCTCTTGTTCGGGGTCTTACGATTCCTTCTGCGGAGGGTTCATGAGCTATTTTGAAATTAACCTTTAACACCAGGGGCAGGTCTGCAGTGGTGGAGCTATGTGTCCAGTGTTCAAGCGAGGTATTCCTGAGCCACACATAACATTTAGCAGAATACACATTTCTGTGTGCGCAGTTACCTGCTCAATGCATCTAGATGTGGGGAGCAGTACTTTTGCAAAGGGCAACGTGTTTCCCAGGTTGTAGTAATTTTGTCATAATAGTATCCTTACTGGCAGGGCTTAGTAAACACCTTACCCCTGACGGCCATGGTGTTACTCTGCCGGGGATTGTAAAAGGGGTTTGAAAACACTTCGTAAGAGATGGGGGTCTCATGACTACTGCATGTGACAATCTGTGTTGCACTGCAAACGTGCTTGTTTTTGGATGTTCCCCATATGCTTGGAGCGTCTCTTAAAGGGCCAGGGCCATGTTCCCACTCAATGTGACAAGCCCCTGCCAAAAGACTATGCCATTGTTGGGTAAGCCAGTAGGTCCCTCTAACACCCCCCCACTGGGCCCAGCATCACGTAACAGGAGTTGACGGCACCCGGTCCCCGCGGCCATCCCACGTGCAACTCGGGGTGCAACTCCAAGGTTTTAGAGGGGGCCTTGTCACAGTGCACAATCACACCAGCGCCATTTCAAACAAAACGCTAGTTTATTTTGCAGTGATGGTAATGTGATTGTGCTGCAGAAATAGAGTTTGTGCATGTGCAAGCAGCGTCTGCGCATGTGCAAATGTACTATAATAATCTCCCCCCTGCGCCCCTCCACCCCGTCGTAATCTACGCCACGTAGCCCTGGATTTGTTCTACTGTTCGTTCCTCGAGGTGGGACGTCATAGTTGCCTCCCCCTTACACAATAACATCTTAGATACTAATAGGGTGGTTTTTTCCAGTAATGTTAAACTTAAGCTGTGGCAGCAGCGGCACTGCAAGGCAATTCTGATGTCCCTATGCTGAACACTGTGCCTCCATTTCCTTTCAGTGCGTGGGCTTCTGCACAGCGACACATCCCCTGGGCCTCTGCTCATCCTTTCGGTCCTCGGCACTGCTTTCTCTCCTGGATCCCTTGGGAACAGAGGGAGCCAGGAGCCACAGTCTGGCAGACGCGTCACAAGTGAGGAGACAGAGATACATTACAGCAAGAGCTATTTGAAGTCCGACTGTGACGCCTTTTGGATTGTGTGATGCTCCTTATAACTAGAAGGATGAATGGACGCCGTTTCAGTTCATCTGCAGGGAATAAAATCGGTGTCTTGTTTACTTATATGATATAATTATCGGATGGGAGATTTACTGAAGCTGACATCTGTTGTGTTCTTAATTTAAAAGGCAAACGTCAAGGTGAAGCCTGGCAAGTGTATAGTGTCATATTTTTGACGCTGGGCGTTTATGTCTGGTGTACAGGCCAGTCACAGACCTCTGCTCTCACAAAGATTATGGAGGCAGATTAGAAAAATATATGGGCCATCTGTGCACACCTATCGCCGTAATTGCTATTTGTAAACAACATTACATGATCGTATTGGCCATTTTAGTCCAATGTTTGCTACACTGTGTCCTGCTCAGAGCTGTGCTATATGTGCTGCGCTGGGCTGAGCTGAGTGTTGGGGGGTATTTTCCCTGTAACCCTTTAATGTCGGTGTCCTAGCGGCCTTTTACCTGTGGCAGAGAACAGTGAAACAGGTAGCATGCATGCAAATGCATCTCAGAATGTCTTAAAAGCAGGTACTACTACCCAGTCGCCAGCTCTGCACATTGCAAGTGGGACTCCTCAGGTCTCTCCTCAAGTATTCTTGTTATGCTCCCACCTCCAGCTTCCTCCAGTTTGCCTGCATCCACTCCCCACCCCCTTAGCGCCCCAGAAGCGAAGTGTATTAGCGGAGCATTCAAATGTTTTTTTCGTCATGCACAAGCGTACAATATGATCTTTGCGTGGAGCAAATAGAGCCAACATACATTCACAATGATCCTTATCTAAGCAAGGGGGACCCACCTTCTTTAGTCTCCACCTGCAGAATCCATGCACTTTCTTAAAATCTGCTCATGACGTCATTCAAGGCCATTGATCACTTGCCTTGGTTTTTTTCTACTGTGCTGGCTCCCTAGTGGGACGCCATAGTTGCCTCGCCCTTAAAAACTAACATATGTTATGCAAATAGGGTAGTGTTTTCCAGTAATGTTAAACTTAAGCTGTGGCAGCAGCGGCACTGCAAGGCAATTTTGATGTCCCTATGCTGAACACTGTGCCACCATTTCATTCCATTCTGTGCGCCTTCTGCACAGCGACACATCCCCTGGGCCTCTGCTCATCCTTTCGGTCCTTGGCACTGCTTGCTCTCCTGGATCCCTTGGGAACAGAGGTAGCCAGGAGCCACAGTCTGGCAGACGCGTCACAAGTGAGGAGACAGAGATACATTACAGCAAGAGCTATTTGAAGTCAGACTGTGATGCCTTTTGAATTGTGTGATGCTCCTTATAACTAGATAAATGAATGGAGAATGAACCAGGCCTGGCAACAGGAATTTTAATCTGGTGGGCCAGGGTTGTGATCTGGTGGGGGGCAACTTCCTGTGGGTGCACGAGTATCCTAAACAAAGTGTCCCCTGAGATATGTTATCTAGCAACAAAAATGTCTTCCCAGATCTGGAAAAATCCATTTGCACTTTTCAATTGGTTTACATCTTTTAGACTGCTTCAAAGGTGCCGACGCATGGATTCAAACCAAGTCTGTTAGGATCAGGGGCAACATGTTTACCCACAAGACTACCTCAATGTCTGATAAAGGTGCTTGTTAGGATTAAATGTCTGATAAGGATGCTTGTTAGAATTGCACTCCATGGCAGATTTAAGACAAAGGGATTCTTGGGCATGACTGACGGATGACCCTGGGTAGGCAGGTCATGGGTGTGGAGCCGCATGACTTTGGCTGCAAACAGCCTGGTCACCTCACCAGGCTTTGCTGACAAGAAGTGATTTTTCCAAGATCACTCAATTTGTTCAAGTGGGAAACCTGCTCTCTCCTTCCAACCCCTCACCCAATATCACATGATCTCCAGTACCTCTTCCAAAGTCTTCTGCTCTCTTCTTACATTTGCTCCTATTTTTCCTTGGATAAGCTCCCTTACTACTTTGAGCTTTCATTGGCTACTCACTTCAGCTTCCATCCGCTCCCCCACCGCCATAAGGAAAACTATTGCCAACACATGAAAAATAAAGACTGTTTACTGCAGATCTCTGAACAAGAATCTGAGAGATGAATCCAAATTAATCTTGCCCTAAGCACAAATATTGTGTGCCTTTTTTAACATAATGCTATAATTGAGCTATAAAAAATAATACAGAGCCGAAGAGAAGCAGAAACAAGAGTGCAGCAATGTCAATCTTTTGATTCATTTGATGTGCTTCATTTTCAGAGGAGAAACGCTTCGTTTGGGAAACATTTGTCTGCCAGCTGATTGCAAAGGAGCCCTCGCAGTACAACGCTCGCTTCCTGGAGGAGGCGGATTTGGGCATGATCACGTGTCTCATCACGTGACATCTCTCCACCTCAAAGGGGAGCGCAAAGCAGCCGAGCGGCGTTTGCTTCATTTTCAGAGGAGAAACGCTTTGTTTGGGAAACATTTGTCTGCCAGCTGATTGCAAAGGAGCCCTCGCAGTACAACGCTCGTTTCCTGGAGGAGGCGGAGCTTGGGCACGATCACGTGTCTCATCACGTGACATCTCTCCACCTCAAAGGGGAGCGCAAAACACCCTTGCAGCGTTAAGCCTGGCGGGGTAAAGGGCGCTGGCTGTTGTGTGGCTGTTTGGCGCTGTGGCACATAAGAACGGCTTCAAGTCCTTGTTTACCCGAGGAAGCCGACAAGTCGTGCGCAGAGTCAGTCTGTTCAGTCTGTGACTGGCAGTGCTGTACCCTGAGCCATGACTGTTCAATCAGGTCAGGGGGGCCCTCAAACCAGGCGGAAGACGATTCAACAACGACGGATGCAGAATCCGTGGACAGCCCTGAAGGCAGACGCGGTTACTGACACTTCAAAGGTAAGCACTGTTTCACGGAAATGTGCGTCCAAAGTGTTACCTGAAACTGTGGACTTAACGGGAAAAAAGCAATCACCGACAGTCTCCGTGTGCTCCCTTGCAACCCTCCCAGAGCCCCCTACAACTCCCCTATTACTTGATAAACCTTCCGATGCCTTATCTGTGAACATGCTGTGCCTTCTGTCACCTGGAAATCTCGCTAATCCCGTCACACACCCGATCATTGTTCACATTAACCCCATCAACCCCATCGACCTTGTGCAGCTCGCATCACCAGTTCAAACTGCCGATAAACAATCTGTCAACGTGGGAGAACACATCACACTTGATTCTACCTCTGAGGGGGTCTGTGCCTGTGTCCATGCCTAAGGAGACAGACGTGAGCGATTCACTCGAGGCGGGTGCTTCACCTGACAAGGCCGTCCCGAGCTCAAACGCATTGTCACAAAGACCATTACTAATGTTAAATAACTTACTCCCCATTGGACTAAATTCATCAAGAACATTTTCATTTAACAATACATCTCGGTTCACGTCAAATCGGATCAGTTCTGAAACAGTCGACACATTTTTTTCGCCTTTCGAACTTACGGATGCAGAAATAATGGAAGCCTCGCAAGACGAAGAGGGAGCCGACAGTTTGATTGAAACAGATGAAATAATGTCAATTGCGACGTGTTTGGATAAAGATCCTGTGGTTGCGGCTAACCATCCTTTAATTGTTAACATGCTGCACAGAACTTCTGAGTCTTCTCAGCTCCAACAAGTCAAGGAACATGCGACGCCACGTACTACCCAGTCTCTTCATGGCTATATGAACTCTAATGGTAATCAGCGACACATAGTCCACCAACAAAGTCGCAATTATGACGACCATGTGGAACATCCACAAGGATTCGGTGGAAACATTGGCCATGCTTCGATGGGGAAAAGTAGCAAAATCTGTCCGCAATTACGTGACAAACGAAATATTGGTGGCACAGCAGATGGTACTACGAGCACAACCAACATCAAGAATAGAGTACAAACTCTCAACATGGATCCATCTAGTACACCAAGAAATGCGAATTCACAATCTAAAACATCACAACCCCTACAAGACATCCTTGCTACCACGGTTGTGAACTTGTCGTCGGCAAGTGACCCACACTTGGAGAATACAAATAGCTTGCATTCATGCTTGGCTGATAAAACCAGCTCAGAGTGAAAACCAAGTCTTTCCTCTGCAGCTGCAATGCAGATCTACAACAAGGTTCTGGCAGCTTCATCTGCAGCACTTCTTCCGTTTCTGAAGATGTATGAGTCACTACACGAGGCCTACAAAGACCAGACATCACTTCTAACAACTTTAAAAGAAAATATGGACACATTTGACTCTGTGACAAACTTCTTGCAAGCACAATTGACACAAGAAGCTGAGCAAACGATGCGATGGCAAGAGCGATTAAGTGATCTTGCCGCGCGTCACCATTGTCAGAATGACACTTTATCTGACGGTTTGCTTGATGCCGTAAAATGGATGAGACATTCTTCAGCTATGATGAGCTTAAGCATCGGACCTACAAACCTTCAAGCATCTTTACGACCGACTAAAGACCTCAACATATTGCAAGAACGAACACAAAATACAAATGTTAACGCTCTACCTTTGAAGATTATAGAAGCAACAACAGTATCTTCTGTCCCGGCCGTTCAAGCTGAAGCTAGAAACCAGGTTGTGCATCCTTCTGAGTCTGCCACAGTGTCATCGTTGAACAAACAAGTAAATTGTCTAAATCCAATGTTGACTTCCGAAATATCTTCGGCCTCCTTTGGAATCTTCGAAGTCCTGGCAAAATCAAGAAAGGCCTCCACGAGGTTAGATCAAAACATTCTGCAACCTAAAGGGAGGCAATCAGTGCCTGGGAAAAAATTACCCGATCTTAAAAAACGTGCCCAGCAAACAAAGTCGCAGAAATTCATCAGAAATGTTAATTTTGACACCAGGACCGGCTTATTCTGCAGAACAGAATTGCCAAAACCTGATGATCAAAAAACTGTTCACGTAGACAACAACCTCAGTGGAATTGACCGTTTTGTCGCACCAGCAAGTAAGAGACAAAGAGTTGAATCAGAACGCAAAAGTCTTACGAGTAAGTCATCGGGATCAGTTATCGACATATGTAACTTCTCCACATACTCCAACGAAGTTTCAACTGACCATCCTATCATCTCCTTTAATATGGCTCCTCAGGATGTTCAGCGCGAACCTTCACATAGAGCAAACCTTAGAGTGAGGCAGGAGACGAATCATGACAACAGGTCAAAGAATTTTGAGGACAGTCTCAAACTGCCCTCACGGTTAAACCCCAAAAACACCCGATTTCAAGACAAGAAGCAGGCTCGTCACTCCTCACATGCCTCCTCTTCCTCGAGACCTGGTGCAAGTTCTCTGAATTGTAAATTGAGATTACAAAATCTACATCGGGAAGACCGTGACTTGAACCTGAATCGCATAAATTTACTGAAATTATTTTCTTGCATTCCATCTCTTCGAACGATTTTGTCTGAAGACATACGAATAGTAGAGTACGCGACTGAAAAGTGTTGTGACCAGGTTCTGCTACATATCATCTCAGTATCAGTCAGAAACACAATTCTGAATGCATCCGAGGAATTGCTAATGTTTGGGTTCGACATATCGGTTGAACCGATGAGTTTCAGGTCTGACACATCGGACACAAATCTAAAGAACACCTTTCAAGGAACGCAAGAGTATCGATGTGCTGAGCTACGTAGAGCAATGGCAATTAAAGAGACCTCAAGTACAAATTTCAACCATTCTGTGAAAAATGGCATTCATAATGAGACCCCAGGTCGGCGCTAGCCACCATTAAACAGTAACAAGTTTACTCGCAAATTTATCTCTTGGAATACCAGAGGTTTCATCCATTTATTCAACAAATTCGAAGCAGATCTAGAAAAGGTTTTCGTCATTTGTCTACAGGAGACATGGTTGTGCGAACGGATTTCTGACACTCCTAAATCCTGCAATAAAAAATGCAAAGGGGCGACCTTCTTCTGGACTAGTAATCATGATTAAAATAAACACCAGGTGGCGTCTTGCTGATTCTTCCTGCCCCAATCTTTTTGTGCAAAGTGCACTGCTCCAGACTACCGATGAAAACCCAGAATTAAGGAAACATTTGCTTATTTTAAACGGATATTGGAACCCGGCCAAAATCAGCACCAAAAACTTTTTAGACTCAATAACCTCTTGTATTGATCAGACATTAATAGACAACAAGAATCTATCAATCATTTGCGGAGATGACTTAAACTGCTCATGGTTCAACTACGATCATGCCACTCAGCAGTTTAAATTGTTAAAAAATGACGAAGTAACATGTCGGGAGCTTAAGTGGAGTCAGGCACTATGCAATCGTAATTGCAATATGGTAAATGGACAAGTACCGGGCGTTCCACCACCCCAGAAAACTTGGTCATCCCCAAAAGCTCATGCAATAATTGACTACTTTTGGGTATCACAAAATCTATTTGAGAGCGACTTGACATTGTCAATAAGTTCAATGCCAAGTAGCGACCACAACCTTCTTCGGTTGGCCTTTACGGTGGAAAGGACAACTGAGCAAAGAAAATACGATCTGGCAGTTTCCGTAAACAGCGGCAGAAACCGTTTTAGGATTGATAGTCCTGGGATTGAGAAACTAACCAAGAAATGGTGTCTGAACACAGATTTGTCCGTAAATTACGCACCTTTGCTTTCTGACTTCATCACAGTTAAAGCCTCTGATCGTGCAATGGGCTCCAAACATAAACACCTTTCATCTATAATCTTGACCCAAGCCAAGCAGGCGATGAGACGTGATGTAAGAACCCTAAAGAAGTCTTGCAAATCAGCTAGCGATGCAAATGCAACCAAAGACGCAATTGGTACGCGTCGTCAAAAATATCGTAATTGGTTGAAATCGCAAAAATCAATAATTGAGCAAGACAAAGCCGAGCATCTAATGAAGCATCTAGTCCAAAAGAACTCACGGGAAATCTGGGCAATCCTTAACGCAGGTAACTCGAAGCACCACTCAACACCATCAAATGAGATTGATGCCGATACATGGGCACAAAACTTCTCCAATATTTTCTGCAAAGCATCTAACGAGAACACGAGTGAACCCGCATACGAGTTGACATCTTGGAAACTCCAAATAACAATGGAAGACATTAGAGTTGCCATACGGACCTTGAAAAGTTCTCATGCAGCAGGCCCAGATTTAATATCAAATATGATGCTGAAAAAGAACGAGGAGCAATGGGCTACCTTTATTGAACTATTGTTTGCACGTTTGTCTACATCAGCAACGATTCCCGAATCCTGGCATGACGCCATCATCGTGCCAATCTACAAAAAGGGCAATCGGGCTGATCCGACCAACTATCGCCCGATTGCCCTGCTTGATACTATAGGAAAAATCTTCGCCTCCTTTTTACGACAGAGGTTAGCTGTATGGTCAACGTCAGAACAAATTTTGGACATCCGGCAAACAGGTTTTACAAAAGGTGTGGGGGTGGAGGTAAACCTGTTGCTACTAAGCATTCTTAAACTCGAAAGCCTAAAGGCAAAGACGAGACTATATCTAGCTTTCATCGATCTGAGGGGAGCCTTTGATAGCGTTAATCGTAGTAAACTGTGGCAAAAATTGACAAATTGGAATTGTCCCAGAAATCAGGTTGAGCCAATCAGAGCACTATATACAGAAACCACCATCAGCATAAGACTAAATAATCAAGGCACCCTATCCAAGCAGATACCAACAAGCTTGGGCGTGAAACAGGGTTGCCCTTTAGCTACCGAACTTTTCAAATTGTTTATCTCTGACATCCCTGCTCATCGCAAAAATGTGCAATGTTTTCCACCAAAATTAAACAATAATGAAATAGGGTGCATAATATATGCTGATGACGTGAGATAGGTCTACAACGTCAACTAACAAATCTTCATGATTATTTGAAAAAAAATGACCTGGAGTTAAACATCCAAAAAACTAAGATCATCATCATTGGCCAAAGCCGTTTAAAAAAACAGAAAATCTTTACGTGGAAAATTGACGACAACCGTCTTGATGTAGTCAACTCAATTAGATATCTGGGAATCACCTTTAACAACTCAGTGCATGAACATCACTGGAAGGTCGACATGGTCAACCGAATGACTCAATTCAGCATTCAGGGACAACTGCTGAATAGAAGTTTCGGCAAGTTTACTCTAGCACCGCCAAAGGTGGTACCAGCAATCATTTTTGGTTCAGAAGCTGGCTGGAACATAGATGTTTGGTTCTGGCAAAAGATGGAAGGAATTTTTTGGCGGCGTGTTCTGAAGCTTCCTACTTACATCTCGATGATCCAAATTAGATATGAATTCTCAATAAATTCTCTACACTCCCATGTGATGTGGAAGTCTCTAACAGCAATGCGCAAGATGAACTTGACTCCAACAGCTCCTGCATTTCAAATTTTTTCTGCAACAAGTGACACAGGAAATCAAAACTTTTATAGGAGTGGAAACAAATCATGCTGTCAATTCTGTCCACTGCTGATCTCAACTTGAATGATTTGTTGATGAGACCACGATCTGCCAAAAAAAAGTTTGAACAATGGTGCTGGATTTTGAACAACGATCGACATCTCTTGATGCCGACCACCTTAGATGCTGGAATTGGGACACATAAGCTAAATGTTACAAGCAACTATCTAAAAAACTGTCCGTCTCGACACCATTGTGAGCAGTTTCTACGGTTCCGTTTAAACACAGTTAAAACAAAATAAATGGCGTGGAGGCGTTACTTTAAAGAAGCAAAGGATAATCTATGTCGCTTTTGTCACTGCGAAATCGAAACTTCCGAACATCTCCTTACCAGATGTAAGGAAACCATCACAAAACGGATGCAGCATCTGGGAGACTATACTCAGGTGGATTGCAATAGTCGAGATTGGTGGTCATATGCAGCAGCCGGACATTGTATCAAACTAAGCTGTGCCGTATTCAATTACATGGACTCTTTACAACTTGAAATAAATTTCTAATTGAAACAAGGTTTCTTTATTTTGGACCATCTAAGGTGGATCCACGAAATAGTTATTGTTTTAGAGAATTTCGGAATGTTTTGTATAAATGGATATATTGTAATCTAAGTCTGATGCCAAAAATGCTTGCATTGAGGCATATCAGGCTGGTGTTTCAATAAAAAAAAAAAAAAAAAAAAAATCTACCAACCTTCCTAGCCTCCTTTCCCATCTGCTTTCCCCTTTCTATTCTACCCACTCCTCCTTCACCTTTCATCCCAGTCACCTTCCATCAGCTCCTCCTGACAACCATTCCCATTTACCACCACTTCCACCTAGCCAACCCTACCCCCACTGCCCCCTATTGACCTGGCTGGGGAAAATCGAGGATAATACCCCCTCCTCCTCTGAAAGGGCTGAGCAACGAGGCTCCCCAGTCCTTATTCCATCTCAGATGGTGTGCACTCAGTATTACCTCCTTGAACACTCTGGCTACTCCCGGCAGGCCACATGGGAAGTGCATGTGCACCTGCCATCATGTTGTGAAAGACAGATCCCCCTCGCCCCTCCAGAATAATGAAGAAAGTAATGGGACAATTTGTTTCTTACAAAATGGAATTTTGAAGCACAACATTCATTTTTTTGTGTGCAATTTTGCAGGACATTTTAATTGAGTTGGGGGAGCGAGGGAGTGCCAGCAGGCAGGAGAGAGCTAGGGGGCAGGATCAGGAGGCGCACATTGCAGGTTGATGGTTTTTTGGCCTCCTGATATCACTCCCGGTGGGGTGTGGCAGGGAGGAGGGGCCACTGCCCTCTGGAACCCGCTATGTTATTTTCTGGTACATACTGTTTACAAACTGTTAATAATATGCAATTTTTTCGGATAACTTCTTGTTTGACATCTTTACTTTGATTTGCTATCGAATTTCACAATTGACGTTAATAAATGTGGCTTCATATTTTCCAAAGAAAAATGTGTTTTTGTCTACTTGGCCGGCTTTGGCCCCTGCGCTGCACATGCATTATACTATTAGTGAGGATTTTTTGGAATAGCTCATACTGCAAACTGAATCACTTCTAGGGGCACCTCATTTTTGCAGATAAGGCACAGTGAGATTAAACGATTTGCCCAGGATCACACACTTTAGTTAAGTGGTAAAGCCAGAACATGAGCCTAGCCTGAAATGTAGGTACTTAATCATGTATCTTCTCAGCTCAGGTTGGTAGACATATGTGTTGAAGTTTGGTTTTGAATGCCTAAAATACTCAATTTTATACAGATTTCTTTAAAGTTGCAAACACTACATAATGAACCAATCTGACAATGTATACAAACATTATTGTGGAAACATGTTGATGAAAAAAAGTAAGGTGGTAATTTTGTTCTGATCCTTAATTGCATGGAAGAGACCACTCCTGTTTGTTTTTTTTGCATAAGGCACCCATCCAGGTCAATTGAATTGTTTCCACCAAGAACTGAAAAAGTAAATAGTATAAAAGGCAAAATAGCCTTTTCTATTAATTTTTCCACTATGTGTCTGAAAATGTTTTAAATCCCTCCTACAATTAATGATTGTAGGAGTCATATGTAATGGATTCCTTTGGAGTCTGATTGCTTTTACCAATAAATCTACAATCATAGAGAGTCATTTTCCAAGTCCTGCAGAGTGGACAAGGTGGCAGAAAAAAGCTTTTACTGTCAGTTTGTCTACTCTGGAAGGCTTGGACAATTACCCCATATGATTGAACCTTCATTTCCCCATCCTGAATGGAAACCTACAAGCTCCAGCAGACACATTTAATGAGAACGTACAAAAAATCTCATACAGACACAAAATGAAATGAAATACATGATAAGGTCATTGTTTCACACAGCATGTTCTGTAACCCCATTATTTCTAATCCGCCAACAATCACACTTAAATCGCTTATTGAAGTCTTATATAATTTTAAGGAACAAATGCCACAGCAATGGTCACTGCCAGGTAGCTTTTCCCAACTTTAATCACTTTCTGTTGTACATAATCTGCTGCTGAGACATGTTAAAAAGATATGCTCTCACTGGGAGGGCCTGTGCAGCCCTGCCTGACTTGGATGGGAGAAAGGCAGAGCACGGACCCACAATGCACATGATTCTGCAAACACTGTTAATAGTAGCTCAACCAGTATGGTGTTATCAAGTAAGTACTCAACAGTTCAAATCATGGAATTTTCTGGCCGGGCTGGCAAGGCTTCTACACAGACAAAGATTTGTGTTTGGTTCAGACTACGTTCAGGTAACTACGCATGAGAAGAAGATCTGAAGCTGGTCCATACTTTCCATCCTAGCCATGACATGTTCAGGAAGGGCCTTGTTGGACCAACTCACTGAGGTGCAACTTGATTCCTTAGGCGTAGCAAGCAAGGCACCCACATTTGGGCATATACACTTTCACTTAGCGATATAAACTGAACCCAACATGTTTTAGCAGAGCCATCAGCTTGGACCTTTGAGTACAGATGAGGCAGGAAAACTGCGCTAGTACTTGGGCATATGATGTCATTGGTTAGCAAATGTCTGTCTAATACACATACAAGCAAAAACGGTTGGCGTTGTGAGTGATTGTTTTAGCACACATGTTGCTTATAAATCAACTGAATAAAGACCCACATGATTAAGATATTTTTATTACAACAGGAGCTCCTTTACAGAAGTAATTAAGTCATTAAACACTGAACATAATTCTTATAAATAATGCTACCAGGCCCTTCACAGCACACAGTTTGGTGTTACTTTGTGACAGAGCAAGCTCAAAGAGGACCCAAGAGGGAATGTTTCACCAGGGAGAGGAAGGTAGTTGACGGAATGCCATAGTGATTAATATGGCAATGGATGGGTAAATGACCAAATGAGATCAAAGGGTGTGTGTCCCTCCTAACATCCCATCTCCATCTATATGTGTACCAATGCAATTGTTCCGGCGTACACCTAACAGCAGGATTAAGAGACTTAATCACTTTTTGATTTTACTACACTCTATCTCTAGAATTCCATTCTTCTTAGGGTTAACCTTATTTTGTCACTTATACCGAAGTTGTTAATGCAGCAGAATATGTAATTTGAATGTTATTTGATAGAGCCCTCAGCATCATGGATGTAAGTCTCTTAATCAATAATAATCACTGGCATTGCTTTGATCATCCTTCCATACCATTATGTGAATATCAGTCTTGGCCTTGCCACTAATGTGAGCAGCCATGCCCAAACTGCTAG
Source organism: Ambystoma mexicanum (assembly GCF_040938575.1). Lineage (NCBI taxonomy): Eukaryota > Metazoa > Chordata > Amphibia > Caudata > Ambystomatidae > Ambystoma > Ambystoma mexicanum. The sequence goes on along the minus strand of NC_090921.1, from coordinate 840,982,921 downwards.
ACCACAAGGCCTAAAATGCTTGCAGTGGCTTGTGTTGCACTGCAGAGGGGACATGGACTTGCAATTGAGATTAAACTGCTATGTTTGGTGTGTGATGAAGCAGAGGTAATAATCCCAAAGACCCTGGCATGTGGCCCTTCTCATGTGGCCAGGGAAAGGCAGCCACTACCTGATCCTGACCCTGGGGGTGGTGTTCTGCAGGAGGATCACATGGGACAGGTCTCAGGTCAGGAGAATTGGGAGAACCCTCTAACCAACTTTCCTAGTGATCCCATGGTTTTAATGGCCTATTGTAAAATTCAAGACTTCAATGTTAAAATGAATCAGAACACATAATGCTCTTAGTACTCTAACAAGGAAGAGGGGCTCAGAGGTGCAGAACTGTAGTGTGCAGTCTAGTGGTTCTAATGACCCGCACCTGAGTGGAACCTTTACATATGTAAGGCCCCTTCAGATGCAGGTCATTAGACAGCAGCAGCAGTGGGAGCAGCAGAAGCAGCGGGAAAAGCCGATGTAGTCGCCGCTGTGTTTCCAGCAGGACGAGGTGCAGAGAGAGTTGCAGGAGTTGGGAATCCTGACTGGCGTTCACTGGAGTATGCAAGGAGCAAAGCTAGCTCCCTCTGCAGAAGATGCGAGCAATGGGAGTGTGACTGGAGTGTGACTGGCGTGTGAATGGAGCTGTCAGATGCCCAAGTCCCGATGAGAGAAGAAGTTAAAGCAGCAGCGAGTCGAATGGAAGCACAGGGAAAGACCGGTGAGTTGGCCTTAGTTAGGTAATGCGTGGGCATGCCGTAATAGACAGCTGACTGAAAGCAACCTGTTTGAATACCAAACAAATTCATTAAAGCATTGTTGGCGTAACGCTTATATTGAGACAGACCGGGGGGGGGGGCATTGTAACCACCATGGTCATCAAAGTAAAGAGGGGATAATATTTGAACAAACCCAATGTAATCTACACAAAGGGAGATTGTACACAGCATTGTCTAAGCCAAAGAAAGGCAATTATAAATAAAAGAGGCTCCAGCTTTCCAAAAAGGGGAAACTTGGAAAAGAAAGATTACTAACTAACAGGTGTAGAAGGAAACCAGAGGTGCGAGGGGAGAAATCATTAACGGGGAGAGGAATACAACCTACATTGCATGTGGCAAACAAATCAGTGAAACAAACAGTGTCAATGTGCATTGTACCCTTATGGAAGAGGTTGTGAACCCTAATGTTGTGGTTGAATGTCAATGACTGATCTAAAGTTTGAAGCATGCCTCACCACAGAGTACTTGTAGTAGTGTTGCGAGTTTTATCCTGGCAGGCGAGTATACGAGGAAAGAAATTATTAATGGTAAATCCTGGCAGGTTGGTGGACCAGAAAAAAGATAATTAAAGTACTGTAGTGTGATTGAAGGTTGTGGTGGAAAGAGAGTGGAAAGTCCACTAATGATAATCATGAAATGTGCTAAAGCCATCCTCCTGAAAAAAATATATTGTTTATGAAGAAGAAATGTGAAAGTGGTTGTTTTTCAAAGAGGAGCAGTGAATACTGACTGGAAGTGTAAAGTTAAAGTCTTTTTGGTTTATCGAGCAAGAGTTTGTGGAAATCTTGACAATCATTTTGAAGAGTGATAAATCCTGTTTATCAACAAGGCAATCGAAGTGTCCAGTAAAGGACTTATGTAGTGAAACGAATGCTGTGTTGTATTTGCAGTAGAATTTGAATACTGAAAAGAACTTTATTGATCTAAACTTTGGTTTGGAAAATCCTAAATTAATCCTGGGGAATGGGATTCGACCCTGGTTATAAGGATACATGGTTACAAAGTTTATGTATAAATATAACTGTTACTTTGTTAAGTTTGAACGGCCATATAATACCTGTATAATTTTGTTGTATGTAAAAGTCTGAGGGACAGATACGTTTTGATATTAGAGTGTTTTCCCTTAGTTTTAGTTTGACAGGAAGGGAATTCCTCATTAAGTTAGGGAAAGTGGGGCCTTTATCTCACCCATATTTATTAATAAAATGGCTACTTGTGAGAAAACTTGATCTACTTGTCTGTCTCACATTTCTGACCCCTCACAGGTGGCAGAACCAAAACAAATGGTTTGTCCTCTTCTGTAATGACAGAGGCATACTAAAGACTTATGGAAAGGAAAACTGCTGGAAGAAAGGATAGTGCTAATGTTTAACTGAAAGCCTTATATCAAAACACTTTTTGCTTTTACGACACTCTCCCCACCAGCAATTACATTTTTCTTACTACTAACCAGGGACGTCATTTCACCAAAATGCCAGCGACAGTGGAAGTGACATCACACAACCCTTGATCTCTGATGGCCCAGTAGCTCACTGGATGTGCAAAGAAGACAACATGAAACACTGAGATCCTGTGCTGTCACTGAGTTCTGCAGGCTGCTCTTACCGATTCCCAGTTAGCTTGACTTAGCCCCCATGCCCTTCCTATTGCTACAGTCCTGGGTATGAGCTGCAGAGATACCCCTGCCTCGGAATCCAACCATTCAGGCATTCTTCACTAACAGGACTGCCAACCTGCTAGTGATGGTGGCTTCATGGTTTTTCCGGCATACCTGTAATTACTCCAGCTAACGAGATCTAGATTCCAGGTGAAAAAAAGCTGTGGCACCTTTAGATGCATTTACAACAGACTTTTTCAGGTGCAACACAAATATCTGCTCTTGGCACTGCCTCTTTGTCGAGTGACCCTGGGGTTGCAAGGACAGGTTTAAGGGTAGCAGAGGGGAGCCCACTCAAATGGCGTCCCTACTTCCAACCTTATTTTCTCACTTCTACACAAGTAGTTAATGCAGCAAAATACATACTTTGAATTTAATTTGTCAAGGTCCTCAGTCGTTTATGCACCTGCTGTAGAAATCTGTGTCCAAGCATCCTCAGCTGCCATTTATTCTTTGAAAAGTGTAACCGTCTTATTAAGCATACCTGGAGTATCTGATGAGATGTGAGTTGAATCAGAAACACTATGCCTCCACCTTAGGGCAGTACTACACAGCCCAACACATCCTGGGAGGACTGTAGGTTTCCCTGCATCGTACACTTTGCACCGATAGCATGAAAATTGATTGTGAAAAGATAGTTCCAGATTCTCAATAAATGTTCTGTTGATTTCATTTTATTGGCTATAGAGGAATTATCACACAACGTAGTGTCTTTAGACAGTGAGATCACATCCATTAAGAACAATATGACTCAGTTGATGTCTGCCACTGAACTACACTCAGTGATAGAAGATATCAGCACCAAACTAGACTGATATAAGCAAGAGTTGGAGTCCCAAAAATTATGTGAATATCACAGATATAACTTAGATTATAAGGTTGATATTGTATACTCCTGGCATGAATGTTATCTGAATAAACCAAATCGACTGACGAAAGGATTTTCATCATTCTCAGGGGCTTCTAGTGCAGATAGCATTACTCCCCCAACTAGTACACCATCAGCTACAGTAGCTGAGACTGGTCACACTACGATTGATCCTTTAAGTTGCATTGTTACTCCTAAAGGACCAACAGAAACCAGAACTATTGGACAACCTGGTCCCTCGGGCATTGTCATGGAGTTTCTTTTAGAAGAAACCACAAAAAAAGATTGGGGAGGGAAAAAAGCAAACAACAACCATCACACAAGAACTAGTGATCAATTTGTCAAATATTACTTTGACACCCTTTCAGACACAGACATTGACATTGGGGCTCTCATATGTGAATTCACATACTTTGAATTTCCTACAAGAAAGAATAGACTTTCCTCGCTTTTTGAGAAAGATGAAACTGAAAATCTTCTTTTTTGAAAATGATGTTCGACCGTCACAAATGGAACCTGTGACTGAATATCTTGAAATGAAATTGAAAAGTACCCTTTGCCCTCAAGTTACCAACAAGGCGTTAGAGATTTTTTAACACTCTGTGATTAAAGATCTACAACGGATTTCATATAGGTCCATGGAGAGACTAATCTCACTGTGAATCAAAAGAAAACTTTATATGATCTGGCAAATGATAAAAGGCTGATTTTTAAACCTGCAGATAAGGGAGGAGCTGTCAGGAACGGAGAATGGAAGGTTTGGAAGCGCTGGAAACATTGACTTGCGAGCGCTCTAGTCCTCATTCAAGAAGGTGGCCGTACCTTTAAATTCTGACTCCTCCCCCAAACCGATGCGTTGTATCTGTACACTTCGCTCCGGTTCGTGTGGAACTTCGTTGTTGGATATTTCCTCCTTGCCGACCATCCTTGCAGCTACCTTTTGCCTTCCTTCTGCCTACCTTTTGTGCTTTACATAATTTCTTCCCTTGTTACCTGTCTCTTGGTTCTTGCTACTTCTTCCAGCGTTTCTCTCCTCATCTGTTCTATAGCTCCGCCTCGCTTGTGCTTCTGTACTACACCTCCGCCGAATCATTTCAGTTTATTTGATTCGGCGTTTTCTGCCTTTCGTCTTCTCTACACTCTAATTTTTCATTTGCAGACTTACTGCACTCTGCAGGCATATTTCTACTTTCTGCTTATGGTTACCTGCACACATTTCCTTATTTAGCACTGTTATTTACGGGCATTTCTCTCTGTTCTGTCTTCCTTTAAGATTTATTTATTGGTTTATTTGAGTTCCTGTATCTTTCCTCTGTGTGCTTCGCCCTACTGTCACCGCAGGGCTTAACTGGCTCTCTCCACCGGTGTTGGAGGTCAACTACTTCAGCTATCAGCAGCAGCCAGACTTCAATTACTTGTGAACGGAATTCTCCACTCCTTATTAGAACCCATCTGGAAACAGGGTTTTTTCTGCCTTCGTGCTTTTTCCCTGATTTAGGTCTGGCCCCCTGGGGTTCCCTGCGGACAGGGTTCTATCTCTGCCGGGGTGGCCTCTGGAGGGGCTAGACCCTATTTGCACGAAAAGAAAGCCAAGACATCAAAGAACAAGACTCCGGTAAGGAGGAAGGACCGTAAGAAGACGGAGTTGAATCCGAAGGAATCTGCCGCAGAAGATTCAGGTGAGGAGGGACGGGATAAGGCCTCCAATCTTGACAGCATACAACGCCCAATATCTACCATGGCATTGTTAGAACAATATCAAGAATTGGTAGCAGCGATGCAGAACCTTACCATGGAGGTCCAGGCTTTGAGAACAGAGAACATAGCCCTCCGACAACAGGTTGTGTTGCATCGTGATGACAGGGGAGACCTGCCTACAATGCCACTCTCCTTTGGCAAATATGATGGTCACCCGGGAGGGCTGAAGGACTTTATTGACGCATGTAAGGTGTATTTTGCCTTTCGACCTCATGCTTATGAGACTGCTAGATCTAAGGTCGGGTTTATAATTGCAAACCTAATGGGTAATGCGCTTTCATGGGCTACACCGTTTGTCACCGGAAACGACCCGATTTTGGGAGACTATGATCGTTTTACAGAGGTGTTTAAAGAACGTTTCGACCTACCAGAAGTCTTCTATTCCTCTCTAGAAGCTATCCTAGATGTCAGCCAGGGAAACACTAATGTACAAACCTATCTGACTCGTTTCCAGAGGTTGGCAGCCAAGGCAGATTGGCCTGATTCCGCTCAGCAAACCATCTACAGACGTGGCCTTCATGATGAAATCAAGGATGAGCTGGCCCGAGTGGCGAGACCTGCATCCTTTCAAGATCTGGTTACATTATCTCTTCAGATTGAGTTTCGTCTACAAGAGAGACGACTAGAAAGAAGACGAACCCGAGGCGTTCCGCAGCCAACTGGCCTCCCCTCTCCTGTCCCTCCCACCAGAGCTACCCATCCTCCTGAAGAACCTATGCAGATAGGGGCGGCCCGGGGACCTCTAACTCAAGAAGAAAAGAGAAGAAGAAGAGAGGCTGGACTGTGTATGTATTGTGGCTCCTCGAAGCACTTTTTGAGAGACTGTCCTGAGGTGCCACCTCGACGACAGGGAAACTTCAACCCCCGATCTACAGCAAGGGAGGTTTCGGGGGGAGTAACAAGCACCCTTGCAACTACACAAGAGCAGTAACCACTCCGGATGACAACAGTCTAATGGTGTTTCGAGTTGACTTATGGCTGTCTGATGCAGGTCCCACAGAGGTACTCGCCATGCTTGACTGTGGAGCAGCAGGGAATTTTATCGACTCCAAGTGGGCAGCAGAACATTTTGTTCCAACAAGATCTAAAGCCGCTCCCATTCCGGTGGAAGGGGTGGACGGAAGACCCTTATCTTCGGGACCTATTACCAAGGAGACCACTCCGTTGAGAATGAGGTTAGGCCATCACGAGGAGTTCCTGGTATTCGATCAGATCAGGGCAGCTCATTTTCCGTTGGTCATTGGCATTCCTTGGTTAAGGAGGCACAACCCTCTAATTGATTGGATGGCTAACAAGGTAGTCTTCAATTCTACATTTTTTAAATCACACTGCATGAGCTTGTCCTCAACGTCCAACACTTTAGCATATGACCGAAACAGTACTCCAGTTCCAATCACAGTGGCATCAGTGCCCATCCATTATCAAGAATTCTCAGAGGTGTTCCTGGATGCAGTTCCCCGTCAACTCCCGCCTCATAGAACAGAGGATTGTGGTATAGACTTAATACCTGAGGCGGTGGTGCCCTTTGGGAGGATGTACCCGTTGTCTCTACCAGAGAGGAAGGCTCTGAGAGAATAGCTCGACGCAAATCTTCAAAACGGACTCATCCAAGAGTCCAGATCCTCCTGCGGGGCTTCCTTGTTCTTCATTCCTAAAAAGGACTCAGCAGAGCTACGCCCTTGTATAGACTACAGGGGGCTCAACAAGGTTACCATTCGAGATAGGTATCCTATGCCTTTGATCCGGGACATCTTGGAGGCCGTACATGGGGCGGTGTTCTTTACCAAGCTTGACTTAAGAGGGGCTTACCACCTTTTGAGGATCAAGAAAGGGGACGAGTGGAAGACAGCGTTCCGTACCCCTTTTGGACTCTTCGAATACCGAGTGATGCCATTTGGTCTTGTGAATGCACCAGCTATTTTCCAAAGGTATATGGACAAGATATTCACAGATATGCTGTTTGTATCTGTGGTAGTGTACCTGGACGACATCCTCATTTTTTCCAAGACTCTATCAGAGCACAGGTCACTGGTCAGACTAGTCTTACAGCGTCTGCAATTCCATCAACTACTGGTAAAGCCGGAGAAATGCTCATTTGAAACTACGTCCGTGTCCTATCTAGGATATATCTTATCCAAAGAAGGTATCGAGATGGACCCCAGTAAGGTAAAGGCTATCAGAGAATGGAGAAATCCTGGCAATATCAAAGAACTCCAAAGCTTCCTAGGATTGGCCAATTTTTATCGAAGGTTCATTCCCAACTTTTCTAACAAGGTACTTCCACTGACCTCTCTAATGAAGAAAGGAGTCAAGTTTGGATTCAATGAAGGGCCCCAAAAAGCCTTCTGTTTTCTAAAAGAATGTTTTTCTACAGCCCCCATTCTGGTCCAACCAGATCAGAATCGACCTTACATTCTGGAAACAGACGCTTCTACAGGGGCGGTGGGAGCAGTTCTGCTTCAAAGGTCAGATGACGACTATGAACATCCGATAGCTTATTACTCCAAGACACTTACCTGTAGTGAACGCAACTACTCTGTGATTGAAAAGGAGCTATTGGCTATCAAACTGGCCTGTCAAGAGTGGAGACATCTTTTACAGGGAGCTACTCATCCGTTTACTATTAGAACAGACCATCGTAACCTTCGGGTTTTACAACAGTTGGAATGTTCCAACGCCAGGCATGCCAGATGGGCATATTTCTTTTTACAATATGATTTTGTAATTACATACTTACCTGGTACCGAGAACATGAAGGCTGATGCCTTGTCAAGAAGCCTTGGGGATAACTCTGGCTTCTACACGGGACACGAATTGGTTTTCCCTAATCTCAAGGTATTGGCTTCAACTGTTTCATTTCTTCAAGACCTCATTCCACAGTATCAGATGGGTACCGAGCTTCCGTCAACTGTCATTCAAGATAAGGACGGATTGTATTATCATGAAGGAGCTCTCTATGTTCCCACTAAGAAGCTACAAGATCAGATTCTTTCCTGGTGTCATGACACTCCTTTATCTGGACATCCCGGAATCAGGAAGACATTGGATCTGATACGGAGGGGTTTCTGGTGGCCGACCTTAAGAAGAGACGTAAGCCTGTATGTTTCCACTTGTTCGGTCTGTGCATCTAACAAACACCGAACGGGAAGACCTCTGGGACTACTTCAGCAAGAACCCTTACCGGACAATCCTTGGGAACACATCTCTACTGATTTTATTGTAGACCTCCCTCCGTCATATGGCATGACTACGATTATGGTGACAGTTGACTCATTTAGCAAACTCGGCCATTTTTCAGCCTTTAAACAGGTTCCTTCAGCCTCCGAAATGGCCGCAACCTTCCTTCAGGATATAGTCCGTCTACATGGTTTGCCCAGGACCATAGTGTCGGACAGACGTCCCCAATTCACCTCCAAGTTCTGGGCTTCTCTCTGCCAAGTTCTAGGGATTCACAAGGCACTCTCTTCTGGATACCACCCACAGAGCAATGGCCAAACGGAAAGATTAAATGCCAGCCTAGAACAGTACCTCAGGTGTTTTTGCAGTCCGCAACAAGAAGAGTGGTATCGTTTCCTCCCACAGGCAGAATTCGCCTACAATAACTCTCTCCATACCTCGATCCAGATGAGTCCTTTCTATTGTAACTACGGATATCATCCTCAACATTTACCCTGGCTTAATCCTCCTTCTACTAAGATTCCGGCGTTGGATGGGGTGCTACAGGACCTACAGGAGGTACACAGACTCGCTAAGGAAGCACACCAAGCGAGTCAACTTACACACAAGAAATGGGCAGACAAGGGTCGTACTGCCAACCCGAGCTGGAAGATAGGGCAGCTTGTCTGGTTGTCCACCAGATTTCTACCCAGATGGGTTCATAAGGGGAAGTTCTCCTCTTGTTTGCTTGGGCCATTTCCCATTCTTCAACAGATCAACCCTGTTGCATATAAGATCAAGCTACCTGAATATCTCAGAAGGGTACATCCCATCTTCCATGTCTCCCTTCTCAAGGAACATGAGGATGACCCTTTTAAGAGACCTGTGTTCAAGACGCGTGCTCAGGTGAGCTCTACGCCAGAAGAATATGAGGTGTCTCGTCTTGTCGATTCCAGATACCACAAGGGACGATTGCACTATTTGGTTCATTGGAAGGGTTATCCAGTGGAAGAGAGGACATGGGAACCTGTGAGCCATATACATGCCAAAAGCCTTGTGCAGAGGTTCCATCGCCTTCATCCGGGCAAACCAGGGGGTCCCCCGAGAAGACGGGGGTATACTGTCAGGAACGGAGAATGGAAGGTTTGGAAGCGCTGGAAACATTGACTTGCGAGCGCTCTAGTCCTCATTCAAGATGGTGGCCGTACCTTTAAATTCTGACTCCTCCCCCAAACCGATGCGTTGTATCTGTACACTTCGCTCCGGTTCGTGTGGAACTTCGTTGTTGGATATTTCCTCCTTGCCGACCATCCTTGCAGCTACCTTTTGCCTTCCTTGTGCCTACCTTTTGTGCTTTACATAATTTCTTCCCTTGTTACCTGTCTCTTGGTTCTTGCTACTTCTGCGAGCGTTTCTCTCCTCATCTGTTCTATAGCTCCGCCTCGCTTGTGCTTCTGTACTACACCTCCGCCGAATCATTTCAGTTTATTTGATTCGGCGTTTTCTGCCTTTCGTCTTCTCTACACTCTAATTTTTCATTTGCAGACTTACTGCACTCTGCAGGCATATTTCTACTTTCTGCTTATGGTTACCTGCACACATTTCCTTATTTAGCACTGTTATTTACGGGCATTTCTCTCTGTTCTGTCTTCCTTTAAGATTTATTTATTGGTTTATTTGAGTTCCTGTATCTTTCCTCTGTGTGCTTCGCCCTGCTGTCACCACAGGGCTTAACTGGCTCTCTCCACCGGTGTTGGAGGTCAACTACTTCAGCTATCAGCAGCAGCCAGACTTCAATTACTTGTGAACGGAATTCTCCACTCCTTATTAGAACCCATCTGGAAACAGGGTTTTTTCTGCCTTCGTGCTTTTTCCCTGATTTAGGTCTGGCCCCCTGGGGTTCCCTGCGGACAGGGTTCTATCTCTGCCGCGGTGGCCTCTGGAGGGGCTAGACCCTATTTGCACGAAAAGAAAGCCAAGACATCAAAGAACAAGACTCCGGTAAGGAGGAAGGACCGTAAGAAGACGGAGTTGAATCCGAAGGAATCTGCCGCAGAAGATTCAGGTGAGGAGGGACGGGATAAGGCCTCCAATCTTGACAGGAGCTCTAGTGGTGCTCAATAAAGTTGACTACTTAACAGCATGTTGTCGTCAGCTCAACGATCAGTTCTGCATATCTCGGATTGGATGGTGATCCTACCAACCAGCTTCAGGCTCTGATTAAGATAGTATTGTAGGAGGATGAATCGGAACAATATATCTCACACCAAGAATTTCTTAACTAAACTACATCCATTGACACCTGTATTTTATACACTTCCATAAGTGCATACGCCATTGACTAAACCTCTAGGATGACCAATTGTAGCAGTGACCAATTCTATTCTTGAACCCATGGCTCAATAGATTGATCAGATAGTGCAACCCTTAATCATGCAAACATCACGTATTTGAACAACACTAACAACTTTCTAAGGTCATCATGAAGAAGGGCTTGGCCTTCATGGAGTGTACTTTACCACAACAAGAACATGTGGGTGCAGACAAAACATTTCTATTGACGTTGCTTTAGATTGTACTGACTAACAAATTCTTTCACTTTGGCAATGGGTATTTTTTTACAAATCACTGGGACCTCCATGGGTGCAAGCATGGCCCCATGCTATGCAAATGTGTTCATGTTTCATTTCAAAACAGAACATATATTAAGTGACTTAAGAGCACAAGATCATCTAATATTTTACACTAGGTTTATAGATGGTATCTTTGGAATTTGGGATGGCTACATTGTATTGTATCCAGATGTTATCCAGGAGTTACATTCACTTCTGGATGACATCAATCAAGCTCATGACAGGATTAGTTTCAAATGGAACTTAGAACAGTCTATGCATTTCTTGGACACTAAAATAGCAATTGTACAAGGACAAGTGACATCAGATCTGTATGTGAAAATGACTGAGCGCAATTATTTATTGCATGCTTAGAGATTTCATCCCAAGGGAACCTTTCAGAGCTTACTTTATAGTCAACTATTACGACTCAAGTGGATAATTTCTGATCCTGTACAGTACACAAACCAATGTCAGATAATGATGGACCATTTCAGGATCAGAGGTTATGAAGAACAAGTTTTGACTGAAGCACTAGATACATTTTTTACCATCCCTAGAGGGTCCTTACTTCTAGAACATTCCAAGAAGGAAAATCCTCCTCTAGTATATATACATACATACTCTAAACAAAGTGAGGCAGATAGTGAAACGACATTGGGCGATTCTACAACATGACACAGCGACCTCAGTATTGTTTAAAGATTGACTCTTAATCTCGTCAAGGAATTTAAAAGCCATCATAGATACACTTAACCAATTTCACACCACCAGCAGCATCGAAAGTGGGGACTTTTCCCTGCTATAATTGCCAGCACTGCAACAATCTAATACGAGGATCTACCATCAAACACCCTTACACGGGTAGAGACATTAAACTAAGGAATTACACCACATTTAATTGAGTGAATGTCCTCTACGCTATCCGCTGTCCATGCAGATTATACATTGTTGGGCTCACAACCAGACATGTTAAATTATGGAGGACTGAGCACAAATGTCAAATCCGTACTCACAAGCAGGTCACCTGTAGCTTTACACTTTCAGCAGGAGAAACATACTATTGCACAGATGCGACTAGTTGTGCTGGAACAAGTCAGCCTCCCCAAACGGGGAGGATATGTATTGGAACTTTTGCAACAACACAAACATTTTTGGATTGATGCCTTGGCCTGCCTATTCCCTAAAGGCATGAATAATGAGTTTGATTTGAATTGCTTCATCTAAGAGCTTAACATATGTTCCATACCTAATTCCTTAGTCTGACGCATAACGGATTGCTTCCATTAGGTCAATTTCTTTTAAATTTTATACATTTTTTAATTTGAGATTTTTCTTCTTTGAGTCAATCCTGAAATTATTACTGTGAGGATCCGTGGTGTGGGGAGATGGGTGCTCCAACTGCTAGCAGAAGGGGCACCCAACACCCACACTTCATTGTTCCTTGTTACAAATTAAGGCTGAAGCAATGGGTGCAATATACATAGTGTGCCTGCTATACTCACACAAACATCACTTAGATTGGTGCAGGTCAGCTCTACTACAGAATGCATTCACAAAGAGGTACGCCTTACGTTATTTGATCACGGTCAGACAGGGACAAGAAATAAGCCCGGACACCCAAAAAAAAGTGGCCCACCCCTCGCCTCAAAAAAGTTGCACACTCCTTGCCTCACAACTCTTGACCTCTGATGACATCACAGGAAGTTTTGTCATTTGACCCCATCTCAAAGTGACATCCCGGGAAGCAATGAAACATGACCTTTCACCCCTTGACAAAACAGGAAGTGGCATCAAATAGCATTGTTCCTAAGTACACTACAAAAAATATGGTTATGATTTTGCGACATACATTTCATGCAAAAATGGATCACCATATATATCATTAATATCTGTGTGTATAGATCCATATTGTCAAATTACTGTGAATGCAAGCAGACGTCCAAGGCCAAATGATGATATGTTATTGTATAGCACTTCCGCTTAAGTGCTTTTTTATAGAACAAATATGCATACAATATCATCCAACCTGTGTTGGTACTCATTTATTGACCTAAGAAGGATGAAAGGCTCAGATGGCCTTGGTGGGATTCGAACCTGCAGGTCACAAACACATTGCAGCAGCGAGCGCTCAACCTACTGAGCTATCATATCGGCTATAGTAAAATTAGCAATTATTCTGTAATGGATACCATTCAACTGGTAACTGAGATTTAACAGCAGACCAGTTAAGTTCATCTGCAGGTCTGGTGAGAAGTTGGCTGCATGTCAAGCCTGCATGCATCTACTTTCAGGCTTCAGAGGTTGGCAAAGTAGGGAAAGCAGCGCACTCACAGGACATCCCATACTTTGAGCACTCGTTACCTCATACATGCAAACAAACATCCTGAACAGCATGCCAGGGGGATGGGAAAGATAGACACATTAAAACAAAGCATTCATGTGGAACAATGAAGTCAATGGCCACTTGATGTGCTATGGTCAAATATTTCTACAATGTACAGAAGCTTTTACGCACAAGGATTTTGTCAAGTGACTGAGGCCAACAAGATGGAATGTCTTGTGATGATCCACCCCACCTACTCCCTCCTCACACTGGCTCCCCATCCCAGGCTGCTGGCCTGATTCAAGCACAGATTCGATATATATTTTTTTCCTAACCAGCCAAGGCATGGGCAGAAACCGGCCCCCACACCCAATGGACGATTTCGGCCCGGCCACGGACTGAGAACGGACTGAGAGGCCGAGGGGCCAATCCGACCCTCATTTGATAAACACCCAACATTGAGCCCGTCGTGTGTGCAGCACATAAGAAGGATGCTCTTCAGTGGTTGTAATGCACAGTCATACCATTAGCAGGTACAATTTAAATATGGCACAACTGATTCAGAGCGCAGTTTCACACACACAGCTTTGGAAGAAGAAACTGTATCCCTGTGATGCTGGAAATGCATCGGATGGACAGGGCCTGTGTATCCTTGTCCTTTACTGTTTTTATCGTGTTTTCTGTTGTGTTTTCCACACAGGAGTTCATGTGGGACTCCCGGCGATGCAGCTCTCTCCTTTGGTTTGGTGTACAGGCCCATGGGATACCCTTATGGCACCCATGGGTGGGGGTCCAACCCTGTGCCCCTAGTGTATGTTTTTGGGCACCTGTGTGTGGCCCACAGAGCAGGTTATGGGCTGGTGGCAGCTCCATACTGAATTTGACAGGTGCTCTGAGTATCCTCCATTTGGGGGATGCCATGGCCCTGCCATTGGAATCAGTTGATTCCTGATAGGAAACAAGATGGCCCCTGTGGCCTCTTGCTTCCTATTGCCTGTTACCTTGTTTTACCAAAGTCCTGGGAAGCCCTGACTCTGTCCCTTCCCCCTGACTGGCTGTTGGGTGGAAGTTCCATATATGGTGTTGTTGTGAAGTCCAGGCCAGACTGGCGGAGCCTTCCCAGTGACTGTATGTTGTGGGTACACCGTGTGGGTGGGACCTGGGTGAATGGAGTGTGTGACCAATATGCACTTCTTGTTGTGGATGTCTGGTTACTGGTGTTTGACACAATGACTGTGACAGCCCTGCCCGAAACTGGTATGAATGCTGTGTGGAGTGTTGAATGGCTGGGTACTTGTCCCAATACACATAACTTGTTGTGAGTGTCTGGAGAGAAGTGAATGGCCTGAATGCACTATGCACCTGATTGGCTGCCTGCCTGCATGAATGCCCTTCTAACCGATTGGTTGCCTGAATGTGACCAACTAGTATATCTGGGGGCCTCTCATTGCTAGAATTCGTGTTCAGAAACTGAAGAGAAACTGGAGTTGAAACTGAAGCTTAACCTTGAAGCCCTGCTGGAAGAGGTCTTGCTGTTGCTCTACTTCATCAATCTGAAAGCTGCCGTGTCTCCAAGGACTGACCCAGAGAGGACCTGGTAAGGCGCCCTCTTCCCGAGCTACGAGGGACCATCGTGCACTAGCTGATCTTTGCCAAAGCTCCCTGGTAGACAGACCTATGACATGCTGCCGACCGGAGACGGGGACTGTCGCGGAATCCCAAAGAGAAGCGCCTGGACTGTTGTCTGCCACCGTCGATGACAGCTGTCGCAGACCGCAGCTGCCGTGCTCCTGTTGCCTGAGAACTTTCGATTCACGGACACGCTCATCCGCACCGCTGCCCGCCTTTTCCCGCCAGAGAAGGCCAGGCCGTCGACGCACTGATGAGCCTCCGCCGGTGGGTTTCCCGCCACCCAAAGACCACATAGACACCGATGACTCAACGCCCTTGCTGGGCCACAGTTCTTCAAAGTCTTTGCGGTCCAGAACTAGCGACATTGAGGTGCCCCGCACGCTTCTTCCTTGCAGGACGTCTATGCTTCCCCGTTGACGAGCACCGCTAGGAACGAAGCTGCCACTTCACCGCCGTAGTTCACCGTGTTCATCGCCGGATGTTTTACGACCCGTGCGTCCTGCCTTAAAGGGAGAGCAATCAAGAAGGTCTGTCGATTTCCCGACAAGGACCTCTACAAAACCATGTACTTTGGGGTTGCTGAACTATTGGAAAGATTCTTGTGAACAATATATGGACTGGGCTTGTGATATATTTTTATTCTACAGGTTGCGCAGGTGGGGGGATCACCAGACAGAACTGTGTCTAGGTAAACGGGGCCAGTATTCTGCCTATTGTTCTAACCAACTGCTTTCCTCTTATATCTGTTGTTGGTTTCCTTTACAAACTGATTTGTGTGACATTTAACCATACAGTTGATGCACTTTAAAGAGATCTAATAGTAATAGTGGTACCATGTAGAACTGTATATTTGCCATTGTAGATAACTGAGTACAAAGTGAGTTATCGTGATACTGTACATAACCTTGAATATTAATTATATAAAGACTGCGTTTTAACTAATACAGTGTGCGGACATTCCTTTGTGGGGGCATGGGGACTACGATGTACTTAAAAACCAGCCTGCATCACCTCCTGAGAAGCTAGGCCTTGATTACTCGACCACGTACCAATAATAGAGAATCTTGGCTGGGGTCCTCTGTGCCTCTCCTCTACCATATAGAGAGCAGAAGTACAGACACCCCCCTCCAGTCTTTACAATCACCAGTAGGAAGGTCAGCCTTAAATATTTAGCTGAGATACTCGCTCGCTTCATATTAGACAGGGGGAGTTTAACTACTCTGTCAACTGGGCAATGTCTACAATGCATGCACTGCTTTAACACAGGCAGCAGTTTGGGGGACGTGATACTAAATCCACTCAACTAAGAGTGAATAGGCTATGAGGAGAGCTGGTTAATTCAGCCTTTGAAGAGTTCTATGAACCTTGCATTCACAAGCACATACATCGTAGTGATTTCGGGCAGGGGCTTGTTGATGAATAAGTAGGTGCTCACTATGGGGGTGACAGATATATACATGATTGTATTTTTAGGAGATATCTGGTTCCAGTGAGCAGCTGTATTCAGTCTTACTGTGGGATCGTAATAGTGCCGTCAAAACACAGGTTTATCGTTGGATGACAATAGAACAGTTATTTTCAACTGAAAAAGGTCAGTCATGGAGATACAACTAAGTTTGAATATGTTTTAATGTTTGGTTGCATGTATCACATGGATGTATTGTAGTAAAACGAATTCTTATTGTTTTTAGGGAACTTAAGTAAGGGTGAATTCCCCTGAAGATGGGACAGGGTCCCGAAACACGTTGGGTCAAGACATCTATACCCTTGCTTTAGGTGTCCAATAGGTGATAGAATGTTGAGTTTTATAGATGACCAATGAAGCATCATTTTGGAACCTTTTTATGTTTGTTGTTAGCACCACTCAGTTACTGTGGCTAGTGCATTGCTACATAAGGTGTTAAATAGGCATGAGGGACAAACACATGCTGTACAATATTTTAAAGACTTCATTATAAGATTACAACCCACTCGATTGATTGTTTTTTCTATGGGCAATAGGGTAAATGCTAGGTTTTTACCACTATTTTTTATTGAGAGAATACATTGATTGTTGAGATTTTGTTTGTACAGTAAATGCAATAAGAAGCAGCATTATCGTTGGGTTCTTCTTTGGACATGTAAAATTAGTGTGTGGTTGTGTTCTGGATGGTTTATATCCAGGAGAGATACAAATAGTTAGAGCTAAGGTGTCCTCTTTTTTAGGGGGCTGTGTGGCTGAGGACGGATTTAGACAAGTAACAAAAAGTGCCACAACAAACAGCTACCCACCTATACACGCATTAGATCTGCTTGGTTGTAAAAAGTGCTACTTAACATGTCGGTCAATAGATCCAGGCATAGAGAATAGAGATGAACATTTTAATTAATATATATAAAAACATTTGGAACATTTTCCATGTAAGACAATAGACAAAAATGCATTTTGATAACGAACAAAGAAAGAATATCACATAAAAAGCAAACTCATGTGACGGTCATGTTTTTCAATAATTGAACAAAACCACACATTTCATAGATTGGCAACATTGTGATGTTAGTAATAATGTGTGGTGAACACATAATGATTTTCATAATCTTTAAATGATAATTGCTAGTCCTTGACTCCGTCGACACAGAGGAATGTGTTTCTGGGAAACAGTGATGATGCTTGGAGAAAATCTATAGCCGATTTTAACCGCTAATAGAAGTATACTGATCCCGTCTTCAGGACGAAAGATGGTGGCATCATATCAATAGTGTCAGAATTGAGGATGAGAAACCGTCAGGTAACTTTTCTTGTTATAACAATCTAAAAACCAAGAGGCACAAAAAACGGCAAATTGGTAACGTAAAAATATAAAACCGAATTTGAAGGTGACATATCTCTATTTGAGTGCACTTACAACTTCTTGCACTAACCTTTCAATTGCTTTGATAACGTGTATGGTCGCGAATAGGGAGAATGATTTAACCGGATTCGGCTTCTATCACTGTGTAAATAAACAGTGACTGGAGCTGAAATAAACAAAAAATGCAAGTACCTTTAGGGGACTTTACACTTTACAAGATATTTCTTATTATTTTGCCTGTAAGTGAATTAGTATTATTTTCATGAGTATCAAGCAAGATTCAGCACATTATTTGTGTATTATTTGTATTTGAAAGTGCTCGTATGCAAATCAGTGCATATTTGCCACTGATATTGCAGTGGTATCATGCCGGCACCTAACATGTGCAACCCTAGAGCCAGCATGTGAAAAAGATGTTATTAACCACATGCAGAAGCAAATGGCATTTAGATGACATATTGTATATAAATACCTCGTATTGGTGGTTCCAGCTACGAGGCGGTTGCAAGTCTGAACGCTTGACCAGCGTGTTGTTTAGCATTTCATGATGCCGGGCTGTATCAGAACGGAAAGTTAGATATTTTTACCGGACTTCGTGTTATGTATGAGAAACTTAGAGCGAGTGAGCGTGCTGCGGCTTCGCTTACCTTCTGTTAATGTTAGCGTTGTTAAATCAAAACCCGCTTTTTGATTCGGTGTAACTAGACGCCGTGTTGAATCAAAATGAATCAACAGTTGTCGTATCCGGAAGTGATTTGAAAGAGAGGCTGTGTGCAACTAGACCGCAGCTTCCGAGTTGTTTTTCAAGCCTGAGCAGCCATATTTAAGTAAAAAATGGCCGACCATTAGCAGCAACAGAGGTGAAACATATAGATATGTCAAGCTCATGGGATGCCGCTATTTCATCAACCACTGGCATGGCCATGTGTACCATTAACGGAGTATCACTATAATGGCATGAGGGCCAAAGAAAACGAAATTTAAAACGTTTTTCTACAATGGAAGTATCCGAGGTGTAAGGGCAAAACAGCGTCCTCAGTGTGCATGTATGCAACAATATCTTGGGCTAGCTCTGCGCATTGCAAGGGCAAAACAGCGTCCTCAGTGTCCATGTATGCAACAATATCTTGGGCTAGCTCTGCGCATTGCAAGTGGGACTCCTCACGTCTCTCCTCAAGTATTCTTGTTATGCTCCCATCTCCAGCTTCCTCCAGTTTGCCTGCATCCACTCCCCAACCCCCTAGTGCCGGAGAGGCAGAATGCAGGAGCTGAGCATTCAAATGTTTTTTCCTCATGCACAAGCGTACAATATGATCTTTGCGGGGAGCAAATAAAGCCAACATACATTCACAAGGATCATTATGTAAGCAAGGGTAAAACAGCTTCTCAAAGTCTCTAACCTGCAGAATCTATGCACTTTCAAAAAGGCACCCGGAATCTGCTCATGACGTCATTCAAGGGCATTGATAACTCTGTGTGCCCACACTTCCTGGACAGCCATTATGCCTGGGAATCATTTGATACAGAGTTTGTTTGTTTATTTGTTTGTTTATTTATTTAGTATAGCGCGCAAAACCCAGAGGTAACAGGGCGCAACAGAGGTCAGGAAGATAGGATTACATAAAAACTTGGTTACAGAATAAGATAGGCATGAGAAAAAGAGCATTACATTTACAGTTACATTGTGTGGGATGTGCATATATACATATAATTGAGCGAAAGCTTACAAATTTACATAATTAGTGCTGTGCATGGGGGCAGTTCGGTTGCATTTACATATTTACATATTTAAGGCTGTGCATGGTAGTCAGGTTATAGCACTGGCATGATCAGATTAGATGGCAGGGTTAGTCGTGAGGATCATTGGCCCGCAGCCAAGTGAGGGTGTTTCGCCTGAAGCTATAGTAGGATTGGTCTGTCCTAATGTAGAGTGGGAGGGCGTTCCAGTGTTGGGCTGCCAAGACAGGGAAGCTGCTGCCGCCGGTTTTCTTTTGTCTGAAATTGGGTACCTGCAGGCAGTAGGAATTAATCGATCTGGTGGGGCGGGTGGACGTTTTTTTCTTTATTCTGGATGCGAGATAGGGGGGGGCTGCGTTGTTTAAACATTTGTAGGTGAGTGATGCCGTTTTGAGGGAGATGCGGTCGTGGATTTTAAGCCATTTGTGTTCTCTCCTTTTGTTGGAGATGTGTTCCTTGGAGGGTAGGTTGAGGGCTGTTCTGAGAGCGTTGTTTTGTAATGTCTGTAGTTTGTTGGTTATGCATTTGTTGGCTCCTAGGTACATGGCGTTGCAATAGTCCAGTCTGGATAGTATTAGGGCGTTGGCTATGATGATGCAGCTAGCTTGGGTGAGGAAGGCTCTACTTGCCCTAATTAGCTTGCATGTGTAGGCGGTGGAGGATGCTAGTGAGTTAACTTGTTTTTTTAGTGACATGGTTGCATCAAGGTGAAAGCCTAGTGTTTTCACTGTTTTGGCCACTGTGATGGTGTTGCCATCAATGTTGAAGGCCTTATAGTTGGAACTGAGTTTTTTGAGATTGGTATTGGATCCGAGGAGCAGGATTTCGGTTTTCTCATCATTTAGACATAGACCGTGTGTGGCCATCCATGCCTGAATGATGAGATATATTTTGTTTACCAAGGCCGTATCTGAAGCGTAGTTGCCTGAAAGGGGTATGAGGATCTGGGTGTCATCTGCATAATTGGTATATGAGACACCCAGTCTGTCCAACTTGTCAAATAGGGGCTTGGTAAAGATGTTGTAGAGGGTGGGAGAGACGCAGGAGCCTTGGGGCACCCCACAGGTTATTTTAATGGAGTCTGCTGAGGCTAGGGTGGAGAAGACCCTCATAGTTCGGTTGTCCAAGAATGATTGGATCCAGGCTATGGCCTCTTTCGAGAAGTGGGCTGCTGAGGCCAGGTGTTCGCACAGGACTGCGTGATCTACCAGGTCAAATGCTGCCGACAGATCGAGGAGTAGTAACATGGCAGTGTTCCCTTTGTCGTTAATCTCATTGATCTGGGTTTTAAGATCGATTAAGGCTGTTTCGGTGCCGTGCTTCGGTCTGAAGCCTGATTGGTGGGTGCCTAGTATTTTGTGAGTTTCAAGATATTGCTGAATCTGCAGGTATGCTACTCTATCTATTATCTTTAACAGGAATGGCACCGTGGTGATGGGCCTGTAATTGGTGGGAATAGCGGGGTCTAGGGTTTGCTTCTTGAGGAGAGGCAGGACCCAAGATTCTTTGAGGTTACTTGGTATGGTGTTGGAGGAGAAGGATGCGTTGATCAGCTTGGTTATAAAGGGGGCTAGATCCCTAGCAGCATGCTTGATTATCTGGGGAGGGCAGTTGTCGCCTTTGCAGTTAGATGGTTTAAGTGAGGCTATAACTTTTTCTGTTTCTGGGATAGATATTTTGGTAAATCTGAAGAGATTCTGGCCTGGACGGTTGGCTGTTTTGTCGTGGTTGCTGGGAGATGCTTCATTGGTGGTGAGAGAGTCTTTTTTCAGAGCGATTTTGGTTTGGAGAGTTTTGATCAAAGTGGATTTTCCCTTTTCAATTCTGGCTGGCAAATCTGCAGCAGCAAAATTGGAATATCGTCCAGTTAACTGGAAGATTGATACAGCTGGGAATTACTTGATAGGCTCGGCCTACAAAGACTACAACATTTAGTCCCCTGATATATGTTGACCATTCATGCAGCCACTGAAACAGGGAAGAGACTTGAGAGCGGAGGAGACTTCAGAGCTCCTGGGTAATGATACTCACATTTCTCATTTTGTATCACTTTTCATGTTTTGCATCAGAATGAAATGATGGGCTTGTCAATTCAGCTTGTCAAATGTTGCAAAGGCACCATTGAAGATGGAAGATGCTAGGAAGAACTACCTATTCCTTTTCTCTGAGGCAAGGTTTTTGAGACCACAGTTCGATAAGTGTCTGCAAAACGTCTTAAATGATTCTTCCTTTAAGGATGTGGGAAGAGGGTTATCCAGAAAATACTCTACTGGTTTGGGTCTGTCGGCTCTGTTATGGATTGTTTTTGTGGCCGAGGGAGGTGTGGTTAGAGTCCCTGGGCATCACTGAAACAATCCCACTTCAAAGGACTATCTATTGGTAAAATGAGATTTGGCAGCTTTTTTCTTGATCCCTCTTTAGCAGCGAATACGCTTGTTTGATGTCATCAGGCATTATCTTTTTTCAGGATACAGGAATTCAGACGAAGTGATCCTCTCTTCGTGACCTTAACCAATGATCGAAGGTGCAAGAAACGGTTGTATACGAATTGTTCGTTTTACAACTGTTCGAATTACAATTGACCTTTTCACAATTGACCGAATTCAATTGTAACATATATGTGGGGGGAAACCCCCCACAAACCCCACCTAACGCCAAACCCCCAAAAACCCCTATATATATATATATATATATATATTACCAAACAGATATATATATATATATATATATATATATATATATATATATATATATATATACGGTCAATTGTGAAAAGGTCAATTGTGACCCTTTAAATTCGGTGAATTGTTCATTCGAACAATTGTAAACAAACAATTTGGGTAATACCGCAAGAAACCACCCTCAGCTACATTAACCCTTTGGATTCAGCGGGTGAATCCTGCAACCTGTGATGCCGTAGGCGTGGAATATCCTCCAGCCAAACCAAGCCTACAAGAGACAAGGCAGAAATATGGGAGGAAGCCCTGGGTGCCTGCTTGATGGATATTTGAATTCCGCATTTATTACCTATTGCAGACTTCAAGTAACACATTTAACCTTTGCTGAGCCCTGTGTTGTGCCCCATGGTCGCCATTCGACCACATTTAACCTTTGCTGAGCCCTGTGTTGTGCCCCATGGTCGCCATTCGACCACATTTAACCTTTGCTGAGCCCTGTGTTGTGCCCCATGGTCGCCATTCGACCACATTTAACCTATGCTGAGCCTTGTGTTGGACCTTGTTGCGCCCTAGGTATGCTCTACTAGTGAATGCCTCACCTAACCTACATATGCCTTGTTAGTGAATGTCTCACCTAGCCCAGTTGTGCCTTGCTACCGAATTGCCCATTTGTGCCTTGTCAGAGAACGCCCCACCCTGCTGCCTATAGTCCTAAGCACCCACGTGCACATATCTGGACTCACTAAAAATGCTGCATCCATTATTACACTACAGCATTATAGCTGCTACTCTAAGATTTATCACCATGACCCAAGAACACCTTACGGCATCTCCTGCCTCGATATTAGACCCGGCCCTACATACGTTGCCCAACACAGCGACTAATAACCCTACCAACTCTCCACCAAACAACATTAGTACCAGAGGCGAAACCTTCACCTCTCTCCCACCCACCTTACTAGACAGAAATCTTAAACTTCGCGCAAGACTCACACAACTTTATGAACCACCCAGAAGAACCCTACCATCAACCAACCTAAAAACAAATTACCCACATAAACCACACCAGACGGCAACAACAAATGTCACTACAATCAAAACACAAAAGCTCAAGACCTCAGATACCAACTTAACTACCCTTAGCCTAACAAACATGCCCAAAGAGACGCTAGTACTCAAAGGAGCACTCCTTAATGCGAGATCCCTTGTCGCCCATGCCCTTGACATAGCCGACCTCATCACAGAACACAATCTGGACTTCCTGGCAGTAACCGAGACCTGGCTACATAACACAGCTGGACCATCGCTAATGCTAGCCATTCCAGAAGGCTACACTATAACAAGACAAGACAGGGATGGCACACAAGGTGGTGGAATTGCCATCATCTCCAAATTGAGCCTCTCTCTCAGAACATCCCCTCCTCAAATCCTACAATCCTGTGAAAATATATCGGTTAAATTCCAGATAAATAACATACAAACCCTCACCATCCATCTAATTTATAGACCCCCAGGTCCTCTCGGTACCTTCGACGAGGACTTGCATAGCATGATTACCAACAACCTTAAACCTACCTCCCAGCTTCTACTATTAGGAGATTTTAACCTTGGCTTTAATGACCCTATGGACAAACAAGCCTTAGACATAGCCAATACCATCAATGCATCAGGCCCGTTTCAGAAAGTCAACAGACCCACTCACGCCAAAGGGAGAACACTAGACTGGATAGCAGACTACAACTGCACAGCCTCTATCACTTCCATCTCTCCCCAATCATGGACAGATCACTCTCTCGTAACCTTTAACCTATCTACAGCCAGACCTTCTCTGACGGTCCCATTGTTAGCACTGCCTTGTCTAACCAGAAACAAAAAGAGTATTACAGCGGAAAAAGTCATCCCCGCCATCCTACCCACGTTAAACGCTCTATCTGACAATCTAGACCCTAGTACTCTAGTTGAAGAATATAACAAGATTATGCTCAACACATTGGACAAAATCGCCCCGCTCAAACTTAGAAAAAGCAAACCTAAAGCGCACCTTAACAAATGGTTCACTCCCCAATTGAGAGACTTACGACTCCTAAAAAGAAAAAGTGAAAATTCCTGGAGACTATGTCCCTCTATCGAAAATAAAGCAAAACTATCCTCCATCTCCTCTCACTTTAAAAAAGAAGTAAACCTTGCCAAAAAGAATTCCTATGATGAACGTATCACCAACTCTAATTCTAGCATGAGAGAACTCTTCACCATACTGAAGGAATTAGAGTTACCAATAGCCACATCAGACTTAGTTACCAAGGATAAGACTTGGTGCACAGATATTCAAAATGCGCTAGCAAACAAAATTAATACACTTCAAACCAAAATACAACAAAAAAAAGATATGCTCAACCTTCAGCACTCCCCTAATACTTCTACACATAGTATCCCACCAGAGGCAAACAACAAATTTAACTTCTCCAAAACATCCCCACTAGAAGTAGAAAAAATCATTCTTTCACTCAAACCATCTAACTGCAAGGGCGATACTTGCCCAGCACAGTTAATAAAAGACGCTGCCAGAGACCTCTCACCATTTATTTCTAAATTAATCAATGCCTCCTTCACATCAGGCACTATCCCAGCCAATTTAAAACATTCCTGGGTGCTCCCACTTCTCAAAAAACAGACCTTAGACCCACTTATCCCAACCAACTACCGCCCCATTACCACTGTGCCATTCCTCCTCATAATATTGGACAAAGCTGCCTATATTCAGATACAAAAACACCTTGACTTGTATAAGCTCCTAGGAGCAAGACAATCTGGTTTCCGTCCACTTCACGGAACGGAAACCGCCTTAATTGATTTAAAGACGCAGGTCGACGAGCTGAGGGATGGTGGAGGAACAGCACTCTTGCTCCTACTTGATCTCTCAGCAGCATTCGACTTGGTCGATCACAAGGTACTCTGCAAACACCTGGACTCTGCCCATTTCTCTCCTGAGGCCATCAAATGGCTAGAATCCTTCCTCAGCGAAAGAACAATGAGAGTTTTTTCCCCATCGGCCGCAGCTGACCCTACCCCTATATTATGTGGCGTTCCCCAGGGTTCCTGTGTCTCGCCTACCCTATACAATATCTTCACCAAACCCTTGTTCGATGATCTAGACCTTCTGGGTATCACCTACACTAACTATGCAGATGATACACAGATTCTCCTCCCGCTTTCTGGGGATCATAGGAAGGACTCGGAATTGGTGAACAGGGTATATCTCGTCGTTCAAGCATGGATGGCCACACATGGCTTGTGCTTGAATGATGACAAGACGGAGCTGATAATCCTGGGAACACATATGAACACCAAAAAACTAGGTCAGGAATTCTCCTCCTTCAATATTGATGGAAATCCTATCAGGGTCTCCAAGGAAGTAAAAACCCTCGGTTTCTACTTGGATTCCACACTATCATTCGACAAACAACTAAAATCCTTGGCCTCCACCACTGCATACACCTGCAAACTGATAAGAGCAGGCAAGCCTTTCCTCTCCAATGACAGTTGCATGATCCTGGCTAGAGCACTTATCCTCTCCAGGATCGACTACTGTAATGCCCTTTACAGTGGCGCCAACAAATCTACCATTCAGAAACTTCAAACGCTCCAAAACAATGCTTTGCGAGCAGCGCTTGGCATAAACAAAAGAACACACATCTCCACCATTAGACGTCAACACAAATGGCTATCTACAAACCACAAAATTCAATTAAAAATTATCTCCTTGACACATAAAGCTCTTAACAACGCCGCCCCAAGCTACCTTACGAACAAAATACAAAAAAAAACCTCCATCAGACCTATCAGAGCTACCAATACTAACTGTCTGGTAGTACCGAGATTTAAACTTACCACGGTTGGTGGGAATAGTTTCCCTGTGAAGGCGGCCAAAATCTGGAATCTACTACCCAACAATCTAAGAGCAGATCAGCCGTAACCACTATTTAGAAGGAATGTTATCCAATATCTTATCTCCAACGACCACTAGATATAGGTTTATAACATTCCCAGACCTGACACTTGTCCTCTGACACTTGTCCTCTGTCTCACGATATGTTAGGCGTACCATCCCCTATGTAACTCATCGACCTGCACGATGATGGTCCTGCACATTTGTATAATATTACTGTATCCTGTATAATCTGTAAAACTTGTATAATATCCATTACTGTATCTTGTATAATATGTATAACTTCTACTGTATCCTGTATAATCTGTAACAATGTAAGTTTTGCATTATCCTACCTGCTGCGCCCTTCTACCTATGGGACTGGAGCGCATTAGAAATAAAATAAACAAACAAACAAACAAAACTTGGGGGATCCTATTCACAATAATGTCCTAAGGTCCTGTGTGTAGAACATTCTTATTTCCTGACTGAGCAGCTCCCCTCAGGAGGATAGCTCAGGGGCAACATGCTCGCCTTGGAAGCAAGACTACATGGAGCAACACAGGTTCAATCCCCGGTTCTGCGCTTAGAAACCTCTGGGTATTAAGCGTGTTGTAAGTAACCTATCATATTGCTCCATGCTTGCCCATGTTCGCCTGGGAAGCCTGCCGGAGTCAACCAGTAGTGACTGATAGGTAAGTGTGGTCTGGGAAGGGAGAACAGCTATTACTGTACACCAGTAAAACCCCACCACTCTTACTACCTTCTATAACATAGCCCATCTGTGTTAGTCAGCTATATCTTGCATTTTGCCCATGTGTGTCAGTCAGCCATATTCTGCATTTAGCCCAATCATATAAGATAGCCTCGCATTGCTTTTAGCCCATTTGCGTACGTTGCCATATCTAGCATTTATCCTAGTATAAGCTAGCCTCACCTTGCTCTTAGCCCATTTGTGTTAGTCACCCATATCATGTATTTAGCCCATTTGTGTCAGTCAGCCATAACCCGCATTTAGCCCAATCATATAAGATAGCCTCGCCTTGGTTTTAGCCCATTTGCGTAAATTGCCATAGCTAGCATTTATTCTAGTATAATCTAGCCTCACCTTGCTCTTAGCCCATTTGTGTTTGTCACCCATATCATGTATTTAGGCCATTTGTGTTAGTCATCCATATCTCGCGTTTAGCCTAATTGTAAGGTAGCCTCGCCCTGCATGTAGCCCATGTGTGTTAGTCAGCCATATCTCGCATTTTGCCCATCTGTGTTAGTCAGCCATATCCCGCATCTAGCCCATTTGTGTTGGTCAGCCGTATTTTGCTTTTGGCCTAAATGGGTAAAGTAGCATTATCCTGCGTTTGGCCCAGTCTGCCATATCTCATCCTAGCCCCAGATGAAACCCAGTATGTAGGCATTGTTTTCTGCACAACTAACCCATTTTCTCTTCCCACATACAGCACCTTCATAACTTAGTGGAAGCACAAGCTCATCTCACACACCATGCATTTGCATGCAACTCAAACACTATTGCAGAAGACGTCGGCCATTAGAATGAAATTACCTTTAACGACATACTCGTATTTTAGCTTCACACATAATTCTCTGTCGCCTTAAACACAATCCACCCTAATTAGTGCATATTATATTCCTGTTGCACCCATCCACACACCATTCAGACATGGGTGACTAGCAGGTTCCTGGCCACCCTCACATAACGTTAATGGTTGAAAGGCACAAACGCATAATAGCACCCCCCAATTTTCCTACACTTCAGAGGGCGTTCAAGCGACAGTGCGCGGGGTCCATAATTGTGATGAAAGGCACTATACAAATGACAGATGAATGAATTAATTTACCACCGAAGCTGCTAGGTACATATAAGGCACCACTTCAGTGGACACTAGCCGCAGGCATGGCTTCCCGCACACATCAGAATACAGCAAGGACTATGACAAAAATCGGTCGTGCTGGTCACATAACCTTCCGACTACTTACACCAGACTATGCCTCGACACCCTTTAACATCAGCATGCAGCGCAGACCTATGACAAACTTTGGGAACGCTGAACGCATAATGAGTCTCTAGCACTCACGCCATCTCCTGACTCCTCTCCTCAGCACCCATCCACATGCCTGACCTCATGGGTTGCTCTATACCAGAGCCTGGCCAGCCTCACAAAGCCTTATTTGGCCAAATGCACACATGCATTGTACTCTTACTCCGTGACCTCAAACATTCTGTACTTCGGTCCCCAAGGGCATTCCCACCACACGTGCATTGAGACTATAATAAAGGTAAAAGGCGCTGTACAATACAATACAATTTCCAGGGATAAATGTGGTGAGAGAACACCTCACAAGAGATGGGGGCGCGGGCTCATGGCTACTACATGTGACAACTTGTGTGAATTGTTGCACTGTTAAGGTGCTTGTTTTTGGATGTTCCCCATATGCTTGTAGCTTCTCTTAAAGGGACGGGGGCATGTTCCCGCTCAATGTGACAAGCCCCTGCCAAAAGACCAGGGCATGGTTGGGTAAGCCAGGAGATCCCTCTAACACCTCCCCTGGGCCCAGCATCACGAGTTAGCAGCACCCTGCCCCTGTGGCCATCCCACGTGTTACTCCAAGGTTTTGAGATGGGGTCTTATCACAGCGCACAATCGCATCTGTGCCATTTCAAATCAAACGCTAGTTTATTTTGCAGTGATGGTAATGTAATTGCGCCGCGAAATAGTGTGCATGTGCAAGCAGCGCCTGCGCATGTGCAAATGAACCATAGCCCCCCCCCCCTCCCGCTCTCCCGGTCGTAAGCTACGCCATGTAGCCTTGGTTTTGTTCTTTTGTTCTTTCCTCATTGTGGGAAGTCATAGCTGCCTCACCCTTACACAATAACATCTTAGATACCAATAGGGTGGTTTTTTCCAGTAATATTAAACTTAAGCTGTGGCAGCAGCGGCACTGCAAGGCAATTCTGATGTCCCTTTGCTGAACACTGTGCCTCAATTTCCTTTCAGTGTGCGCGCTTCTGCACAGTGACACATCCCCGGGGCCTCTGCTCATCCTTTCGGTCCTGGGCACTGCTTGCTCTCCTGGATCCCTTGGGAACAGAGGGAGCCAGGAGCCACAGTCTGGCAGACGCGTCACAAGTGAGGAGACAGAGATACATTACAGCAAGAGCTATTTGAAGTCCGACTGTGACGCCTTTAGAATTATTTACTGCCCCTTAACACTAGAAGGATGAATGGACGCCGTTTCAGTTGGCTCCAATAGCTCATAAAATGTCGTGAAGGCGGCCATTGAAGATGGAAGACGCTAGGAAGAAATACCTATTCATTTTCTCTGAGGCCAAGTTTTTGAGACCAAGGTTCGATAAGTGTCTGCAGATGTCTAAGAAGATTCTTCCTTTCAGGATGTACAAATAAAGTTATCAGGAAAATGCCCTGCTGGTCTGCGTCTGTCAGGTCTGCTACGGATTGTTTCTGAGGCCGAAGTGGGTGTGGTTAGAGTCCTTGGGCATCACTCAAACACTTCCACTCCAAAGGACTGTTTATTGGTAAAAAAAGAGAGGTGGTGATGCCGGCAGGTGGCAATATATGCAGTAAGTATTTTTGGCATCCTTTTTTCTTGATCCCTCTTTAGCAGTGGATATGCTTCTTTGATGTCATCAGGCATTACCTTTGTTCAGGATAAACGAATTCAGAAGATGTGACCATTGTGGGAAGTCATAGCTGCCTCACCCTTACACAATAACATCTTAGATACCAATAGGGTGGTTTTTTCCAGTAATATTAAACTTAAGCTGTGGCAGCAGCGGCACTGCAAGGCAATTCTGATGTCCCTTTGCTGAACACTGTGCCTCAATTTCCTTTCAGTGTGCGCGCTTCTGCACAGTGACACATCCCCGGGGCCTCTGCTCATCCTTTCGGTCCTGGGCACTGCTTGCTCTCCTGGATCCCTTGGGAACAGAGGGAGCCAGGAGCCACAGTCTGGCAGACGCGTCACAAGTGAGGAGACAGAGATACATTACAGCAAGAGCTATTTGAAGTCCGACTGTGACGCCTTTAGAATTATTTACTGCCCCTTAACACTAGAAGGATGAATGGACGCCGTTTCAGTTGGCTCCAATAGCTCATAAAATGTCGTGAAGGCGGCCATTGAAGATGGAAGACGCTAGGAAGAAATACCTATTCATTTTCTCTGAGGCCAAGTTTTTGAGACCAAGGTTCGATAAGTGTCTGCAGATGTCTAAGAAGATTCTTCCTTTCAGGATGTACAAATAAAGTTATCAGGAAAATGCCCTGCTGGTCTGCGTCTGTCAGGTCTGCTACGGATTGTTTCTGAGGCCGAAGTGGGTGTGGTTAGAGTCCTTGGGCATCACTCAAACACTTCCACTCCAAAGGACTGTTTATTGGTAAAAAAAGAGAGGTGGTGATGCCGGCAGGTGGCAATATATGCAGTAAGTATTTTTGGCATCCTTTTTTCTTGATCCCTCTTTAGCAGTGGATATGCTTCTTTGATGTCATCAGGCATTACCTTTGTTCAGGATAAACGAATTCAGAAGATGTGACCGTCTCCTCGTGACCTTAGGCACTGATTGAAGGCACAAGAAACCACCCTCAGCTACAATAACCTTCCTTTTGGATTCAGCGGGTGAATCCTGCAACCTGTGATGAGTTTGGTGTACAATGTCCTCCAAAGAGCCAAACCACGTCCACAAGAGGCATAAGAGCAACATGGATGGAAGCACTGGGTACCTCCTTAATGAATATTTTAATTCCACACTAAGCACGTTCATGACCTATTGCAGGCTTCGAGTAGACCTCAAAAGCCTGATTTAGCTGAATCACCTGAGTGAGGTGAGGGGCCTAAGAAAGCAGAGAGGACCGAGGGAGCTGAAGGGCTTTGGAGAGCGGAATGGCCTGAGAGAGCTGAAGGGCAGAGAAAGGTGAGAGGCCTGATAGAACTGAAGCATCTTGGAGAACTGCAGGACCTATTAGAGTTGAGAGACTGGAAAAAGCGAAGAGGCCTTAGAGAGTGGCAAGGCCTATGCAAGCTGAGACACCTGCACCTGAGGGAGCTGAGAAGCACGAGATAGCTAAGAGTTTAGAGAGAGTTGAGAGACCTGAAAAATACCTCAGTTCTATATGGACTCACAGTTCTCTTTCTCCTTCCCCAATACCACCTCTGATAAGGTCTTGTTTTGGTTAATGCCGGTTGACCATCTTTTACATATGTTATTTCCTAGTTTCTGAGCATTTAAATGGCCGGGCAGCCATTGCAGAGGCAGGTGGAAGTCATGCATTTGTCCTTAGTGATGCGACTGTGTCTCCGGAAGCTCCGGCTGCACTGAGTGTTCCAGTGGGATGTTGCCAGTAAATTGCGGTGTGAAGTCAGTAAATTGGGGTGTGCATTCAGAAAAGGACCTGGAGAGAGGGGTTTGGAGCAGATGGGTGAGAACTGACAATACACGAAGGAGGTTGGTTGGGGAAAGGAGGCAAGAGATGAGAGGTGGAGAAGGCGGTGGTTGAAGAGTGTAAGAAAGAGGGTGGTAATAGTGATGAGGTTCGGAATCATCAGGAGGAGGTTGGTGATAGTGTGGAGGAGGTTGGGAAACATTGGAAAGAGGATGGTGCAATGTTTCCAGACACGTTTTGAAACCGCAAGGAAGAGGTTGGTGGAGAGTGTCACAAGGATTTTGATGACAGCAAGGAGGAGGTTGGTGGAGAGCATGAAGAAGAGACAGGTGGCAGGAGGGATGAGGTTGGTAAAGAACATCACGAGGTGGTAGTACATTATAAGGAAGTGGTAGGGAGGAAGTAGAGAGTATTCCAGAATTTGGCAAGGGTAGTTAAGAGAAGATGATGGTGATGAGATGGGAGAATTAGAGTAAGGAGGAGGCACAAGAACAACAGGAGGTGATCATTAGAAAGTCAGGAGGAGTTTCAAGAGTATAAGGATGGGGTAGGAGGATGACAGGAAGAGTTTGAGCAAGGAAGCCAGAGACATAGATCAGGAAGGTTCCAGAAGGCTCAGTTGGCATTAGGCATATGGTAGAGGTGGGCGGAGGAAGGAGCAGACAGCAGGGAGATTACTCAAGGATCAGGCTGTATAGAGTATTTCAGAAGTTGGCGAGGATAGTTTAGAGAAAAGGATGGTGAGAGGGGAGAACTAGAGTAAGGAGGAGCCTCGAGTACAACAGGATGGGGATCAGAGAAAGTCAGGAGGAGTTTCAAGAGTATAATAATGTGCTCAGAGGATGACAAGAAGAGTTTGAGCAAGGAAGCAGGAGACATGGCCGGACCAAGAAGGTTCCAAAAGGCCCAGTTGGCAGAGGTATATGCTTGAGGTGAGAGGAGGAAGGAGCAGACAGCAGGGAGAGTACATGAGGATCAGAGAGGTAAAAGAGGGGACCCAAAGCAAGGCCCTAGTTGGAAGGGGTAAGGAGGTTTGGGGAGCTCAGCCTTTACGGAGTAGTATAAGAGACCAGTTTTCCCCAACATAAGAGACATCTTAGGGAGAGGAAGCCTGGATAAGCCCCCAGAAAATCAATCTCAAGTGGCGTCTGCTCCCCTTAGAGCAGAAATTCTTTTAGCTCCTACTCCTCGATGAAAACCTGTAACAGCTGCTAGCACAATAAGAAGAGGGGGGGGTGCTGAAACCAAGCCAGATACCAAAGTAGAGGAGGGATAGGCCACTAGAAAATACGACAAGAGCAATACTGAGAATAAGACTTGGACTTCACAGGGGTGTTGGTACACAGGTGTAGACAGGGTAGGGCCTGAGAGGGCAGGACCCACCCAAAATCTGTAAATGGCCACTCGGCAACGCTGTGTGGGCATTTACAGATGTTAATGCCACTGTGATGGGCCCAACCACATTAGCTTTAGGCCCCACTTGTTAGACAATTCTGGTTACGCCTCTCTGTAGGAGACGCTAAGTGTAAATCTAAAGAAGGGTTTGGGTACCCCACAAATCCACAGTCACCAGCAAAAGAGAAGTATGGTTAGGGAACCCCTTCAAAACCCCAATGGCTAGTAAGGGAGAAGAAGGGTTTGGGAACCTTTAAGTAATGAGTGATTTCTGAACAAAGAGAAGCAGGGTGAGAAAGAGAAACCCGGGCAAGGGGCTCGTTCCTTAGAATAAAGGTGAATAGATACAGTATACATTTGAGGGGTTTTGCTATTATTTGGCCAAGCTCTTCACCCCTTTCCCTTAACAAAGAAGCTATCAAAAGATATTTCAGTGTGGCTGGTTTGTTGATTCCTTTCACCCAGAGGCGTTGCTAGGGGGGGTTAAGGGGGATATAGCCCCTGGTCTTTTGGTTGTAGCCCCGGATAGAATCTCAGGAGCTACAACCAAAAGGCTAGCTAGCCACGAGTCCCGACAGTTCCGACATCAGCGTAGCCCCAGGTCTTTTCCAGACCTAGCAACACCTCTGCTTTCACCTAGTTATACTCCCATAAAGTACCAGGGGAAAGAACCTCTGCTGGAATTATGGTAAGGCATGTTGGTCGACACACCAGATCACAGATAATCTCTGCCAGAGGGCCTAGGGCCTACGCATAAATACCTCAGCAGCACAGACAACAGGACTGAAGAGCCGCTTCCTTCTGCTGACACACCCATTCACAGATAACCTCTGCCACAGGGCACAGGGCCTGCCTACAAATACTTCAGCAGCACAGGCAACAGGACTGAAGAGCAGCTTCCTTCTGCTGGCACCCCAGATCACAGATAATCTCTGCCACAGGGAATGTGGCCTGCCCATAAATACTTCAGTAGCACAGGCAACAGGCCTGAGAAGCAGCTTCCTTCTGCTGACAACCTAGATCACAGATAATCTCTGCCACAGGCCCCGGGGCCTGCCGATAAATACCCCAGCAGCACAGGCAGTAGGACTGAAGAGCAGCTTCCTTCTGCTGACACCCCAGATCACAGATAATCTCTGCCACAGGGACCCTGGCCTGCCCATAAATACTTCAGCAGCACAGGCAACAGGACTGAAGAGCAGCTTCCTTCTGCTGACACCCTAGATCACAGATAATCTCTGCCACAGGCCCCAGGGCTTGCCGATAAATACCTCAGCAGCACAGGCAGCAGGACTGAAGACCAGCTTCCTCCTGGTGAGACACCCGATCACAGATAATATCTGCCACAGGGCCCAGGGCCTGCCGAGAAATACTTCAGCAGCACAGGCAACAGGACTGGAGAGCAGCTTCCTTCTTCTGACACCCCAGATCACAGATAAACTCTGCCACAGGCCCAGGGCCTGCCCAAAAATACCTCAGTAGCACAGGCAACAGGACTGAAGAGCAGCTTCCTTTTTCTGATACCCCAGATCACAGATAATCTCTGCCACAGGGCCCAGGGCCTGCCCATAAATACTTCAGCAGCACAGGAAACAGGACGGAAGAGCAGCTTCCTTCTGCTGGCACTCCAGATCACAGATAATCTCTGCCACAGGGACCGTGGCCTGCCCATAAATACTTCAGCAGCACAGGCAACAGGACTGAAGAGCAGCTTCCTTCTGCTGACACCCCAGATCACAGATAATCTCTGCCACAGGGCCCAGGGCCTGCCCATAAATACCTCAGAAGCACAGGCAACAGGACGGAAGAGCAGCTACCTTCTGCTGACACCCTAGATCACAGATAATCTCTGCCACAGGGCCGATGGCCTGCCCATAAATACTTCAGCAGCACAGGAAACAGGACAGAAGAGCAGTTTCCTTCTGCTGGCACCCCAGATCACAGATAATCTCTGCCACAGGGCCTAGGGCCTGCCCATAAATACTTCAGCAGCACAGGCAAAAGGACTGAAGAGCAGCTTCCTTCTGCTGGCACCCCAGATCATAGATAATCTCTGCCACAGGGACCGTGGCCTGCCCATAAATACTTCAGCAGCACAGGAAACAGGACGGAAGAGCAGCTTCCTTCTGCTGGCACCCCAGATCACAGTTAATCTCTGCCACAGGGCCTAGGGCCTGGCCATAAATACTTCAGCAGCACAGGCAAAAGGACTGAAGAGCAGCTTCCTTCTGCTGGCACCCCAGATCACAGATAATCTCTGCCACAGGGCCTAGGGCCTGCCCACAAATACTTCAGCAGCACAGGCAAAAGGACTGAAGAGCAGCTTCCTTCTGCTGGCACCCCAGATCACAGATAATTTCTGCCACAGGGCCAGTGGCCTGCCCATAAATACTTCAGCAGAACAGGCAACAGGACTGAAGAGCAGCTTCCTTCTGCTGACACCCCAGATCACAGATACTCTCTGCCACAGGGCCCAGGGCCTGCCCATAAATACTTCAGCAGCACAGGAAACAGGACGGAAGAGCAGCTTCCTTCTGCTGGCACCCCAGATCACAGATAATCTCTGCCACAGGGACCGTGGCCTGCCCATAAATACTTCAGCAGCACAGGCAAAAGGACTGAAGAGCAGCTTCCTTCTGCTGACACCCCAAATCACAGATAATCTCGGCCACAGGGCCGGTGGCCTGCCCATAAATACTTCAGCAGCACAGGCAACAGGACTGAAGAGCAGCTTCCTTCTGCTGACACCCCAGATCACAGATAAAATCTCTGCCACAGGGCCCAGGGCCTGTCCATAAATACCTCAGCAGCACAGGCAACAGGATTGGTGACACCCCAGATAACAGATAATCTCTGCCACAGGGCCCATGGCCTGCCCATAAATACCTCAGAAGCACAGGCAACAGGACTGAAGAGCAGCTTCCTTCTGCTGACACCCCAGATCACAGATAATCTCTGCCACAGGGCCCAGGGCCTGCCCATAAATACCTCAGCAGCACAGGCAACAGGATTGGTGACACCCCAGATAACAGATAAGTCTGCCACAGGTCCGGTGGCCTGCCCATAAATACTTCAGCAGCACAGTCAACAGGACTGAAGAGCAGCTTCCTTCTGCTGACACCCCAGATCACAGATAATCTCTGCCACAGGGCCCAGGGCCTGCCCATAAATACCTCAGAAGCACAGGCAACAGGACGGAAGAGAAGCTACCTTCTGCTGACACCCTAGATCACAGATAATCTCTGCCACAGGGCCGGTGGCCTGCCCATATATACTTCAGCAGCAAAGGAAACAGGGCGGAAGAGCAGCTTCCTTCTGCTGGCACCCCAGATCACAGATATTCTCTGCCACAGGGCCTAGGGCCTGCCCATAAATACTTCAGCAGCACAGGCAAAAGGACTGAAGAGCAGCTTCCTTCTGCTGGCACCCCAGATCACAGATAATCTCTGCCACATGGCCAGTGGCCTGCCCATAAATACTTCAGCAGCACAGGCAACAGGACTGAAGAGCAGCTTCCTTCTGCTGACACCCCAGATCACAGATAATCTCTGCCACAGGGACCCTGGCCTGCCCATAAATACTTCAGCAGCACAGGCAAAAGGACTGAAGAGCAGCTTCCTTCTGTTGGCACCCCAGATCATAGATAATCTCTGCCACAGGGCCTGCCCATAAATACTTCAGCAGCACAGGAAACAGGACGGAAGAGCAGCTTCCTTCTGGTGGCACCCCAGATCACAGATAATCTCTGCCACAGGGCCTAGGGCCTGCCCATAAATACTTCAGCAGCACAGGCAAAAGGACTGAAGAGCAGCTTCCTTCTGCTGGCACCCCAGATCACAGATAATCTCTGCCACAGGGCCCAGGGCCTGCCCATAAATACTTCAGCAGCACAGGAAACAGGACGGACGAGCAGCTTCCTTCTGCTGGCACCCCAGATCACAGATAATCTCTGCCACAGGGCCCAGGGCCTGCCCATAAATACTTCAGCAGCACAGGAAACAGGACGGAAGAGCAGCTTCCTTCTGCTGGCACCCCAGATCACAGATAATCTCTGCCACAGGGCCTAGGGCCTGCCCATAAATACTTCAGCAGCACAGGAAACAGGACGGAATAACAGCTTCCTTCTGCTGGCACCCCAGATCACAGATAATCTCTGCCACAGGGCCCAGGGCCTGCCCATAAATACTTCAGCAGCACAGGCAAAAGGACTGAAGAGCAGCTTCCTTCTGCTGGCACCCCAGATCACAGATAATCTCTGACACAGGGCCGGTGGCCTGCCCATAAATACTTCGGCAGCACAGGCAACAGGACTGAAGAACAGCTTCCTTCTGCTGACACCCCAGATCACAGATAATCTCTGCCACAGGGACCGTGGCCTGCCCATAAATACTTCAGCAGCACAGGCAAAAGGACTGAAGAGCAGCTTCCTTCTGTTGACACCCCAGATCACAGATAATCTCTGCCACAGGGCCCAGGGCCTGCCCATAAATACTTCAGCAGCACAGGAAACAGGACGGAAGAGCAGCTTCCTTCTGCTGGCACCCCAGATCACAGATAATCTCTGCCACAGGGCCGGTGGCCTGCCCATAAATACTTCAGCAGCACAGGAAACAGGACGGAAGAGCAGCTTCCTTCTGCTGGCACCCCAGATCACAGATAATCTCTGCCACAGGGCCCAGGGCCTGCCCATAAATACTTCAGCAGCACAGGAAACAGGACGGAAGAGCAGCTTCCTTCTGCTGGCACCCCAGATCACAGATAATCTCTGCCACAGGGCCTAGGGCCTGCCCATAAATACTTCAGCAGCACAGGCAAAAGGACGGAAGAGCAGCTTCCTTCTGCTGGCACCCCAGATCACCGATAATCTCTGCCACAGGGCCCAGGGCCTGCCCATAAATACTTCAGCAGCACAGGAAACAGGACGGAAGAGCAGCTTCCTTCTGCTGGCACCCCAGATCACAGATAATCTCTGCCACAGGGCCCAGGGCCTGCCCATAAATACTTCAGCAGCACAGGCAACAGGACTGAAGAGCAGCTTCCTTCTGCTGACACCCCAGATCACAGATAAAATCTCTGCCACAGGGCCCAGGGCCTGTCCATAAATACCTCAGCAGCACAGGCAACAGGATTGGTGACACCCCAGATAACAGATAATCTCTGCCACAGGGCCCATGGCCTGCCCATAAATACCTCAGAAGCACAGGCAACAGGACTGAAGAGCAGCTTCCTTCTGCTGACACCCCAGATCACAGATAATCTCTGCCACAGGGCCCAGGGCCTGCCCATAAATACCTCAGCAGCACAGGCAACAGGATTGGTGACACCCCAGATAACAGATAAGCTCTGCCACAGGTCCGGTGGCCTGCCCATAAATACTTCAGCAGCACAGTCAATAGGACTGAAGAGCAGCTTCCTTCTGCTGACACCCCAGATCACAGATAATCTCTGCCACAGGGCCCAGGGCCTGCCCATAAATACCTCAGAAGCACAGGCAACAGGACGGAAGAGAAGCTACCTTCTGCTGACACCCTAGATCACAGATAATCTCTGCCACAGGGCCGGTGGCCTACCCATATATACTTCAGCAGCAAAGGAAACAGGGCGGAAGAGCAGCTTCCTTCTGCTGGCACCCCAGATCACAGATATTCTCTTCCACAGGGCCTAGGGCCTGCCCATAAATACTTCAGCAACACAGGCAAAAGGACTGAAGAGCAGCTTCCTTCTGCTGGCACCCCAGATCACAGATAATCTCTGCCACATGGCCAGTGGCCTGCCCATAAATACTTCAGCAGCACTGGCAACAGGACTGAAGAGCAGCTTCCTTCTGCTGACACCCCAGATCACAGATAATCTCTGCCACAGGGACCCTGGCCTGCCCATAAATACTTCAGCAGCACAGGCAAAAGGACTGAAGAGCAGCTTCCTTCTGTTGGCACCCCAGATCATAGATAATCTCTGCCACAGGGCCTGCCCATAAATACTTCAGCAGCACAGGAAACAGGACGGAAGAGCAGCTTCCTTCTGCTGGCACCCCAGATCACAGATAATCTCTGCCACAGGGCCTAGGGCCTGCCCATAAATACTTCAGCAGCACAGGCAAAAGGACTGAAGAGCAGCTTCCTTCTGCTGGCACCCCAGATCACAGATAATCTCTGCCACAGGGCCTAGGGCCTGCCCATAAATACTTCAGCAGCACAGGAAACAGGACGGAATAACAGCTTCCTTCTGCTGGCACCCCAGATCACAGATAATCTCTGCCACAGGGCCCAGGGCCTGCCCATAAATACTTCAGCAGCACAGGCAAAAAGACTGAAGAGCAGCTTCCTTCTGCTGGCACCCCAGATCACAGATAATCTCTGACACAGGGCCGGTGGCCTGCCCATAAATACTTCAGCAGCACAGGCAACAGGACTGAAGAACAGCTTCCTTCTGCTGACACCCCAGATCACAGATAATCTCTGCCACAGGGCCCAGGGCCTGCCCATAAATACTTCAGCAGCACAGGCAAAAGGACTGAAGAGCAGCTTCCTTCTGCTGGCACCCCAGATCACAGATAATCTCTGCCACAGGGCCCAGGGCCTGCCCATAAATACTTCAGCAGCACAGGAAACAGGACGGACGAGCAGCTTCCTTCTGCTGGCACCCCAGATCACAGATAATCTCTGCCACAGGGCCCAGGGCCTGCCCATAAATACTTCAGCAGCACAGGAAACAGGACGGAAGAGCAGCTTCCTTCTGCTGGCACCCCAGATCACAGATAATCTCTGCCACAGGGCCTAGGGCCTGCCCATAAATACTTCAGCAGCACAGGAAACAGGACGGAATAACAGCTTCCTTCTGCTGGCACCCCAGATCACAGATAATCTCTGCCACAGGGCCCAGGGCCTGCCCATAAATACTTCAGCAGCACAGGCAAAAGGACTGAAGAGCAGCTTCCTTCTGCTGGCACCCCAGATCACAGATAATCTCTGACACAGGGCCGGTGGCCTGCCCATAAATACTTCAGCAGCACAGGCAACAGGACTGAAGAACAGCTTCCTTCTGCTGACACCCCAGATCACAGATAATCTCTGCCACAGGGACCGTGGCCTGCCCATAAATACTTCAGCAGCACAGGCAAAAGGACTGAAGAGCAGCATCCTTCTGTTGACACCCCAGATCACAGATAATCTCTGCCACAGGGCCCAGGGCCTGCCCATAAATACTTCAGCAGCACAGGAAACATGACGGAAGAGCAGCTTCCTTCTGCTGGCACCCCAGATCACAGATAATCTCTGCCACAGGGCCGGTGGCCTGCCCATAAATACTTCAGCAGCACAGGAAACAGGACGGAAGAGCAGCTTCCTTCTGCTGGCACCCCAGATCACAGATAATCTCTGCCACAGGGCCCAGGGCCTGCCCATAAATACTTCAGCAGCACAGGAAAAAGGACGGAAGAGCAGCTTCCTTCTGCTGGCACCCCAGATCACAGATAATCTCTGCCACAGGGCCTAGGGCCTGCCCATAAATGCTTCAGCAGCACAGGCAAAAGGACGGAAGAGCAGCTTCCTTCTGCTGGCACCCCAGATCACCGATAATCTCTGCCACAGGGCCCAGGGCCTGCCCATAAATACTTCAGCAGCACAGGAAACAGGACGGAAGAGCAGCTTCCTTCTGCTGGCACCCCAGATCACAGATAATCTCTGCCACAGGGCCCAGGGCCTGCCCATAAATACTTCAGCAGCACAGGCAAATGTACTGAAGAGCAGCTTCCTTCTGCTGGCACCCCAGATCACAGATAATCTCTGCCACAGGGCCCAGGGCCTGCCCATAAATACTTCACCAGCACAGGCAAAAGGACTGAAGAGCAGCTTCCTTCTGCTGGCACCCCAGATCACAGATAATCTCTGCCACAGGGCCCAGTGCCTGCCCATAAATGCCTCAGCAGCACAGGCAACAGGATTGGTAACACCCCAGATAACAGATAATATCTGCCACAGGGCCGGTGGCCTGCCCATAAATACTTCAGCAGCACAGGCAACAGGACTGAAGAGCAGCTTCCTTCTGCTGACACCCCAGATCACAGATAATCTCTGTCACAGGGCCCAGGGCCTGCCCATAAATACTTCAGCAGCACAGGAAACAGGACAGAAGAGCAGCTTTCTTCTGCGGGCACCCCAGATCACAGATAATCTCTGCCTCAGGGACTGTAGCCTGCCCATAAATACTTCAGCAGCACAGGCAAAAGGACTGAAGAGCAGCTTCCTTCTGCTGACACCCCAGATCACAGATAATCTCTGCCACAGGGCCGGTGGCCTGCCCATAAATACTTCAGCAGCACAGGCAACAGGACTGAAGAGCAGCTTCCTTCTGCTGACACCCCAGATCACAGATAATCTCTGCCACAGGGCCCAGGGCCTGCCCATAAATACTTCAGCAGCACAGGCAAAAGGACTGAAGAGCAGCTTCCTTCTGCTGACACCCCAGATCACAGATAATCTCTGCCACAGGGCCCAGGGCCTGCCCATAAATACCTCAGAAGCACAGGCAATAGGACGGAAGAGCAGCTACCTTCTGCTGACACCCTAGATCACAGATAATCTCTGCCACAGGGCCGGTGGCCTGCCCATAAATACTTCAGCAGCACAGGAAAAAGGACGGAAGAGCAGCTTCCTTCTGCTGGCACCCCAGATCACAGATAATCTCTGCCACAGGGCCTAGGGCCTGCCCATAAATACCTCAGCAGCACAGGCAAAAGGACTGAAGAGCAGCTTCCTTCTGCTGGCACCCCAGATCACAGATAATCTCTGCCACAGGGCCCAGGGCCTGCCCATAAATACTTCAGCAGCACAGGCAAAAGGACGGAAGAGCAGCTTCCTTCTGCTGGCACCCCAGATCACAGATAATCTCTGCCACAGGGTCCAGGGCCTGCCCATAAATACTTCAGCAGCACAGGAAACAGGACGGAAGAGCAGCTTCCTTCTGCTGGCACCCCAGATCACAGATAATCTCTGCCACAGGGCCTAGGGCCTGCCCATAAATACTTCAGCAGCACAGGCAAAAGGACTGAGGAGCAGCTTCCTTCTGCTGGCACCCCAGATCACAGAAAATCTCTGCCACAGGGCCCAGGGCCTGCCCATAAATACCTCAGAAGCACAGGCAACAGGACGGAAGAGCAGCTTCCTTCTGCTGGCACCCCAGATCACAGATAATCTCTCCCACAGGGCCGGTGGCCTGCCCATAAATACTTCAGCAGCACAGGCAACAGGACTGAAGAGCAGCTTCCTTTTGCTGGCACCCCAGATCACAGATAATCTCTGCCACAGGGCCCAGGGCCTGCCCATAAATGCCTCAGCAGCACAGGCAAAAGGACTGAAGAGCAGCTTCCTTCTGCTGGCACCCCAGATCACAGATAATCTCTGCCACAGGGCCGGTGGCCTGCCCATAAATACTTCAGCAGCACAGGCAAAAGGACTGAAGAGCAGCTTCCTTCTGCTGGCACCCCAGATCACAGATAATCTCTGCCACAGGGACCCTGGCCTGCCCATAAATGCCTCAGCAGCACAGGCAACAGGACCGAAGAACAGCTTCTTTCTGGTGAAGTCCACCCACCATTTGGAGTCATCAGCTTCTTGGAGAGACAGAGCCGCCTGTGCATCGCTAAGGACAAATGCCGAGCCATACTCGGAACATGGGGCTTGCACCGGACATCAAAATAGCCACCCGCCCGTGAAGGGTCAACAGCTGATGTCAGATCCGATTTCCTCTTTTTTGAAGTCTTTACACGAGCTTTCTTTTGAAGCTTGTATTCTGCTCAAACTAGGTTAGGTTGCATTACTTATAAAGTCATTTGGCTTGCTCATGCCTACTATGTGGCTTAAAACCCCTGTTTGCTTTATGGTAATTGGAATCTCGTAAACAGGCCAATCACATTCTTAAACGTCCTTGGTTATACAAGGCATGGCCCCAAAGGCAGGCAATTTCTTCGGCTATGGCTAGTCTGGAATAATGTGCCTACTGACCTTCATTTGGCTCCTTCATTGCTAACCTTCCGAAGAAGATACACTACTTTATTTTATCTATGAACATTATTGCGAATGTTTTTGTGACCAGTCTTGTAACATTTTGGTAGAAGAATATGAACCTGAGTTGTAATTGGAAATGTACATCATACTGTTATTGCTTGTGTTTTTAAATGTTTTATGATTTTTGATGAATTGTAGCAGGTTGTTCGCCTCTCCAAAATGATTTTTCTGTCTATTAAGGAGGTGTAACACTGTCCCATACACTTCCTGACCCTCCCCACACGTAGGCGCAGGAACATAGAGCCCAGCACACTTCTTGCTACTATTCAGTCTCATGGATTTAGCACCCAGCCCGCTTGTTAATAATCCACTAGCAGTCTCAGGGATTCTGTAGAGCTCACAGCACACACCGCGACACTTCACGTGGTTACGTTCCCGGCACACTTGAATCTCGTTCTGCTCATTTCCAGGGATGTAGTGCCCAGATCACTCCCATTGCTATAGTGCCACGCTCCCTTTCAGCTGTCTAGCAACTCTGAGGCCTTTTCCAGGCCTCTGCTCGGCCGCAGTCCATGCACATATCTCAGGCTTATCCGTTTCCCCAGGTCCATCAGCGCCTGCAGGCTCCTTTGTTGTCTCAGCCATTTTAGCTCTGTCGTGTATTACATTTTTCTCTGGCTTATTAGCCCCCTTTTCCCCATCAACTCCTGCAGGCCCCCCAGCTGTATAATGCCTCCAAGGCATTTCCGCATTCCCATGATTCTCAGCCCCTTCTGGCTCATTAGCTGCTGCAGGCCCCTGGGTTGTTTCATGTTTTTTTGCTCTTGCAAGCATGACAGATGCCACAACTTTCCAAGGTCCGTTCTGTGGTTTAGCCAGGTGTGTTACTGCTCCTGCACTTTCTCCACTCTTCGTCTTCTCTGGGAGACTGCCTTCCTCTCACTAGATCAGTCAGCCATTTCTTAGACCACGCCCAGGATTTTCATGCTGTGTTATGTCATTTGATATTTCTATAGCGCCTACTGCTATTGATATGGCCTTAAGGCACTGCAGTGGTTGAATGCCCTTCGGAAGACCATAAAATGAACAGGCATGTGAACGAAAGGAACAGCAGAATGCATGCAAACATTAATTGCCAAATGGGTGATAAGCAGATATGACTAGGTTTAGAGTAATTGCTTTTAGTCATGCAGCACATATTGCAAAGACATTAGGAAGAATGCTAGGTCAATGACTGTGTGACAGCAGGACTGCATTTTTCATGGGGCTCAGCTGTGTTGTATGGGTTGAATGGGCCGCGAGAGATGGCGAGGGTGATGTAAGTACCTGTCAATCCCTAGGGCAACTGTCCACAGTTGAGGGCTGTGCTGTACGTTATAAGCAGGACACATGCATCAATGGCTAACATGCAGTCGACATGCAAATTACATGCACACTTTTAAGACAGGACACAGATACCACGAGTGTAAGTCCTCGTGTCTGTACAATCTCTTTTTTGTTGAGTAAAAATACTATGTCTGATTCAAGCGTGGTGGTGACAACGCATAGTCACCTTTTGAAATAAATATTGATCTCATCATCCATGACATTGCCCGTCTCCAGGAGTACTCGGTCCTCTAGAGAGAAAGCACTCACTAACCCCCACCCCCCCCCCATCATCCACCCACCTGAGTCCCCTGGGTGTCAATTTCCCTGCATGGGAGAGTTCTGACTGCCTAGTCCATTATGCTTGGTGGAGTAGGGTATCCTGAGGGAGAGGCTGAGTACATACTGAAGTGTATTAGTGAGTGACAAGTCGCAGAAAGGCTTCAGTATCCGGAGGTTCCATGGGAGCTTATGTTTATGAGAGCATCCTTTCTTAAAATCCAAGCACGAGAGGGCTCAGTGAGATGCTGGGACAGCTTGAGTTGAGAGAGACCATATGTGTTTA
This sequence comes from Ambystoma mexicanum, assembly GCF_040938575.1. Taxonomy (NCBI): domain Eukaryota; kingdom Metazoa; phylum Chordata; class Amphibia; order Caudata; family Ambystomatidae; genus Ambystoma; species Ambystoma mexicanum. The sequence goes on along the minus strand of NC_090921.1, from coordinate 840,938,186 downwards.
AATTCAGGTAATAGGAGGGCTCTGGCACAGGCTAGAATGGGTTATGCTGGGAGAGCCTGATTCCATTCAGTGTCATTCACTAGCTCTTGTCGAGCAGCCAAATCTGAAATGAATAAGTAGGAAGGCTGATGGATGGGTTGTGTAGTTTGCGTGAGGGGGGTTGGGGCACTGAGATTTGGAGGGTGGATTGCGGTGGATGAGTGGGTTGTTTGTTGTGGTGGGCAAGTGGCTCAGATTAGGTATGCAAGGGCATAGGGGGGAAGAACCAAGTTTTAAGTACTTTCTTGAAGGCAAGGTCATATCTATGCTGTGGATGTTTACAGGGAGACATTTTCAAATTGTGGGTGCTTGTACTGAGAAGGAGGTTTCCGAAGTACGAGTTGATCTGGTCACTGAAATCACAAGTAGAAGCGTTGAGCCAGTTCTTAGGTTTCTGTTCGGCCTGTAGCTGATAAGGTTTTGCTGCAGGTATTCAGGTCCTTTATTGTAGAAGGCTCGATGAGTGATACACATCACGTTGAAGGAAGCACGCTGACTGAATGGAAGTCAGTGGAGAACTCGGAGGGCAGAGAAGATGTGTTCTCCAAGACCTAAAGCTAGGAGGAGTCTCACTGCAATATTTTGCACTCGTTGGAGTTTTCTGAGATGCTAAGTATAGTGCGTTGGCATAGTCTAGACGTGAATGTATGATTGCAAAAGCTGCAGTCACTCTGTGTGGAAAAATGCACTCTGGCTTAGTATGGCTTAGTATTGCTTAGCCTTGTTTCTCTGTTCTGAGCTCTATTATGTGTTCTCGTATTCCAGTGAGCATTTTGAAAAACCTATTTCCTTTACGTGGCCTTCTGGGTCTGTTTAAGGCACCAGAAGCCATCATGAAACCAGGCAAAAGTCCAACATCATTTGGGGCTCTGTATCTGCTCCACGCTATCCCCGGGCAATTTCAGTTCTGACCTTGGCCTTGACGGCTTCATCGCTCCCGGTCCAAATGTCTCTCTGGTGAGTATCCATGAGGGTTGCAGCTGGTAAACAGAATGCCACAGCTTCAGCATATTTAGCATACCTGCTCCTCCTTCCATTCCTGCGAGCCTCCATGAGGGTCCCACCTAGTAAATACACAGCGAAAGGTTAGGCTCTACATTAAAATTCTGTAACATCTATGTATCTTTACATCAGCCAGGATTCATTGGTGGTGAAGCTCGGCAATGCTAATGTTGCTTAAGATGTTTTAAGCACTTAGCATCTACTGTTCCCTTCTACAAGTATGGTCCACTGTCACAGACCGTTCTAAAGTTGTGGAACCGGAATTGTAGGACCTTTTCCATGGCTCTGGCAGGGTTCTGGATTAGGAGGGAAACTCTTTGGATCCCGCTCTTGACTACCCTCAAGTAGCTCATCCCACTGGCCCAAAGACCCTGGTAGGTCAGCATTTTTGGTCTGCAGAGAACCCTCAATGCCTTGGGATGCAGTCAGCATTCTGAATTTGCCACAGTACAATGATGTGAGTACTCTAACCCTGCCAAATTGGTGTGATGTGATCTGTGATGTGAACATCCCTGCAACTAAAGTTTTTTCCTTGAATATCCTAAGTTGCAGGGATGTTAAGGTGAGAACTTAATTCAACAAAACCCCTGAAATTCAGCTAAAGCCACTTTAAGTTCGTGCCCCCTGTTGCACAGCCTATGACCACAATGATGACATCACAGATCACATCACTGATGACATCCCTAATTATATGTTGTATGAGAACGCTGATGACATTACAAATCACATCACTGATGCCATCACTGGTGACAACACTAATTACATTACAACAATAACTGGCCTTAAGCATGGCCTTCAGCCATGGTCAGTGTGCATGGCCAAATATATTTTAACACATGAATGGGTGGTAGACATGGCCTTCAGTTATGGACAGTGGTGACAAATGCACTGAATTTTGTTTGTGAGGGATAGTTGCATTCAGTTTATAATGTTGCAGTAAATAAATGTGTTTCATGTTTAATATATGTTCAATTCTGCTACGACAGTGTAATACATGTCCCATCCTGTTTTATAATGTTGCAGTAAATACATCTTTTTCACATTTAATCCATATTACAAAATGTAAAGTGCCTGCAGGTTCATGCCAATTGGGACCTCTCGTGCCAAAACATCCTTGCGCTGAGAGGCACAAATGCAAAGTTCCTGCAGGTTCATGCCACGCCAAATGCAACCCCTCACGCCAAAACATCCTTGCGCTAAGAGGTCCCTGCCCCAACTAGCTGCATCTAACTGGGCATGCCCAAACAGAAACTACAGCGAAAAGGTCACACCATAATGGTGTGCACCTAACTGGCCATGCCAAAATGTCCTCTCCCGTGCTCCAAACCCCTTGTTTTATGGCAGGTCTCTTGGAGACTGTTGTGATACATCACACAACCCCAACTAACCACATTTAAGCAGCACAGAAACAGGGAAAAAATTACCAGCTGCAACAATAACATATGCCCAGGTACTTTCTGCACCCATAGCGAAAATCAAAAGCTGGCCCCCATGAATATACTCACAGTACTGCTTAGCTTCAAAGTGAGGAAGCGGCCAGCCCCCTCAGAGGTTTGTCGGTCAAAGACTTTATACTGTACAGAGGATTTTGCTAGACCCCTGTATGACCACTTTGGCCTTTTACTTGTGGCTCTCCCAAGGCCTACTGGTATCGGTAGTTTTTACAAAAGGGAGATCAACCAGAGTCTCTTGAGTAAGCACCCACGTGGTGCTGAACCTCTCTGCAGCTGATTTTTCCCTTAATGTTAACAGTTCTTTGATTTGCCAGTTTCGACTTACATTCAACACAGTTCAGGTTCTTATTGGCGCTCCCCTCGACTCAGCGGCTATGATGAACTGCTTAGCTTTTCTTGTCTTTGGAGTCAAGGCTGGTACCACGGTAGCAAGCGTCTCTAACTGTTATGATTATCAGTGTAGGCGTGCTCTGTGTACCGTTGACATCTGCTGCAACACACGCTGGCTATTGTTTGCGGTCTTACAATTCCTTGTGCAGGGGCTTCGTGAGTCTGGGCCGGAAAGGGCAGGGTCGCTTCTCTCCTTGTCAACCCTTTGGTTCTCGCTGCCTTTCTTCTCCTCTTGAAATGCCATGCTTGGGTAGCTCTCTCGTCATGCAGTCTGCCTTGCTCGTCGTGTGCTCTCGTGCTCCACCTTTTGTCCCAGATATGCTTGTGATTCTGGTCAATTGCCTAACTTTGCCTGACCCTTGTCTTGGGACATGTCAGGTAAATGGCTCTGATGTTAGTCCGTTGTCTTTCGTGATGTGCAAAAGTGTTTGTGTCAGAAAAAGGGGGGGTGGAATGTTTGAGAAGCCTATGTGGTAGGATGGGGAAAAGGTGTTATAAGAAGGGGGATACCACAGCTCCCACTTCCACTCCCCGAGGACCCCCATCCAGGTGATCCTCCCTCACTGGTTCACCCCAGGAACTGGATCCAAGAGCGATGGCTGTGTCCTGGCCACCTGGCCATCTGGAAGGCAGATCCCCTGGGACTAGTCAGGGAGACACCTTCAGGTTTCTCATACAACCATGACCCGCTGATTGCTAGAAAGATGTACATGTACCCAGGTATCGAATGGTATGTTGCATGAAACACTTGTGTATAGGCACGTTATAAATGTCATATCATATCATATCACGGTATTCCAAATTGCCAGACGGCAGGGTTATGGAGGAGTGAATCACCGGATTCACTGCACCAACGGTTTCAGTTTCACCGCTAAGCATTCACCGGCAAATGAGTTGATGGATGTCACATACATGCAGTCCAGAACAGTGGTATTCGATCTACAATCAGACTACTACATCCCTATGTATGTTCTACCACCGCATACATGCACTGCAAAGCAAGAACGTACATAATGCAGTAAGTGATTGCATTTCGCACCCTTGCTCAGACAAGTCACTGTGTTTTGCAAGCACAGTGCATGGTGACAGGGTCCAACAAACGTTATTTGCTTATTAGCAGAAAGGTGTACATGTACACACAGGTGTAGTAAATAGTAATGATGTATCCATCTCTTCTTAAGCCTAGATGCCAACTGACAACTAACCAGGTTCTAAACATAACATATGGATGACATTCCATACGCATACCACACTGAGTGTCACCAACGCTTGAACACACGACAAGATTCCACAACCATCAGGTTTTCTTATGTACAAGCATGTTCATGGAGTAAATTACCCTTGTGCACTTATGCAAATATACAGCTCATAACATGTAGCACACATGCGGTGTGACAAATTGGATTCTGTTCTGCAGAAGTACAAGGATGAGTATGGAATAAAATGCCCACTCAGCCCTCACACTGCTACAAACCAAGAGCCAACTTAATCATAAAGGTAAAACAGGCACAGTTAAGAGATATACCTCCTTTGCCTTGTGTTGTAATGTGGGCCAAGGGAAGGTTATGATCTTAAGAAGGGTGTGAATGTGATTCAGAAGCAACCCAAACAACAAAGAATAACATTCCAAAATAAATGGAATGTGCAATCAAGGTTCTGTAAAAATAGAAATACTTTAATAAAACACACCATCTGCAAAATAACTAAAGAGAAAAACACTACACAAAGCCCACTCCTGAAGAAAGAACAGACAATAAGCAAAGAGAGTTTAATTCAACGCTCTGAGTAATGAATATGGGGTGTAGCAAGTAAAAACCACAATGTTCTTTAAAACTGACATGTTTCTTGGATTCAAAAAAGGATTCATGACCTAACCAGTCTCTAGGGCCCAAAACTGGACCCAGGGGGAAGTTAATTGTCAAAAGTACCTTCTTGTGGTTTGAGAATTGGGCACCGCAGTTGATACAAGCTACAAGCGTGGATGTCGAGCCGATTTGAATACTGGATCTCCGGTGTTCAAAGACGGCACTTGAGCCATGCTTGTCGGAATGTGTACCAGGGTCTGTTCTAAGTCGAGCTTGTACGAGATGTGTGTATTTGCTGAGCAATCCAGCAGTTCATATCTAGGTTTGGTATGGGTTCGAAGTGCTGACCTTGATATTCCAGCATTCAGTTCAACTGAGTGGCAGTGCAAGGTTGAGCAGGATCAAATCGTTTGGTAACAGCCAGGAGGGAGTCGACGAGTGACTTCTTGGTGGTTTGAGTTGACTGCTAGCAATGGGCAGTTGTTTGTTTTGTTTGCTTTGTTTAATATTTATAATGTGCAAATGTACTTGGGGGCATCGGGGCGCAGCTTTGACAAGAATTTTCAAAGCTTAGTTACAGTACATAGGGAAAATAAACAATACAAGAGTAAGGTACATCAATATTATATACATGGCAGCAGTGAAGTAAGCAGGCTGTTATATACATATAGGCAGGAGGCACACGAGTTAGCAAGGAGTGCGGCTGGTGTTAGGCACTGCGTTGTCTTAATGGGTCTCCAATTTCAGCCAAGAGATTACCTTGGAGCGGAAATTCTGAAAGGGGAGGTCCGCTCTGAGGTTAGGAGTCAGAGAGTTCCATAATGTGGCTGCCTTTACCTGAAAGCTGTTGCCCCCTATCGAGGCGCGTTTGTAGTGGGGAACAACTAAGCAGTCTTTATAAGCTGTTCTGGCGGGTCTTAAGGGAGCATGTCTGTGGAATCTGTTCATCAGGTAAGTTGGTGCAGCATTATTAAGAGACTTATGGGTGAGTGATACTGTTTTTAAGAGAATTGTATCTTTGGTGGAGAGCCAGTTGTTCTGTTGGCTGAGTTTTGTGATGTGTTCTCTTCTGGAAATACCCAGAGCAGCTCTGAGAGCGTTATTCTGGAGGGTTTGCAGTTTTGTGGTGGTGGCCTTGGATGATCCCAGGTAAAGAGCATTGCAGTAATCAAGGCGAGACAATATGAGGGCTCTGGCAAGTGTCAGGCAGCTAAAGTCCGACAAGAAGGTTTGGCTGCGCGGATTAATTTACACGTATAGGCCATGGAAGATGCAAGGGAGCTCACTTGTTTTTTGAAGGAGAAGCTAGTATCCAGGTAGAATCCCAGTGTTTTGACCTCCTGACCGACTTTGATGTTGTTCCCGTCAATCATGAAGGAATTGTAGAGCGGGCCAAGTTTCTTTAGGCTGAAAGTGGTACCTAGGATGATAAGTTCTGTTTTATCATCATTCAGGCATAGTCCATGCTTGGCCATCCATGCCTGGATGATGATATACACCCAATTTAGCAAGGCTAAATCCTTTCCATAATCTCCAGAAAGCGGAAGGAGGATCTGTTTATCATCTGCGTAGTTAGTGTAGGTTATACCGAGATGATCCAAATCATCGAAAAGGGGCTTGGTAAATATGTTGTAAAGTGTGGGGGAGACACAGGAGCCCTGAAGTACACCGCAGGTGATGGGTATGGGGTCAGCTGCCGCCGTAGGAGAGAAGACCCTCATGGTTCTACCGTTAAGGAAGGATCTGATCCACGTGATGGCCTCGGGGGAGAAGTGAGCTGAGGTGTGGAGGTGTGAGCATAGGACAGAATGATCGACCAAATCAAACACTGCAGATAAGTCGAGGAGGAGGAGTAGGGCAGCCTGACCATCATCTCTAAGTGTGTCGATCTGCGCTTTCAAGTCAATGAGTGTGGTTTCCGTCCCGTGTTGGGGACGAAACGCAGATTGTCTGGATCCTAGGAGGTTCTGTTCCTCTAGGTACTTCTGTATTTGTAAATAGGCAACTTTATCCAGAAATTTTAGTAAGAAGGGAACAGTCGTTATGGGTCGGTAGTTGGTGGGTATGGCTGGGGCGAGTGTGGGTTTTTTCAGTAATGGAAGTACCCAGGATTGTTTTAAGTTGATGGGGATGGAACCAGTGGTAAAGGAGGCATTAATCAATTTTGTGATGAAAGGGGAGAGGTCACGGGCTGTGTCTTTAATGAGCTGTGCAGGGCACAGATCTCCTTGGCAGTTAGAGGGTTTCAAAGACAGGATCATTTTTTCAACTTCAAGTGTGTTGACTTTGGAGAACTGGAAACGGGTCAGATGTGTAGTCATGGGCTTGTCCGGAGTTTTAGTTTGGAGGGTGTCATTCAGGGAGGCTCTTTTGCTGGAGATTTTGCTTTGAAGAGTAGCGATCTTATGCGCTAAGGCGTTTTGAATTTCAGAGCACCAGTTTTTGTCTTTTGTGCAGGTGTAAATGGGTACTATGGGGGTTTCTATTTCTTTAAGGATAGTGAAGAGTTCTTTCGTGTTAGATTTAGTTTCGGACATGTGGGAGTCGAAGGAGGCTCGTTTGGCTAGGTAGATTTCTTTTTTGTAAAGTGCAGCAAGTTTGGAAAGTTTGAGTTTGTTTGGGACTGAAGGTTTTTTTTACCATATGGCCTTGCAGTTTCTTTTTTGCTGCCTTAGATTTTTAAGGAATGGTGTGTACCATTTGTTGAGGTGCGCTTTTGGTTTACTGGATCTAAGTTTGAGGGGGGCGATACGGTCCAGGGAGGAGGCCATAATCTTGTTATATTCTTCGACCAGGGACTCTGGGTCTAGGTTGTCAGAGAGTGAGTTAAGTGTGGGGAGAAGGTTAGGGATGAGTCTTTCTGCTGTCATGTTCTTTTTATTCCTTGTAAGGGTGGGTGGGGCCTTGAAGGTCGGCGGGGGTGGAGGTCTGTCGGTAGAGAGCATGAATGATACCAGGTGGTGGTGAGATATTTGTGATGTTCGCTAGGCACTTGGAGTCGGCTACCCAGTCGAGTGTTCTCCCTTTCACATGCCTGGGCACAGTGCATTTCTGCGCAAAGCCTAATTTGGTAAGAGTGTTCACTATAGTGCTACCGTGATGATCTTCCAGGTCGTTGTATCCCAGATTAAAGTCTCCCAGGGTGAGAGCTTGAGTGGAGCTTTTGAGGTTACTGGATAGAATGGAGTTGAGGTCTTCATCGAAGGTGCCGATGGGGCTTGGCGGGCGGTAGATTAGGAAGATATTGAGGGTTTGGGTGTTAGTGAGCGGAATTGTAACTGCTAATGTTTCACATGATGGTACGTCAGTGGGGGTGGCAAGTCTCATAGTAAGACTGCACTTGTGTATGATGACGATCCCCCCTCCTCTGGAGAGGAGGCGGTCTTGTCTTAAGATAAAGTAGTTATCTGGGACTGCCAGCATGAGCATGGGGCCTGCTGCTGGGTGTAGCCAGGTCTCAGTAATGGCAAGGAGGTCGAGGTCTTCTGAAAGGATTAGGTCTGCAATTTCTGTGGCATGTGCTACTAACGATCTGGCATTGATCAAGGCTCCCTTGATTTTGGGACTGTCTATATTTTTGGAGGTAGTAGAATGTCGCTTCTCCTGAGTGTGTGCAGGAGTACCCTGGTTGGGGTGATTATGAAGTGTTGTGAGGTAGGGGTTTTGTGGGGAGTTGGTGGTTTGTGTAGCTATGGAGCGTTTGAATGTAGGAATGGTGCTTGGTTGTTAAGTCTGATAGCGGCTTGCGTGTTAGGTAGGTGTAGAGTCATCTTAGACGGTAATGCAGTGTAGAGGTTGAGCAGGAGATAGGCAAGCAAGTTAATAATGAGTAGACACATACTGAGTGGTAAGGTCTGTGAGGTAGTAGGAGTACTGGAAGCAAGTGTAAGCAACTAGATTCGAGATGTTGCAGTTGTGCTAAAATACATGGATTCAGAATGTGAAACTTTGTCTAGAAGCAGGAGTGAGAAATATGGCACTTTGACTAAAAACAAGAACAGCTAAATTCAAAATAAGGCACTTTGACTAAAGACAAGACTGAGCAGCTAAATTCAAAATATGGCACTTTAACTAAAAACAAGAACAGCTAAGTTCAAAATATGGCACTTTGACTAAAGACAAGAACAGCTGAATTCAGAATATGGCACTTTGACTAAAAGCAGGAGTGAGCAGCTGAATTCGAAGTATGGCACTTTGACTAAAAGCAAGACTGAGCAGCTAAATTCAAAATATGGCACTTTGACTAAAAATAAGAACAGCTAAGTTCAAAATATGGCACTTTGACTAAAAGCAGGAGTGAGCAGCTGAATTCAAAATATGGCACTTTGACTAAAGCAAGAGTGAGCAGCTAAATTCAAATATGGCACTTTGACTAAAAACAAAAACAGCTGAATTCAAAATATCGCACTTTGACTAAAGACAAGAACAGCTAAATTCAAAATATGGCACTTTGACTAAAGACAAGAACAGCTGAATTCAAAATATGGCACTTTGACTAAAGACAAGAACAGCTGAATTCAAAATATGGCACTTTGACTAAAGACAAGAACAGCTGAATTCAAAATATGGCACTTTGACTAAAGACAAGAACAGCTAAATTCAAAATATGGCACTTTGACTAAAGACAAGAACAGCTGAATTCAAAATATGGCACTTTGACTAAAAATAAGAACAGCTAAATTCAAATTATGGCACTTTGACTAAGGACAAGAACAGCTAGAGTCGAAATGTGGCAGTTGTGCTGAAATACATAGTTTCAGGTTGTGGCACTTTGACTGAAAGCATAAATGAGCAACTGGGTTCATAGATGTGGTAGTTCTGCTGAATACTTAGGTAAGCAGCTACGTTCAAGTGTGGCTAAGATAAGAATAAGCAACTAGATTCAGGATATGGCGCTTTAGTTAAAGACATGAGTGAGCAACTCAATTCAAGATGTGACACGTAGTTCCTAGAATGAGTTATACAGTTGTCTAGTGCATCGACAGATATCTGGTGCTACAGCAAGATTATGCGTTGATATCGGGCGGATTGCGTAGTCTCTAGGTGGTGACTGCCTTTAGGTTCTGCAATGAGGTTAAAGTACTCTGTAGACCATAAGCCACCAGGCAGAACTTCCGTTAGGGATGCGCCAGTGATAATTGATTTGAGCCAGACAGTTGACGGCCCCAGTGAGATAACAGGAATAGTTGAGGTGATTTGATCAATGCAAGCACATCGGGTGCAAGAGTTAGAGGGCAGCAGCTGCATGGTTTTAGGTGGTGAGTAGGTGTCGAGCTAGGTCGAAGCAGAAGTACGTTGGGGGTTCAAAACTGTTTTTTGAAGAGGTGTGGATCATAAGGGTCACAAGTATCAGTTTGACCGTCCAGGTGACAGCAAGGATGCTGATGACAGGTTGCCCAGATAGGTTCGAGCAATTTGTGGTGACGTTTGAAGATCAGCATTCAAAGGAGTCCCCCAGGGCCTGGCCGTTTGTTGATGAAGATTGGTAATGAAGGTGCTGGTGGTTCGACTGTGATTCGAAGGTTGCAGCTGCAATGAAGAGCTTCTGGTTCGAACCCAGGCAAGGAAGTGCTCAGCTGGTGCGCAGGTGAACTTGTTCGAACACCCTGCAAAGTGTTCAGAGAGCCAAAGACAGCTCTGGAGCGTCCTGTAATTTTGAAGGCGTTGAATCAGGCTCCTGTGAAGGTTAGAAGTAATTTGACTGTAGAACACAGGTTGCCTGGCTAGCTTGGCCCCCCGATTGCTGTGAGTGCCAATCCAGAGGCTTAAGGATATGTTTTGGTCCTTGTTTTCGTTCTCCCAAGCACTAGGGAGGCTGGTCCACAACTGCAGGTGTCCTAAAACACAGAGAGATCCTGGATACCGTGGTGGCTGGCAAAGAAGCAGGTCTTGTCCTAACAGCAGGTCATCCCACTGGTACCTGGGGATGGTTAGGTGACAGAGCTTGCCTGTGCTTTGAACATTAAGTCTTCACCTCACTAGTCTAGGACTTTGGAGAGATCAACTCACCCAACAGAGGTCCAATTAAAGGCATGGTCTAGTAAAAATGTTTATTTTCCCTACGGGTCGGCCATGTTTTTTTAAGCCTAAGTGGCTCGATTTTAGAAAACTTTCTATGGACCTTACCCGAGTTTTCGTCCATTAAACGCATGCGAAAACAAGCACCAGGGAGCCGCCATTTTCTGATAATCCTATCTTTTCCCCCATCGCCCTGGCTGACCTGCTTTTGCAGCACTAAATCAATTCCCACGCCCCTGAGCCTGACATTATCAAAACATTCATATTCCCCGCCTCTCTCCGTGACGTTACTGTGCTGCGTAGGCAAACGCGCCCAGTCGTCTTCTGCGCGACTCCACACAGAACCCGGAAACCAACACAGATCAACTCACAACACAGCGCGCCACAATTCGGAATATGAAACTGTACTTTAAAATGAAACAGCAACACGGTACATTTGGTAAAGTACATTTATTTGACATTCAATGTTTAGAGAATATTCAGCAATTGCCATATGAACTCCGGAAGCCATTTATTTTCTTTTATCTGTATCCGCAATAACTGTTCCGTTTCATCTTGAGTCACGCGCTGTTCCTTTATGGTACACAGGGTGTTCATTTTCGTAAAAAGAATCACTTTGGAAGCACGGTGAACCGCAAGGGTGTTCCATCAACTAGGCACTAGTCCAGCCTAAAGGTTGAAATGTTGCTTCTAGCCACTAGTACAGCGTAAGGGAATGTGGGCCCTGGGCGATCGTCCCATAATATGGTGATCGTGCTCCAGTTGTTGACACGAAGCTGCAGGTGTCTGCTGAAGAATCCATCCGCCGGTGTCTCAAACAGATGGCAGTGGCAGAATGGGATCAAATACCTGTTATGAAAACAAAAAAATTATAATTAGTCTCGCTAGCCGAACTTCATTAATATTACTCATTTTATTTATTACGCCCGATCAGAAACTATTTGCTTGCAAGGATAGTTCAATGGAGTATGTTCGTCTCTAAAATCAATGCGAAAAGTAACGAGATAAATCGAGGCAAACACACAATGATAAACGACAGTTAGTCTACATGCATGAGGAATGATATGATATATGATATGGCATTTGTCTCGCGCCTATACTCAAGTGTTTCTAGGCGTGACGAGACAGGTGGGAAACAAGGGCAGACAGACAACGATCCTACTAGGCCAGGTGTCTTTCTGATCACGCATGGGGAAGGGCTGTACATGGTTAGTTGAATACAAATTAAATAATAGGGCCAGCTGGCGGCAAGTGCAAGGTAAATGCCGGGAGAAGGGGCTGAAGGATACAGAGACAGTCCCGTAGTGCAGGTAGGCAGTGCAGGGAAAAGTGGCTGGGCCAAGGACCGAGATCGGTGAGACCAGTGGACCTGCATGCCCATGTGCCCACTACGAACACTTTTTACTTGCTTTTCCTAGCTCTTCATTCATTCATTTATTCATGCATCCATTCATTAAATCTTCATTCCGGTATAAAAGCGTGTAAAGATTTACTTACATTATATTTGAAATTTCCATGTGTCTCTTTGTATTGCAGTCTGTAAAACGGACCGTGCTCTTGACAACAATTTTTCGTATACTGAACTAAAATGAAACTCGGTCTAGTTTCTGAATTTTCTGCCTTATCGTCTCTTACGTTATTGCGCAATCCCTTCAAATGTAGTTCTTTCGGCATGGTCCCTGTCTCAAGGTCAAAAAACAATAGACCCTTATACTTCCAGTGAGACTTGTGGGCCTCATCTGGGCGCTGTCCTTCGCATTCTTTATTTGCAACGTCACGTAGTATAGGCATCTGTGCGAACTTGAAGTTTAGAATCCGTCTATGTAGTGCGCCTCAATGTGCAAATGCGTTTTCGAGCAATTTCCGTGTCGTTCGCCGTTTATTCTTCTTTGTTACCCAAGATGTTGTGTACATGTCCAAGGAAAAGTGCCGGCTGCAGATGCGGTATCGATCACCCCTCTTGTCCTCTAAGACTTGTTGGACTCTACTTTCCAGCTCATCCAGTGGATATCCGCAATGTCTGACCCATTCTCTTATTCGATCAACAGTTTTCGGGAATACATGCATTGTAGTGCCTTCAGATTTCGCATGGGTCTTCGAAGGGCAACCGCTAATCGAACAGGCAGGCTTGTTGATAAATCTGAAAAGTAAATATCAACATTATTATACAATCTTCAAGAATAAAGATTTGATACAAAAGTAAATTAATCATACAATGATCAATGCAAGGTTTGTTTTGGTCGCAGGAACTATACCAGTTCATTATGTGAGGCTTAGTATTTGCATAAGTTGCAGAAATGTATAAATGATCTGACTAAAAACTGAACATGTGACTCATCCCTTGGATGTTCTGTATTGCACGAGAAGGAAACATGCTTACATCATAGAGTGGACCCCCGAAGGATGCAATTCGATGACAATCGACACAGATGAAAATAAATAGATCTATTGTTAGCATAGCAATGGAAATTCAAGTCAATAGCAATGTGACCAATGAACATAGCACTATTGGGTACTCTACTCGCAAAAGATAGACATTTAAAAATCTGTGAAATATGACCAGGATACATGGCCTTGCCTTGACCAACAAACAGTTGGATTCAGCAAGCAGAGCAGTATGTTGCGGGAGAAAAGGTGGATGGCCACAGGTAGCGCACTGATGGGTATGCTCGAAGCGGTCACAGAAGTTCACGGATAGCACGACGACGAGCAGATTAGCATAGATCTCAGTGGTTCCCAGGTAGCACGTTCAGGAGTTGTCTTGCAAAGCACAAAGATGTTCTCATGAGACATATCGAGTGGTTTTTAAAGTATTAGAAACTGGGGTGTGTTTGTGAATGAATGACGTATGTATGTCGTGGTATTAGGGGGGCGGCCTGCTTCAAGGGGAGGCCTGGCTGGAGACACGGGGTCTGAGGAGGCCATGTGACCGATGGCCCCTTGGCGTGGGACACCTTTTGAAGTGTACATGCTGTTTGGCACCTTGGCCGTTTGCGTCCGTGACAGCCCCCCATGCCAGCGCTCATCCCCGGGTGCGAACCGCGTTTGATAGAGGGGGTGGGATGGATGGGCCTGGGGCGTGCAGATAAGGCACAGGAAGACTGCTGAATGGAGACACACTTATGTGGATTGCAGGGGGGCGGCCTGCTTCAAGGGGAGGCCTGGCTGGAGACACGGGGTCTGAGGAGGCCATGTGAGCGATGGCCCCTGGGCGTGGGATACCTTTTGAAGTGTACATGTAGTTTGGCACCTTGGCCATTTGCGCCTGTCACAGCCCCTCATGCCAGGTCTCATCCCCGGGTGCAAACCGCCTTTGATAGAGGGGGTGGGATGGATGGGCCTGGGGCGTGCAGATAAGGCACAGGAAGACTGCTGAATGGAGACACACTTATGTGGATTGCAGGGGGGCGGCCTGCTTCAAGGGGAGGCCTGGCTGGAGACACGGGGTCTGAGGAGGCCATGTGACCGATGGCCCCTTGTCGTGGGACACCTTTTGAAGTGTACATGTAGTTTGGCACCTTGGCCTTTCGCGCCCCTGACAGCCCCCCATGCCAGCGCGCATCCACCGGCGCGAACCGCCTTTGATACAGGGGGGTGGGATGGATGGGCCTGGGGCGTGCAGATAAGGCACAGGAAGACTGCTGAATGGAGACACACTTATGTGGATTGCAGGGGGGCGGCCTGCTTCAAGGGGATGCCTGGCTGGAGACACGGGGTCTGAGGAGGCCATGTGACCGATGGCCCCTTGGTGTGGGACACCTTTTGAAGTGTACATGCTGTTTGGCACCTTGGCCGTTTGCGCCCGTGACAGCCCCCCATGCCAGCGCTCATCCCCGGGTGCAAACCGCCTTTGATAGAGGGGGTGGGATGGATGGGCCTGGGGCGTGCAGATAAGGCACAGGAAGACTGCTGAATGGAGACACACTTATGTGGATTGCAGGGGGGCGGCCTGCTTCAAGGGGAGGCCTGGCTGGAGACACAGGGTCTGAGGAGGCCATGTGAGCGATGGCCCCTGGGCGTGGGATACCTTTTGAAGTGTACATGTAGTTTGGCACCTTGGCCTTTTGCGCCCCTGACAGCCCCCCATGCCAGCGCGCAGCCACCGGCGCGAACCGTCTTTATATCAATATATAGTATATCGCCTTTATATCAATGATAGTATATCGTTGCTTATCAATAACAAATGCCACATACCGGAGATTCTTGTGAGCACAGACCCACACTTCAACCGGTGTATTATAGTGGTCAAGACCCTAAGGCTTGTATAATCCAATGGTAATTGTTAGTATAGATATATGTGTGACTTTTATAGAGACATAACCTACTGAAAGACTTTGAATAAGTGTTATTTAGTGCATGCATTATCGGGAATATGTTATGTTAGCTTAGATAGATAGTGACCACCCTGCTTCACAGCGACCAGACCTTCACCCATTCGGAGCACAGATGTCTGACATCCATCCTTGAATGGAGACACACTTGATTCATTTAAAAAATCAAAACAAATGTTGTTAAAATATATGTGGTGTTTTATTTTGTATCTTATTTTCATGACACAAAAATACAAGACTTTAAAGATTATACAGGTCAGGTTGCAGCACAGCGAGAGAAAATCCCCTGTACTGACCGCTGTCACTCGGGAACGTTTCTCTAATGGCACGAACGGCACAGGCGGGTATCACTCTTCGAACGCGGTGTCCAAGCCTCCCGTGAAGCCACCATGTAAAGGAACGATAGGCCACCAGCCTGTACCACCTGTGAAAAGGAATGAAACAAACTGTTTTTAAATGACCAAGATAAGTTTAATAAACGTTTGTTGTCAATGACAATTCTTGTAACTAATGGCATTCTGCACGGACAAATGCTATCTAGACAATGCACACTATTGAACGACTTACATGCGTTACAATGATATGTACATGTAATTTTGGATACAGTAGAAGATCATGAAATAGGAGTGGCATGACAAGCAGAGTATACTTACTCGTTACTCGGATTACGAGGACGAACAGTTGCACGAAGTTTGTGCGTAAGCACCATCATTATTCTCAACACGGCCCGTGTGAGGCAGGCTGCCCTGAAGTCTGGCAGCTCGGTGATGCATTGCGGTCGTGGCTCGCCTTCCGAAATGTAGGCCAGGCATCCCGAGTTTTCTCGGCAGCAGCAGTTCTCGTCCTCAGTTGGCATTAGCTCGCACCGATTGCATGTGCACCAGGTGGAGACGCCGTCCATTCAACTAGGCCCAGGCTCTTCATCTGTTGATTCGTCCTGCCAACTGCCGTCCGAATCCCCATCGTTTTCGCGTGCTTCCCTTTCCAGTAGTTCCTCCTCGGTATACTCGGGCTCGTACATGTAGGGCATTATTGTAGCCATTGTGTGGTAAACAGAGTAAAATAATTTACCGAGATGGTACAGGTGTTCACACGGGCTACAAGCGGTGAAGGTAGCTGACCAGAGCACTGAAACGAGTCACAGAATACTCAAAGTAACACAGAGAGAGGAATGGAATTGAACATCTGCTGCTGTGTCTTGTGAAACGGTCTGTTTATACTTATTGAGCAAAGAGGCGTCCTGCCATTTCCATGGCGACACGTCATTAGCTGAAGCGCAGCGAATGTTGACACGAGACGTGCTTTGGCGTTGGGAAATGGGCGGTACGAGTCTGCTGATGACAGGCTCAGGGGCGGGGGAATTGATTTAGTGCCGCAAAAGCAGGTCAGCCAGGGCGATGGGGGAAAAGATAGGATTATCAGAAAATGGCGGCTCCCTGGTGCTTGTTTTCGCGTGCGTTTAATGGACGAAAACACGGGTAAGGTCCATAGGAAAGTTTTCTAAAATCGAGCCACTTAGGCTTAAAAAAACATGGCCGACCCGTAGGGACAATAACATTTTTTACTAGACCATGCCTTTAAATCTTCTTGAAAGGTTGAAGTCCAAAATATGATTCAAATATGATTCAGAGAAGTGGTGTAAGGCCAAAAGTCTAAAGCTAGCCTGCTTTAGGGGTTCAATCCCGGCTCTTCAAATAAGTGGACTGTGCCCTTCTAACATCACACACAAAGTGCTTTGTGCTAAAGGAAGTGGAGGGGACAGGAAGGAGAAATAGAACCAGAGAGAAACAAGATGGTGGAATCTTCCTTCATGTGTACTGTACTCCCCCTGACTACACTAACCCCGCCCTGTTCCCTTCTCAATATGATCAAAGGTGGTATCCCGTAGTTACAGCGCTAATAATTACTTGGAAGTAATTTACTTCACAAAATACTTTGAAAATATATAAGGGGTTGTGGGTTAAGTGGTAAAAAAGGGGGTGGGGGCTTGGGTAGTAGTGCAGGGGGGTGGGGAGCCCTCCCAATTAAAAATGAAATTGTAGTAAAATTAATTACTGGCGTCAAAATTACATAGAACCTCAAAGGCTCTTTGAAATGCAGCACCCTGGTGTGATGCCAGCCTTTTGTGAATGTCATGTTATGTATATACTTGTTATGCACCGAAAGCCCACAGGCATAAGGGCATGGGAAAAGCAACCAACAATATATCCCCACAAAAACCCTACTAAACAATAGGTCAGGAATAAACCTGATTAAATGAACAAGAACATCTTCAGTTTCTTTCGGTAAGTAAGTATATTGCTTTCCACCCACAGTTCCAGCAGAAAGGGTGTTCCAATACCGTGATGCTAATACTGGGAAAGAGCGCCCATTTCACCTATCACATTTTATTTTCGGGCAGGCCAACAACATTGCATCTCTAGATCGGGTGGTTCTCACTGATTGTCGGAATAAGACACTTTTTTTTAGATACAAAGGAGCCTGACCAAACAGACATCCGTGGGTAATAAGATTTACTTTAAACTGAATTCTCGCTTCGATCGGGAGCCAATGAAGCTCCCTTCTGTGTTCTGAAATGGGGTCTCTTCTTGATATGCTTAATTCTTACCGCATCATTCTGCAATTTCTGCAGTGTCTTCAAGCAACCTTTTCCAGCGCCCCCCAACAGAGCATTACAGTAGTCCAACCATGGCAAGATCAAAGCTGTGACCAAGCTCCCACAATTGACAGAGTATACGTAAGGCTTTGTCAGGCTTAGAAGTCTCAGAAAATATTGGGAATTGTTTATTATATTGTTTGCTTGGGTGTTAGCACTAAGTGTTGAATCTATCGTGACACCAAGAGTCTTCACTTTGTTCACAACTTTGATTCTATTTTGATCAATGTTGAAACCTAAGAACTGAACATCTAATTTGGCCCTTGTTTTCACAGACCCAAAATTCAACAATTCCGTCTTGGAACTGTTAAGGCAAAAACTGTTTCTAGCCATTCAAGGCTTTATTGAGTCATAGGTGAGTAAAATATGCTCAGCATCTTTCACGTAATTGCCACTCAGCTCAAAAATGAGCTGAGTGTCATCTGCGTAATTTGTGAAATGGAGCCCTAAAGAATCCAAGAGATCACATAAGGGGCGGCAGAACACATTAAAAAGCATTGGGGATAAGCATGCATCCTGCGATACTCCACAATGTATCTTCCTGGCCTCAGAATGAGCATTCCCCCATGTACTTTTGGCCATTCTGTTGCTCAGAAAAGATTCAAACCAAGCAATCATACTCTCAGAGCATTTTCCAGTTGTAGTTGTAGAAGCCTATTAATCAGCTTTTTTCGTGATCAACTAAATCAAAGGCTGCTGACAAGTCTAATAGCATCAGCAGCCCCAATTTGCTTTCATCTACAATACGTAACATTTCTGTTTGCAAATCATTTAAAGCACTTTCATTGATGTGCGAAGATCTAGACCCTGATTGGCTGGCATGCAATATATCCCCATGTTCCAAATGTTCGTGAAATTGCAATGTAACTATTTTGTCAATCAACTTCAGGAGAAAAGGGACGTTGGTAATGGGTCTGTAATAAACCAGCTTTTTCTGGTCCAGTGCAGATTTTTTAATTAATGGGGTGATGGTTACATTTTTCAAAAAATGGGACACCTTACTTTCTATGAATGAGGCATTTACATAACAAACCAAAAAAGGAGCAAACAGGTCAGCATGCTGAGGCACAATCCTTGATGGAAGGACATCTCCCTGACATGTGGCAGGACAAATACCTTTAATTATGTTTTCCATGTGCTCAACGTGATAGTTTTAAAAGAGAATAAAGGTTTATGCAAGCCCAGGGGTTCTCCTCGAAATAATTCAGGCCCTGCATTGATGCTCATATTGTTACTAATCTTTTACTTTGCAGAGCAAATCTTCTCTAAGAAGACTTCCTGTATTTTGCCACAGTCATTGTTTGTAGGAACAAATTGGTTTAATAAAACTGAAGGTTTTTCAATGTTTCTCAAGACTTTGAATAAACATTTTGTGTCCTTCCCTGAGTTTGTGATCTGTGCATCAAAGAACTCTCTTTTAGCCTTAAATATCTCATCTCCATATTTTCTTTCACTCGTCTTCCATTTGTCTTTATTAATCTGAGTTTGTGTTTTGGTCCTGATCCGCTCAGCTCATCTCTTTTCTTGTTTAAGAACAGAGAGAGTCGGAGTGTACAATGTGTGACCATTATCTCTATCTCTAACCATTCGAAGTTTGAAAGGTGCAACCTTGTTCAGCATCTCTGTCAATTTCACCTCATAATTTGTCACTAATGAACATAGTGAATCAGAGTAAGAGGTATAATCACAAAGATCCCCAAGACAGTGCCCCATATAATTTTCGCTTATATTATTAAAGTTCCTACTTCTAACTTTTTTTTACAGCATTTTCTTTTGGCTTGGCCTTAGTAGGAAGGGTGAGAACAAATGTAATTGTGTGATGATCCAACCAAATACAAGGTTTAATATGTGTTACTTCTAAGTACACCTTTTTGGCAGTCACCCAATCTAGTGTATTGCCAAGTTTATGTGTTGGTTCCTTACTGAGCAAGCTGAAACCGTGACGATCGAAGGCCTGCTCGATGATCGTGATTTGACCATCTAGTGGGTTTCCTAACCACCTATTAAAGTCACCAAGGACTATAAGCAAAGTATTTGTTTTTTTTGTAAGACGAAAAGATCAAAGGCAACTCCTCGTAAAAATGTGGCGTCTCTTTTGGAGGACGATACAAGTGGATGAAGTTTAGGCAGTCGTGAGGGGAGGGGGGTCATTTTAAGTGAATGATTTCACACTCCTCACAGGCAATGGGCTTTTGAAACATACCCAGTGTCTGTCTGACAATAATGTGTCTTGAATGGGTATGCCCTTTGGTTTCTGTTTCCAGGACATCTTCCTGCGCAGTGACTGTCTCATGGGGAAGGGCATTACCTACCCATAAAAAGAAAAATAAAGAGGTGATTCGCCCAAGGCTATAGTCCTGCCCGGAGTCGCAAGATCTGCCTGTTTGATGAGAATGCACATAATCCTTCTCCAGATTAGCATGGTCTCACAGGGCTGCCACATGTCTGATATCAAATTGCTGCAGCTGCAATCATTATGAGAATACCGTCCGCACCGCCCTACCATAACTCATGTATGGTTTATATTGAAAGATTATTCTGCCAGCAGGAGGTAGACTCATAAGTATAGGATTTTGGAATAGAGGTGCATATACTTAATGCAGCCCTTGTGCCACAGAGACTTGGCTGCCACTGCAGCTGTCAAATGGGCACCTGTGACCTCTGAACCTGCTCTGTGCCACTAGTAGGGCAGGCGTTGCAAATCAGGATACTGATGCAGCAGGGCACAAGTGTACACTATGCTTTTGGCATAGAGCTTACAAAAGGGGAATCAGATCAGCAGATTTTCCTTTCAACGGTGTAATTACCCACATCATTTAATTAAGTTAAAAACAATCAAAAAAGGCAGGGCTTCTAAACCATTGCCAAATGGCAATGGGCCACAAATGGTCTCTCAGAAAGCAATGTTTTCACATTCCCAAAACGTTGGCACCTGGGCAAAAATCCATTTGTCACTCCAATTTCATATCCTAATGTGAACGACAATATGCGTACGACAGGTTTTAGAATTCAGCAATGACAACAACCCAGCTTCCCACTGTAATGGATGATTACCAGGCCACTGGTTTACACTGCTGACTCCAGTATGTATGAAGTAAGGGAAAGTGGGATGTTAAACCGCGCGCTAAGCTTTGAGCTGGTAAACACATTCTCAGAATCATTCCCCAGTGACAGGGCAACAATAATCGATGCTGTTGGATGACGCATGGCTGCCCTGGACACGATCCTGACAGCTCAACTCGCGCGTTATTCATGCGGCCAGGGAGGCAGCAGAAAATACTTTTAACAACGCCATAATTCAGCCCCTTGAACAAACGCACTGTCCATAAACATCAGACTCAAGCCAAACGTCGCTTCAGCTCAGTCTCTCAAGGGCGAAGGGCCAGTGGTTCTCTGCAAAGGCTTCCTCTGTTTCCTGTTACTGCTCGCTGGCAAAACTGGGAAAAACATTAGATAATGTCCGTCCTCCTGTCGATGCTCCTCAGGGTCGGACTGGGACAAGAAATAGGCCCGGACAACAAAAAAAAAGTGGCCCACCCCTCGCCTCAAAAAAGTGGCCCACCCCTCGCCTCAAAAAAAGTGGCCCCTTTCGGAATACCAATGCCCCTATGCCCTTGACAAAGACACTGTGGGGTGCTTCCGAACTTCACACAGTCAGCAACAAAGGCTAGCTATCATCCGGGGGCAGACTGGGCCATGCAATTGTCTCAGGCACCAAAGAAAAAGTGGCCCGCAGTTGCAAATGGCTTTTCATTCCCTTTGTGATACTGTTTGAATATTACCCAGGCGGAGCTTTTTGATAAAGTGAAATGCAAATTGTATATTTTAAAGAATATTTATTCAGCAAGCAACACTGGTCAAAACTACTAGTCGCAGTGTGAATTAACTCATCAAACTGGCCCACATGCGCCAATAAGGGTCCCATTTTGGCCAAAAAAACGGTCCGACACCAGCATTTTGTGTTTTTGGTTGGCCCTGGGCCTATTGTCCTACAGGCCAGTCCGAGGCTGCTCCCAGCTCAACTGACTTTTCAGTACTGACACTTTTTCCCTCATCTTTTCCCCCAGTTGCAACCCCTCCCCACAGAAAAAAAGTCATGTTTTACCATGGGCAGGGCCACAATTCATCTCTATCAAGGAAGCCTAAATGCTTTGAGAGCAATGTAGCAGCATTCAATACTCTTTACCTAACTATTCATGCCAATGAACAGGTACAGCCAGCTTCCAAAACGGATACGGTTACATTTCGCTCATGCCCACATTGCCCAACAAATACAACCAGCTCTGATGCCCAAGGAGCCGTACAGCATAACTGGTACAGCCTGCTCCCAGCTATGGTAAAGCCAGCTCAAACACAATCGGCTCCTGATCATTCTCTGTGAACGTTGCTGCACCCATTTAGTAACAGATAGAGGAGTGAATTCCCACATATGTTAGGCAATAGATAGCGCAAGGTAATGAAACGGGTATTTGTAAATCAAACCACATCTGGCAGGGATGTCATGTAGGGGTTGCCAGGGCTCTGCCTGGTGACCCCTGAAGCCTCCCTTGCTACCCCTGTGGTCTCCCTTGCTACCTCTAATTTAAAATTGGGGCTCCTGGGCTGAGGTCAGCAGCATGTGGCTCTGTGTTTCTTAAGTGGCTAGTTTTCTGATAGCTATAGCCGGTAAGATAGCTCAGTGGGTTCAGCGCTCACTGCTGCAATGTGCGTGTGCTCTGCAGGTTGCAGGTTCAGCTCCCAGAGAGGTCAACTCACCCTTTTATCCTGCTGAGGTTGAGTGAGTACCAACACAGGTTGAGTGACTTTGTAGGTATATTTGGTCTATATGAAGCTCTTACAAGTAAGTGCTATATAATAACACAACATTATCATTTGGCCTTGGACATCTGCTTGCATTCACAGTAATTTGGTAAATTGGCCCATATGCGCTAATATACTGGTATGGAAACACGCTGCACCTACTAAGGCACGTAGGTGGATAACACACACCAGCAGATACCCAAACCAAATGCACAAATACAGCAGACAAAGATTTGACACACACACACACACAGGTGCCTCCATAATGCATCACAAACAAATACTCAGAACACATACTCCTTCTCCGCACACCTACACCACGACATACCATCCATAACATAGGTACACACGAAACACACACATACACATTACACGCTTGATTGTTACAAAACACATGTTTGCATGTCGCATCTACATTGGCATAGACCAACTCACAGACACATCCAAGATACACATTCTCTGCAGAGACATACACAGGTAGACACACACACACACACATATATACTGTGCCAACCAACCACATACAGACATGAGCAACATAAACTATATATTCACACATAATCACGCACAGTACATATGTGGTGCACCCAACACAATCATGAACGTCCAGTAACACACACGCGATACTTACTGCACATCCACCACATATACCCTCTCAAACATATACAAGGTGAACTCGGGCAGCCAGATGCACGAGACGCAACTAAACATACCCCCCCCAAACCGCAGCACACAGCTCCGAGCCTATCAACATTGTAATGAAGTCCTCATGCGTTTAAATATTGTCACTATTTATTTGCACATTCCATTGAAATGCAGTTGAGATCAGATGGGGCATCATTTTTGTGTGGGGTGGCCGTGGAGGGGTCACAGGCGAGATATGGCGGGATATGGCCATTTTATAACTAAATATGAGTGTAAAACGCTGGCCCTGACTTGCAAAGGAAGGCGATTTCAAAGCTATGCATAGAATCACTCGCACACACTTCCATGGCTCCAGGCCGTCATTATGGCGGGTGTAAGTGTGTGCAATGTAAATGTTTATAATGTGTACATTTGTCACAGTGACCCCAGACGATGACAACAGAACGAACAGAGGGCAGACGGCACACTGATGATAATAAGTAGGAAAGTCACCAAGGAAATGAGTGCCATAAAGTTGTTCCTTTATAGTCAAGAGTTTTGCCGGGATTGTCCCGTAATCGGGTGCTCTGCTCTGTCCCCCTTTCTCAAGATTATTTTTTTCACTGCATTGTTCCCGGTTTTTGGTAGTAGGCAGGCAGGAATGCACAATCTCAAACAGTAGGAATGTGAAATTTTACGAATTAAAATTGTGATTGTAATTATTTGTAAAGCGCTTAAACACAAGTGTAGTGCTTCAAAGCTAGTGGTAATTTGTGATAAAATAATTATAATATGTGTTTATTCCACCAATAAAACTTGAACCTTCTTCTGCTCCAACCACTATTGAAATGTAGTGCCTTGACAGCCACTTTCAAGCGCTATTCCTACTTTTATGTTAGTTGCCCTGTCCCGGTCTGTTACTTTTTAAATCTGGTCACCCTATTTATACTATCTATTATATGGAGAGAGAGAGAGAGAGAGAGAGAGAGAGATAAAAGGAGAGAGAGAGAGAGGGGGAGAGAGAAAAAAGAGAGAGAGAGAGAGAGAGAATGTGACTTCATCAAGGAGATTTGATCGACTCCAAATCCATCGAATATTTTGTTCTTTTAAGCCATATTTCAGCAAATATATGCAGGTGGGAGACCCCCGGAGCCCCACCTTGCCCCCACCTCAATTATTACCCTTAACCCCTCTCCCCACATATGTTTACAGGCAGGTCACAGAGTCGTAAAAAAAACGCACTCATTTTGAAATACTGCTGCAATGCTTTAACATTAAAATTTGGAAAAACCAAAAGGCGGTCCTAAGTCTCTATGTGCAGATTACTGCCTTTTCTGGCTTACACATTTTCTGAATTTGACCTTGTGCAGTCAAGCAGAGAAGAAACGCGAAAAGCAGTACATTCTTGTAACGTAGTCCCCTCACTCTGACCGATCCATCATTACAGAAGGCGCGCCGCCCACATATAATGCACACACGCGCCCTCTCCTACAAATGAGCCATTTGCCCTAAACATAACTTAAACCGTTCCCATCTGTAGACCACTGGGTTGCTTTTACCACCTAGCCACATTTCACCTCCTCGCTCCGGAAACGGCTAAAATCCTGGCTCATCTAGACCCTGCGCTCTTGTTCATAGTAGCGCCTAATACTAGTTTTTGTGGCCTCTGCACCATCCAAGCACTTGAATGTGTACTGTACATCTTAAACAAATAAATGCGTGGGCTTTTCTAAAATAAAACAACGTGAAGGGTAAAGGGGTGGGTCAAGTCATTGAGACAAATAGGATGCAGGAATGAAGTGGTGCGATTCTGGGCTTGGCCCCCGCCCCTCCATTCGTTTCCTGTAAAGTGTGCTAGTAATGACTTGACCAGGTCATCTGCCCTGACAATATTCCATTCATGGATCCCAGCACTGCTGGTTTGTATGGCCAGTGTTCCACACTCCCTCTTTTCTGGAATTCGTATAGCCCCCATACTTCACATGGCAGGCAGTACAGCAGGTGCCTAGTGTCACTGGCGTTAAAACAAAACAAAAAAAAAAATCAACCCAAAAAAAAACCACAGTGATGACTGAAGCGAAATGCTCAGGGAGCGGGCCTAATCTGCGTGAAGGAATCGGCTACTGTCGACGAATGATGCCCTGCTCAAGAGAGATGGGAGGCGAAACGTGGGTTATGTCACTTATGTGAGATTCTGGCAGGAAAGTGGGGGAAAAAAACGCAGCCGACGCAAAATGACCATGGTTTAAAGTTGACAGCTTTACTCAACGCTGCCTGGAAGTATTTTTTTTTTGTTCTCATTTGAATTTCTGAAGATTTAATGCACTGCACAGTGGTACATGAGTTTTATGTACTCAGATGAAATGCTTGTTTCCGTGAAATGACTGTGAAATGGATTGTTCAATTAATTCATACAGCTGGTAAGATAACTCAGTAGGTTGAGCTCTCGTTCGTGCAATCTGTTTGATTCACAGGTTCAAATCCCGGCAAGGTCGACTCGGGCTTTCTTCCTGAGTAACATCTTCTATTGGGTAATATAAATGTATGTAACATTTGTTCTATGTAAAGCGCTTTGGGTAAAAGCGCTATGTAAATAAAAAAAGTTATTATAATGTACTTGTGTCTCAGGTAGGTTTGCCGTCAGGCCAGAGGTTAGCCGTTGTGCTTTGTTCTGTTCTAATGATTTACACATGGTTCTTTTTATGTCAAAGCAGGTAGAGAGAGTTTTGTTTTTTTCTGGAAACTTCTAGAAGCTTTGTATATCTAAAATAAAGAACTTGGGGACAGATTGTAAAATGTAAACATGAATAGAGGGGGAATTTGCACCCAGTCTTAATAATTAGTACCCAGAACTGTTGAATCATTAGAACTTGCATTCCTCTACAGGACCCTGCAGCTCCCGTTCTGCAGCCTGTCAGGCTATTAAAAAGGGGGAAAAAACATGTGCCAACCAGGCTTTGTCTCGGGAGGATAGCTCAGGGGCAACGCGCTCACCTTGGAAGCAAGACACAGAGCAACACAAGTTCGATTCCCCCGGTCCGCGCTTAGAAACCTTCGGGTATTAAGAGCGTTATAAATAACCTATCATATCATATCAGGCTTGGCTCCACCCCAAAAAGGACGGGCCAGCTCAAACTGCAAGATCCCAGCCAAATTCAGTTGAAAAGATTTGATGGATTTGGCTTCGACCAAATCTCCTGCCAGTAAACCTTTGGCTGGCTGCTCGGATTTGGGTGAAGTATTCCAAACAAAAAGTTTCTAATGCCCCTCCAAAACTGGAAAGATTGGGAAAGATCCATTAAAAAATGTTAAAGTAGTACCTGCAGTGATATTAATGATACATATGGTGATCCATTCTTGTATCACTGCCCCACCCCAGGCACACTCACATGGCATGGCATGACAGGGAAAGCCCCTGAAAAGACAGTCCACTTCTTACCTCAGTTGGCTGGCTGTTGGCTGGGCTGCCTGCTGCTGTCTGTGTGGCCGGCACTGGCACTGGGCACTTCACTGTCTGCTGGCCGGCCACCTCAGTGCTGCCTTGTGGTCTTCCTGTCCTGTGTGGGCTGTGGGCACTGGCACTGTCGTCGCTCGTCGGTCTCGAGAGTCGAGGTCCACTGCAGACGGTGTGTGCTTCAGTGCTTGTGTTGTGGGGCACTGGGGCTCATATAGCAGCAGCCCAGCCACTCCAGCAGCATAATGTATGAATGCATTTGGCGGCAAATTGGGAAGGCATTCCTCCACGGCGCCGGCGGTCCCGGGGCCCAGCCCAGCCCCCAGGAACACAAGTTGAAGACAGTTGCTAACTTGCTTTCAATTTTGCAAAGAAGTGTTACTTACTTCCTGCAGCAAAGTTGAAAGCAAGTGTGAAATCAATGTGGAGTGTCAGTCACTGTGTTTACAGTGCCGGGCTCGGTGCCTCGGCCCCAGCTCAGCGGAGCCCGCAGGCAGGCTGCACCCCCCAGGGTCAGGAGGTCTCGGAGGGGGGAGGAGGGAGGCAGGTGTTACAATTGCTTTGGTCGGTGTACCGTGTTTGCAATTGCTAAGTTCAGCCTGCCTCCCTCCCACAGTACAGATTCACAACTGTCGTTCTCTCTCTCTGTGGCCGCAACTAGTGTTACCTTGCTATGATGATTGTGCAGAGCAGCCGGCGCCGCCGGTGCGCGGCACATCCCCCTCGCCCCTCCTGGCTGGCTCCTGCCTCCCGCCTCCATGCCCTGCTCCTCACTTACACCAGGGCACTGGCAGGCGGGGCGACTCACTCCCCCCCCTCCGGCCATCCCCATCTGACCTGGCCGCGCGCGGGCTGCGTTGCCGCGAATACTCGCGGCTCGGCGCACTGTCTACAGTGCACACATGCAAAAAAAAAAAGACATTATTATTTTTTTTTTCAAAACCGGCCCAGAGGTGGCTGCCGGAAAACCGGCCCCAGGGGACCAAAAAAGTCGTTCGGCCCACGGGCCGAAAGACCGAAAGGGCCAGTCCAACCCTGCTCCCACTATGAATGCATGCTTAAAATGAAGATTTCAAATTCAGAGTTATGTTAACAGGTCTCTCACAGGAAACAAAAACGAACATTATTATAAAGAAGTGTGGCAAGAACACGCAGTATGCCCTATTTCATGTGTTGCTAAAAAATGCATTTCCAGCCTTGTTAAAGAGGTTGAAATGCACATGGTGCACCAGTGATGCACACCTCTGCGGCTTCTTCAAAAGGGAGCAAATATTTAGGGCCTGATTCACAGATGCGTTTTATAATGGAGCAATCCCATAGGAAAATGTTCTATGAATCAGGCCCATAATTCCATGTTTGAGATTGAACCATGAAAAAGAGATGCCTTAAATCAGTGCTCAGAAGCCTATCGCACTCCAGATGATTTAGACTACAACTTCCATGAGTTCTAGGCAGCAAAGTCAATAGTGAGGGATTTTTGGATTTGCAGTCCAAAGCATCAAGAGAGACGCAGGTTGCAGACCCCCGCAGGAGGTAAATGATCTCAACAGCGAGATTTGAGAAGAGTTCTTTGAGGCAAGATAATGCTCAGGGCAATTCTGACAGATTGAAGACATTCATATTCATTGTCACTTAAGGACATTGTTTGGAAGGTTGCTAGGAATTAGTGAATTGACAGGATAGGGTATTATCAGTTACATTTCTCTGAAACCTGAGTGACCAAGCTTATCGAGGGAGCCCAAACCAACCAAGGGTGTTTCGAGATGGTTCTTTCCCTGAGAACGTTTTTCAATAGTGAGGTAAAATTGTGCATTTTACAGCACACTTAAAGTGAAAAATTGGGTAAAATGTCAGAGGTATCCAATTGGTTTTGTAGGCCAACTCATTAGAAAATCCATTAGATGTAAGCCACCAACAGTCGTCTGGAACATTTCCTAATCCATTTTCAGGATGCCTTTGCCCACAATATATGCCAGTATAAAACATGTTCAAGCTGTCTGTGCCCATACATTTCCATGCTGGTTGCACCAATATATAGCAGAATTCCCATATAAGAACACACCCACAGCCCACGCTGGTTCTGCCAATATACGGCAGTAGCCCCACTTAAGAACATACTCCAGTTGTCTGAGCCAATTAAAAATGTCATCTCATGTCATCTCATAATATGAAAACATGTCCAAACTGACTGTCCCAAAAAGCCAGTCTAGCCACCTAATAACACATCATGCTTGCTGTGCCAAAGAAATAGCTAAAATGGCTGCACCGAAATGCCAGTCAAGTCAGGTATAACACTTATCATGCTATCTTTATCAAAAATGGGCAGTAAAAATGTTGTGTCACAGTAAAAGATGGCTAGGCTGACTGCACAAAAATGTCAGTCTAGCTACTTAGTAACATATCTAATGTATGCTTTAGCATAAGATTCCCAGTATGTCATGCCACATTAAAACATGTCTAAACTGGCTGCACCAAAATGCCAGTGCAGCCACGAAGTAACACTTATCATGCTCGCTTCATCAAAAATGCCCAGTAAAAAAGGATGCCATCACTGCATAATTTTCTACTGGGCATCTTTGATTTTTCTGCCAATGCACCCCTGCTTCTCCTCCCCCAATTCAGCACCCAAGTTAAAATGGGCAAAAATCTGCTCTTCACCGCCTCTGTAATGCACATGTATACAAATTCTCGAATGTTCTCGAACCTTTGTCAAGTTTGCGAACATCACAGCAATGTCCCCAAACACCCAAACAACCACCAATTTTGACCCTTTCTGGCCATTTTCCACCCCATTGTTACTATCTCTCACCTCCCCAGAGGTTGTTTCATTAGTAAGAAAAGTGTAATGTTGTATGTTTGAATTTTTAACCGCAAAGTTCGTGGACTACGGACGCAGTTTGTTAATCCAAGATGGCACCTGTTTCAAATGTTTTGACACACCTTACATTTCTCAATGAACAATCAGCACCCACTTATGATGTACGCAAATTTCATGCGCCTCTCTGATTGTTTCACAGGCGTCCTGAGACACTGAATCAGGAAGTGAGTTTGTGGCCCGAACCGAGATATCACTAATCAGCTGGATGGATTCCCACCAAATTTACAGAGGTAGACTTTCCGGACAAGGCTGCCATTACTTGCGCAAGTTTGGTCAAATACATCCAGCGGTTCGGGCTGTAGCCGCAAGTAAAAAAGAATTCCCATTCAAGTCTATCTGGATTTTGAAAAGTATGGGACCTCCTATACCCCCTCCCCCTTAAAGAAGCCACACCAAACTGCAAAGAAATTCAGTGTCAGGTCGGGTGGCTTATAACTTCGCTCTCCCTGGACGAATCCTCACCAAACTTTGCAAAAAAAGGGCAAAGTTATAGGGGGGGGGTCCCAAAATGTCTTTTTTTCCCATAGAGTGAATGGGGGAAAAACTTTGCGCACGCCTACAGCCCAAACCACTGGACGGATTTTCACCAAATTTGTGGCAGGAGTAGCGGCTTGGTCCCGAAAGGATGCTTTTGTAAATTTGGTGAAAATCTGTCCAGTAGTTTTTTTAAAACGATCAAAAAGTAGGTCACAAAAAATTAGTGATATCTATGTCCGCTCCGCGGACACACTTCCCTGTTTGCTCCACGTACAGGACACTGATTGGCTAATCGGCTGCCGTCATGTCCGCGGACATGTGGCGTGTTCGCTGATTGGATGGTGAAGAGCGTGAAGTGTATCAGATTGTTCCGATGCGCCCGCCATCTTGGATCCGCTGACAGCGCTCCGGCGAACAGAGGGGAAATGCAGTTTTGGGGGGTGTTTTGGTGTGCAAGAGTACTTGCAGAGGTTTGGGGAGTAAGAGATGGGTCAAATACTGCATTTGTTTAGTGGGCAGGTGCTCCTGATGTATTTGCCATGCCCGTGCTGTTCGGGATGTCCGTAATTAGTCAAAATGAGGGGTGTCCTAAGGACAGTATATCCGTCCGTGCTGTCCGCAGGAAAGTTGAAACTGTTCTAAGGACACGCACGGTGTCCGCGGACATAACATTGCCCATATGTCACAGTTAAAATGTTTGATTCTATGGGTGTGATATGCTGCAGTGGTTGTGGCCAGGGCCTAGAGTCTTGGGTGCATGGCCTAAGGCCATGCATCCAAGACCGAAGTTATAAGCACTGAAGTTACAAGCCACCATGGGTGTGATATGCTGCGGTGGTTGTGGCCAGGACTTAGAGTCTTGGGTGCATGGCCGAAGGTCATGCACCCAAGACCGAAGTTATAAGCACCGAAGTTATACGCCACCATGGGTGTTATGTGCTGCAGTGGTTGTGGCCAGAACCTAGAGTCTCGGGTGCAAGACCGAAGTTATGTGCACCATGGGTGGTTTATAACTTCGGTCTCCCTGGATGAATTCTCACCAAACTTTGCGAAAAGAGTGATATGGGTGGGCCCATATAGACCGTTAAAATGTTTGATTCTATGGGTGTGATGTATGGGTGTGATATGCTGTGGTGGTTATGGCCAGGGCCTAGAGTCTTGGTTGCATGGCCGAAGGCCATAGGCCATACACCCAAGACTCTAGGCCCTGGCCACAACCACCGCAGCATATCATACCCATAGATCACACCCATAGAATCGAATATCTATCAAATATTTGCAAATTTACAGTTTATGTACTGTTTGATTTGTATAGTTTGTATGTGAAGTTTTGGCTATGTCATGTCATTAAGATTATACAGTTTGGTAACAAGCACTGCAGTATAACATATCCATGGAAGTAAACATTTTGTATTGTGGTGTATGGTTTGATGTTTGCTTCAATGGTTCTGTTATGCAGCAGTATTGATGTGTTCTATTAGAATATACTTACTGTTTGATTTTTTGAGATTGGATATATTTTTTTCATGAGTTGGGTAACTGGAGCACATATTCTTTTTCAATTTCTGTGATAAAAGAAAAGAGCATCTTAGTGTATGTATTTTATAAAGACTTATTACATTGCATAATAGACATTTCAGCTTTTTTTAGACCCTCATATTTAGTAGTTTACAAACCAGTGTACTGTGCAATTGCTCAGTTTCCGTGTTTGTTTTTCAAATCATTGGGTCTGTGGGAAAAAAAATCCATGTCGGATAGTTATGCTATAGTCTATTTGTTTGTTCATTTTCAGTGTTTACTTGCTGTTTCTGGCTAATGTTCTATTTGTTGGCTTGTTGCAGATTTTTGGAGCAGTTAGATACCTTTTGGTGTATTCTAACTGTTTATTTGTTGTTATAATTTAGTGGTATTCATTTATCTGTTTGGTTGTTATAGAATCTTGGGGCAGTTAGATACCTGTTGGCGTATTCTGACAATTTATAGTTTTTTAATTGAAGTTTTGTTAATGTTTAAGTACAGATTAGTTATTAAATTTTGGTTTTAAGAAGATTTAATAAGCGGTTGTAAAATTTGCTGGTAATCTCTGCTTTAAAGTAATGGTACTATCATTACATTCGAACCATCCTCATTTCTTTTTTTATATATGCAATGTAGTGACCTGCATTGGTTGTGGCTCCTGCGTGGTAGATTATACCTATTGTTGTGAAGGTTTTCTTTCTTACCAAGTGATACTTGACCTTGTGTGAATCCAGTCATCTTGCAGTTGTTTTTGGTACCATCTGCATTGTAACGTAGAAGCATTAGTATTAAAGATTTACTATGTGTTTGTATTGGTAAGGTCGAGCGATTATCTGAATTGCAGGTAGTACATAATCTACCATGGTTTGCATTTTGTACAAGTTGCTGAAACGGAACAGATTCACAATTGGGTATGGATACATAAACAAAGCGCTCATTAGGGATTTGTTCCTGTGCCACTTGTTGCAGAGAGTGCTTGCATGTTTTCACGTGTATGAAATCTGGAAGATTTCATTTATAGGTATGTTTTTGTTTTCCAGTACTTGTAGTAAGTACATTAGAAATTCTTGTGGATCTTCTTGTGAGTTTATAGTGAATTTCATCATTCCAGCACAGTAGTCCAATTCTTGTCTTATTCCATGAACACTATACGTGTTGTCAGGATTGTTTGTTGCATTTCTATGAAGGACTAACATTTGCAAACACAATTGGTCTGTACTGTGTAAGTAAATGTTGTCAACAATTGGTGGCAATTGAAATAGAATATTCATTGCTACATTAGCGTAGCAACTTACACCAGTTATATTTGAAAATTTGAATGGACCAGATAGTTCTGTGTCCAAGTCATTTTTTTTCGGAGTGTGTGTTGCTTCTTTGAAGAAGTACCTGAGTTACTTTGAGTAATAGGTTCTTCTTTGGTTGTGATAATTGATGAAGTATTAGCTTCTTTTACTCTCTTTGGAGGATTTGCAGTTAGATCCTGTCGCATTTTTGTTTGAATTAGTTTTCTTGTACAACGTTTTCCTTTTTGTGGAACAGGATATGTTTTTAGATGGGGGTGTATAGTGAACGTAGTCTATTGTATTCTAAAATTCAAGGAATATCAGCATTTACTTTACTTGCATCAAAGTTGATTAGAAATAGACCGTCAAGTGTAGGTAAGCGTGATAGTGCTACGTAGCTCATACCTTCTTTAAAAACTATGTTCCCAATATCTATCAATGCTTTGTCTAGGGTAAAACCTTGTGATTTGTGAATGGTGACTGCGTATGCAAGAGTTAGAGTAAATTGTTCTCTGCATACATACATGTCTTTGAAGGGAAGCAATCGAGCTGTTGAGTGCCCTATCCTTTTTACTTCTGAATGTTTGTCAAAGAGAATATTGACAAACTGAATGTTGTTGTCACGTGGGTATGTTTGAAAGCCAACAACTGTACCCAGTGCTCCATTAACTAGTCCTTGCTCCACGTCAAAGTTACGTTTAAGCATTACTCTACAGTTTAAGGATAATTTTATATTTTCTCCAAACCAGCTGTATTGGAGATAGAATTTTCTAAGGTATTTAGTCTTGTTGTGGCTTGTTGACACATGGGTAGTGTCATGCCATGTACGTCCAGTTTGTCTGTGGTGCAAATTTCAATTATTGGTTGAATTTCTTTTTTTAACATTGTTTCATTGAATTTGGAACAGCTTGCAAGAGTTGGCATTAAGGACATACAATTGACATTTTTGTGTGCTAGTTGTTCCATAACATCAGTAGCACATGAGTTATGGCCATAAAGTGCATGGATGTGCCGGGTTTTTAATATTGCTTGTGCTTCTTGAGATAGTACACCAACTCTAATACTTTTTAAAATGTTAGCTTAAGTGAGGACTGCAGATTGGTGCATGTTTTTTGTTAATTCTCTGTATTGGAAATGTTGCCAAAGGTTGACATTTCCTATGCTGCCAACAGTTTTATGGCAGAGTTTGTGTCCTAAGGTTTTAAAAATAGGTTCACCTTTCACTGGTGTCAATTGAAGAAGATCTCCGAAAACAATAATGTGTTTTCCTCCAAAGAGCTCTTTGTAGTTTGTTTTAAGTACGTCTTGCAATCTGAGGTGAATCAAAGCCAACATTAGGTTGGGTACCATGCTCACTTCATCTATTAGTAGCATTTTCATTTGTTTTAACACTCTGTGTAGTTCCATTGCAGCTTCTGTAGAAAGTTTGTAACATTCTAATTTGTTTTGGTGTTCTACTGGAAGGAGTAGTAATCGTTGTAAAGTGACACCGCCTATTTTGTAGGCAGCTAAACCTGTGGGGGCCGTTACAACAGCTGACAGTTTGTTGTTTGTCAATTGCTGAAGGAACTTGCTGATGATTTTGATTAAGAATGTTTTGCTTGAACCAGCTTCACCACTGACGTATAGTAGTATAGGTTTGTAATTTTGGCAGGTACATTCTTTATTTTCATAATGTACACAATGTGCAATTTCTTTTGTTACTTCTTGAAAAATGGTACACTGCTCTTTGTTCAGTTTTGATTGTAGTACAGTTAAGTCTTCTGTATCTTCTTCATAGTGATACATGGTGTACTCTACTTCTGTCATAGCTAATTCTGCCTCATTTGCTATTAGTGGCTGTCCCAGTGGTTCTTTGACTTCCTGTTACAGAAGGTTGACTACTGTCAGGAGTGTCCTTATCTAGTTGGGCCTGGAGTTCTTCTTCGTGTTGCTGTTCATTGTGCAACATTGTTTTGCACTGCGTAAAGTTTATATCGGTGATAGTGCTTTCATTTGCTTTGAAAGTGTCTTCATAGGAGTCATAGTTTTCTAGTATCTCTTCTTCTTTTCTCCATGGTTTAAAAAGTTGTAGCAGGTACATGTAATATAGTTCTTTATGTTGTGGAGTTTTTAATGACAATTTGATATGATTAATTAAGCTTCGTTTGGTAAGTTTCACTAAGCTGCCTTCACAATCTGTCTCTCTATATCTACCTTTTTTTCATTGGGTTTTATATTATTTTTGAATGTGAAGTTTTGGGCTATGTGGTATAGACACAAAGTGGAATTGTCTGCAATGTACTGCACATCTATGTTTGCATTCCATAAGAGGGCAATGATTGAATTGTAATCATTGATATATTTTGCTTCTTCTGTTCTTTTTATGTAATATGTGTTCTTAGGTGATTTACCTTTAACACTATGTCTAACTGAAGACATGAAGTTGTTCACTTCACCTGTTTCTGTAACTGGTCTAGGGAAACCAAAGCGGCATTTGGTGTAGTATTTCCCTTTGTTTTTGTATTTGCGACGACAATGCTTGCCACATTTTTGTATTTTAAATTGTACAATTTGTGCATGAAGATCACTATTTGTTGCTTCCTGTGGAATTTCACAAGTGACATATTTTTCGATAAACTGTAAAACAGTGGCATCACTGTCTTGACCACATTTAGGAGCATCTTTAATCCATAAAAGCATGTGGATATGTGGTGCTCCTCTGGCTTGGTATTCTTTTGTCCAAAAGAAGTGTTGCACTTCTCCGAGGGGTGGAACAGTTTTTTTACAAATAAAGTGTAGCATAGCAATGAAACAATGATGGAAATATCTTGAAACATTAACAGGATCTAGAGAGCAAAGTTGTCCAGGTGTTAGTATATCTATGTTTGTTTTGTTTTTGTTTGATATGCGTAGGAAATTTTGTAAATCTTCCCATGCATATTCTGCACAACTTAATGTAACAAACCAAGTGGGTGGACCAAGGTTTCCTATCATACAAGTACATCTCCATAACATCGGAACCAGTACTCTTTCGTACCACGCATGTTTGCTAAGAGATTTGTAAGGCTTGATTGTAAAACCTCATCTTTTTCTTGCACTTTTTGTATTTATTGCGTAGCTGACATATTTTGAAAGTGAGTTCCTGATTTCAATGTGTGTGCAACTCTGTAACATAGAGTTGCTAGTTCACTTTCAAAGAGTAGGTGCAATATGTATTCCACATTTTGTCTAAATCTGGGATCTTCAGAATACATTCGTAACAAGCGGTATTCTGATGCTGTTATCTGAGTGGGTCTATCATCGTACCTTCCTCCTTTGCCAGTAGGAAAGAGTAGAGGAAAAAGCATGTGCTTCAATACTTTTTTTTCCCATATGCTGATTGGTGATCCTTTGGTTTGTCTCATGTGGTACGTTTCTAGTGCATCATCTATGGTGTTGTTAGAGTGTAATGGATGAATTGTATAATGGTCTAAAATATTGGATATTGGATACTGTAGCAGGATCTAGAAGTTCAAATTGACCAGTTTTGGTGACTCTTGAATTATTTCAGTTGTTTCCCTTACATTTTCTTCAATATTTATTTCTTTGTAGTATTCATTACTGTCTTTTAGATATTGCAAGGCTTGTCTAACTTTATGTAAGTCTACGAGTTGCTGCCAATTTCTTTTGTCTTTTGTAGGTACACCATTTACTAAGACAATTAAAGATTGCTCTATTGGATGTTGCACTCCAAGAGTGTGCACATTTTCTTTCAGATCTAATGGTAAATAAACTACTTTGCCATGAATGCCTTTGACCAATTCAGAGAGAGGTAATTTTGCTGTTTTTGGTTGAGGGCATATTATTGCTTGAAATGGGTGCACTGTTTGAATTATGATGCTCTCATATAAATTGAGTTGTTGCAGGGGTTTTGGTAGTGGGAATAATTCCAAGTTATTTGTGATAGCACGTGAAGGAGTTTGGTTGTTGTCAAGTTTTGTAGTGCAGTAACTGCAAAGTATTAAGGGGTCAGTTATTTCGTATTTGTTTTCTGCTATAAGGTAGAGAGCTAATTCTAACCATTTGGAATCTTCATTGTCTTCTATTTTGTATGTTACGTCTACAGTTTTTGTGTTACTTTTATAAAAAGTTCTGCGGCAACACACACACACACATGGTTTGGTACTTCAGCTGATGTACTTTTAAATTTTAGTATTTCTTTTTGTATGTGTATAGTAGAAGGTTGCCATGTGTAGAATTGTTGCTAGTCTGTTGTGAAGCTATTGCATTTTGTAAGTGGCTTTCACTTCCAAAATATTTCTTCGAGTAGGTCTTTGGGTGTACCATATAGAAGAGTATTATTTAAATTGGCTAGTGCTACAGCAGGACTTTTAGCATAGTACAGTTTATAGACTAGATTTCTTATAGTTGAATGATGTGTTGATATCATTTTGATATGATATAAGTTGCTTTTGCAAATAGCGTCCTGAAATGCAGGCTAATGAACGTCCTTGTAGTCATGTGTATTTGCGCACTGGACAGGTATCCATATTTTGCAGCACTTTCATTTTGATTTTGTCTTTGCCTTTCACATACTGATTGAGGAACTGGCGTAAAGATTTGAAAGATTTTTTGGGAATGTTACACATTGCCGTGCATGGCCATTTGTATACTGGACGTTCTGGTTCAGTAGTATGGAGAGGTAATTCTGAGTTTTCTGCGGATATTTTTGTAAGCAGTATTTCTTGTTCCATTATGGTATTATTCATTTTTTCATAACCTCATCCACTGCTATGTATGGCAATTGTGTTAGTTTGGTTTTGTTTGTATGCTTCTTCATTAAAATATGGTTCTGTGATCGTGGTGTGACTCCATTCACCTCCACAGATATTCAAGAAGTTATTTTTGTTGACATTCCGTTTATTGAGAAGTTTTTTTTGTAATTTAGTAGTTAGTTTTGTTAGTGCTTTCATTCTGTTTAATACTAAAATTAATAACTTTCTTTTCAGAAGGATTGCACTGTCTATCAAAGCTTCTAAGATTAATTTTCTACGGTAGATTTGAAGTGTTGTGCATGATTTGTCTCCTGTTTTTATAAGATTCTGAAGGACTCTGGCGGAACATTTTTGCTAAAATACTTTTTTTGGTATGGTTACTTTCTAGTATATCAAGATTTATAGGAGCAGTTTTAGCAGTAGTGGTAGCCGAATTCTTGTTGATCATTTTCTGTTTTGTTTTACATTTTGATAGAGGAGGCAATGTTTCTGTACTGGAAGCTTGTTTTGTTTCGCTAAATGACTGTATTAGCTGTTTTGTTTGAACTTTTTGTACAAACTCTGGTAGAGATGGATGGTTATTTTGGACACTTTTACTTTCATTTGCTCTATTTCTGCGTTGCTTTCTACGGACTTGCTTTTTGGTAGGCATTCTTTGGGGTCGTTGAAAAAAAAAGAAGGTATGGGTTGTGCCGTTCTGCAATGTATGTGTGCTGCGTGCATGGGTGTCTGAGTATGATGGGAAAGATGTATGTGGTGGTGTGTTATTGTGCATTGGGCAGCTACAATTAGTTGGGAAGGCTATTCTTTTATTTGTGTGTTACTAAACTGCGGTTAAGATGAGAGTAGAAAGTGAGCTAGTGGTGAGGAGAAGCATTAATAGTAAACCTAACGGTATAAAATGAAAACAGTTCTTTGTTTTGTAATACTAACATTCTATGGTTGAGTATGTTATTTGTGTTCTCAAAAAACTGGGATTTGTGTGCCATTCTGTATGCCAATCCCTGTTTAATAAATGGGGATTTGTGGGCAGAATGGTTCAGAAATCTCAGTTTTTTTGGTGCGCAAATTACATGAATGAAACACACAGTGTGTTTGAGGAACAGTAAGAATATTAAGGTAGTATTGTACTTACTCTTTTTTGTGTGGACTGAGCAGGTTTCTTCGGATATGTTGTTTGTAGTTCAGATGCTGCTGATTTTCAGGAGAGTGGTCTTCACTGCAATTGTAAAAGGAAGAAGTTAGTAATTTTGTGTGTTTATAGCACTGATGTTAATTTAGACATTGATTTATTTTTATGTTTTTGTAGTAGTATTCTTGTTTGATATCTGAACATAGTGTATGCATGCATTTTATTTGACTATGTGCAGCCTTTATATTTTATTTACAATATATTAGTTCAACATGCTTTGCAAATGAGTAGAATTTTAACTGTATGAAATTCATTTGTTTTTTTAAAGCTGTGTTGTAGATAGCAGACAAGTTTAGAAGTGACAGTTGATTATAGTAGATGGGAAACATTTCAATAAGCTCATTTTATAGGCAGACATGCCAACAATCGGGAGCCCCTGAGAGTGAGGTTTCACCACAACAATCGGGAACATTTCTTTTCCCATAGGATTGCATTGGGATTAGCATTAATTTCGGCGGGAGACAATAAAAAATAGTGAGATTTTTCAATGAAAAATCGGGAGTCTCTCACCTAAATCGGGAGGGTTGGCATGTATGTATAGGTTATGCAAGTTTAGTGGCATTACTCTGTTTATATGGATTCATAAGAGTTGTACATGTACTGTGAATAAAATATGCATACCTGTAGTTTGTATTCATGCATGTGGATATGCTTGCAGCTGTAAGTAGAAATCTTGGAGACTTGTAGAATAGTTTTTGTAGTAGGTGCTTTCCAATGATATGCGACTTGTACTCAGAGTGATCAACAGTACATTTGAAGTGCAGAACTCTGATGATGAGTTAGATGTAGAGGTCTTGGATGTGATTGGTGGATGGTTGTGTGACTGCTTAGCTGTATCCAATGAGGGAATGGCACCAAGAGTGATGTGGAAAGGGTAGAAAGGCTGGCTAAGAGTTACGTGCCGCACGGACACCGGGGCTGTCCGCGGATAGGGCGTGCCACATCCGGGGTTTTCCAGCAAATCCAGCATGAAAAGGGGATTGTAGGGATCAGCCAATCAGATGTTGACATTGTGGATTTGTGTAGAAAGAGACTGTGTGTAGTGAAGATGGCAGAGGTGGAGAAAGTCAGGGTGTTGGTGCTCGGACATATGTTTGTGCATGCTTTACAGCAGTATGCTCAATGCAGGCATGTGGCAAACAATTTCGATGTTAAAGGAGTGGAGGTGGTGTGGAGCTCTGTGCCTGAATGCAATGTACAGCGAATTGTACAAGTTTGTGAAGATGTGGGCAGGATGAACAGTCCGCATTTGGTAGTTTTGCACTATGGTGCTTTACATTTGGGCCACGTCAGCTTTGTTGGCAGATTTGGAACAGTTCGTTCAAGCAGTAATGAACAGTTTTCCAAATGCCAAAGTAATTTTTTCTTGATTACTACCTAGGGCAATATGGGACAATAGTTCTGTTTTTTGTCCTCAGCAAAACATTGGTAGGTGTGCAATCAACCAAGGCATGTGTGCTTTCATGCTTAGAGCTGGTATGTTTTTCTGTAATAATAAGAATATTGATTCCAGTAATGCTCTTTATTTTGAAGAAGATGGCATTTCCTTATCTTTTTTGGGAAATGCCATGCTGTTTTGGAATGTAAGGGTTGCTTTGGAGAAGGTTATGTGAAGATTTTATTAGCAAAGTAAGAAGAAAAAACCCCAAGAAAATACAAAATAACAGGTGTCTATCAAGCATCTCCAAAAAATACCCCAAAACAGCTCTTTTCAGAGCCAACCTCAAAGGGGAAATGGGGCACACTATTTAAATTTACATTCACCACGCTCAGATTTTCGATATGTCCGCAGACATGGCGGTAGTCTGCGGACAGCACATATTACATACAGGAATTCTTGAATGGATAGGCATGCACATGAGAATGAGCAGAGCAAGGGATTGGTCAGTAAAGTTTACTGGGTGTGTTGTGTAAGGAGAGATTTTGCCAGAACGTCTTTTTCCTGAAAGAAGAACAGATAGCTATGGCTGTGTGTTTCCGAAAACAGATTATCTGGATTTTGGGAGACTCATGGATACATTGGTTGGAGGTGCATGCAGAACGCTGTGGAGTAGCTGCAGATCTTGGATTCCCTCATGTGGAAGTGCACTGGCATGGAGTACGTGGAATGAAGTGGCTGGACTTGGTACCTCTCTGTGCTACTTTTGAGACAAAGCATCATCCAGACATAATTATAATTCATTGTGGAGGGAACAGTTTAGAACGTGTGTCTGGAATTTCTTTGCAATGTGCAATGAAAGAAGGACTTGGAAAGGTCATGGACATGTTTCCAAATTCTCAAGTAATTTTTCTCGTATTGCGCAAAGACAAATGTGGCTGCGTTCTTCTTCATTTGGTCCACAAATGGAGAAAGCGAGGCAAAAATGTCAATAAGGCTGTTTGTGCCTTTCTAAGAGATGTTGGCATGTCCTCTTTTCACAATGAAAATATAATGTTTCGTAGCACATACATTTATCGCAGAGATGGAGTCCATCTTACTTATGCTGGCAATCAGATTTTTTTGAGAAATGTACAAAATGCATTGCAACCTTTTTTGGAATTACAGTCATCCATTTTGCAGTAGGTGTTGACGATTTCAAGTTTTTCAAACACACAAAAACACCACCAAGAGGCTCTTTTCAGAGCCACCACTTCCTCCCAGAGAAAAGTGCATTGGTTTTGCTAAGGTAGCACCGTAAAACTTTATATGTCCTAGGACTGTCCGCAGACTTCAAAAAAATGCACAGGGCCCTGCACTGTTTATTTACCACTTCTATTTTGAAACTGTGAAAGGCTGCTCTTAAAAGAGCCTTTTTTTATATATATTTTTTTTGTTTTTTTACACACGACACATTAGGAGAGGAGGGTAGTAAAGGGACACGAACCATGGAGATAAGAAAGGACAGGTGGAGAGAGGAAGATGTAGGGTGGGCCTTACTTAGGTAGGTATCAGGTCTTCTGGCGCTCCGTGACCGTAGTCTCGAAAGCACTTCGAAGACTCTCCCCCCTGCAGAGTACTGCATTGCAGTACTTGTGACCCTCGAAAGGTAAGTGTCAACAGCATCGTGAATGGCCTGTGAAGCAGCTGGAGGGATGCGCTCTCCCACAGGAGTGTCTCTTGTGGTGAGAGGAGCAGAAACGGAGGATGCTGTAGAGGAACTCAACCTACTAGATTTATCACAAGGTACAACCTTGCGAATGTCCGCACTGTGGAACGATGTTAGGTGTCGCTACATGGATGTCGTACCCAAGCTGTACAAACCATGACTCCCACGACTCAGCACCATTTTGCACTGTTTGCAGGTGACCTTGTTCGCACGTGCTTTTGGTACATTACCATGAATGGTAAACAACCGCCACACCCAAGACTCCCAGCGAGTGCTGGTAGTAGGGAGTTCCTCTACCTCATTCTCTTCATCCTCTTCATCCTCGTTCTCTACATCGTCACGCGTGCTCCCCTCTGCAGGCCATTGGGG
Source organism: Ambystoma mexicanum (assembly GCF_040938575.1). Lineage (NCBI taxonomy): Eukaryota > Metazoa > Chordata > Amphibia > Caudata > Ambystomatidae > Ambystoma > Ambystoma mexicanum. Next base: position 840,896,074 of record NC_090921.1, on the reverse strand, counting down.
AGGTGGTGGTGGAGGGTTTGGGGGTGGTGCTGAAGCAGATGTAGCAACAGCAGCCATGGATGCCATTAGGGTTGATGAGATAATCTTAGCAAGAGCAGCAAAGGCAGCAAAAGTCAATCTGCAATAGCCAGAAGCACAATGAAGATCAGCTCTGGGGTGTGGCCTTTTACAGGGGTGGAGGGGTGCGCTTCGCCGGCGGATTGAACACCCAAAAAGGTTCAAAAAGTTCCAAAAGGTATGTGGAAAGCCAGGGTCATTGTCTGGGACATGTGCAATGGTGAAATCTTACTGTAAAATAATTTGGATTGTCTGAAAAAGTTTTTTTCAAATGTTGGGGAACCGGACAGTGTCCGCAAATTAGGACACATGCTCAGTGTGGGTGCGGTCACATGATGACGTCCGGAACACATCCGCAAAGGGAACGGGTGTCCACAGGACACCAAATGCACGGGAACGGTCGTGAGCATGCGTGCGGGTGTTCTACGGACAGTGTTCGGGTTCTCAAACAAATTAAAAGTGCTACACAAGTGAGACGGACAGTTACGGACAGGCGCGATGTTCGCAGGATTTACGGGTGTGGTGCGCATGTGCGTAGATGTTCTGAAGACTGTACGGACAGGTGTAGTGTCCTTAGGACACCTCCATTTTGTTTGACTACGGACATCGCGCATGTTCTTAGGACAGTTTCAACTTAGCTGCGGACTGTACGGACAGGTATAGTGTCCTTAGGATTCCTCCATTTTGTTCAGTTACGGACATCCCGGACACCAGGTGTGTTCTAAGAACAGTTCCATGTTGGTTGCGAACGGTACGGACAGGTATAGGACACCCCCATTTTGTTCATTTACGGACCTCCCGGACACCGGGTGTGTTCTAAGAACAGTTCAATCTTTGCTTGCGAATGGTACGGACAGGTATAGTGTCCTTAGGACATCCCCAGTTTGTTTATTACGGACATTCTGGACAGGCGTGCTGTCCGCGGACATTTTAACTGCTTTTAAAAAAGAATTACACACAAAGGATTTTATTAAAAGAAACATAATATGTTTTTTATTATATACAGATGCACAATTTATGAAAGGGAGGGGGAAGCAGAAACTGATACAAATACAGGGGAAGTAGGGTTCTGGAGAGGATGGATGGGAGGAGATGAAGGGATGGAAGTCTCATCAAAACGTTTTTCTTGGTGTTGAGGTTTTGGGGATAGTTGACTGGGACATGGAGAGGGGGAACAGGTACATGTGGGACAATGGTATTTCATTTTCTCTTTTATGTGGTCCTCCACAAACTGTTTCAAAACATTGAAATTTTCCTTGAGCATGTCCATTTTCTGTTCCATGCGTTGCAGAGTCTTTTCCAATGTGTCTTTTGGAGTATTATTTTTTTTATGTTTGTATGGTCTGTTAAAAATAAATATATATATGTTAAGTACACATAAAGTAATGATTATTAATTTGCTAATATAGAGAAGTGTCTACCATTAGTATCACTGTCTTCAGACATTTGCTCACGTGGAAAATGTTCCTCAAGCCATTCCAAAGTACTGCACATTTCTGTGTAAAAAACAAAAATATATTAATTTTAGTGTACCTAATACAAAAAGTTTAGAAATATATAAGAAAAATGAAGTTTACTTACTAGTTTCTGGTAAATTGGATTCATACTGTTGTGTAGGTCTACTGTTGCTCCTAGCTCTGCAGTTTCTGTGAGGTAATTATGTTTGAGGCATATCTTTTTTGTTTTGGTATATTCCATTTTAGTACATATGGTATTTAAATGGATGGTTGATGTGTTAGATATATAGGTTCCACTTCTTATTTATTATTACATATAATGTATTTATGTGCTGCTTTTTGAACTTGTGCAGTGTTTATATGGCATGATAGAACAATTTAAGATACCCTCTGAGTGTTTGGGTAGTGTTGATGTCATCCGCGTCCATTCACGGACATACGCACAGTCCGCAGACATCAAAATCATTAGTAGGGGTTTCAGTATGTTCTATGTTCCATGAAAATAAAGTAAGGGAATCATAGTAAACATCTATCAAATTTACACTATGAAAATGTATATCTAGTAAAAAAACTTTGATAAAGGGAGGTTCTGGTTAAGTTGGTGCCTCTTGCAGTATGTATCTTTAGTCGCTGCTGGGATTGTCAAATTTAGATGCACTCTGATGTATGCATTTTAGTCGCTGCTGGGATTGTCAAATTTAGGTGCACTCTGATGTATGCATTTTAATCGCGGCTGGGATTGTCAAATTTAGGTGCACTCTGGTGTATGCATTTTAGTCGCTGCTGGGATTTTCAAATTTAGGTGCACTCTGATGTATGCATTTTAGTCGCTGTTGGGTTTTACAAATTTAGGTGCACTCTGATGTATGCATTTTAGTTGCTGCCGGGATTGTCAAATTTAGGTGCCTCTTGCAGTATGTATTTTTAGTCGCTGCTGGGATTGTCAAATTAAGGTGCACTCTGATGTATGCATTTTAGCCGCTTCCGGTATTGTCAAATTTGTGTGCCTCTTGCAGTATGTATTCTTAGTCGCTGCTGGGATTGTCAAATTTAGGTGCACTCTGATGTATGCATTTTAGTCGCTGCCGGGTTTGTCAAATCTAGGTGCCTCTTACAGTATGTATTTTTAGTCGCTGCTGGGATTGTCAAATTTAGGTGCACTCTGATGTATGCATTTTAGTCGCTGTTGGGATTATCAAATTCAGGTGCCCCTGTGCTATCTGTCTCCCAACATGTGCACTACCAAGATTTGTTTTATATACACACTTTGCTCCCTACTCTGGACTATTCTAACTATCAACACAACAATGGCCCACACTAACTCCACACCCTGCAACTTGCAAGAGAGAAACACGCGATTTAGAGCGAGGCTGCCACGCCTTTATGACCTTAAAAACAAAAGAACTAGACCACCTGGCCCTATATCAACTCTAACTGCCTCTGACCCTAATCCTTTGCCCGAGCTCCAGAAAGGCGCCTTAAAACACAAACTGTCTTTCTCCATAACCAGAAGAGACCTAACCATCCCAATCCTAGACTCATCCAAGAAAAAATCACAACCCCTACCTTATCAGGAGCCCGTATCAATGCAAGGTCCCTCATAGCACATAATACGGAAATTGCCGACATACTTGCTATGGATAGCCTAGATTTCCTCGATATCACTGAGACCTGGATCCATGATGCTGCAGGTCCTGCACTCATGATTACCATACCAGACAATTACAATATGCTACGAGTCTATCGGCCCAACTCTAGGGGAGGTGGCCTAGCCATCATTGCCAAAACTAAGCTAGCTGTTAGACTTATCCCACACCTAGCAATTACATCTTGCAAACTTCTCTCCGCTAAAATACCCATCTCTAATAATAGTACATTAACTGGCATTCTGGTGTACAGACTACCAGGCCCATTAGGTAACTTTGAGGAAGACCTATCCCACCTCCTCACTAATAACATCAAAGATTCTACCCAGCTCCTACTACTAGGTGACTTTAACCTGGGATTCAATGATGATAAGGACAAACAGGCCCAATCCATCCAATCAATCTTAGTCGATCATGGCCTCACCCAAAAAAGTTCTTGCCCCTGCACATATAAAAGGACGTACATTAGAATGGATAGCCAATCATAACTGTGCTACTACCATCTCTAATATCTTCCCACAAACCTGGACCGACCACCACCTCATCTGCTTCTCATCCACTATAGAGCCCCCTAAATTAGATAATCCGGACATAGTACCACCGATGCCAACTAGAAGTAAAAAATAAATTACGGCTGTTAAACTACTCCCACTCATCCTACCAGCTCTCACTGCTAGCACTACTAACTCTGATCCTAATACGATAGTTGAGACTTTCAACAACACTATGTCCAAAGCCTTGGACATAATTGCCCCTATCAAACTACGTAAAAGTAAACGAGAATCTCATCTTAACTCATGGTTCACCCCGCACCTCAAAGAACTCTGAATCCAAAAACATAAACTCCAAACTATCTGGAGACATACACCCTCAATTGAGAATAAAACTCTACTCAACAACCTTGCCAAAAAATATAAGAAGGAAATCATTCAAACTAAAAAAGACACATTTAATGAGAGAATTAGTAACGCTAACTCTAACTCCAAAGAACTCTTTTCCATCCTCCGGGAAATGGAAATCCGATTGCTCCCACAGACAATGTCCCCAAGGACAAACAATGGTGCACCAGCATCCAAAATGCCTTAGCTAATAAAATCACAACCCTACAATCTAAAATTGCAAAGAGGAAAGCGTCCTTGAGTTCCACTGGAACCCATACTACCCATCTGACAGATTCACCTAGAACAGCTAAACAAAGTAACTGCAAACCATTCAGATTTACCAACATATCCATATTGGAAACTGAAAAGGTGATATCATCTCTGAAACCATCTAACTGCCAAGGGGACAGCTGCCCAGCACAAGTTATTAAAGACGCAGCTAGAGACCTAGCACCCTTCATCTCTAAATTAATCAATGCCTCCTTTAGATCTAGCACTATACCCACAAACCTCAAAGAATCTTGGGTACTGACTCTCCTTAAAAAACAGACCCTTGACCCTGCTATCCCTACCAATTATAGGCCCATTACCACGGTCCCATTTCTCCTTAAAATCATTGACAGAGTAGCCTACCTCCAGATCCAAAACTACCTGGAGACAAACCAACTACTAGGATCACGCCAATCTGGATTCAGACCACTACACGGTACTGAAACGCCTTAATTGACCTTAAGACACAAATCGACGAGTTGAAGGATAAAGGTAAAACAGCTATGCTCCTCCTCCTTGACTTATCGGCGGCCTTTGACCTCGTGGACCATGCAGTGTTATGCAACCACCTAGCGTCTGCCACCTATTTCTCAAGCGAAGCTATAGCCTGGGTACAATCCTTCCTAGCCAACCGTACGATGAGAGCGTTCTCCCCTTAGCCTGAGTGGACCCAATACAAATCACCTGTGGCGTTCCACAAGGTTCATGTGTCTCCCCCACAATGTACAACATCTTCACTAAGCCACTCTTCGACAAACTTGACAGACTGGGGGTAACTTATACTAACTATGCGGACGATACGCAGATCCTCATACCACTATCTGGAAACTTTGTCGAAGACACAGCTCTAGTAAACAAGATTTACCTCCTCATTCATGCATGGATGGCCTCCCACGGCCTCTGCCTGAATGACGACAAAACAGAGATGCTGATCCTGGGTTCCGACTCTAACCTCAAAAAACTCAGCCCTAATTATCTCGCCTTCAACATAGATGGCAATATAATTAAAGTGGCAACTGAGGTAAAAACACTAGGTTCATACCTTGATTCCACATTATCTCTCAAAAAACAAGTCAACTCCTTGGCCTCTTCCACTGCTTACACCTGCAAATGAATCAGGGCTTGCAGACTCTACCTCTCCAAAACCAATTGTCTCACACTAGCCAACGCCCTAGTAATGTCTAAATTAGACTACTGCAACGCCGTATATGCGGGAGCTAGTAAAACTGCCATAAACAAAATGCAAATACTGTAGAATAATGCTCTCAGAGTAGCCTTGGACATACCATCTCATTGCCCTCTGTGATGTGAGGCACCCACATCTTGCATCTCTTGTATATATGTATTGTAATTCACTAATAACACCTGTAATGCATCTTCTTTATGTATCCTATGTATGTAACCTAAGCCTAAGTATTCTTATGACTGTTGCGCCTGGCTACCCCTGGGTTTGGAGTGCATTATCAAATAATAAACTAATAAACTAAACTAATAACTAAAAACCTATGAAATTCAGTAAAAAAACTTTGTTAAAGGGTGGTTATGGTTAAGTTGCGCTACTAAAAACCTATGAAATTCAGTAAAAAACTTTGTTAAAGGGACAGTATGGTTCGAAGTAAAACCGAAAAACCCCTGAAATTCGCCAGTTATGGTAAGCTAAGCCACCATAACTCGCGCCACCACCATGCACTGCTAAGAGTAACACCCAGGACATCAAAGATGACATCACAAATGTCATTGATAACATCACTGATGACATCACATGTCTGGCTCACCCTTTTTTTCCTTTACTGACATATCTAGGCCACATGGTTTTCTTCCGTAACAGTCAGGAACTAAAAATTGAAAAGGTACTATATTTGTAGACTTATCCTTCAAGTATGTTCTTACAGTAATCCTCTTAGGGTCCAGTCACATCATATGAAACATATACATAGGTGAAGACACAGACTTGAAAGACAGCAATCCTTTCTGTGCATGAAGATAATTAGTAGGGTTATCAGCACTTTCTGATTGTTCTGTTGTTTTTTATTACAGTACTTTCCCTGTATATGCTCATAGTTGTATACATTGTACTCACACTACTTTCCTTAGGGTTCAGTCACATCATGTGATACATATGCATAGGGGAAGTAGCAGCTTTGAAACATAGCAATCATTTCTCTGCATAAAGATAATCAGTTAGGTTATGAACACTTTCTGGTACTACTGCTGCTTTTTTGCTTACTTCACTTTCCCTGTATATACTCATATTTGTATGTGTTGTTGTCTCTTTGTCTTTTGTCTGTAATAATGCAATAATGTAGTAAGTGGGTTTTATTAGCTACTTATTACATGTTTCACAGTACGCAAAATTCTAATAAGAAAGCAGTTATCATTTCACTATTAAACATGGCAAGATTATAAATCTGAAGCTAATAGATGAGTAGCTTATTATACTGGATAGAACTTGATAATAGAATGCTATTTATATCAATGCATTGCTTAATGCACTAATTAGCTCATGATATTTATTCCAATGATCCTTAAAACTTTTTTGTCAACATTATAATAAGAATCCCTTGTACAGACTTTTCATGAAAAGTAAATGCACATGTGATTTCATCAGTGATGTCATCAATGACATTTGTGATGTCATCTTTGATGTCCTGGGTTTAGTCTTAGCAGTGCACGGTGGTGGTGCGAGTTATGGTTGCTTAGCTTACCATACTAGTGAATTTCAGGGGTTTTTCGGTTTTACTTCGAACCATACCGTCCCTTTAACAAAGTTATTTTACTGAATTTCATAGGTTTTTAGTAGCGCAACTTAACCATAACGTCCCTTTAGCAACGTTTTTTACTGAATATATATATATATATATATATATATATATATATATATATATATATATAACATATATATTCAGTGACTAAAACCTTAGCCAAGATAGACTTAAGATAATCCAATTTGTCGCAGCAAAACACAAGAAATTCGGCAGTTGTGGGAAGTGACGACCATCGTAATTTAGAATTCCTTGTATAGATGTCCCCCATTGATGCCATTTATATCTCATTGTTGGCCCCCTGCTGTGATTTCATGTATGTGCTCATGGGCAGAGCAACAAGGGGAGACTGCAAGTTAAGATGGTTTTCACTTCCCATGCCGGCACATTTCTTGGATTTTGTTGCGATGAAACTGATCATCTTAAGTCTTTCTTAACTAAAGTTTTTTCACTGGATTTCAAGAGTTTGTATTGCTATATCTTCTCCAGGAACCACTGGCCATGGCCTTCAGACATGGCACTGTCCATGTTGTACCAAATACTAAAAACGGCAGAGGCCAACAGGCCCATATTCCCCTGCCTAGTAACTAGCCAGATCCCACCTTCGGCGGTGTCCACATTGCAAAAATTAGGAAAAAAGACCAGTGGCCAATGGACATGGCCTTGGCCTGTGTCCACGCTCCCTGTTGAACCAAATAGGCTAAAATACCATGATGATCGCCTGCGGGTCGGCTCAAGAGTCCAGGCCCATAACCCCATCGCTATTAAATTATCATATTCGACCAACCATGGGCACTATCCCTGTTTCACCAACACTACTTTGCCCATGCCCCTTTACTGCCCTTTTTTTCATTTCAGTGGTAGTTTCCCATATAAAATTCCTGTGATAACCCTGGTCACCTGGATGCAGCCTTGTATTGTCACTGTAATAATTCCTGATAATCTTGCATCATTTGCTGATTACAGGAAAGGAAAATAAAGAACAATTTAAACGTCTTCCCTATCCACACTGCCACTCTGCATGTGCACACCACCACATGTTTAGGTCACCGTATCTGCTCCACTCTGTGTAAATCCTCCACGACTCTCTCCTGTTATTCACTTTCACTTGCAGGTTCCTCTGGCTGATTGCGCCTTGTGACATTTGTGTGTGAATCTTACAGTAAGATGAAAATGTTCTGCTACAAAAAAGGATCTCCAGCCCACCCCAAACTTTCCAACTACACATCTGGTCCCCGTTGCCCCTCCCCACCTCTAACCTAATGTGAAAGCACCCTTTAAGCACCCCAAATCTCGTTTTGAGAACTTTTCTCTTTTGTGCTTCTGAGGGATCCCTGCAATAATCACCTGCATGAAGCCTAAATTAATGACTGCTTTTATTTCTAAAATGTCTCACTACTACAATGTATCATGGGAGATATATAATGGTTTTTGGGTGGGGCACCCCCTTCTCTGTTGAATTTATTTTAAATCTGCTGGATGGATTTACAGATCCCCCAAAAAACGAATAGCTTCAACGCTTTATGCCCAACCTGTTTCATTTTTGGTGCAAATTGGAGCAGTGGTATTTGCGCTGTGGATGTTAAATGGAAGCACTTTTTTCTCTGTTGGAAAATTAAAGGGGGATGGGCAAGGATGGAAATAGCTTCTTCTTGTCATTTTGAACCATTTCATGAATTTTCGCCAAATGGAGGGGCTTGTGCAGGAGAATTTCTTTGAGCAATTTCATATGAATCTGTCCAACAAGTAAAAAGTTATTTATAACTTTGGAGTTGGTGTGTGTGACACGTTTTTTAAGAACTATTTTATGAGAAAAAACGTTCAAGTTATAACAATTTATATTGTGCGTGTAGGGTAAGGCCCGTAAATTAATATTATAAAAGTAATCCAATGAGCCAATGAAAGTGCACGGAAGCAATTAAAACTTAAGTTCATTGCATGCAACCGCAGCTGGGAATAAGCCACAAATCATTCAACATTACATCATTATATGGTGGCTTACATAATGAGAAGTGGGGTGAAGTTTTACACAGTGTTTCCAGATGCATGAACATTCACATTCAGTGATTGGTCAGTCTTGGTTGCTCTCTAGTTGATTCTATACAATACTTAGCCCTATTGGCCTATCCTATCTCTCGTGACCTATGTGAGGTTGGTATCATGGAAGGAGACACAGACAACAGATTCAATGTGTAACAAAAGGCTTTTAAAGAAAATGTCAGGATGGTGTAAGGCCTAACTTTCCCTACACTAAGGCTAGTCTGTGTCAGTAAGTTCAACTGTAAAGTATGTCTATGTCCAAAACCTATGCTTGCCCTCACAACTAAGACAAAACCATAAACTAAACAGTGTTCCAAAGGTAACGTTCTGAGCTATTTCCAGCTCGGACTTAATCTTCAGCTTCTTTTACCCAAATGTCACCACATTGTTCAATTTACCTTCTTTTGGACTTGAAGTAATAAAGTTGCACACCTTTGTAAATGCCAAGATGCCCTTCCCCCAAGTTCGATATAGTTGCAGGGCAGCACGTCTCAGGGTTCCCTTCCCCAAGTTCAATATCAAAAGATGTCACAAGAAGAAGTATCTTGAAGCTTTGTCTTTAACTGAATTTAAACAATTCTTTACAGCTCAGGGTTCCCTTCCCCAAGCCTTATATGCAGCAATGGTAGTTTACCGTTTGATACAATAGCAAGCTTCCTTGCTAGTATATAGGGGTTCTCTGGTCTTAGCGAAGTTGTTAGACCCAATGGTCCACCATTAAAGGTCACGCAACCAGGAACCTGCATTAGCTTTCAGCAGTTCATTATTCAACATGTAGGTGTTCTCTGGTCTGGGTGCAGTTGTTGGATCACACAATCCACTCATTACAGGCCACGCAACCAGGAACTTCAAGTTCTCTCTGAATAGTTCAGTATCCAGCTACACAAGTGGTTTCTTAAATGCAGCTCCCCAACTTCAATAAACAAGTGGTTTCTCGAATGCAGCTCCACAACAAGCACTTTCTCCGTCTTGATTTCAACTCTGCAGTCAGATTCCTTCATCCAACTTAGTTTCCTATTTTCTTTCAGTTCAGAGTTCAATATTAGAAGGTTGTTATTTGCATTCGATTTGGTATTCAAGGTTAGCAGTTATGTTGTTTCTTTCAATTCAACGTTCAGAATGAGCAGTCTTGCATTTTCTTTCACTTCAGTATTCAATATGTGTAGTTTTTCTTATTTCATTCAGTTTGGTATTCAATAAATGCGATGTGCTTATTTCATTTATTTCGGTAGTCAATATTCAATAAATGCAGCTTTGCATATTTCATTCAGTTCGGTATTCAATAAATGTAGTTTTGATTGTTTCATTCAGTTTCATATTCAAAAGAAATGCAGCTTTCCATATTTCATTCAGTTCGGTATTCAATAAATGCAATCGTTTCTTACTTTTGTGAACCGCTAGTATATTCATGGTCCCTTGCAGTGCCCAGGTGGTTTCAGCATCCCTGGCACTTCCCAGGACCCGGCAGCTCCTCTTGGTGGCTTCTCCCCAAGCGGGAAAGCTTGTTCACTGGGTGCTTCCTTCAGCACACAATGGCCTCCGTGCTCAGCTCCGCCTCTACTCCATGGCAGCTCCTGCTACCCACCTCCCCTCATCAGGATTTCCCCTCCTGCACAATTCCACAGGCAGGACTCCCGGGACCTTTTACGGCGTCTCTGTGACTTGCCTTTTCGCTCTCTGGCACAGTCCTGGGTATTGAAATGATCTCTGCCCATGTTTACCAGGTCTTACCTCATTCTGCTGCTGCTTCCTCTTCCTCTGCTACTTCTTTTTGTTTCGGCATTCCACTATTTATACACCTGTGGTGCTTCATGGGCTGCAGGTGTGTTCCATCAATCAATGCAGCCTGACTCTGATTAAAAGGACATGCCTGACCTCCATGCATCTTCTGCGTCCCAGTACCAAAGTGGTGAGAGTAAGTGGTGCCCATTACTCCCAGTTGCTTTTTCCTCGTCTCAGTACCAGAGTGGGGAACATTTGTAATGTTCACTACTCTCAGTTGTTTCTTCCTCATCTTAGTACTGTCAGGCACCCCAAGGGGGGAAAAAGGGGAACTGCTCTACAATGACCCACAAAGGTTGGGGGAGGTTTGGGTTGGTGGTCACTTCTATAAAGAGGATACTGTGTTTTATCCCAAGGTACTTCATCACCATTCATTCTCTTCCCCTTTCTAAGACATCTGGGGTGATAATATCTCCTGTCCTTCTTAGGGACAAGGGAACGTGATGAACAATATCGTATAACCACTTCTGGGATAGGGGCTACCTCCTGAAAGGAGGGTGTGGAATACTGCATCTTACCTAAGGGCATCCCACTCCAGTCCCCAAGGACTATCTATCCAGGTGGTCCCCCCTTGCTTGTCCACCCCCAGGGGTAGGATCCAAAAGCAATGGCCTTAGATGCAAATGGCCTTTCCCTGGCCTCCTGTATAGAGGATCCAAGGGGAGTAGATGTGAGAATGCTCTCAGGTTTCTCACACCAACCTAATGACTACCTTTTGACGTGACAATGATCTTATGATGGGGTCATCTAGTTTCACACAGTTTTGATTGGACAATTGACAGGTTAAAATGTTTCACACACAACTTTATTGCTGATTGGCTATGGCCCTTCATATATCCTGGGGAGGGTAGCTTCCATCATAATTAGTCAACAGAGTTGTGAGATGTGAGCAGTGTGGCAACAAAAAAGAATATTTCACATCCTTTCACACGAGGCCTAAAAGGTTGGCACCAATTTACCGTCCTCACCCTTGTGACTGTTCAACTGACAGTTAATATTGCGACTTCTCATTGGAAACATGTTACCCTTCTCTTTCCTTTCTCATGATGTGTCTGCATGACTTAATGCGCCATGCTTCTTGGCATCTTGCTCTGGGACCATGTGCACATCTAAATGGTCTATTTCTGAATGCGTGGAAGTAAATGGCCCTATTACTTATACATCTCTAAAATTCTGGACTTGCCAGGAATCAATGCATAATCTTTAATATTTTCTCTATTATGTACAAGGACCTTTGGGCTACTCTTGGTCCTGAATATCGATCTCTTCCTGGGCTGGGGGCTTACGTTGTTCTGTACTTGTAATTCCACCTCTAGGTGGATATTTTCCTACAGGGGGAAGTGTGAGTCGTTTGCCTGATTGATTTCATCCTGTGCACATCTCTGCACATTGCCTTGTTCCCACCAAGCTGTTGCCTTGTGTTCGTTAGTATCAAAGGACATGGGCAGGAACTTCATTGGTTATATGTTTCATTTATTAAATGCGTGGGACCTTGCTGCATCTTTCTGCCTGTACCCAATTCCTGCACAGATGTTACAGCTTCCCCCCACAGGGTCTGCTCATAGTTGCAACATCTGATTAAGTCTTGCTTTCCTATTCTGTGTCTGAGAAAGAGCTTCACCTCATAATTCTGACCAGTCGCAGCAGACTTTACACCCTGTTTACATGGTGCTGACCTTGTCTGTGTGTCTCTTTGGCATAATCTGAAACTGATTGCATTTTCCTGTGTGGAATTTGGAGGCCTAGTGAATGTAAATGGCCCATGAATCTACCGTTATTCTATGGTCTACTCCATGTGTTACATACCTAAAGAATGTTATGTACATACATATATCATATATTTACTACCTTTTAGTGTTTCTAACGAATGCTTATATGATTACTTGAAACACTCTTCGTGTCTTTGTCTTTCTTACTTGTGTGTATGCATGTCTGGTTTGGCCTAGTGTTCGCCTGCATGTTAATTATCGTTGCAACCATTCTGTATGAACTAAATTCAAAGTGTATGTGTGTGTGCTTTGCTGGCTACTATCTCTCACATCAAAGGGAGTTCTTGGGAGTGGCTGTATGTCGTGCATGCTGTCTGGACCCCTGGCCTTCGGTGTGGTTTCAGGCTTGTGTTTTATGGGTTTTCTTAGTTTATATTTCCTCTCGTGTTTGAGATGTTGGACGTTCATCCCAACATTCCTCCCTTTCCTTCCATCCGGAACGAATTTCTCCATGTGCTCCCTGTCTCTTCATTCCTGTTCCCTTGCCCAATCATATTTATCTTTTGGGACCCATATCTTTCTAACATTTCTCAAATGTCCTCCCCCTGCAATCTCCACCTGCTGTGGGATCTATGTAAAATTCAAGGTCGTTTTCAGGGTCCAGGGGTGGTACCCAAAGGGTTGCTGGCAGGCCTATTGGATGCTTTATTTGCACCATTTTGGGTTTTGGTTTTATCTTGACCTCAGCTGTTTGGGTATTCTCGTTTTTCCAAGGAGAAGTGACATCTCCTACCTTGACTGCAAGTAGATTTACACCATCTCCACGAGGCACACAACAAATCATTATTACTTGGTACAGGCTCCAAATTAAGTTTAAGAGGATCAGGATGGGAGCATTACACTGCAGACATGTGGTAACCAGTTTGGCATCCAGGTTACTATTTCAGTTAACCAGTCTTGTTCTTTTTGATTCCTCATTCCTCTTCTGTACCTATCTTTGTGACAGGAACCATTTAATATGACACTCAATGATCCATTTTCCTGGTCATTTGGAGGCATGTAAATGCAACATGTGCTTCCGATCTTTTTGCAGACACCTCGTTCCGCCGCTGTGATATTATTATGTGGAGCACTTGCATCTCCTCTCACGTGGCATTGAGGCCATGCTCTGTGGCATTGGTGAGCTGGAGCAAATCCCAACAGACGATCTGGAGCCACTTGGCAATTGCGGCTGAATGCATTTCAGGAGCTAAAAAAGATGCAAAGAATAATTCTGTTTTTGTAAAGAGGTGGTACTGCGTTGGTAGCTTCTCTAGGGCTTTGTTTGCTAAAATAATTAGACCTTTTCCTGCATGATAGTGTCTGCGCGTTGTTCTGTCTTTGCACTGTTGGGGGCACGGCAGGGGAATGGGGTTTACCTTAACAGAACAAAGGTGTTCTTCTGGGATTAAAAGCACTGGGGCCTGCAGGTTCACTAAGGAGCATACCCCATTCCACATGGAAATAGGCCTTGGTCCTGCACTGCCAAAAAAGATTCTTTATTGTGGCTGTGCCATCTTGCAGGGCTGCTATGGTGAGAGTCTTATTGCACCCTTTGTTCTGGCCCACGGAACGCTTCCTTCGCCTCTGAAACAAAATGAAGATTGAGTGAGTGCATGTGCTTTAATTGGTTGTTCATGTTGTTGCAAACTTGTTAACTTGTTGACATATTATGCTCATACTTTTCAGCCTTTTTGCATCTTTATTCTTTTTGACATCTTCTGCGTACCCCACCAGTCCCTCTGCTTTGAACAATGCTCGCCCCTTCACCCATTTTATGTTCCAATATGTTGCAACTTTCATATCTATCTGGGGTCTTACTGCACATTTGTTATACTCTGGTCCTTTTTTCCCTTCACATTTGCTTTTGTCGGTTTCTTCAAGCCTTATTTGTACTGTGTGTCCCCGGATTTATTCTTGTAATTCGCAGATTATTAAATGTGCCAAGCACTGTGCCTCAAATATCTGCTATTCTCTGGGTATGAACAATCTGGGGGTGCCGACCGCATGTGGGATATGCCCACATACATTAAATGAGTCGTTATACTGGGCTCTGCCTATTTCTTTCATGGTGCCATACCAGATATTATTGCCTTAACAATGATGTTCATCTATAATATTGATGTATATTTTCTTCCTTTTGAATTTCTGTTTTATGTCTGGTCACAAGAATACCTCTAAGTGCTGTTATATTTATAGTTTCACTTTCATTACTTTTCCTATTTCTAATCCCTAGGATTTATAGTTTCTTTATAGAATAAGAACGAAGAAGAGAGAAAAACGAACAACATATCCCTATACACAGCTGTTTCATCCTTTTGGTTTTTCTACTTGTGTCTCTACAATCTGTGTCGATCTCTCAGCTCTTGTTCACCCAAATGGTCATACACTTCTAAGATAAGAAAATGTCATTGTCTATATTCTACTCAACTTTGGCTGCTGCTGCTGGTTCCAGTGTCTGCTTCTTGTTGGACCTCTGTTGCTGTGCTGGTGTCTTTCCGGACATTGGACAGACGCACCCACACTTTGTCTTTTAGCTTTACAGCCGTTGTGGTGACGTAGATGACTTTGTGTGTACCGGTGAACTTGGGATCCTTCCAGGTCCGATTGTGCTGTTTGGTGTATACTTAGTCACTTGGTTGTAGTCGTGTAGGCTGTGTTGGTTCTGTGTTGCTTGCATGCGCTGGTGCCCTTTGATGTATCTTTGTGGTTACCTGATGAGAGAAAACCTTTGCACATTTTGACAGATTTGCAAGATATGCCTCCAACTCTGGCCCAATTATATCTGCACTCTTGTGAGCATTTGTCAGTGTTTGCACTGGGGCAACTGCATGTGCATCTACTTACCTGTCACCACCTTGAGCAGTGACAAGTGATGGACCTTGCTTGGGTGGTTGCACAAACTGAACAGTGCTAAAGGCAGGCAATGTATCCATCTCTTCTTTAGCACTGCCCATATTTTAGCCAGTTTGTTCTTCTATAAACAATTTAGTTCTCAGAAATCCTGTTGCATTGTGGGTGGTATGCTGTGCAGAGCTTGTGTTTGATACAAAGTAATTTTGTAATCTTATTAAAGAATTTGTTTGCAAAATGAAGGCCATTGTCAGACCTTAGGACACTGCATATTCACCACCTGGGAAATAACTCTCTGATCAAAAATGGGGCTTCCGATTTTGAATCAATTTGTACACATGAACCAGCCTCAATCCATTGTGAAAATGGGCATACAATGATGATCACATAGCGATAAGTACTGCTTCTGTTCACTGACATGGAGTTCCTTGAATGGCCCCGATGGGCGGGGCAATGTTGCTTGTAGTGTTTTAATTGTATAACCAGAGTGGAACATGTGTCAGGGAGTACAATTGGCCACAACGGATACACTTGCTCTGCCAGGTTTGGTACAAACCAGTCCTCACTGATGTCAGCAGCGATGTGCTGCTTAGGTGGATGTGTCAGTGATGGAGTTGCTCTAAGGCAACGTTTAGTAGTTCCAAAGGCATTACTACTGTACCTGTGCTGTTTTATCTCCATACCATGTCTGTGGGTGATAATATACATCCTCTTTTTTGCCATAATGCTTTCCCCTCAGCTGGTGCTTGTTCCTACAATTCTAGAATGTGTTCCATGGACACTTAGCTGAATAGTTCTGGTAACTGTTCCTGTTGCACTGCTATGTCAAGCATGTTGCTTTCCATTGAAAAGCGCATATATGCTGCCTATTTGGCAGCTGTGTCTGCATCTATGTTTCCAAGTGAAATTGCGTCTTTTCATTTGGTGTGCACTGCGCATTTAAAGATCGCTACATGGAACGGACATTTCAGTGCATATATTAATCTGGCTAATAGTGCATGTTGAACTGGTGATTCATCTGATCTTCTCGACCCTCTCTTCTTCTATCTCGATAGACCTGAATGAACTGTGGATGTTACAGAAGCTGAATCTGTATATATGTTGATGTCATCGGCCCATTACGCTTTGAGTGCCTCTATGAGTGCAATCTGTTCTGCTGCTTGTGCTGAAAAATGTGAAGGTTGTCTTTTCTGCATTACTGTCTGGTATTCTTCCTTTTGTCCCTTCACATATTCTACTACTGCTGCTCCTATGTGTCTCTCTTTATTTATCATTGATGACCAGTCCTTCTCCTGTTTCAAGTGCAGCCTCACTTACCTTGCTGCTCTCATCTTGTTCTCCTTCATACACTGCACAATCATGTACCTGGTCTTGTGAGTCAATGGGTTTGCCTACAAATGATGCTGTGTTTACATAGTGGCCCCTAACTATGTTGATGGCCCCTAACTATGTTGATGGCTAGGTTGGACATTATGATTTCATACCCAGATGCTCTCTGTATGGTGAGGGTGGAATTGGTTCTCTCTAATATGGTGAAAACTGAATGCTCAACATATAATGTTATTGGGCATAACATTGTGATAGCTGCAGATTTCTGAATTGCAGCTAGAGCCTGTTCACATGGGAAATTACCCTGCATTGCTGGATCCAAGAGGGGCTTGTGTTTCTGGGAAGATCGCTGTGTAAGGACTGCTGTCCTTATCTGTCCATTTGCATTTGGAAACAAATACAATTGCTTATTGTAATCTGGTGTGGTTAACACTGGGGCATTGCTTATTACTGATTTAGATAATTGAAACAGTCTGTCATCTCATCTGTTCATTGAAGGGTTGCTTTCTTTTTCTGAGCATCTTTAAGTGCTTGTAGCAGGGGCCTGACATATTTGGAACAATCAAAGATCCATGTTCTGCAATAATTGCACAACCCTGGGAATCACTGATTCTCTTTTACTGTATTGGGCTGTGACGTGTTTCTGACTGCAGTGCCTCTGACTGGTATCACTCTTCTCCCTGCTGAGGAAGTATTTCTCCTAGGTACACTACTTCTTTTTGACAATACTGTCATTTCTCTTTGTCTACTTTGTATCCTTGGTCTGCGAGGAGTTGTAGGAGTTTAATTGTGCCTTCTCTGCACTGTTCTTCTGTGGTGCTGCATACTAGAAGATCGTCTATGTACTGCAGCACTGTACTTGGCATCTGTATGTTTCTTAAGTTTATTAGGCAGACCCTATTGAAGACACTAGAGGACTCAGTGCCCCTGTTGTAAACGTGTGTGCTGGTACCTGTGTCAGCAGTAGGAAAACACGTTAAGATACTGGAAATCTGGGTGCAATGGCACAGAGAAAAATTCACTTTTTAGGTCAATCACTGTAAAATATACTGCATCTGCTGCGATGTTGCAGAGTATTGAAGCTGAGGTGGGCACTAATGGATACTCTGCTTCAAATATAATGTTCAGAGGCCTGAGATCTTGTCTGAATTTCCATGATGAGCCTTTTCCTTTCTTCATTGGGTTTATAGCCGTGTTGCATGGTGATGGAGATGATACTATAATGCCTTGCTCAACTAATGCAGTAATGGTGCCATATATTCCCTCATTGGCTTCTCTGGATAGTGGATATTGCTTCACTCTGGGGAGTATTACACCTGTTTTGAGTTTGATTTTCACTGTTCCTATGCTGCTCAATAACCCTACATCATTGAGGTTGCCAGTACATAGTAGACTGGGCACTGTTGCCATGTCCTCCTTCAGTTGTGTTGTATGTGCTATTGTAACTAATATTGTCTGTGGCACCTTTCTGTGTTGTACTACCATGTGACAAGTTATACAGATTTCAAACAGTATTTCTCCTACTGATTCTGTGTCTGTAAATACATGCTCATCAGTTATTTCTCTCAATGGTAGTGTGGGGTCTATGCATAGTTCTGTGCAACATTCAATTCCCCCTTCATCTGTGCCTGTTAGAATGATGACGTCTCTTCTGGTGTCCACTGCATCGATATGTAAAGTGAACATTGTTCCTGGTGCCTTCTCTTGTGGGACTGTTGGTCTAAATAGGAATTCCGCTAGCAAGTGAAATATCAAGTTTTGTTCTCTGGGAGTGTGAGAAACCTGAAGGTGTCTCGCCCGCTAGTCCACGGGGATATGTCATCTAAGTGGCCAGGGCACAGCCATCGCTTTTGGATCCAGTTCCTGGAGTTGGACCAGTGCGGCAGGATCACCTGGGTGAGGGGTCTTCAGGGAGTGGAAGTGGGACACTGGATTGCGAGACGCCGTATCTCCTTCCCTGTAACACCTTTCACCCATCCTACCAGGTAGGATACTTAGGAACTCAACCCCCTCTCTTTTCCAACACAAACACCTTCTGACAGACAGCTCACTTTGAAAGAAAATAGACTAACACCCGAGGCATATACCTGGCATATCCCAATACAATAGTCAGGCAGGCAATTACTGATCATTACACTTACCTGATTTCCATCACACTTCACCACACGGATAAAAGACGGAGCACCAAAGCACACTCTGAGCAAGCAAAAGCACACAAGGGAGCAGCAGTTCCAAGATGGCAGTTTAATATAAGACAAAAGACAGCAAGACCGAAGAGGATTGCAAGGAGGAAAGTGCCCTTGACCTTTTCAGTGCAAGACTGTTACTTTCATGAACCTTCGAGAATAGGAAATGTAAGACCAGGAATCAAGGCTGAAGAATCCTGCATTGAGTGACGGAGGTACCCGGGGCTCTCCAACATCGATAGTTAAGGCAGGGAGAATCATTTGCCGTTGTCGTACTGTCCTTGGCTTCTACAACAAAGCAGTGCCAGCGAAGTCAGCCCTGCAGGTGAGTTGGGGAGTCTGATAGCCATACCAGTCTATGTTGAAGCCCAGGTTGCAACATGCAACATTGTATAGTGAAAACTGAAGAGAACAGTGTATGAAGCATATGTGGCAAGCGACATAAACATAATTAACTAGCAGATGAGTGATTGAACTTTGAAGCCAAGATACGATGCCGTAGACCAGTGGTCTTCAAACTTTTTTGGCCAGGGCCCCCCTGAGCAAAATTTGGGCAGGTCAGGACCCCCCAGAAATGCCAAATGCACAGTATATATTGCGCGCCGTCACCTGCTCCCATCACAGTCGCTGGGCTCCCTCATCCCACTCCTACCTAGTCGCTGGTCTCTCCCCACCCCATCACACACCCTGGGCTCTCCCCACTCTGCTCCCACCACTATCCCATGGTTCCCGCCCATTGTGCTCCCACCATAATCCCTGGGTTCCCCCATCCCGTTCCCAACAGTCTGAGGGCAAGTGGCGGCTGGTGATTTTTTTTTTTTTTTATTAAGTGGAGGGCATAACTATTTCTGCCAAAAATGCAATAGCGACCGAGCATAGTGAGGGAGCTCGAACCAATAAGGGGAGGTTAGGGGGGGTTTCCCCCTGTGAATTTTTTTAAATAATGGGTTAAAATGTTGCATTGTAGAGCATACTTTGAACAAAAAATGGGTAAATAGCCAAACAGTTTGCAATTGGTGCTGGGAGTCCAGGGGGCAGGCATTGATATTGATATTTATATTTTATTTCTATCGCGCTCGTACACAAGTGTTTCAGAGCACAAGGCAAGGGAGGGGAACAGAGGAGAAGAAAACAGCCATCTTACTAGGCCCAGTAACATTGAGAACGCACAAGTGCGAGGGGGAGGGGAAAAGTGCATTGAAGGGGGGAGAAGTGGAAAGTGCGAAGCAGAGGAGAAACAGATAAATAAACATTGGCCTGCGTGTGGGTGCTGAAACGGCCTGCTCTGGCTGCTCTGTCCGTATGTGCAAGGAGGCGCAGGAGCTCCCCCTCAGACATACAGACATGCAGTGCCCCAGCCAGCATTTCCAATGAGCTATGCAATGCTGGCGAAGCAAAACGCCCCAGCACTTGCATGGCTCAGTGAGCATGTGCGGCTGGGGAACTAAACTAAACTGTCAAAGGGAAACTGTTTCCCTTTGACAGTTCAGCCAGCCCAGGAGCACTCCATTAGCTAGATAAAACAGTTGAGGGAGTGCCCACTGTTTCACTGGGCAGGCTCCTTAGCTCCTCCATAATGGGTGAGGGGCCACTGGGTGGGCGCCCCCTCGCCATTATGGATGAGCCGCCAGGCTCGGACAGGCCTATAGGGCAATCCCTGTATCAAAAATGTAAAATGCTAGTGTCGGCCAGTCAAAATTGGCCACCATTTTGGCCAATGTGGACCAGTTTGATGAGTTACTTAACTATGCAGTTAGTAATGTTGACCGTTGTTGCTGAATATATCACAATTTACTTACATTTTAACACAAAGCACCCCCTTGGGTACTATTGAAACAGTGGGCTTCATTAGAACTCTGGCGGTAGCTGTGCTGGTAAAACCGGCACGGCTGCCGCTGGAGTTGCATCCGCGTCCGGCACCCGCGAATGGGCAATTACCAGGTCATGCCGAGTTAGGCGGACATAATTGGCCTTTCGTGGGTGCCGGTACCGGTAGATCCCCATTCCCATTGAGCCCCATAGGGCTCAATGGGAATGGGGGGCTCGGATGCACCGGCAACGTTCGTAACGGTGCCGGTGCAGCCAACGAACTGTGCTCGCGGGTGCCGCACGGCCTACCAGATCAGACCTGGTGGGCTGGCAGGCACACGCAAGCACAACTCTTACTATGGCGGTACGGTAGCAACGGTGCCAGTAGCTTACCAGCACCGTTGTTACCATACAGCCATAGTTGTAATGATGCCCAGTCTGTGACTAAAGGAATGAATATCCATTTACAACTGTGGGTCACTTTTTCATTGTTGCCTGAGACAGTTTCATGCTTCATCCCGACCATGTGAGCCACCCCTATCATTTCTACGAATCTAAAAAAAAAAAAAAGTTTTTTTTTTTTTTTTTTTTAAATTCATGCTGAGATCTCAGGGCCCCCCAGGGATGCACCCACGGACCCCTAGGGGGTCGCGACCCACAGTTTGAATACCGCTGCCGTAGACAGAGTAGTACGACACCACATGGGTGTTTATTAAAAAGTCTCTGTTAGGTGTCCAACTGAGAGATGACAAATGTTAAATGTTAAAAGGAGTTGTGAAATTGAAGTGGTCCTGCAATAGATAAAGCCAAACCCTGTGCATATTTGAAAGTCTTCGATTGTAAGAATATCTAGAAAGTAGAGGAAGCTGGTCCGAGCCTGATGGAGGGAGATCAGCTAAAAGCTTTGCTTAAAGCTAGCTTGTGTCAAGAGTTACATTTGAAAGTTAAATTGGTTCGAGCCGGCAGAGGGAAACTAATTGTGTTAAAAGGGATCTGAGCCCAGCTGAGGGGGTGCGGGGTGAAACATGATTCATCCGAGAAAGAATATCCTACGAATATTGTGCTAACAGGATCTGAGCATGGATGAGGGGGATCCAAGGTGATGAACATTATGTTACCAGGATCTGAGCCCAGCTGAGTGTGATCCGGGGTGAATATTGAAATTGAGAACCTTAGAAATTGAGTACTTGTGAAAATCTGAACAAGGAAAATAACTTATCATGTATTTTTCACATCAGGCTCTCTAAGTGAAAAGACTTTGAAAGGGCACTTGACTTGGGCACAGAAGGCCCTGATGCTAATGATTGAACTGCATCCTCGTGCTAGAGAAACCGGAGACTGTGCTAAGCTCAAGTGAACTGCCTTGTCTGGTGCTGAAAACATGGGGAAGGGAGGCCAATGGCCTGCATATCCTAACATATCATTTTGTGAACACTTATTTATTTTTCGTAACATTGTTTCCCACACTATTTGTATTCCGCGGTAAGGATTGGCAATAGGTTTAGTAGTATAGTCCCTTTTATTTTGACAACACAACACTAGGACTGAGTTATTATTATTTGATAGTTGTAGCTTGCTCCCATCTGTAGATTTAGGATTATATAGGCATTTATCAAACCATTTTTGAAGTTCACTAAACACCCTTGAACTGTGGTCACTTTTGTCTGTCTTACTGTTGATACCATGCCTTTCTTACAGGAGCCATCCAATCAGTACTGTTATTACACACATGAATATTTGTTCCTGCACTGGCAGTCCTCGAATTGTATTAGTGCTGCACAGTGCTTGTGCTACTGCAGCTACTCTGGTGTAGTGCATGCCTGGTGTGGAGCATACTATTCCTTTGACTGTGAATGAAATGGTCATGTTTAGTTTACTCAATAGGTCTCTGCACAGTAGTTTTACTGGTGTATCTGCACTGTACAATAATGGGGCTAAAATCTCCTGTATCCCTTTGGTAATGGGTACATCTTTTGTGAAAGGAACCTTTGCTACAGCCCAAGAGAATCCCTGTGTCTCCATGCATCTGTTGGTCAAAGGAAACCGTCCTTCCTTTATACATGACATAGTTGCTCCTGTATCCACCATGAAGGTGAACATCCTGTCTCCTATCTTCACTGGGATGCTTTTCTGGGTCCTGGGTGACTGATAGGACTGGACAAGTCAGAGCTCGCAGTGGGCTGTCCTATTGTGAATACATATTTGTCCCCAGGAGTGGGAATACCCTGTCGCCCATGTTGATTGCTCCACAGATAATGTCTGAATGTCCCTTGCGGCAGTGCATTCTGCTCCCACAGAGGTGTGGTGACTTGGGAAGGTGCTTATTGTGTGGCATTCTGTACAGTATTCAGGGTTGGCTACTGTAAGGGGCATCCCTGTGTGGGGGCTGCTATCTGCATTGGGCCTGGATGTTGAGGCTGTGCAGACCCTGGGGTGTACCTCCCAATTGCAGGTGCCCTATAAAATGAATCATAGGTAGGATATTGGTTTGGGGGTGCACTTAGATGATATTGCATGGGTGGCCTGCTTCAGCACTCTGGCGCTACATGCCCTACTTTTCCGCTTGTCCAACATGCCCCTTCAAATCTTAGGGCCTCATTACACGGATGGCGGTAAGGATTTACCGGTACCGGTAAAATACCGGTACCGGTAAATCCTTACCGCCTTGCTACGAGGTCCCTTTGCGGGTTGGGGGATTTAACGCCAGCTTTTTGCAGGCGTTAAAAACCAACCCGCAAAGGGACCCAGGGAGCTAATTACCGCAATTTGCGGTACCGTAATGAGCGCCTTCCCCATTCCCATTATGCCCTATGGGGCAAAAATGGGAATGGGGAAGGGCAATGGTGGAAGGGGGAATTACCGCCCCGCCAACCTTGGAATGGGGCGGTAATTCCCCTTTCCGCCAAGGTATTTTACCGGCATGAACCATGGTGCTAATAGCGCCATGGTTCTTCGCCATCCGTGTAATGAGGCCCTTAGTCTACACCCTCCAAATTCTCCTCCTCGCCCTCTCTGAGAGTTTCCTCTTGCTTCTTGTACACCTCCCATGTTTCTTCTGTCCTTCCTTCCATTATCTGTCCAGCCTCGTGACTGCTCCTGTTCTTGTTTCCCATCCATGGTATTCATAACTACTGCTCCTTCCATACTCACCTTTGCTAGCTTTTTTTGCAGAACCATTGCTTTTGCTCGCTGCAAATGCTCTTCCTTTTCTCTTTCTTTTTCATGCTTTCGCTTACAACAGTGCACTATATGCGCTTGTATTTCTTCCCATGCTTTTGTTTCAATGTTCACTATTTTATCTAGCTCTGCTTGTACCTCTTTTGGGAGATTTCTGCATAACTCATGATAGAATACTGGTATGGTGTTATCCCATGCTTCACCTGTTTCCTCCCTTCACATTTTATAAATTGAATGAATGTATAGTGCTTGGTCTTCATCGGCTCACATTGTGCGTGCCATGATTGATCCTATGTCAGGTTTGTCTGGGTATGCTCTTCTTAGAGAATCCCATACATGGGCTTGACAGTTGTTAAATGGAGCCCAATCAGTGCATCATTCTCTAATCAAACTCCTGTGTACCAATTTTTTTCCAAATGTTGTTCATCTGTTCCGCTAATATGGTAGCAAGTAAACTCTTCATGTCTTCCACTGCTAAAGTGGCTCAGGCTGTCTGCTTTTCAAGTACATACATCCACTTACCTGCTCGCACTGTAAGAGTGGGAAGTGTCTTAATCAAGTTGTTTTTGTTCATATGCTGCCGGGGCACCTATTGTGACCTTGCTATCTCCTTCTGCATTAATAAAAATTATGTCTCCTTTTCCCTTTGTTGTACATCTTTGCCCTTTTCTTCCCTCTTGCCACTGCTATCGATAAGGGGGTTGGTCTACGCCTCTCCTCCATGGAAAACTCTCCCTCTGTTCGCCCTCTGTTCCCCAGTTTTCCTCATCTTCCTCCTGATCTTTATCACTTTTTGTCGCTTCTGACTCATAGTCAAAGTTTTGCTTATTCTATACCCTAAGCAGCATGCTCCCTTCTGTCTGCATGTCTTCTTCTGTTTCTATTTTTACATTCTTAATTATTGCTCGATTCATTTTCAAAAACACTTGGCCTGCTGTCCATGTATCAGCGTTTATCACAGGACATGGTCTCTCTCGTTCCATTCTCTTTGTTACCCATTGAAACTCTTCCTCTGTTTTCTGAATAGCTGCTTCTAAATCCCCATGCACTTGGCTTTCTAGCTTCGTAATGATTGGGTCTCGACCTTTATTGTTCTCGGCAGCGCCCCATGACGCTGTCGGTTGTGAGTCTGTTCTGGGTTTCTACCAGCGATTTGTATATCCTGTGGCAGGTTTTACAGGATATGCTCCAATTGTGGGTGTGTCTGTTTTTTGCGGTGATGTAATTTCACCAAAATGCTAGGGGTAGCGCAAGTGACATCACATGCCCCTTCTCCTCTGATGACATCACAGGAAGTGATGTAATTTGATCCTGCCCCAAGTAACATCACGGGAAGTGATGGCCCACAACTTTCATCCCTCTCTAGAGAGAA
The DNA here is from genome assembly GCF_040938575.1 of Ambystoma mexicanum. Lineage (NCBI taxonomy): Eukaryota > Metazoa > Chordata > Amphibia > Caudata > Ambystomatidae > Ambystoma > Ambystoma mexicanum. Next base: position 840,870,705 of record NC_090921.1, on the reverse strand, counting down.
CTGGAAATGTACAAAATAACATCCACTTATTTAACAAAAGGAATCTACGGGTTTTCTATAACTCGAAAGGGGGCCGTGGGCTTCATGCTGAAAATTAATACTCAGGGACATACATTCAGCTAACAATGTGTGTGTGTATTTTTAAACACACACAACACATGTAGGTACCCTCCATCCCAATCAGCAGTTTTTTCTTTATTCAGTGACGCAGAAATGGAAAACAAGAGAGTGGATGTGTGAAGAAGGGAGAGAGATGGTCAGAGGGGGCAGGGAGAAGAGAGAGGAAATAGAGAGATGGAAAGAGGGAGAGAGAGAAGTGAGAGGGAGAGAGAAAGAGAGAAGGAAGAGAGATGAGAGAGAGTAAGAGTGAGAGGGACAGAGAGAGAGAAGGGAGTCAGAGAACAGAGAGAGGAGAGAGGAAGAGAGGGAGAGAGAAAGAGAAAGAGAGAAAGACAGCGAACGAGACAGAAAAAGAGAACGGGTGAAGTGAGACAGAGAAAGAGGTGGAAGGACAGAGAGAGAGAAAGAGAGAAGTGAGACAGAGAACAGAGAGCGAGGGGGAGAGAGAGAAGAGAGAGATAAGAGAGTGAGGGGGAGAGAGAGATGAGAATTAGATATACATATATATATATATATATATATATAGAGAGAGAGAGAGAGAGAGAGAGAGAGAGAGAGAGAGAGAGAGAGAGGGAGAGGGGGGGGTCTCTATTTCTAAAAAGTAGATCCAGCGTTCCCCTCTAGCTGCTAAGGTCAGCAGGCTATGGTGCCATTCCCAGCAGTGCTCTGATTACTAAGGACACACAAGCTGGTTTAATTCAAAGCATCCTCCTCTTCAAGGGAGGGCCAGTACTCCCCTCCCACTAACTCTGCTGCAGCCAACTTGGTGCACTGACTCCCCCTCTAGAGTGTTTGAACTCTTGTCCTGTGAAGTAGGGAGAAGCATAGGAATCGTTGGAAGGGGGGGTGGGTTGAATTAATAGAAGAAGAGGGGGTCCTCTACTGCCCAACACAGAGTGTGCAAGGAAACGACGGTGGCCAGATGTGAGGCTTCCCTGCACAATAATCCACAAATCCCTTAACAAGGCAACAATCAGGATGTTCAGAGCATCCTTTTATGCTCTGGGTTTTCAATGAGGGCTGTCCTCACGTGCCGACACTGCCCGCACATTTTCACAGAACACTGATGGCCCTGCTGCTGAAAATACCTAAATATTTGATATTCCTCAGAACGTGGCTGCAACATCAATGTGGTACCCTCAACTCCGAGGAGTGCTGCAGCGCAGTCTGCCTTGAACTGATCTCGAAAGCAGCATAGGTGTAAGGAGAGGGGAGGTGCCCAGTGCACATCGTACTTTCAAATCTCCAGCCTCGGGAGCTGTCTGGAGTGGGGGAGAAGAGGAAACAAGCAGCAGGGAGCCCCATGCTTGGATAATGCCCTGCCTGGGACTTGAAAAGGTGTACACAGAATGTGCATTGTGTGTACAACAAGCGATGTATGGCTCCTTTGACCGTCGGTGGTGTGTGTCAGGGGTGTGGCTGGCCTTGTGTGGCTCAGGCAGGGCTTGCCTTCTCGCCTAAGCTGCGCATGCATGCAGCAATCACCAAGGCAGGCGGAAGGCAGCCCTGCCTGACACTCACATCCTCGCCTTGTCGCCTCACTCTGCTGACTGTTGCTGTGTTTGTATGCCACTGCCTGCAGCCAGAGAGCTTCCGTTTTATTTTGTTTTTTTCTACATATATATATATTCAATGAAAAAACTTTGTTAATGGGACGTTATGGTTACAAGTAAAATCGAAAACCCCCTGAAATTCCAGTGATGTCATTAATGATATTTGTGATGTCATCTTTGATGTACTGGGTGTTAGTCTTAGCAGTGCACGGTGGTGGCGTGAGTTATGGTTGCTTAGCTTACCATAACTGGCGAATTTCAGGGTTTTTTGATTTTACTTGTAACCATAACGTCCTTTTAGCAACGTTTTTTTACTGAATTTCATAGGTTTTTATTAGTGCAACTTAACCATAGCGTCCCTCTAACAAAGTTTTTTCATTGGACCAGCTTAACCATAAAGTCCCTTTAACAAAGTTTTTTCAGTGAATTTCATAGGTTTTAATTAGTGCAACTAAACCATAACGTCCATTTAACAACATTTTTTCATTGAATTTCATAGGCTTTCATTAGTGCAACTTAACCATAAAATCCTTTTAACAAAGTTTTTTCTTTGAATTTCATAGGTTTTTATTAGTCAAACTTAACCATAACGTCCCTTTAACAACTTTTTTTTCAGTGAATTTCATGTGTTTTTACCAGAGTATGCAATTTCCCTACAACTTACTAATATCATACTTACCAAATATAACAATATTTGTGTCCAATTTACAGTGTCACCTTAAACCTCTGCCATTTCCCACCTTCTAGAATCAATTTTAACACTTCTATACACTTTTTGCAACTATTTCAACTAGTTTTGCATCCGTAGACGTCTACGAACATCTGACTTCATTGCAAACCTTCAGGACAGCGCCACATGACCATGCGCTGGCGTGCGGCATGATGACTTGTCCGAGAACCCGTCTGCACTTCACGATAAGATCCGTCCTTCGCGGACAGTTCAGAACTGCATTTTCTACTGATCTAGGAACTTTCAACTTCCCTTGCACACTTCCTACACCTGTTCATACTCATTATCCATTACCAATCTAGTACACAGTACGTACTTGGAAGAATGTTATCAAAACTGCTATTTAGCTTAGAAATGGCATCAGTTATTGCCATCCCTCCTCCCCAAGAGCCACCACCACCACCAGCTGGAGGACCTTCACAACAAAAAAAGCGCAGTACTTTCAAAGACAATGAAGAGGACCAAGAAAATAAGGTAGAGGAAGTGCCTACTTCTAGGACCAAGATCGAATCATAGGTGTGCCAGTTCTTTGCTACTGTCAGGAGTGTACCAAAGGCTAAAGCTACCAAAGTGAAATGCACTGAGTGGACTCAGTCGCAGACTACCTGTACAGTACTCCTATGGGACCACCTCCATGCGCCACCACACCAAATCCAATGACCGCAATGCTCTCAGAAAGGTTGTTCCTTTCTCAGAAAGTAGTAAGCTGTCTTCCTCCACCTCATCTTCCTCAACAAATACTGTAACCACACAGTCTGATGTCTGCGGGCATTGGTGCGTTATAAATAAATAAATAAGGAGGGCTACGGACCATTATCGTCCAATGCAGCCCCTGAAATGGGGGATAAAGGCCATTAGCACCCTGGTTCCCAAAGCGGGAACCCAGGGTGATAAAACATAGATTTTTCTTCCTATAGCGGGATGCCTCCGGTGTCCCGCTGTAAGAAGGAAGGATTATTTTTTCTACGCAGGCGTCCCGCTGTAGGAAGGAAAATCCTTTTCCAAGACAGCCAACATGGAAAGAGAAGGCGGGGCTCCGTACACAGCCTCTCTTCCCTTGCAATGGCAGCCTGCAAAACCCTATGAACATATTACCACAAGCACTTTTTTTTCTCTTTCAAACCTATCCTACCTTCGAATAACTTTACCACACAGCCGGTCCCAGGTAGACATAGCCACTTTAACAGCATTTTTCGTCCCTAGCGGTCATGGCCAATAGCCAGATTGTCCGCATCATGACCTTAAGCCATGACCCAGACAATCTGGCTACTGCCCACGGCCACAGGCTATACCTCAGTCACCAAAGGTATATGACAATTTTTTGTACGTACATTATTACACTTGTAAAAATAAAAAACACGGGCACATTTGCAGAACCATGCTTTAATGTCCTTGCCAATGCTCCTCACGAGTTTGCTCGAAATCCACCCATGTTTTATTTTTTTTAAAGTGTCAAAATGTATGTACATACGATAGTTATATAACTTAGCCCCCACTTGATAAAATCCATTCAGTCTTTACACAAACATTGAAGGTTGGGTCTATAATCTTTCTCAAAACTTTTGTCTACATTCGTCAAATAGCAACAACGTTATAATCCATCTAAAAATGTTAAGACCCCCTCCAATTTCGCCCCGCTTGAGAAAATCCCACCAAAATTTAGAAAACTATTTATATCTAGATCCAAAATCGTTTTGCCAAATTTTGTGCAGATTCGTCAAATGACACCACATTTATATGCCTTTACAATATTTTGGGACCCCCCTCTAATTTTGCTCCCTCTTGACAGAATCCCACAAAACTTTGCAAAACCATTGAGGATTAGTTCTAGAATAAAATTGCAAAATTGCATGCAGTTTCATTGGATGGCGCAAAAGTTATAAGCTATCCAAAAACTGCTTTTCCCCAACCCTGTAATGCAGAAATAGGTACAGATGTCCAAGGACATCTGAAGTGTCCGCAAACGCTACAGGACTGCCCAGGACATCTGGAGTGTTCGCGGACTTTCGGGGGGGGTGAGATAACCTGTTTTTTGGCTTCTTATGGCCATATCCAATCCAATACTCACCCCCCCACTTCCCCAGAGATAGTTTGTTGAGTTTGAGAAGTGAAATGCTGCTTTTAAAAAAATGTTTTCACCACGCTGTCCGTGGACCCCAAAAAAGTCAGCGAATCCAAGATGGCGGGCGCTTCAGGAAAACTGACGCATTTCACGTTTTCCCACCAGCCAATCAGCGAGCGCGTCCCGGTGTCCGCGGACCACGCAAAAGTCAGCGAAGTTTTCTGGCCAATCGGAGGCCAGTCCGCAGACAGTACAGCCAATCAGAGGCCAGTCCACGGACCGAACAGGGAAGTGAGTCCGCGGAGCGTACATAGATATCACACATTTTTTTGCCTCACGTTTTAGTCATTTTTTAAAAAAGTACTGGACAGATTTACACCAAATTAACAAAAGCATGCTTTTGGGACCAAGCCGCCGCTCCTGCCACAAATTTGTTGAAAATCCGTCCAGCGGTTTGGGCTGTAAGCGTGAGCAACGTTTTTTCCCATTATGTCTATGGGAAAAAAAGAAACAAGAATCAGTATAGCTGAGGTGTGCCAGGTTATTGGAAGTGCTTGAGCTTATTTATCTCATAGAACACCACTCTTTAGTCAAATAAAACTAGCTGCTGCACACTCATGGAACAGTAGGCACCTCAAACCTACTCCACATTGAAAAGAGACAGCAATTGGTCCACCATTGCATGCGCTACTAGCTCACACGAATTGCACATATGCTTAATTAGTAATTTTAAACGTCGCCATAAATGCAAGTCCATATACAAAAGTGCTTCTCAAAGGAGAATCAGATAGATTTTTGCATTATTTAATTGTGTTCATTTTCCGTGTTCAAATGTCAGAGTTGTATGCCAACACGTGTTTCGACCTCCACAGGACTTTTTCAAGGCAAAGCTCTGCTCCAAACAAGTGATGTAAAACCATTTGAATTCATAATGTTTCAACACAATACATATTGAAAATAACCCAACACATGGACAGGGGCATATATTACATGGAAATCATAAAACCATAAAGTAAGGTATACATTACCAAATCACATTGTCATATAGAATAAACTGGAACATGCCATCAACAGCGCATAAAAAGAAAGGAGAACTAGAAACAACGTATGCACATTAAGCATCTGGATAATGAATATTGCATGTTATCTGTATGCCATCTAAGTAATATGTTCAGTTTACTGGAATCCATGCAATAATTTCACATGTGCCACCGACTGGAGCCCAGTGCCTCCAACCGCAGTGCCTCTCACTGCACCCGCTAACCAAATGACCTAATGCAAACTGTGTGCGTTATGAATGGGTGGTCAGTTATCACTAGTCCCCTAGGTGTGGATAAAGTTCCATTTCCCAATAGTTTTCATGCAAATGGTTGTATCAACATGTTAATTACCCAATATGAAGTCTCTCTGATTGATATCAGCTTGTGAGTAAATGCAAGTGTCGCAGCAGTCGTGATTCTGACATACTACATTCCAAACAATGGAACAATAGTAAGTGCAGCCAATTCATTGGCCAAAATAACTTATATCTCAAAATTCCTACTTTGGCAAATTGCAAAAAGAAAACATTACCTGCGCAGCTTTAATGCTGATCTGTCGCGGAACACTTTACTTTTGGCGATCTATGTCAATGAAGCACAGCCAGCCCTTAATGGCAAGACCTAATAAGCAAAACTGTATATATTAAAAATAGCAGAATGGGAAAGCAGCGACTCTAAATGCCACACGATGAGTGCATAACTTGAGCTCCCTTACCCAAATATACTGCCGTCTGCGCAAGTCTTTCCAAACACAACCAAGTCCAACAGCGGTCGTCCACGAACTCAATGTAAAAGAAAAGAACCTTGTGAACACGTGACACGATCAGTGATTAAATGTCAATAGAACTGAGCGTTCTTTATTGCGTACGTTGTGCCAATTGAATGTACAATAAATGAGGACTGAATTGAACAGTACATATTGAAGAAATTTATAGCACGTCCCTGATCCCGTGCTGAAATGTCATAACCTAATGATTCACTTGTTCCAAAGCATAAACAATTTGAGAAAATACTGGTGGTACTCACACTATAGTATGTCCAAAAAGAAGAAACGAATTTAGAAAACGAAAACAATTATTAAAGGGATACCAATTCCTGTTACTGCTCACAGTACCGCATGTTAAGTGAAAAAAAATATATTAATAATACTTTCACTAAAATGTGTTACAGTCGCAGAAATGGATGGAGAAAGTGAAAGAGTGTCAATTGTTGAGAATGCTCACGGTGCCACGTGTGTTTAATGTGAATGAACATGAGTGCTAGGCTAATTCCAATGCATTTGGCCCGCAGGTACAGTGCCAGCACCTCGTCAGTCCCCTAGGCTGCAGCAGTGCCACACACATATAATCCAGCATAATATACATCCAGTTGAGAGATGGGTACCACATCCAATTACCCACCTACAAGAAGACATGTAGTTCCGTATCACTGTTAAGACCCAAAGTGGTACATCGTAATCTACATATAGTACGAGCTTCCAATTGGCGTAGAAGTGCAAGACGATCGCCCCCTCTAGGGTGAGATCTCGCTTGCATTAAACCAATGAACTTAATATCTCTAACATTATCCATTTGATGGTGTTCTTGCCAGTGCATTGAAAGTGGCAATTTAGAATCAGGTTTTTTCAAACTTGTAAAATGTTCTCGAATGCGTACTCGCAATTCCCTTATTGTGGAACCCACATAAACTTTGCCACATATGCAAAGAATCCCATACACCACATATTTGGTCTTACAGTTCATGAAATCACGAATTTGAATCGATAAACCATTATGACACGAAAAAGTATCAGAGCTTATAACAAACTTACAGAAATTGCATGTGCCACATTTAAAAAAAAAACTTTGGTTTAGAAGGTAACCATGACTTTGAGTCTGCAGAGTTAATTTGAGGTACTAAAAAGGAAGGACACAAATGCCCTTTGAGTGTCTGATTTCGTGTAAAGATAAACTTGGGTTTGTCCGCTATGTAAGGACGTATATCCGAATCAAGCTGAAGTAAATGCCAATGTTTGGATAAAAGTCCATATAACAAATCCGAATTTTGCACATATTTGGTAATAATGGGCACATCAGAATAAATTGTGGGCTTACGTGTCTCTCGTTCAGAAAGCATATGCTCTCGTGCTATACTACCTGCTCGTTGCATACCTTGCTGAATACTTTTGTTAGAATAGCCTCTTCTCTTAAACCTATCATGAATCTGTCCACATTCATCAATAAAGTCTAACGTAGCACTGCAGTTTCTGCGAGCTCGGTAGAATTCACCAAATGGTATGTTTTCTATAACTGATCGTTTGTGACAACTTTTAGCGTGTAAAATTGAGTGAACAGCTGTCGGTTTTCTGAATGTTTGTGTATGTATCTGACAGTCTGAAATGCTGATAACTAGGTCCAAAAATTATATTCTATTCGAACTAGCATGCCCCACAAATTCAATACCAAAAGTATTATTGTTCAAATATTCTGTAAACTCATGAAAGATGTCTATAGAACCATTCCATATAAGTAAAACATCGTCAATATATCTCTTCCATACTACAATGTGATCTTTAAATGTATGTGATTGAAAATGCAATGTTGTTCAAAATTCCCCATAAAGAGGTTTGCTAGCGAAGGGGCATACTTACACCCCATAGCCACTCCTCTGGTTTGAACGTAATAGTGACCGTTAAACAGAAACTGATTATGTTCTAACGTGAAAGCCAGGAAATCCTTGATCATAGATATGTGTTCTGAATAAGAGGCTAAATGATTCCTGAAAGAAAAATCAATAGTATCCAGTGCTAGATTGTTTTGAATTGCAATATACAAAGATTTGACATCAAAGCTTGCTAACATGAATTGTTCCGACCATTGGATGGATGATAGAATTTGTAAAGGATGAGTCATATCTCGCAAGTAGGCAGGTAGTGTGGTAACCAAGCTTTTAATGGCGGTATCAATATATTGAGACAGACCTTCTGTTGCCCATCCCAAACCACTCAAAATAGGTGTAACTTGTGGCAGTTCTTGGAATTCTTTATGAATCTTGGGCAAAAAATACATAGTCGGCATGACTGGAGCCGAGCGATACAAATACTGTTTTTCATCATCAGAAATTAAACCATGTAAGTGCCAGTTTTGAATCAGGTTTGATAAATTGAAAACTGTTTGCGAAGTGGGATTACCAGGTAATAATCAATAACAGTCTGGCGTGGCTAGATGATCATTAGCCATTTTAATATAATCAGCTTTATTTAATATGACTATATTTCCGCCTTTATCGGCTTCCTTGATGACTACATTCAAATCCTGCATCAATTTAGTAAGTGCTTGCTGCTCCACATTCGAAAGGTTGTTATATTGATGCAATGTATTCTTGGGTTAATCTATAAGGTGGTGTAGATCCTGTGCAACTGCCTGATAAAATGTATCAATAACATTCTCATTTTGTGATACTGGTACAAATTGGATGCCCTTTTATGTTCTGGTAATTTCAAATTCAGTTGATGGATACCTAATTCTTGTTGTAATTGATCTTCCTTGGAACCAGAATCGTCTGTCAGCGACAAAAGTAATGCAGTATCTGCGATATCCGATAACGTAAGCTGACTAGGTGAACTAGGGATACTCCTAGGTTTGTATTGCTGTACCTGTGTGTGAAAGAATTTTTTAAGCTTCAACTTCCGTATAAACTTGAACAGATCTATTTGAAAATCAATAAGATCAGGCTTACGACTTGGTGCAAATGACAAACCTTTATTCAATACACACAACTCCACCGGGGTAAGTACTTTGGAAGACAGATTATGAACTAGGTTTTCAGAATGGATTTGGCTTGAAGATTCCTGAGGCTTGCCCTTGTCTGACATCTGTTTATGTTGTGCCCTGTATCTGACCCTAGATCCTCTTCCTCTTCTTCCTCGGACGATGTGGTTGGTGTTGCAGTAGCTCATCCTAAAGGGACAGTGAATCTTATAGGTTTATTGGTGGCATCATTGTAATTGGAAACATTTCCTTTCTTGTGTCTTTTAATTTCTGCCATAAAACACCTTCTACGATGGGTTAAGGAAGGGGTAGGATTCTCTCCCCCTGTCCCCTCTATTACATTAGAGGGTTGTTCCTCAGAATCAACCTCAGCGGAGACCGGAGTTCCAGTTGGTGTTTTAACCATTGGACCAATAGTGTCTTTGTCAAACTTAGCCTGAAACGTGTACACCCTATCGTTATTGTAATTTCTCTCGTCCCATTTTTTTTTTCGAAACTTCTGAATTTTAATCTCATCCTGATAATCTTTCAAAATGGTATGCATTTTGTCATAGTTTTTCTCTTTGACTGCTGGTGGATTCCCCATTTCTTCTATTTCTTTATGTAACGTCTCAATTTGTGTGGAAACCCTTTCATGTTCCTGTTCTGCGTGTGTTATCAATAACTTGACATTTTTTTCCGAACTTAGTGTTAGGTTCTCTTCCCATTCTTGGGCAAGATCCTGATCCGCATTATTGGTGAAATCAGGAAATATAAGTATGCGTAATCCCCTGGGTATCATGTTGTGCTCTAGATAATTAGCTAAAGATACTTTTTCCCAATACTTGTTTGTTTCTCGCTTGGACAATCTTTCTAGTTTGAAGAATTTGTTAGCTAAAGTCTCTGGTTGTGTGTTACTACCAGCGAATGCATTACAAGGGGTACCTTTGGGGGAGAACAATGCTACCCTGTCCCTTTCTTGATTAACTAGATATTCGGCCATGTTAAATGCTAACAGAAATTTAAATGTGTGGATTGCTCAGCAGTGTCCCACCCAGCATAAAAAAAAAGAAACAGTATAGCTGAGGTGTGCCAGGTTATTGGAAGCGCTTGAGCTTATTTATCTCATAGAAAACCACTCTTTAATCAAACAAAACTAGCTGCTGCACACTCATGGAACAAGTAGACACCTCAGACCTACTCCACATTAAAAGGAGACAGTAATTGTTCCACCATTGCATGCGCTGCTAGCTCACACGAATTGCAGATAGTGCGAGCTTCCAATTGGCGTAGAAGTGCAAAACGGTCGCCCCCTCTAGGGTGAGATCTCGCTAAAAAAAAAGAAACAGTATAGCTGAGGTGTGCCAGGTTATTGGAAGCGCTTGAGCTTATTTATCTCATAGAAAACCACTCTTTAATCAAACAAAACTAGCTGCTGCACACTCATGGAACAAGTAGACACCTCAAACCTACTCCACATTGAAAGGAGACAGTAATTGTTCCACCATTGCATGCGCTGCTAGCTCACACGAATTGCACATAGTACGAGCTTCCAATTGGCGTAGAAGTGCAAAACGGTCGCCCCCTCTAGGGTGAGATCTCGCTTGCATTAAACCAATGAACTTAATATCTCTAACATTATCCATGTGCAAAATTCGGATTTGTTATATGGACTTTTATCCAAACATTGGCATTTACTTCAGCTTGATTCGGATATATGTCCTTATATAGCAGACAAACCCAAGTTTATCTTTACACAAAATCAGACACTCAAAGGGCATTTTTGTCCTTCCTTTTTAGTACCTCAAATTAACTCTGCAGACTCAAAGTCATGGTTACCTTCTAAACCAAAGGTTTCTTTTAAATGTGGCACATGCAATTTCTGTAAGTTTGTTATAAGCTCTGATACTTTTTCGTGCCATAATGGTTTATCGATTCAAATTCGTGATTTCATGAACTGTAAGACCAAATACGTGGTGTATGGGATTCTTTGCATATGTGGCAAAGTTTATGTGGGTTCCAAAATAAAGGAATTGTGAATACGCATTCGAGAACATTTTGCAAGTTTGAAAAAACCTGATTCTAAATTGCCACTTTCAATGCACTGGCAAGAACACCATCAAATGGATAATGTTAGAGATATTAAGTTCGTTGGTTTAATGCAAGCGAGATCTCACCCTAGAGGGGGTGACCGTCTTGCACATCTACGCCAATTGGAAGCTCGTACTATAAGTAGATTACGATGTACCACTTTGAGTCTTAACAGTGATACGGAACTACATGTCTTCTTGTAGGTGGGTAATTGGATGTGGTACCTATCTCTCAACTGGATGTATATTATGCTGGATTATATGTGTGTGGCACTGCTGGAGCCTAGGGGACTGACGAGGTGCCGGCACTGTACCTGTGGGCCAAATGCATTGGAATTAGCCTAGCACTCATGTTCATTCACATTAAACACATGTGGCACCGTGAGCATTCTCAACAATTGACACTATTTCACTTTCTCCATCCATTTCTGCAACTGTAACACATATTAGTGAAAGTATTATTAATATATTTTTTCTCACTTAACATGCGGTACTGTGAGCACTAACAGGAATTGGTATCTCTTTAATAATTGTTTTCATTTTCTAAATTTGTTTCTTCTTTTTGGGCATACTATAGTGTGAGTACCACCAGTATTTTCTCAAATTGTTTACGCTTTGAAACAAGTGAATCATTAGGTTATGACATTTCAGCACGCGATCAGGGACGTGCTACACATTTCTTCAGTATGTACTGTTCAATTCAGTCCTCATTTATTGTACATTCAATTGGCACAACGTACGCAATAAAGAACGCTCAGTTCTATTGACATTTAATCACTGATCACGTGACTGCATGGGGTCACGTGATTAGTGACGTGTCACGTGTTCACAAGGTTCTTTTCTTTTACATTGAGTTTGTGGACGACCGCTGCTGGACTTGGTTGTGTTTGGAAAGACTTGCGCAGACGGCAGTATATTTGGGTAAGTGAGCTCAAGTTATGCACTCATCGTGTGGCATTTAGAGTCACTGCTTTTCCATTCCGCTATTTTTAATATGTACAGTTTTGCTTATTAGGTCTTGCCATTAAGGGCTGGCTGTGCTTCATTGACATAGATCCCCAAAAATAAAGTGTTCCGCAACAGATCAGCATTAAAGCTGCGCAGGTAACGTTTTATCTTTGCAATTTGCCAAATTAGGAATTTTGAGATATACGTTATTTTGGCCAATGAATTGGCTGCACTTACTATTGTTCCATTGTTTGGAATGTAGGACGTCAGAATCACGACTGCTGCGACACTTGCATTTACTCACAAGTTGATATCAATCAGAGAGACTTCATATTGGGTAATTAACATGTCAATACAACCATTTGCATGACAACTATTGGGAAATGGAACTTTATCCACACCTAGGGGACTAGTGATAACTGAGCACCCATTCATAACGCACACAGTTTGCATGAGGTCATTTGGTTAGCGGGTGCGGTGAGAGGCACTGCGGTTGGAGGCACTGGGCTCCAGTCGGTGGCACACGTGAAATTATTGCATGGGTTCCAGTAAACTGAACATATTACTTAGATGGCATACAGATAACATGCCATATTCATTATCAAGATGCTTAAAGTGCATACGTTCTTTCTTGTTCTCCTTTCTTTTTATGCGCTGTTGATGACATGTTCCTGTTTATTCTATATGACAATGTGATTTGGTAATGGATACCTTACTTTATGGTTTTATGTTTTCCCTGTAATCTATGCCCCTGTCCATGTGTTGGGTTATTTTCAATATGTATTGTGTTGAAACATTATGAATTCAAATGGTTTGACATCACTTGTTTGGAGCAGAGCTTTGCCTTGAAATAGACCTGTGGAGGTCGAAACACGTGTTGGCATACAACTCTGATATTTGAACACTGAAAATGAACACAATTAAATAATGCAAAAATCTATCTGAGTCTCCTTTGAGAAGCACTTTTGTATATGGACTTGCATTTATGGCGACGTTTAAAATGACTAATTAAGCATATGTGCAATTCGTGTGAGCTAGCAGCGCATGTAATGGTGGAACAATTACTGTCTCTTTTTGGGAAAAAAAGAAATGTTGGGGCCCCCCTATAACTTTGCCCCCCTGGACCAAATCTCACCAAACTTTGCAAAACAATTCAGAGTGGGTCATATACTTTTTCTGCAAAGTTTGGTGAGGATTTGTCCAGGGGGAGCTAAGTTATAAGCTGTCCAAAAACTATAGTAGCGGTCACAAGGGCAACAGCAGCGGGTCACCACTGTGGCTGCAGAAGTTGTAGCTGCAACCCCTGGTATCCCCCCAAATGACACCCCTGATCTGTCAGCTATGCAGGTGCTGGAGCCTGTGCCGAATTGGTGCTTTCTCTAAGTGGGCATGGGACTGACGACTGCACAGGCGTCAAAGCCTGTGTTGTGCTTGTTCTGTCTCTGGGTAATAGTAGGGCGGCGGCTACATGAGGTATTTCCCTTCTGCTCTATCCCCTCCTTCTGACTTTCCTTCTATATCATCATACAGCTTCCATAGTCCTAATATGCTCTGTCTCCTTTTCAGCTTTTTACCTTTGTAAATCGATAACAGACGCGTGTAAATGTGCTCGATAATCTCCATATCATGCCTGCCTTCTGTTGGTTATGCATTAAACATTTTCCCCTCGGTCCCTGTTGCCCACTCATCATTGTACTTCATGAATTTTTCCCTATTCGTTGGAAGCTCCTTACACACATCTTACCGGTGTGCACATTTTGAACAATAACAATGTCACATTGACGTGCTGGTCAGAAACTAAGTACCACAATAAAATCGAACACCAAATATAACAGAAAACAATCTCCTGAGATTGTCTCCTACGGCGCACCCCCGAGTTGCCAGAAAAAGGACACAACACTAAAATTCAACTGACTGTGCGTCTCTGCACGACAACAACCCAAAAAAACCTATTTTCTCCAATTTGTTCTTGGTTCTTTTATTCACACTCAATGCCCACTCTTCACACTCACACCAAACTACTCTTGCCTCGGATTAAATAACACCTTTTCTATCTAAACTTTATACAACATAGTAAATAAAATCAGCATTTATATATACAATGGTTTATTTTTCCTTCTCTCATTCCCTTACCTGTCGAACAGAGGGATACAGTCCTCGCTAGTGCAGGACTTCCCATTTTTATGTAAGCAGCACTGCCCTCCCTCCTCTTTGTGGGACGTTACACTTCAATATCCAAAACTACTATTACTGTGACATTACCGCTCCTCCCTTATGAAGCTTTCTTCTGGTTCTACTAAAATCAAACCTTAACACTAAAAGTTGATACCACATGGTTCACTCTTTACTCATCCACTCTCATTCCAGTAGTCACTCTCCCATCTGTTGTTCTTGCGTCAAGTGCACCTCACACTCTATGTTTGTCCAAGGTCCTCCAATTCCATCTCTCCTCCTCCTGGGGGTGGCACCACAGCCTTCAGCGATCAGGCAAGCCTGTGGACAATCCGGGCGCTTGCTGGCCTTCCTCGTGGTCTGTGCAGTTTCTGATCCCTACAGGCAGGCACCACTTACGCAGGCGTATGCGGCAGAAGCTTCGGGCCTCCGGAAAAATCCTGGAATCACATCGGTTGGGTCACCAAATGTAGGGCAAGGCACAAAAATCAATATTATAAAAGTAATCCACTGAGCCAATAAAAGTGCACGGGAGCAAGATTTTTTTTTTTATAACATGCAGCCGAAGCTGAGACTAATCCACAAATCATTCAACATTACATCATTACATGATGGCTTATATAGTGAGAGGTTTTACACAATGTTTCAAGAGGCATGAAAATTCACATTCGTTGATTGGTCGGACTTGGTTTGTAAAAGCAAGGAAATATCGAGGCTGAGTACCACAAAAGGAAATACACCAAACACGGGCTATAAAGATTCAGAGATCTTTATTCTACTGTACAGTTACAAAGAAACAGAAATACAGATAGCTATCTGGCTCTCAATACATCACAATGAGTACCAGCCCATCAGAGTGAGGAGAGAGAGTGCTGGACATCTAAACATTTCGTGCATTTATACATTTTGTACAATATTGTCCAGCCCCTCTACAGGTTAATAATCTGTGGTCTAGGAGTTTGTGCCGAGTTCATTTATGGCCCATACAATAATGTGCAGAAGGATTACAAGAGTTTACATTTCCAGCAAGTTACAATAGTGATGTATATTCTTAGCTCCAACCGTAAGCCTTAGTACATATCCCTTCACAATGCAATTCATCCAGTGTCCACGCTTAGTATTTGTTTAACATTGTGTCCTATGTATGTTCGTGGATGAGGCTTGTTAGTGCAGACAGTCTTGAGACAACAAGTCATGCTAAGTACAAGGTCTCATTACTTAGTCTAAACAGTTAGCCCACAGACAGTCTAACCATTAACAGGATACAAAGGTCGGGAAGGCTCGGTTGCAAGTTACAAACACAGTCCACCATTTTAGGACAGAGAATCATGTGAACACAAATCAAAATGGCGGATGAACCTAAAATGGCGGCGAAGTCGATCTAAAATCGGAACATTGCAACGCGGTTTTCTTCACAGAGCAACTAGGCTTAGGCCAATATAATCAGAAGGAGGCACTAATATGATTTCCCGTTTATCAGGTTGCTCTATAGGTGATTCTATATAATACCTAACCCAATTGGCCTATTGTATGCCTTGTTACCATTCTAATTACTACCTTTTGACAATGAACTCATAATGGGGTCATCTAGTTTCACACAGTTTTGATTGTTTAACAATGTGTCCTATGTATGTTCGTGGATGAGGCTTGTTAGCGCAGACAGTCTTGGGACAACAAATCATGCTAAGTACAAGGTCTCATTACTTAGTCTAAACAGTCAGCCCACGGACAGTCTAACCATTAACAGGATACAAAGGTCGGGAAGGCTTGGTTGCAAGTTACAAACACAAAACAGAGGGGGGTCTGGGAAACTCTCTACCAGCACAAACACAGCCCATTCACTTGTTCTTGGGAGGATTGTCCCTGGGAGAGTCTCAACCAAGTCTTTAGCTCACTGTTCTTTTTACAGAGAAGAAATTTCCCCACATATCAGTCTTTGTCCTGCCCAGGGGCAGTCCAGCACCCAAATGCTAGGCAATTCTCCTCTGAACAAGAGTACCACAGCAACCCCATACACGTATTTCAACCTTGTTGGGCATCATCAGTGAGGTGAAGCTGCGCCCCTCTAAGAACAGTGAGCAAGGGATCCACGTCTGGATTCCCCGGGTAGCTTAGGGTGAGACCCAAAGTTACTTGGTATGCAAAACAGAGGGGGGTCTGGGAAACTCTCTACCAGCACGAACACAGCCCATTGACCTGTTCTTGGGTGGATGGCCCCTGGGAGAGTCTCAACCAAGTCTTTAGCTCACTGTTCTTTTCACAGAGAAGAAATTTCCCCACATATCAGTCTTTGTCCTGCCCAGGGGCAGTCCAGCATCAAAATGCTAGGCAATTCTCCTCTGAACAAGAGTACCACAGCAACCCCATACACGTGTTTCAACCTTGTTGGGCATCATAAGTGAGGTGAAGCTGCGCCCCTCTAAGAACAGTGAGCAAGGGGTCCACGTCTGGATTCCCCTGGTAATTTAGGGTGAGACCCAAAGTTACTTGGTATGCAAAACAGAGGGATTCCCAGACCCCCCTTTGTTTAAGTTACAAAGACAGTCCACCATTTTAGGACAGAGAATCATGCGAACAGAAATCAAAATGGCGAATGAACCTAAAATGGTGGCGAAGTCGATCTAAAATCGGAACATTGCAACGTGGTTTTCTTCGCAGAGCAACTAAGCTTAGGTCAATATAATCAGAAGGAGGAACTAATATGATTTCCCGTGTAACAAACCCTCCTTTTGGCCTAAGCCAAGTGCTAACTAAACTTTAGTTACTTTACAAGTTACTCCACGTCTCAATGTCCATACATCCTGAATCACATTCATCAGATATGTCAATCGCCATAAGGTCTGCAACAGAAATTTCCTTCATAACAAACTCATTGGTCATTATTTTCGGTGAGTGTACCTTTGGTCCTAACTTTACCATAGCCTGTGCACAACATCCTCCTAACACTGAACATATGACAGGAAGACATTGTATACAGCAGCAACAGAACAACAGAATACCCAAAATTATCAATAAGACTGAGAGAAGCTTCCATCCCCAAGATCGTAAGAAGTCCCAGAACCTAGCACTAAGATCCCAGTTTCCCTCGGGAACATGTACTTCTGAACTCAGGACATGCAGATTTTGTATAGCCTTAAAGATGGTTGGGGAGGAGTCTGGTATGAAAACGCAACAAGCGGACCCCACTAATTTACATACTCCACCACGATCAGCGGGGATGATGTCTAATGCCATCCGGTTCTGGAGTGCCACTAACCTTATTGCTTTCTGTTCTAGAGTCATGTTATAGAGTATGTCAGTGGTCCGGTTGATGGTCCTCTCCAGTATTCTCGCTAGTCTCGTGAGTTCAAAATTTGCCCCCAAAAAGGTACGACAGATTTCGCTATGTCACCCAGAGTTTGCGAAGGAGTATTGCCATTCTTGTCCCGTCTTGGACGAGAGATTTCAGTGGTGTTAGCTATATACACCCCAGGAAGGAGAATCCCTAAATAATAGGTTCCCTGCCAATCCCTAGGTAGCCATGGATAAACTTCATTACCGCAAACGAAGTAAACAGGTTCACCTACATATAAAGGTCTGTCCTCACTGGTCAAGTTTGCAACATTAGTGCAGCCCTCGAAATCGCCCATTGACTGGGTACCATTACTTTGTATGCAGAAGGAAACTGAGTTGGGGCTGTGGTTAACAGTATAGGAAGGTGGCGTCGCATCCCTATTGCCTATACGAGCCATCTTGAAAGAAATCAAAGATTGAAAAGGTCGAGACAGCCTATCAGAAGGCCTAACAGAAGCAATGTTAAGCTTACTCCTATTTGCTAAAAGTGAGCATCCCAGAGGCATTAAGACTCGCCTTTCAAAGTTATTCAGATTCGCCCCATCAAAGTTCCCTGAGATGCTATCATTCCATCAGCCAAAGAATAGAACCCTTAAAGAATCATAACATGCAGTAGTAAGAGTTAAAGGATGAATATACCAGCCCAACCCTTTTTCCCCATGTTGCAGTAAATGAGAACAGATCCAGCAGTTAGACTTATTCAAAATGGCATGAGTTGCATTCATTATAAGCAGTAGTGTGTTATTGTGGTAACTCTGTCTGTGTTGAGAGTCTCTAGGAGAGTGTACAGGTGCAAAAAAGGTGTAGCTACAGTGGGAACATTCTCAGTAGGCAAGAATGTTTCAAACTAATGTACTTCCTCCAGATACCAAAAACCTACGGCAATTAATATTATACAACCAGTTAATATAATCACAGAAAAACAATACGTCTTGCAAGACCACGTATTTGATTGTCCATTGTCTTTGCTGGCCACACAATCGCTTATTTGTTCTGTACGAGCAGAAGCGATAACAGGCATTGTTCCTTCAAATCGAAAAGCACCGTAGTTCATTTGCTGGCGATCCCCTGATCGCGCGTTTTCTTAGTCCTTCCCTATCCCCAGCCACCTACTCTCTTTCGAATACAAAAGATAGGGCAAAAGGCAAGCCCCACAGTTGTTCTCCATTGGCACAGCCGAACCGTGCAATAAGTCTAGCTTGATGGCACAGCCGAACCGTACAGTAAGTCTAGCTCTGTGGATGCAGATTGTACCTTGTGACTCCTGGTACAGTATGATCTGCGAACAGTGGGTCGTTGCTTCCTGATGGAAGAGATGAATTTACAACAGAACCAGAAACAGGTGAAAAAGGATCTGCCGGAAAGTGTGGAGATGAAGCAGCTGTTTCCCCAGGCCCCACGGGCTCAGGGAGTGTCTCCGAAGCACTCTCAATGCTGCTCAATGCTGAATGATCGCTGGGAGCAACAAAAGTAAGATTTTCCGTATCTTCTCTGTCGTGTGGCAAAGGGAAAGGTAACCTCTTCACATGCGACGCGTGGATCCAGTGCTTTCGTCCAGTCACTCGTACGGCGGTCTGTGTGGCCAGGAGGACCTGGTAAGGGCCCCTCCAACGCGGTGCGAGACAGGATGCTCTTTCAAATGCTTTTACAAGCACCCAGCTACCAGGTTGGATACTGTGACCTGGCCCCTCATATTTGGGAGGGCTTCTCGCACCTGCTGATGAATCAAATACAGATTTTTAGTTAACTAATCATAATACTCAGAAAGAAGTTCATGCTCGATATCCTTCAGTTTTTTCAGCTTTGGCAAATTTCAAATGTTAGCTGGTCTACCCATAACCACTTCAAAAGGGGAGAGCCCAGTCCTAGTCTGCAGGGTTTTTCTCATAGATAATAACACGATCGGTAAGGCGCCCAGCCATTTCAGACTGGTGCCTGCACACGTTTTAGCGAGCTTGTTCTTTATGATTCCGTTGTGTCTCTCTACCAATCCAGCACTCTGAGCATGTCTGGCCGAATGGAACCGTTTATCGATCTGTAATCCTGCGCATATCTGCAGAATTACAGCAGCGATAAAATGTGGACCATTGTCCGACCAGATAACCCTTGGCAAACCGAACCTAGGAAAATATTCCTTAAGCATGGTTTTCGCCGTTGTCATTGCTATAGCGTCTTTTACAGGAAAAAGCTTCAACCCATTTACTAAAGGCACAAATAACAACTAGGACAAATTTAAAGTTATTACAACGTTCCATTTCAATAAAATCAAAATGTATAACTTCAAAAGGGACAGAAGGTGGACCAAAACTATGGGCCTCATTACACGGACGGCGGTAAGGGTTAACGGTCACCGTTAATGGTACCGGTGACTGTTAACCCTTACCGCCTTACTACGAGGTCCCTTTGCGGGTTGGAGACTTTAACGCCTGCTTTTTGCAGGCGTTAAAAACCAACCCGCAAAGGGACCAGGGAGCTAATTACGGTACCGCAATTTGCGGTGCCGTAATTAGCACCTTCCCCATTCCCATTATGCCCTATGGGGCAAAAATGGGAATGGGGAAGGGCAATGGGGCAAGGGGGAATTACCGCCCCACCAACCTTGGAATAGGGCGGTAATTCCCCTTTCCACCAAGGCGGTGCCGGCATTTTACCGGCATGGACCAAGGTGCTAATAGCACCTTGGTCCACCGCCGTCTGTGTAATGAGGCCCTATCTCTTGGTGTCGATGTGCCCTTCCCCATATTGTGCTGTAGACAGACCATACAGTTCTGGACAAAACGTTCAGCAGTTTTCAGGATGTTCGTGTTTACTCAGACATTTTCCAACATTTTGCGAATCTTCCTAGCACAGATGTGGGTGGGACCATGAGCCATTGAAACCATCATAGTAGTGTACGCATCTGGAAGCATCCACTTTCCCTCCAAATTATCCATCCAACACCCATCATCGTCCAACCTTGCCAAAACCTCAGGCCATAGCTTAGTTTCTTCTACAGTGGCATCGGCTTGGATATTCTTTATAGATTCGATTCCTTCATCTATGGTACAGACATTTGTGGCTTCCCTTACAGTGTACAATTCTGAATAGAGATCAGTTGCAGTTTATGTGGCTATTTGGCCAGTAAAAGCATTCCCTTTCCCTACATCATCTATGATTTTCTGATGCGCTGCGCATTTCATAATTGCTAACTGAGTGGGGAGTGCAAGTGCTGAGAGTAGGTGAACTATCAGGGAGCCATATTGGATCTTTGTTCCATGTGAGTTCAAGAAACCTTGATCTGCCCAAAGTCTACCGAAGTTGTGAACCACCCCAAAAGCATACTGACTATCAGTATATTTGTTTACTTTAAGCCCTTCGGAAAGTTCACAAGCTCGAGTTAATGAAATAATCTCTGCGGCCTGCGCGGAGTTATGCAAAATACTTTTGGTTTCCACGATCGTGCTTAGTGTGGTGATGGCATAAGCAGCAGTAGATGTACCATCCGGAGGTTTGAAACAGGAGCCATCACAAAACAGCCCCTCTTGTGGATTGTTCAGAGGTGTATCTTTCAGGTCAATCCTGCCTTTAGTTTCCTGTTCTGTAGCATAAAGGCAGTCATGTGACATTTCGTCACTGAAAGCAGTACCTTGCGGAAGAGGTAACAGTTCAGCCGGATTCAATACACAACACCTTTTAATTTTGACATGCGGTACAAACAAGATCAATTCATATCTCGTTAATCGTGCGGAAGTAAGGTGTTATGTTTGCGTTCTATTTAATAGAACGTCTACAGAGAAAGGTACCATCAGGGTTAAAGCATGGGCTAGGACCATACCCTTGCTCTGTTTTACAGACGCAGCAGCAGCAGCGAAAGCTCTCAGACATCTCGGCAAAGAGCATGCAACAGGATCAAGGGCGGAGGAAAAGTAACCGCACGGCCTATTCCCCCCTCCATGTTCCTGCATTAATACAGCCAAACCACATCCATCATGTTCATGCACATACAACTCGAAGGCCTTTTCATAATTTGGTGTGCCCAAAACTGGTGCGGAGCACAGTGCAGTCTTGAGAAGATCAAAAGCTTTCTGGTGTTCCAAGTTCCACGGCAATGGCAAAGAAATGCCCTTCTTTGTCAGAGCCAACATTGGTTTAATCATTAAAGAGAAGTTTGGGATCCACTGCCTACAGTAAGAAGCCATTCCTATCAAGGCACTGACTTCCTTCTGTGAATTTGTGACAGACATGCTAGAAATGATTTTACTCCGTTCAGGCGTCAACCTTCTTCCCTCCTTTGACAGGAGATAGCCTAAATAGGCGACCTCCTGTCGACAATATTGACATTTTTTCAGTGAAGCCTTATGTCCATGTTTTGCTAGGTGAATGAGCAACAAATCGAATCTGCAGCTAACAAAAGATCATCAACATACTGAAGCAATGTACAAGTAGAAGGCAACTGGAGTGTATCGAGCTGCTCTTTCAAAGCCCTACTATAGATGCTCAGACCTTCCATGTACCCTTGCGGTGCACGGATGAATGTAAACGAGCTTCCCCCTAAGGTGAACGCGAACAGATATCTGCTATCTTCGTGTATAGGAATGCTGAAGAAAGCATTCTTAAGCTCTACAACACTAAAATGAGTAGCAGAAGCCGGGATCATAGTTAATATTGTTGTCACATCAGGCATAATAGAAAATTGTGGAGCGACAATTTTGTTGATAGCGCGTAAATCAATGATAAAACGAAAAGGAATTGCATTATCTCCTTTCTTGTACACGGGTAAAATCGGACTATTGCACAAACTACCTGCAATTTCTTCAATTACCCCACGTTGCACAAAATCAGAAACTATGCACTTCAAAGCTTGCTAACCATCAACCAAAATCTTATACTGAGGAATACATTTTACTCCTGGTTTCAAAATGATTTTAACAGGCTCAATCTGTAAAACACCGACATCATTGTCATCAATCGCCCATAAACACTCTGGAACATCACTAAATTCCGGCGGCAAAGGTCTAGTCAGAAACTGTGAGGTAGAAAATTGCTGTGGTGAAATCGTCAAACGCACTCCATCCGAAGAACAATGAATTACCGCATTTAATTCCTTCAACAGATTCAACCCCAACAAATTCTCTCCACAGTTTGTTGTCAAAAGAAACGGACAGTGATCCATAAATGGACCTAGTGTGATCGATACCAGTGAAGAAACTGGACTAACCACTGGCATACCGGAAAACCCTACAGAAACGTTACATTGCCCTGACAGTGGAATGTCTGGAACCCGAGAATGATCAATGGAACACTTCTGTGCCCCCGTATCTATCAATAATAGATGTTTCCTATTTCCCACTATCATCTCAACGTAGGGACCTTTCTGATTAACAGGAATAGGCGTCGGTTCCAAACCCTGCCTCGGCCAATCCTAGTGGAACAATATATCATCAAAAGGAAGGTCTTCAGAGAGATAGGCAGCAGAAGGATGATCAAAAATGTTTCTATTATCCACACTCGGTGACTGACTGTCTTGTAGGAAAGATGTGAATTCTGCGAAAACTGGCTTCTACCAGGACCCCCTGCCCCAGGGCGGCCTCTGGATCGTCTACCCATGATACCAAATGAGTTATTCGACCTCTGCTGGAGGATCGGACATTGTGCCCGCCAATGACCCTCTTGTCTACAATAAGCACATTGGTTCGTGTGTACAGGACTCAGTGGCAAATTACCTTGTGGAATATACTGATCCCTAAACTATGTACTACCCCCTCTAGGACCTCTAACAATCTGTTGTAGCAACACTTTAGTCTTCAAGTCTCCTTTTTTCTTTTCAATTCTTACCTTTTCGTTATTGACTCGGTTTTCGTAATACTGAGACATATGCAACACTTCAGACTGAGACTTAGCCTGCCAAGCGCTCTCAGAAGTCATAATTTGCGACTAGATGTCAGGTAGCAATCCACGCACAAATTTGTCTACAAATAGTCGTTTTCCAGACTATGTGCTTAAATCTTGTCCACTGAAATCTGAAAACACTTGTTCAAACCGATTAAATAATTCAGTAGCACCCTCAGACTTTCCTTGGACACAAGCAGTAAGTTTGTCCCAAACAATCCTTCTTTCAGGAATTAAAGCTTTCAATTTCGTTACTATCCTATCAGGCAAAGTCAATATTACCTGTGGTGGTTTCCCACCAGCTGGTCTATCTCTATCGTGTGTAGCCAAGTTATCCCATGTGTCACCCAGCCCTGCTATATCATCTACTGTCCTAATCTGTTTCCACAAATCAACAGGTAGGAGCACGGGAAATAACAAGTCTATATCGCTCAGAATACTGACGACTGCAAAAAAGATTCTATTTCTTTATAAAACCCTGTCGGATTCTTTCTAATATCTGGGATAGATTGTCTGATGGTGTTCACTTCCTGTCTTGAGAATGGGACATGAACAAACGGAGATACATAATGTGCTGGAATGTCATAGGCAGCTGGACCTGTTGCGGCATTAGCTGGAACCTCAACTTTTGGGACAAATGTCGGAGGAACCTCTCTCATAGGCAACTGAGAAGTAGGAAACTCTGAATGCTTACTAAGCAACAGAGCTAAATCGAGCGCTAAAGCAGCTGAAGAAGTGTCAGACGAAAAAGCTCTCTTGTAGATATTCAATAATTCTGCGGGACAACAAATCTTTCTTTTTATACATTCATCCTGCAGGTATTCTACCATAACCTGTAACACCTTCCTCTGCATTTCTGGCGTATACTGACTGTACGTGTCATATACTTCTACGGGAGATATCGACATGTCTGAAATCCATCTTCGTGCATCTCTTGTGCAAATTTGCGTTTCTTCACTCATCGAGGAAGGAACCGCTTCTGTTCAAACATAGCATCCAAACTATCACCATCTATTTCATCATTTCGTACCCTTTCCAACTCCCTTCTGTTTATGTTCATGTTTATGTTTATGTTTATTCATTTATATTGCGCGCCAGACCCGAGGGTATAAGGGCGCAGGAGCAGCAAGGTTATTCTCAGCTTGGTTACAGTGCTGTATAGTCATTTACAGTGTTTACATAGGTTAAGGCAGTTGCGATAGATGCAGTGATAAACAGTTTGCCAGTATACATATTTACAGGTGTACATATTAAGCAGTTTACAAGTATACATATTTACATGATCTACAAAGGCAAGGTACGTTATCGGTCATTATTCTTTATCCACTGAATGTAGTTGCGTCTAAAGTGGGGGTAGGTTTCAGGCGTACTTAAGGAGGGTGGCAGGGAGTTCCAGTGTTGGGCTGCTTTCACCTGGAAGCTGTTGCCGCCCATTTTGGTTTGTTTGAACCTGGGAAATGTGAGCAGATTGGCGTTGGCTGTTCTGGTGGGCCTGTTGGGGGTGTATCTTTTTATTCTGTCGGCTAGATAGCGGGGGGGTGCATCATTGAGGCATTTGTGTGTTAAGGAGGCTACTTTGAGCATGATTTTGTCGGTGGTGGTGAGCCAATTATGGGTTCTTCTGAAGGTAGAAATGTGTTCTCTCTTGGGGATGCTGAGCGCTGCTCTGAGAGCATTGTTTTGCAGACTGTGGATTTTATTTGTAACATATTTGTTGGCTCCTACGTAAAGGGCGTTACAGTAGTCCAGTTTTGATAGTACAAGTGCTCTGGCTAGGGTAATGCAACTCTGGGTAGATAGGAAAGGTTTTTGTCTGCTCTTATTAGCTTACATGTGTAGGCTGTAGAGGAGGCCATGGAGCTAATCTGTTTGTGGAAGGAGAGGGAAGAGTCTAGGTAAATTCCTAGGGTTTTCACTTACTTGGCTACCTTCATAGGGTTGCCATCTATGATGAAGCTAGTGTAATTGTGATCCAGTTTGTTTAGGTTTGGGGTGGATCCGAGGATGATGAGTTCTCACTCAAATACCCTCTCGATGTGCTCAAATACTTTCTCCACAGTATCTCTTGAATATGCTAAAACATTCAGATCCCTCAACCCTTGTGGGAGATCTACATCATTCAGTCTATTCCACATTACAGATAAATGAAATCCCAGTCCTTCAACAAAACAGCTTTCTCAGGAAAACTTTCTAAATTAGAGAGTGTAGAAAAAACATCAGATTGTTCACCACCCTTCTCCATGCACTGTCTAGCCCATGCAGTCAGATCTTGCTTTCTCTCCTTAGAAACAGTATTGCGAGTTACAATTTTCGATTCTGCTCCCTTACCAACTACAAGTGGAACAGAACCACTTGGAAGAGACAAATCTACCAAACTCATGACTGCAAGCAAAGGTGGAGGTGCAGATGGAGGAGCAACAATAGGAGCAGGAACAATAACTGGTGGAAGAGGAGCAATGGGAGGAACGATAGGAAGAGCAGGAACTACTACGGGAGGAGGAACGACAGCAGGAGGAGGTAAAGCAACAGGAATAGGTACACACAGAGGTGGCGCAGTGGCACCAGGCCTCCGTTCATTTAGAGGTTTGTCAGTTAATTCATCAGATACATGAAAATCTTTAGATGGATATATTTTATGAAAAGCCCTATCCATATTTCTAACTTACTCTGACTGTTTTTGCTGATCGCTTGCTGACTGTTAACGCTTTTTCTGTGCTCGATATATGTCGGCCCTCATGTTTTTCTCTACTTTTAAGTTGCTGCATAGCTTCTTTTTTCCAATTTTGCAATATATCAAATGCTGCAGGTCTAGCTTTTTTCTTCAATAAGATAGACTCTAAATATTCTATACGAGGAATCTCAAAACTACCATTGATTGGACACTGAAGTTCGGAAGCATGTCTAGTTTGTCTGTGCCAAATATCGTTAAACACTATACTACCAATGCCGTGCTTACAGTACATAGTACATTCTGGTGACCCCTCCATTGGTGCCGGTCGGCCAAATTCCAAAGATTGTCTGTCTCTGCAGAATAACGCCCTGAAACAGGCAGACAATTTCTCAGGCATATCAGAATACTGGTGTTACCTGGTCAATAATTGTTCTCATGAGGACAATACGCCAAATTCAAATATCAGGATACTTAAGAATCGGGTCACGACTCACCTGATCAAAGTACTAAGGGAGGTCTAATCGGATTACAAAGGACAACAAAGGACCCTCATGGTTGGTGATTTCGGAAAACTGCCCACCTCGATATATGGACCCTCGTCAAGATGCCGTCTCGGACCGCGGGCTCACCGTCCAGGGATCAGATCGTGCAGTACTGTTGAGGTGTCGCATCTCATCCAAGAAGGGGCCCCCTTTCTCACCGTCCGATCCCGGTCCGATAGCCGTGTCAACACTTCAACGAGGTGGCATCAATCTTGAGGGTCCCTATTCGGGCACCATCTGTAAAAGCAAGGAATTATCGAGGCTGAGTACCACAAAAGGAAATACACCAAACACGGGCTATAAAGATTCAGAGATCTTTATTCTACTGTACAGTTACAAAGAAACAGAAATACAGATAGCTATCTGGCTCTCAATACATCACATACATCACAATGAGTACCAGCCCATCAGATTGAGGAGAGAGAGTGCTGGACATCTCAACATTTCGTGCATTTATACATTTTGTACAATATTGTCCAGCCCCTCTACAGGTTAATAATCTGTGGTCTAGGAGTTTGTGCCGAGTTCATTTATGGCCCATACAAAAATGTGCAGAAGGATTACAAGAGTTTACATTTCCAGCAAGTTACAATAGTGATGTATATTCTTAGCTCCAACCGTAAGCCTTAGTACATATCCCTTCACAATGCAATTCATCCAGTGTCCACGCTTAGTACTTGTTTAACATTGTGTCCTATGTATGTTCGTGGATGAGGCTTGTTAGTGCAGACAGTCTTGAGACAACAAGTCATGCTAAGTACAAGGTCTCATTACTTATGCCAATATAATCAGAAGGAGGCACTAATATGATTTCCCGTTTATCAGGTTGCTCTATAGGTGATTCTATATAATACCTAACCCAATTGGCCTATTGTATGCCTTGTTACCATTCTAATGACTACCTTTTGACAATGAACTCATAATGGGGTCATCTAGTTTCACACAGTTTTGATTGGACAGTTGACAGGTTAAAATGTTTCACATACAACTTGATTGCTGATTGGCTATGGCCCTTCAGATGTCCTGGGGAGGGTCGCTCCTATCATAATTAGCCAATACTGTTAGGAGGTGTGAACAGTGTGGCAACAAAAAATAATAGTTCACATACTTTCACACCTAAAAGGTTGGCACCAACGTACTGTTCTCAGCCTTGTGACTGTTCAACTGACAATTAATATTGCAACTTCTCGTTGGAAACATATTACCCTTTCCTTCCTTTCTCATGATGTGTCTGCATGACTTCATGGGACATGCTTCTTGGCCTCTTGCTCTGGGAGCATGTACACGTCTAAAGTGTGTATTTCTGAATGCATGGAAGTGAATGGACTTGTTACTTATACATCTCTATAATTTGGGGTTTGTCAGGATTCAATGCATAATCTTTAATATATTTTCTATTATGTAAAAGGACTTCTTGGCTTCTCTTGGTCCTAACTATCGATCTCTTCCTGTGCTGGGGGCTTACGTTGTTCTGTATTTGTAATTCCACTTCTAGGCAGATATTTTGTTATGGGGGCAGTGTGAGTCGTTTGCCTGAGTGACTTTGTCCTGTGCACATCTCTGCACATGCCCTGTTCCCACCAAGCTGTGGCCTTGTGTTTGTATCTAAGGACATGGGCAGGAACTTCATTGCTGATAGGTTTCATGTGTTAAATGTGTGGGACCTTGCTGCATCTCTCTGTTTGTACTGAATCCCTGCATGGCATTTACAGCTTCCCCTCACAGGGTCTGTTCATAGTTGCAACATCTGATTCAGTCATGCTTTCCAGTTCTGTGCCTGGGAAAGAGCTTCAACTCATAATTCTTACCAACTGCAGCATGCCTTTACACCCTGTCTGGGCTGCTGACCTTGTTTGTGTGTCTCTTTCGCATAAGCTGAAACTGATTGCATTTTCCTGTGTGGAATTCTGAGGCCAGGTGAATGTAAATGGCCTAGAAATGTACTGTTATTCTAAGGCCTACTCTGTGTTACACACCTAAAGAATGTTATATATATACATATATCATGCCTTATACCTTTCAGTCTTTCTAATGATTGCTTATATGATTACTTGAAACACTCCTCTTGTCTTTATCTTACTTACTTGTGTGTATGTCTGTCTGGTTAAGCCTAGAGTTTTCTTGCCCTTAATTATCGTTGCCGTCATTTTAACTAAATTCCAAGTGTATTTATGTGTGCTTTGCTGGCTACTGTCCATCTCACATGAAAGGGAGATCTCTGGAGTGTCGGTATGTCGTGCATGCTGTCTGGGCCCCTGGCCTTCGGTGTGATTTCAGGTTTGTGTTTTATGGGTTTTCTTAGTTAATATTTTCTCTTGTGTTTGGGACATTGGAAGTTCATCCCAACATTCTGCTGCTCAACATAAAAAACACACTGTGACTCTCCTGCTCAGCCTTTTAGATCTGGAGAACACCAGGGGGATCACCCCTTCGCTATTTATTTGGAGTATGATGTAACTGAAAGACTAAAAGGGCCCTGTGTCACCCTTCGCCAGAGTCGCCACAACAGAAATTCCTCCTAAGGGCAGCAGAGCTGTATCAAGCTGAACTAATATGGCAGCTTACTGGATATATGCAGAAATAAGGACCATCATTGCTGATCTAAGGTTTGCCAAGTGCACATGCCATAAGACCTGGCTTCTTTATCACAAAAAATAGAACAGTCACACAACTTGCACCTCATTCTCTCTCCAGTTCACCAGTAACTGACAAGGGCTCACTAACCTCCCATCCTAATGCTTCATGAGATCTGCTTGAACAAAATTATAAATGCTCGTACTAAGGCGAACCTTACAACTCCACCGTTACCCAAGACGTCATTTCTGGTGAGGAGAGGATGCTACAAATCAAAGGCCCTCCCCATTTAAACAAAATTCTGCTCAAACTGTTAAATGCTGCTTGGTCAGTGGTTGCTCACAGAACCGATGTCAATATGTTTGTTGCAGAGAGGAACCTGGACATTTTCTTTGTAACTAAGACTTGATTAAATGGTTGCCGATGCTCCTCCACAATGTTGACGGTGCATCCTAGGTATTTACTAAGACTGGGCAATCAAAGCTGGCACAGAGTAGACATTATTATTAAAGCAGATGTACAAGGATGATCCAAAGTAAAGGGGTCACTACCTCCCGGGACTACAGAATGGAGGGGCCTGAGGCCCATCCCTTTGCGCATGAATCACCTACTCCATCACCAAATTACACTGGCTTTCGATCCAAACCCGAAAGTAGCTGTACTGACACACAAGAGCTTATTATGAAAATCGCCTATTTATATAAAGTGTCGGTTCATCTCCTACATGCCAAGTAGGACCCACCACTCCACACCCAGCTATCAGTAGGTCTGAGTCTGCTGCTCCCTGACAACGACTTGCCATTGGTAGCTTCCATTGCCTGGCCCGGGACTGAAGCTCACCCAAAGTTGAGCTTGGGGACTGCAGGGTGATCTTCTCTGCTGCCTCCCCTGTCCTCATGGGGACTCCTCCCTGTCTATGAGTACGACAGTCTCTTTCCCTTTTCGTATGCATCCGTGCACTTAACATGGGAGCTGCTACCTGCCCCCAGAATTCTGCTGCCCACCTGCTCTTCTTTCTCTCGAGTGTGAATTATACGTTTCCTTATGACTCTCTAACCCTGTTGTTCTGTCCCCACCCAGCCCCACGTTATGGCACCCCTCCACCCCATCCACTCTACTCATCTCACTCTATTCACCTTTACTTGACCCACCCTACCGCACCCAACTCTATCCCCAACTACTCTCCCTGAGCCCTCTCTAGCCCCACCCAACCTACCTCACTGCACTGTACCTCACCCAACCTACCCCACCTCTCATCTCCACTCCATTCACCCTACCCCATACAACTCTACTCTGCCCCACTCTACCTCCACCCACTCTAACCCTACCACCTCTTTCGGTCCCCACCTACCCACACCCTACCTTAACCCTCTCTGATCCCACCAAACCTACCACCCACTTCTCTGTCCCCAATATCTCATCCCTTTCTGCCCCACTGACTGTACCTGCAGCTCTTTCTAATGCAGCCACCCACCCTCCAATCTTACCATGTCCTTGGGTAGATTCACCAACCATACATTGCCCCTCTGTATCCCCACCAGCTCTACCTCATGTCAAACTACTCCACTCACCCTAACCTCTCTACCCCCAGCCCGCCCCTTTCTACTCCTGCCACTCTACATTACCACACTCTACCACCACCCACCATACCACTTCTCACTCTTTCCCACCCTACCTCATCATACTCTACCTCCATCAATCCTTCCTTAACCCACTTTACCTCCACCCACTCTACTGGATTCCATCCTACCGCCATGCACACTACTTCTTCCAACTCTACCTTTACACACCCTACCCCACCCAACTCTACCCCTCCCACTCTTCCCCGACTCTATCCCTCAATCCAACCTCACGTCACTCTACTCTCACCCACCCTACCTGCCCCCACTCTACCACACCATCCCACTATACCTCACCCCACTCTACCCCCACTCAACCTACTCCACTTCTCTTTACCTCCACATCCCTTGTATCCCCCTCACTCTTCCTCCATCCATTCTCACCCTACCTCACCCCTTTCTGTCCCCACCCTGTCTCACACACGTTGCCCAATTCATACCTGTCTGCTCCCAACTACTCTGTATGTACACTGTTCTAACTCCCCATCCCTCCAAACTCACTCTGTTTGTGAGTAGACCGCAACTACCCTAACTTCCCCTCTCTCGCCCCATCCACCCTATCTCATCCTTCCCTATCCACTCACCCTAATTCATTCTCTACACACCCTTATCTACCGCACCCACCCTACCTCACATCACTGTACCACAGCCCAGCCTACAACATCCCACTCTCCACGACCCAACTGAACCTCCACCTACCCTTCCTTACGCCACTGTACCCCCACTCTGTCTCATGCCACCCTAGCACCAGACTCCTTACCTCACCCTGCTGTACCCCTCAAACTCTACCCTCTCTAACCCTCCACCCCAACCGACCTCACAACACTCTACTGTCACTCAACCAGACTGCCTGCCCCATTCCACTACTTATACCACTCACTCCTATGCTACCTCGCCCCATTCTATCCCCATCCAATGTACCACCCACCACTCTTCCCCAACCCACCCTATATACCACCCACCAGCCCTACCTCACACACTCTATCCTACCCACCCTGCCTTACCTCAGTCTTTCCCATCCACCCGAACTCACCACTCTCGACCCCCACTGACCCATTCTACCTCACCTCACTCTGCCCTACAACCCTCCCAACCTTACACTTTCCTGCCCCCAACCACCCTTCCTCACACATGTCTACTATGCTCACCTGCACCCATTCCCTTCCACCCTCGTTCACAGCGGATTCCTCCCAGTTTAGCTCATCCCTGCTCCAGCCACTCTAGCTCACTCTTGAAATTGCCATCCTTACTTTAGACGTTCCAAACATGCCTGCAAGCCAGTGTTTGCACGGTTTAACATTAGCAATAAGCATAGTAAAAAAAAAAACATCATTACACTGCAGTACAACTAAGTGTTTCTACAGTGTTTACTAATGCTATGTGTCTGCAAACACTCAATTGCAGACATGTTTGGAATTACTGGATAAGTAAAGCCCACGTATTTACTGCATTCTTGTAAATGTAACCTGCAATAAAGAACTGCAAATGCCAAAACAATTGGCTTTGACAATGCTTGTTTATTTTCTGTATCGGTCGTTCAGCACTCCTTTTCTGCCCACTGCAATGCCAGTCAATGCATACATCACAGTGGGTGGAAAAGAGGCACAGGGGGGCATACACAACGTACACTTATAGATGACAGGCGTTAACAATGAAGTGTATTCCACTTCACAGTTCAGAGTGATATTATCAACAATTCTATATTTTTGTCTGCATTTCATTACGAGAAGAGTGACTGCAATAATTGTTTTTGCATGACTCCCTTGTCTTGGTTGAGTCCTATTTTCTTGCTTTTACAACTGACCTAAAAATAGATTTGCACGTAATACACGCGAAGCATCGCTAAGAGGCAGCCATGTGAACTGAAGCATACTCTTTTTGCAAAGCTGGCAATATGCTTCACAAAAGGAAAGATGTTCGTTCCGACTGTTGTTCTTTAATAGTACATGGTTATCACGGAAGTTACTGTTTTTATGCAGTCACTGAAGATTGTATGCAACAGATCTATTTTCCTTCAGAAAAATGTTTTCTTAGTTTGCAGGCAACAACCACGAATAGGCACAAGCAAGTGCACAAGGCAGATGCATGCATGTTTCCTTACACAATACATACAGGATGAAACAGCTATTCCAGGGAGGCACAGAGCGAGGTGGTGAAAGGCCAAGGCAACATTGTTAGGCCCTGGACGATTCATGACGTCACGTTGTCATTCAGGGTATAAACAGGCTCCGGTCCTCGCGCCTGCCTTTGAAGGCTTTGTGTCGTGTAATGTTTGATAATGGAGGGCATGATTTTGTACCTTGCACCTCAATGCCACATGTTGTTGGATTCGTCTTTTTTCAAATACCAGTAGTGAGCCTTGTTCCCGAACAGACCACGCACGCCAGACAGCAGCCAGCATGAATAAGCACCTTGCCTTGCTGAATGTGACTTCCCTCACACAATCTGTTCACACAAATCTGAAAAACGAGGCGGATTTTGAAGTGTGCTCCATCCTCATGGATGAATTTGCGAGAGCAAGGAAGCTAAAAATAAAACCCAGCTGCTCTCGCTTGTAATTAGCAGCAATGCCGAGAGTACGTGGAACGTGCGTAGCCCGCGTGCCTTGTATTTGATTGTGAGTTCATAATCTACATAGGTCAGAGAAACAATGTTTGGAATGAACACCCTTGGTGTTTCATATGTGTACCCATCATAGAACTAAAGCTTGATGTTAAGATAAAGGTTTGTAGTCTTGGAATGATGACACAGGAGCCTTTGTTGCCTTACTCGACTTTAGTGGGTTCGGAAAATACAGCAGGTAAAAGAGGTTACAAATAGGACAGGTACATGAGGGGAATAAACATCCACCGGTCCCCCTGTGCCCAGTTAGGTTTCCAGCTGACACAGAGGGAACCTTGGCACTCACACCATAACATTCTAAATGGAATACACCACACAAAACGTTCCAGACTCAAACTCGCACATACATAGGGAATGGCCGCAGTCACAGGATAGGTTAAAACATAACACTTGAAATCAACTACCATTGTGTTTAATAATGTATAGAAGTCATACAAATGAAGCTTGACATGGTTCATAATGTATACATGTCATAGAAGTAAACTTTGGAATCAACAACCTTTGACGTTTTTGATTTATATTACTAGCTGCACCCTGCGTATCAAAGGCTGATCTCGCTCCCTTTAACTCTCTCTCTCACATACACACACACTTTCTCTCTCTTTATCCCCCCTCTCTTTCTGCTCTCGGCCTTTCTCTGTCTACCTCCCTGTTTCTCTCTTCCTCTCTATCTCTCTCTGGGGGTCACTTTGTAGGGTACACCTCTGATAGAGCCACCACAGCTGTATCTGACAGCTGTGTGAGGAGAGGAAAAATGCATATCTTCAAGGGGGTTGCTATGTTTTTTGTGTGTGCAAAGACTCTATTTAAAAAAAAAAGCAAATTGTGTAATTGTGAGGTGGACATTTTAAACATGTGACAATGTGCATTTCTAATGATCACTTCCAGCATATATTGTAGTCATAAAAAGAATGCTACACTGTCTTCCTGAGCAAAGCATATTATCAAAACCTAGAATAAACATATACATTATTTTATGGTAGAAGGTTAGCATGCTAACATGGGCAGTCTGGTGCACTCCTATTGCACGTGTTCAAAATACCCCTGTGAGAGGAGAAAGTGGACAAATAGTGCCAATGAGAGTTCCTGGCTGCTTTCCATAAAATCAAAGCGCATTTTGGCAACACAAGAATTATCTCAGATCTTTATATTTGTCTTGAATACATGGGTTGCATGCTTGGATTGCAAAGTACATAATGCACACTGGTCTTGGTGCTCATTCCATTGTTTACAAAAACACACCCAAACTTTAAAATGTTTGTAACCATGTACCATAGATACTCATTCAGACAGCTTGCAGCAATGGTTTTGGAGGTTAGAAACTGCTGTGACATCTGTCACTTCAGTGGGATTCTATGGTCATGTTGCTCCTTGTTTTAGGAGACGTTTAAAAGTGCTAAGGGCGTGTATGTTCTTCCTGAATTCCCAAGAGGAATCTTTGCAGGCTCTGCCCACTCCAGCATTTAGTGGAAGAGCTGGGTCTCAGTGTGAGCATGCCCATTCCACAATGGACAGATATGTTTACAGAATT
This sequence comes from Ambystoma mexicanum, assembly GCF_040938575.1. Lineage (NCBI taxonomy): Eukaryota > Metazoa > Chordata > Amphibia > Caudata > Ambystomatidae > Ambystoma > Ambystoma mexicanum. The sequence continues at coordinate 840,835,502 of NC_090921.1, read as the reverse complement.
TCATACATACAATAGTAGAATGAGCCATCATTGGAAGTCCACCTCCAGTTCAGATCCACAAGAGCAAAGACATGTGGATATGAAAATTAGCCCAAATGCAAGCCTTTAGCTCCACAAAATTGTCTTTGTCTTAAAGGGCAGTGCCATTTTATACATAACTTCTTCAGCCCCAGACAGACCGTTCTAAAGGCGGCAGACAACGGCATCAAGGTTTTACCTGTATATGGGTATCATCAGTGCAGTTTGGTCTGACAGCCCTGTGATTGGAGATGTGGGGCACGTGGAACAAACACCAGCAAAGCATTGGTATGTTTAAAAATGCTTGAAAACACTTCCACTTGAAATTTGAAAGTAGAATAAGCAATCGGAGCCAAGCCATACATGCCACAGCACCACCCAATGGCCATCACAGGAAGTTCCCTTCCAGTTCAGATAGTAATACAGTTTGGAGTCAATAAACGTGGGTGAAAATGCATGAAAGACAACCATGTTTATTTTCTTTTAGCATAAAAGTATTTTATGATTAGCTCATGGCCTCAGTTGGAGTGCAGGAGTTGTGTTGAATTATACACTAAAATGATTTTACATAAGTAGCTATTGCATTAGAGTGACTTTGCTGCAATATAAGCCTTGGTCCTAAACATGTGGCCTGCCTATCTAAATAAACCATCTAGTAATTCAAAGCAAAGCCAATGCTTCCGAAAATAAATACACCTAACGCCGATCTTGAGGTGTTATGACACCTGTTAAGATCCGGGACAGATAGTGATACACGTATGGTACAAAAAAACACTTATTGTGTTTAATAATCGCTGTCTTGCATTTTCAGAGACTAATTTGTTAATGTTTGCGTCTCTGACAGCTCTTCTCCCTAGATCTCAGTGCACAGATTTCTGTTGTCTTTTATTTCCTTCCACGATGGCCCAAATCCACTTCTTAGTGGATGGCCATGATGAGCAGGATTGTTGTCATAGTAACAAAAGCTATGCAATAAAGGTCTGAATATGGTGGGATGAACAATGGCCTTGATATTAAACAACCAATGGGACTTGCATTCCGCTCTGATATCTTCCCACCTTCCTTCTTTTTCACCTTTCTGATTTCCTTGTAGTGAATAATGAGGGGAAGTACATGGAGTCCGTCACTGTGAAAAGTATGTCACCTAACTCTCGGAACACAAAGGTTTCCCTGTCAACTCTCTTCTAGGGCTTGAGGTACCAAGATGACTATGGAGATTTCCTGGGACTGTCCCAGGAAAACTGGGATGTCTGGTCACCCTATCCACATGCCAGGCAGAGTTTACTTTTTATTGTGAGCGCTGCTTGGCATGCACACTTGCGTGGTAAGCAGTGTTCACAATTACAATTAAGCCCTGCCTGACATACGAGCATGCCAGTCATAGTTTAATTGTAATTGTACACACTGCTAGCATGGCAGGCAGCATGTATAATGGATCCCTATGAAGTCCGCCTGCTTTATGCAAAAGCATAAAGCAGGCAAACTCCCTAGGGATCTCCAGCATTTGCGCCAACATGAAAATGCTTGTCGGTGCAAATTCTGAAGCATTTGAATGGCGGAGAAGAAGGAATGTGGCAGAAACAAACATTGCGTTCTGCCCCTCCTCTCCACTATACAAATGACTGAAAATGTAGCGTGACGTAACAAACATGCCCAAAAGCCCTGCGCAAGACTTTTACGCAGGCTTGTTACATTACACCCCGGTTGAATATGAGCTCCTCTGTGTACTTTTTCACGAGCTCTATTGCCTTTTGGGTGCTGGTGCCTGGCCCCGCAGGCACTTACTGAAATAGCCTCCATTCTTTACATCGATTTTCAATCCTTTGCACTGGTGTCGATATCTTATTGCAGCTGTTGGTGCTGGCGGAGTCTTTTTTCTGACATTCCATTGCTGCCGCCAAATGTTCAAAGGATTTTCCTCGACCCAGGGGTGTTGCTAGGGGGGGGCTAAGGGGGCTATAGCCCCTGATCTTTTGGTTGTAGCCCCGGATAGAATCTCAGGAGCTACAGCCAAAAGACTAGCTAGCCCCCAGTCCCAACAGTTCCGACATCAGCTTAGCCCCGGGTCTTTTCCAGACCTAGCAACTCCCCTGCTCGACCCTATGTTTGGGGTTCAGAAAGATCAATCGATACCTAGGTTGTAGTCATACATGCCTGAATCACCCAAGGGTAGATAGAACAGTCAAACCGTTTTAGCCTCTACTCATCCTTGTACTCCTGCAGGGCAGAAGCCAATTCACCACACTAGTGGCCTCCATTGGGATTTGGAACAGACTGTGCATACAGCACAGTAAGCCAAAATAAGAGTGTGGCTTTAAAAAGAAAATATATTTATTTAAGAACTTGGTGGAAGACATGCATAACACATATTTCTGACAGTTGCAGGGTCAAGACGATTGATACATCACTTGCACATGGGAGAATCTACATAAATGCATCTGTTATTTCACAACACATTTTCCCAATCAGATTCGGTGGCTGATGCCTCATGCAAATACTCATGGAAGTCCGACCAGAAGCCTTTAGGCAGCAGCTAGTGGGCAAAAGTGTTATGTAAACTTCCTCCCTTTCATTCGCCCAAAGAACACCTGATTTCCACGTTTCCAGCGTCTGCAGTGTCTTCTGAGTCCATCTCATCAATATACATCTCTTAGCTAGAAGCAGCCCCAAATTTATTGCATCCTAGAATACAGTATCGGGAGACAATGTCACCCTTTGTTTCACAATAGCCGACATCACTTGGCACACATTAACCGAGTAAGAGGTCAGTCTAGGACATGACCACAGAATGTGTCGCAAGTTAGCATCCTCAGAGCGACACCTGGGGCAGACGCCCTAACAATCGGCATTGAGTATTTTAATCCATTAAGGGGTGTAGTGTAGCCTATTGAGGATCTTAAAATGTATGAGGCGAAATTTGGAATTGATCGAGATCTCCTTAATCAAACCACAGATAACACTCCACTGAGCATCTGTAAATTTCACCTGTAGATCCCGACTCCATTTCGTCCTGAGAGCAGAGACAGCCGACAACATATTGCGTTGCGCCAATCTATATAGTGTGGAAATACTTTTCTTGCCATCGATATTGTTCACAATGTATGATGTGCATGCGTGTAAGTGTCTGCTGGAAAGGATGGCCGGTGTGATCTAAATGCAGCCCGCATGCAGTGGTAATATAGTCACTGCGGTGGGCTTTCTCCATTATTGCCCTTAATGTCTTCCCACCCAATAAATTTGCCAAATTTGGAGCATTTCCCCCTAGCATGTGTATATATGCGTCGGTTGCCATGCTCTCCTGATTGCGCTGTCCATAGTGGGGGGCAGAGCAGGTATACTCCACATGGGTGCATTTTTCTTGTACGCCATGCCATCCCCATGTAGTAGAAGAAGTCTCCTCCATGCAAGCGCAGTAGCCCCTAGCGGGTCAAGTGAGCTATCTGGGTGGTAGCAGCCACCCAGTATCCGTGTTTTCAGGGAGATTGCACCCCTCGCCCTCTGTTCCATTTTAACATGTGGCAACCTGTCAGCAATCCTATACCAGTATATGGTGTAGTGGACTTGCGCCACTATATAATACAGCTCAACATTCTGGACTGCAATCCCACCAGCCTCCACAACCACTTCATTGTAACCTGCCCTTTCACCCAGAAAAACTCAGTGCATAGTGTATTTAGTTGTTTTTAAAAAAAATGGTCCTGGCCGCATCAGAATGTTTTGGAACAAGTATAGTAGTTTTGGTAGAACTATCATGTTTGTAAGCGAGCGTCTGCCTAACATTGACATAGTGATCTGACCCCATCACTGCAGTTTTACCCTCAGGTGTGTCAAATATGTTATGTAACTCTTCTCCAATGTTAGAACATGGGAATGACATATGCTTCCGCTGTCCATGTAAGCCCTCCATTATTGCCAGGTTCCACTGTTCCATCCGTCAGCGGGAAGATCTCAGACTTATTTATATTCAGGTGCAGGCCCAAGTATCTACCAAAGCCTACCATTTTGCTTACAATCTTTTCAACATTCATTTCCGGATCCCGTGTATATAACACAATGTCCTCTGCATACAGGGAGATTAGCTCTGGGGAACCCCCCAACCTGATTCCTACTTCTCCGTTTTTGTCTTTAATCCAATCTGCCAGTGGCTCTATCACCATGGCAAACAAAAGCGGGGAGAGAGGGCAGCCCTGACGCGTTCCCCGGGCCAGGTGAAGCCACCGGGGACACCATTCCGTTTGTACACGCAGATGGTTTCATATATAGCAATTTAACCCGTGAAATAAAATGCCATAAAACCATAACAAATGCTTTCTGCATGTCTAGCGAGACTGCCACAGTTTGAACTCCCAGTTCCTCACGGGACATAACATTGTACAACCTATGCAGATTCTACTACGTTGAGCACCCTGGAATAAATCCAGATGGATCTGGGTGTACCACATGAGTCATCAGTGGTAATATTGGGTTGCTACGGCCTATGCAAAGATTTTGGCATCCACATTTATAAGCGAAAGCAGACGGTAAGTGCTACAGTCCTCTGCAGGTTTATCAGGTTTTAACAATAGAATTATTATGGCTTCTTGCACTGTGTCCGAATGGGAACCCCTCTGTAATTCCTCTTCCCGTAACTGTAGCAGGTACGGAGTGATTGTTTCCTGGTACTCCCTGTAACATTCGGCCACCAGACTATCATATTCTGATGCCTTGCCCCTTGGCAGATCAAAAATAGGCGCTTTAATCTCCTCTAGCATCAGTCAGATCTCCAAGGCATAGATAGCATAGACGTCAGAATCACCCGCAAGTACTGCACTATCTCTGTCTATGAAGCGCAGCCCTTTGGCTGATAGGAGTTGGAGTAGTATGAGAAGAAGGCTGCATTTATAGCTGCATTCGCGTGTGCCACTGTGTCTTTTGCAGACTTCACATACGGTATGTTCTCATTTCCCATCTCCGTTCTGACCAGCCGAGCCAGCAGTCGACCTGGATATCCAACTCCCCATATTTCCTTGACATCTTTGGTTTATTCATAAGATTTAATTCCCTCTTTGCATCCTTGCGGAAGCTGTCCAATTCTGATTGAATATCTGTCTGTAATCTGGGGGATGGTCTTTGCACATATGTGAGTTGGAGCAGTTTTAGCCTGTCCTCCGTCTCATCCAAGTCTCTTCCTATTGTTTTCAAAACCCCAAACTCCGTGGCCATGGCTATCCCCCTTATGTATACCTTAAACGCATGTCAGAGCGTCACTATGGAGGAGACTGAACATACGTTGTTTCCAAAATAAGAGGTCACATGATCATATAGGTTAATCGAGAATGCTGGGTCTAGCAACACGGCTGGTTAAAAATTGCCACAGAAGCCTCTAGGTGACACCGTCCATCAGATCTAATACCAGTAACACTGGCGAGTGATCTGAAAGGGTTCTAGGCAAAATTACAGAGTCAGAAATAGAGTTAACCAACCTGGCCGACATTAGCCACATATCTGTTCGGGAATGCATGTCATAGACTGAGTATTAGTATGTGTATTTCCTACCAGTATCATGTTACACCCTCCACACATCTACCAGTCCCATATATTAGACTGTCGTGCCTGCTGACCTGGTAACTGTCCTATGAGCTGACCTGATTCTATCCCTAGCTGTGTCCAATATTGTGTTTAGGCCCCCCACAAAATTATCTCAACCGTCGAGTAAGAAGCACAGAGTAAGAAGACCTTGTTGTAGAATTCCGGGTCATCGATGTTCGGTTCAGAATCCCGTGTACTAAGACAAACCAGACATCCTTATCTATGGAGGAGCCCATGAGCACAAATTGCAAAGAGCGATGTATCAGTGTCATTACCCCCCTTACTCTGGTCGAGTAGGATGTATAATGATGGTTGTCCCTCCACCCTGGCATAAATAGTTTAGCATGCTGCTCCTATGTGTGGGTCTCTTGCAGGAACAACACCTTGGCTTCCTGCCTGTTCACATAGACTACAATTTTATGGGCCTTTATAGGGTTACATAATCCCTGAACATTCCACCTTAAAAGCGTAATACCCTGCTCCCGCTCACGTGACTGAGACATGTTTTGTCAGTTTAGTAAATCTACGTAATCGAGTCTGCATCTTCAACTTCAGTTCTATGTTCTGCGACCACCAAGTGCAATTTCCATTTTTCAACCCAACTAATTTCACTATTCCCATATCAAACCCTCACTACCGTCCCAATTACAGCAGTGCATGTTACCCACACCCAAAAACCACTCCCCAAATGTAACTTTTGCAATTGCATAGTGGCTAATTGTTACTGTTCTTGATGATACTTCTTGCACGTACAATGAGCAGGATCAATAAACCATGCTTATTAATTTTTTCATCACACACAAAATATCTTGCTGGCGAGATAAAAAACATCAGCTCAGCCTCACACCAGCTACCCAGATGAGCAGCATCCAGTGATGGGGCCACCTGGAAAAGTGATCTTCGCTTCAATAAATACTTCTGCCGCATCATTCACTATGAAGAAATAAGTCTTGTTCTCATGTTGGAATCTCATCCTTGCGGGGAACAGCATTGTATACTGAATTTTCCTTTCTCATAACAGTTTCGTGACTCCCATAAATGATCGTCCCTGCTGAACCACTGTAGGAAAATCCGGGAAGAGGTGAATAGTGTGTGATTTAAAGCCTGCATTCCGTCCACTCCCTTGCATATTTTAACAGCAGGTCTCTATCTCTGCAGTTCAGCATGCGTGCTATCATTGGGTGCGGGTAGTCCCCTGGTTTAAGCTTTGCAGACAGTGCACAATGTGCTCTTTTGATAGTGAAATGTGGTGACAATAAAGAATTCCCCAGTAGCTTCCCAAGGAGCTCTTCCATTGCTTGCTCCATGTTGCCTCGTAGTGCCCCCTCAGAGACCCCAATGATACGGATGTTTTTTTTGCGGGACCTCGACTCTAGGTCTTTGCATTTCACATTTACAGCCATCATATCCCTTACCAGCATGGCTAGTCTGCAGCCCATGAATGTCTTCCTCTGCCGTGTTAATTCTGCCCTCAGCCTCGTTTATCCTCTGCGTTTCTTTTTTCAGACTCAGTACGGATGGTGGTGACATTAATGGTGATGTCATCTGGTTTGTCATTCAAGGATGCAAACCCGTTTTGCATTGAGTGCAGTATCTGCTGCAGATCCGGGTGATCCACCACAGCCAGAGGCAGTTGGTCGCTCTGACTGCTGTCACCATGGAGAGGCAAGTTGTTACCTTTAGGGATCTCTTTAGCAAAGCAATCCATACTGCCCACTATTTGTCAGCGGTTCTGCAGATGTATCAATGCGCCCTCACCACCCAGAAAAGCGACGAGGATGAGGAATAGAAGGGGAAGCCAGGCTCACCAGTCATGATGCGCCACGTTGCTGGGTATGCCCACGTCAGCACAGCCAGAGCTCGGAGGCCACGGCCCGAGGTACTGTCTTGGCAGTGACACCAACACTGTCTCTATTCTTTGGCTTCAGTGCTCCTAGCACTACTGACTGCTCATTTGTATCAGGCAGCCGTCCCATGTATGTTGCATACGGGTTATCACAGAGAGAGGAAAGCCGCCATCTTGTGTGTCTGCTCCACAGCGCCCACTAAGTGTGTGCATTTAACTTTAGATTCACTGCCAAGACATGTTTTAATTGCAAAATGGAACTTGACATAAGCTCTGTAGTCATCTTATCATTAGGTGAACTGCGAGAGCTGTGTCAAGCCAGGGATCTCCCCTGTGGCAGTAAGGTGACGAAAACTGAACTGCTGAAAAAGGAAGCTATGCAGCTGGAAGATTCCCAGGAGGCCACTAGCAGTGCTGAGCCTCCATCTCAAGATCCCAATTCTCTGGGGGTCGTGGATAGGGGTTTAATCATAACTGTTTTTTAAAATGTTGTTTTGTCTCTGTTTTTTCAAATATGTGTGTGTGTGTGTGTACATGAACAGGGTGGGCTGTGCTTTTTTCTCTCACTTCCACAGACCCTTGCCCACTTAACACATTTTACTATTTAGACCTTGAAGACTGCAATGTGTGAGGGAATTCAACACCTAATGCATGCCTCTCTGAGTAAAACTACAAATCAGATACACAGACAGGCACAGATAAATACCAAAAAAAAGGGTTTCGAGGAGGGGCTATATAAGGTGCAAAGCTGTAATGTTTTTCAAAGGCTTCATTCCATCCCTACCTGAGGAAGTGGTGAAATGTCACAAAAGCTTGCAAATAAGCGAATACAGTGCTTTGTTAGGCTAATTAAGGTATCAACTCATTATTTTCTTTTGGATCAACACTCCATAAATATATATTTATATATATTCAAGGAAAAAACTGTAGTTGCAGGGACGTTAAGGTGAGAACGTAATGCAACAAAAGCCCTGAAATTCAGCTAAAGCCACCTTAACTGTGCGCCCCCTGTTGTGCAGCCTATGACCACAATGATGACATCACACATGCATCTTCATCTCTTCGAAATGTTGACAATGTCAAATTTGGTATTTTCATTATGAAAATATGTCATGCCAACATCCTGCAAAAAAGCACATACAACTTTGTTCACATTGGCACTTGCTTTCTCAATTTGTAGACAAAATAAATTCAAATGCATCCACACTTGTCTCTGAGCTATCTGAGAAAAATGTTTTGGGGAATGTGGAAACAGTTCCATCAACTTTCCAAATGTATCCTTCATGGCAAACTGCAATGCAATTCCAGTAACATAGCCCTAACTGTTGCCTCCACAGTGACCTACAATGATGTCCGGATGCTTCAAGTTAACCATATTCTCACAAAATGGGCAGTATTCCGTCCACTTCATTCATCAAACTCCATACCATGAAACATGAAATTCATCTAATCCAAGATTCTCAGACAATCCACACTTCTCACAATACACCTTTAGCCAATCGACCCAAGAATCGCTCATGATCCAGACACTGTGCTTCCTCAAAGCCATAGCCATAGCCATCTTCACTTCACACAACAAAGATAGCTCTTGCTAGCCAGTCTTCGTGTACACCACACCCACAAAACCTGATTGACTGATCCCCAATGTCTGTGGACTTCCACGACTGTACGTGGTCTCTGCAGTCCCTTTTCCATGCCTGACATTCTTAAAGGACCGGATGGCACGTGCAGTATCCGCGAACTACTGCACCATAGCATAGAGCTGCCCTTTTAATTTTATGTTTGTAACACTCCCTCATTGGCTGCTTTCGAACAGTCACACATCAATCCGCCAATCACATCTAAAAACTCTACATGTAACCAGGTCATCTCAGTTGAACACTTCAGAAGTACTCTTGAACTCGCAGAGTACATCTCTCCTGTTACTCACAGCCACCTGCATCAAAAACTACTCTAAAACTATCCAGGATTTCTATTAGCAGATTCAACAACATCTGCATCTAACAAGACATATGGGCCTCATTACGAGATTGGCAGTAACCTGCCAGTCACACTGGTGGGTTGTTGCCACCCCTGTAACACGGGATCCGGCACCTGACTTCACCGTGCCACTGGGACATTACAAGTCCCGGCAGCTTGGGAAGTCAGGCGCCGGATTTTGTAACTTCCCATCCCTATAGAGTACTACAGGACTCTATGGGAGTGGGGAGACGGAAGCTCCAGCACCGTTGCTAATGGTTCTGGCACTTCCATGAAGAATCTGCCTACCAGGGCCACTGCGCATTTTCATTAAAGTTCAGAAATGCATACATGGATTTATAGCAGCACTGTGTGTAACTTCTTTGTAAAAGAAAGAAAAAGCAGATGCAAAAGATGTGTACAACATTTGTAAGTGCCACTTAGTGTGTTGACGTTTAATGTCTTGGCATTACATGCATACTTGCTAACATGACCCATTGCAATCCATAGGTGCTTATCCATTCCCAATTTCTTTCTCTGCATTCTGGGATTTGTAGTCCAAGTTTTCTAATGCAAAAAGTGCAACTACAACTCCCAAAATACCAAGAAAATAAACAAGACTTGATAAGCACCTACATATTGGAATGGATCAGGTTGTCAAGAAAGTATGTACTGCCAACATATCAACTTCCACACACCAAGTGCCACTTAAAAATGATCTGCAAATCTTTTCCATCTGCTTTTCTTTGCTTTTACATATTCTTTTGCACATATGCATTTTTTAATTTTTCATGAAAATCCTCCGAAAAAGAAAACATTTTAAACTGTCAGCAATTTCCATTCCATATACATTTCACACTTTCCAACCTCACTCATTACATTCCTTACACTGCAACCATTCTCCACCTACTCTCACATATCTGCATACCTCCAAATTGTCTATGTAAAAAACTTCACCTTGCATATAAAGTAGTCTTCTTTCAGAACCTCTAGTATAAGATACCAAAGACTGCTGCAACAACAATCCGCCATTGGATTACCACTAGGCCACAGTTTCTCTATTCTTTAAAAAACACTGCATTACATTGCAAATACAATACACCACACATACAGCACTTCTTTTATTAAAATCAGCAGCACTAAAATAACCTAGATATGCACCTTTTTCTCACACCCATTTTTGCCCTGTTCCTTCTAATGTGCCAAACAGTCCTACTCATACTACAATTGTTCTAAAACATAGTTAACACACTTTAGTACACCACTCATAACACAACTTCATTGACTCTTTATCCCAACAACTCCTCTTACCATCATAAATAACAACCGCGCTTGGTTACAGGAAAGAAGACCATTGACAAAGACAGCTACCAAAAAAAGAACACTCTTCACATCCTACAAAGCAAGTACATGTATATAGCATTTATATATTTCTAATTGTAACAATGTACTTTCATTATATATTAGCCTAGAGTATTCTTTTCACACTCTTTCTATTCCCATCTAAACACCACCATTATAACACCCACTGTTTTTCGCAAAACATCATAATGCCCCTACCTATTCAATCACACCACCACTCTCTTACTCAGTAACCCAAGCCATCACACCTCTACAGACACTCTTACAACCTTCCCAACCACACCTTTCATCCCACTACACAATCTCAAAGCACTCTATTCATCTCTACAATCACATCCACACACCCATGCACAATACATGCATATACATAACACAACTTTCAAAAACAAACTTTCTTTTTTCCCAACAGACAGACCACAATGCCTACTAAAAAGAAACTGTAGAAAACAAAGAAAAAATAGAGCAAATAAGAATAAAAGCAAGCCACATAGTCATCCACCTGAACATTTAAGCAAAACGGCCAGTAAACACACTCAACAAAACAAAACCATGTACAAACAAAAGCAGAGCTAGTAATGAACCTAGCACTATATCTACCAATGTTAACATAGCCACAGTAAAGCATTCCCAAAATAGTATTTTACTACAAATTTTCCACCGTAGAGTTCTTCACAATCTTAAAAAGACAGCTTAAAAGTCATGTTCTACCCTTAAAAACTACCACAGAAGAATAATCCTGAAACTCTAACTGACAGCGCATTTCTACTAAAGAGAAAGTTGTTTATATTGATTTTAAACAGAACGAAACCACTAACTGAATTAATCAATGAATTACAAAAAGCACTTCTAAACATGCACAATGTCAATATAGGTACATTTTCAAACTTCTTTGAAGGTGAATGGATTCACACAAACAGCACAGAACCATATTTCAATGAAGAGGCTTATAAACAAGAAAAAAACAACAATTGCCATAGACAGTAATGGCTGAGGGTATGAAATGATAGGAGACACCATCATGGCAAAAGAAATCCTTATAGAAAAGACTTCCCTGACAAACTTTCAACCCAATGTTCCTTTCACCCAAACAAGCCATCCAGTGTTCAAATGGACATTGTGGGAAACCTGACAGTGTTCTCCCAACCACTCCCTCAGGATCTTCCATTCAGGTGGCCAGGGAAGAGCCATCGCTTTTGATCCCGACCCTGGGTGTGGACAAGTGAGGGAGGATCACCTGGGTGGAGGGTCACAGGGGATTGGGAGGAGAATGCCCTCAGACGAGACATGGTATTTTCCCAGTCCATAAGACACCTTAACCTATTCTCCCTCAGCCTTTGTGGGGTGTTTAGAATCACACCTCATCTCCCCCTCCCCAATCTTGATAAATACTGAGACGAAGAGGAGGCCACTAAGATCTATGAAGATTACCCCTTGGAGTAACATGGAGAAAACAAGGGCAACCGACTGTAGAAAATATGCAGACTGTCCCATTGATATCGCATCCAGTTCCACCCAAGGCACCTCTGGGCCAAACATTTGGAAGCATGATTAAATAATTAAGAAGGCTCAAAAGACACACAATGAAAAAAGGACTTGAGACTGACGGAACAGAGGTGTTCTCTGATAGGATGCAGACCTTTTTAATATTTGTGCAGTACTGACAATTGCAGATTCTTTGAGTGGTGGTACTGCTCAGAAGCAACAATAATTGTCCAAGTCCAGCTATGAGCATCATCTCATTGCGAACTTATGAAGCATATTATCCCATGTTAAAATCTTGATCCAGAATTAATTCAGAATGGCAACCACAGACGTGTTCGCCACGACAGAGTCCTCATTTCAACTCTACTCTGGGCAAGCATTTCAGTAAAGAAGCAAAGTGGTCTCAGCCAGGTTGTGATCAACTAACGGATACACCTACATCTATACACAAGACTTGAGTCGGCAATTACTAAAACAACTTCACTAAGTTTGAGAATTAACACTTCGAACTTGGTACTTTTGATGTTTCTTAAAATCAATTTAATTACAATACCAGTCAGTCCTGTTCATTTCCTGTACATGTTGCCTGAGGAGCATGTGACTGGAAGATATCATACAGGTTTCAAATATTATGGGCACATTCGAACAGTGCTGGAAACCGACGACTGTTGTAGATCTCTAGACTTGCATTGTTTGTTTACCTTTTTTGAGATATCAGTTTAAATGTAGTGAATGAGGTATGATGTGTGCATGTGGAAGTGACAGAGTTGTGCTATGTAAAATTGGAAATGGCAAATGGCTCTTAACACGTAGAGAAATTGTTTTGCGCATTGAAGCATTTATATCACAGTGTTTATGTAATTTGTATTATGGTGTTTTTTTGCTAAATGAATAATTTTGTTTTTTTTTAATTACAAATAGAGGTTGTCTAAATTGCCTTGGCTGCACATTGACAGCAACTTAAATTATGCAAAATCGTGGATGGGGTATATGTAATGTGCTTGTGCCATTCATAGAGTCAGGCAGAGTCAGGCACACAATACTGACTGTTTCCACCTGACTCCACTTAACAAGCTGGTTCCCTATATCAGACGCCGTCCTGATCAGGTGAATGAGCGAGCTTGGGGAAGCACATAGGACCCGAAAAGCTCAGAAGCTGGGAACTGCAGGAAGAAGCATCCGGAGGAGTGCGACGTGCTGGAACGCTGACCCGGTGTGCAGAGCGTGCTGCAGCATGCTGAAGGAGCTGTGCCTCTTGCACTCCAAAGGCACCATAGAAGATGCATTGGAAACATATCAAATACGTCAAGCCAAAGGACCCCAAATTAGCATATGGGAGTTAAGTGTAGAAGCACGTTCTTTTTCTCCACTCTTTCCTACAGGAAAAGCAGGAAGATATGATGAAAGATCCATACAAATTACTGCATCAGAATATCGCGCTTTACGAATGTATTCTGAAGACCCCAGATTCAGACAAAATGTAGAATACATTTTCAACCTCCTGTTTGAAAGTGAACTAGAAACTCTATGTTATGAAGTTGCACACACATTAAAAACAGGCTCTAATATTTTAAACATGTCCGCTACCCAACTGCTTCAAAAGATGAAAGACAAAGATGAAGTTTTGCAGTCAAGTATCGCAAATCTTTTGGAAAACATGCGTGGTACAAAAGAATACTGGTTTTGACGTCACGCTGATGTACGTTGTATGGTAAGGAACCCAGGCCCACCCACATGGATTGCTACTTTAAGTTGTGGAGAATACGCATGTGATGACTTGCACGACTTCTTACGCCCTGCAAACCACAATAAAGAGGGAATAGATATGAAAACACATGGAGAACTCTATTCTCTTGACCCAATCAATGTATCAAGGTACTTTGCCCATTGCTTCATTGCCATGCTGCACTTAATCTGCAATAAATCTACCCCTCCTCTCAAAGTGGAACACTTCTTTTGAAGAAAAGAATATCATTCCAGAGGCGCACCCCACATCCACATGCTTTTGTGGATAAAATAGGCCCCCAAATTTGGCCAAGACAGTGATTCCATTGTTTTACAGTTTATTGAAAAATACATTACCTGCAACATCCCTTCAGAAACTACACATAGTGACCTATGTACACAAATCTTACACTTCCAAAAAACATAAGTGTGGCATATACGGCCGATGTAGGTATAAAAACAAAGGTAAATACTAAACCAAATGTCGCTTTGTCTTCCCCAGACCAGTTTGCAAAAAAGGACAAATACATAGCTTAATGTCTACTGTTAGACAAAGTGTAAAAGGCAAATCCCCTAAAATCACATACAACATTAAAAGGGACGACGCATCCAAGTACATCAATGATTACAATGCAAGCATTGCCCTCTTGTAGAATGCAAATATAGATATACAATATATTGCAGACAATTCCACTACAGTTGCACGACATGTCACAGCCTAACCAATGCTGAGAAAACAGAGCTAAAAGACCTCTGGGATGACATATCATCTGACAAAACACTGTCACAAAAGTTTTATAGCTTTGGTATAAAAATACTCTCCCATAGAGATTGCGGGTGCTACAAAACTGCAGGCGTTTAACAGGTACAGCTTTATATGGTAAATCTGAACACATTTGGCCTCATTACGAGGTTGGCGGTAAGCTGCCAGTGCGACTGGCGGGTTGCTGCCAACCCCGTAACACCGAATCCAGCACCTGACTTCCTGGTGCCACCGGGAAATTACAAGTCTCGGCAGCACGGGAAGTCACGCGCCAGATTTTGTAACTCCCCATTCCCATGGAGTCCCATAGGACTCTTAAGGGAGTGGGGGGATGGAAGCACCAGCACCGTTGCTGACGGTGTCAGTGCTTCCATGAAAAAACTGCATACCGGGGCCGTCACGCAGGGCAGGTCTGACCTGCCGGGTGCAGCGGCCCCAGTAGACAAACTCATAGTGTGGCGGTCCGTGTAACAAGGGTGCCTATAATCTTACCGGCAACCTTGTTTCCGGACCGCCACACTCGTAATAAGGCCCATTGTCTGGCTAAACCTTGGTCCAGCTTCATCCCAAAAAAGTGTATTAAAAGCCTGTGAGGACAAGCCCAGAAGCTGTTTGTTGTCATTGTTTTCCATTTTGCCGGTGTGTCAGCAAAAGATGGGGATTCCCCTTTAAGTGGCAGAGCCAGCACATGCAATAAAGGGGACTGCTCTGACCCTAGCGTCAAAGCCCATGAGGACAAGCCCAGTAGCTTTTTGTTGCTGTTCGTTGGGTGTTCGAGATCGAGAGCTACACACTCCTGCAGGATTGTGGCTGGTGGCTCCTACGTCTTTTTTTTCATTGTGGGGGTGGTCTGTACAACTATGCAGTACTGAGGTCCGCAAAGGAGCGTCGCTACACTTTCCTATTACACTGTCCCATACCACGCCATTGTACTGGACGCTGCTGGTAAGTGGCTGTTTGACTGTGTGGACATATACCAGTTAAATTGACTTGAACCATCTAATCTTATATTTTATGTTACTCGCAAGCTGCATGTTAACCGGCACTAATTGAGTGGTTACACTCCTCTCTACTTCACTGCTACCTCACTAAACTAGAGGGGCAGGGAATCTTTTATGTGCCAACCAGAGACTGTGATATGGTGCTTACATGATACACGGCGGGTGACTGTGGAGGTGACTGTGGAGGTTGTACCTCCTTGAACCTCTTTTAACCGTGCTGTGTTCTTTGAATCTGAATAAGTTTTACATACCCGCCTACTGACTTGGGTTGGTTGCTACAACATATTCCACAGTTCTGGAGGGTTTCTATTTTTGGGGCAGTCCTTCACATTCGTATACCTGACTGGGCTGTTACTTTTTGAACCGTGCTGTGTCGTGTGTCTCATTTTTGGTTTCCATTTTGTTTTTGGCGTACTACGGTGACTGCTGCCCTTTGGCCCTTGAACCGTTCTGAATGCCTTTCTTTTCTGCACCTAAGAACTACATTATGGTTACCTTGAGAAGTGGTTTCGGTGCCAGCAATTGTGAGCTGGACCCGGCTTCTGAACAGTTACTATAACCAGAGCTGCGGTCAGTCACTAATGCAGAGCATTTATGTAGTGCAATGCCCCTGCCTATATCTCTATCTGAGGCTAACAACATTTTACTCCAGGAGGATTTTACAATTAAGGGGTTGGATGGCAAAGCCCTATTAATAACTACTGCACTAATTAACTCTATACTGCTGGGTCTGGAGCTTGGTGATCTCCCTTTGGACTTCTCACCTCCCAATAGAATGGTTAAGGATTCTTTGGCAACTGTGCCATCTGGTGAAGGGCTGTTGGAATTAACTGATGCAGAATGTATTCAAGAAGCCGAAGCACTGTCAGTTCCTTTGCCTATAAGGAAAATATTTAGGTTACATGCATCTACTCCACAGCCTACCTCGAACCTTCGGAAGCTGGGAGCTGTCGGTGGCTCTATAAGCTGCAAAAAGACACAGGAAGGTAGTGGCTTGGGGAGTTGTTAAGGGATACCATTGACTTGGACATACCCCCAGTTTTGGCAGAACATAACTATGGGAAGGGGTTGCCTAAATTGTCTACAGGTACTAGTGCTTTGAATGTTTCTAATGCCTTAGACCTGGGGGTGGGTCTTGAAACATGTGCATGCTTGGGGAATCCAAATGTCATGTCAGAGATGGTGATTTGTGAGTTTATTTCACCCCTTTTGCACAATTTACACATTTCTTTGAATTTGGCACTAAAAACTATGTGACATACAGGACAACTTGTGTGGGGGGGGGCGATTCTGGTAGGCCAACAGGCGGCTTTTAATGATCTCTTGGTACGGATGGATGGATTTGATAAACTATTGGGTAATACGAATCTACCCGGTAGTAATGTATCTATGGGAAAGTGTTTGCAAAACAACTTGGACTGTAGATTGACAACATTGGATGATAAAGTGTCTGCTATATTGGAGTTTCTTTCATCAAGAACCAAGGTGGCACGGAAGATAGGGGGACCCAGTGTGTAATAGCTGACTATGCTGAGGAAAGTGTTCAGGAAACGCCGCAGAAAACTGTGGTTGAATGTGTCCCTGATAGTTCCTCGGTCTTGTTGGAGGATATGGGTCTCCTGAATGACAATGCAGTTGAACAAGACGTTATAGTACTGGATGCTTCTAATACCCCTTGTCATGAAAATTAATTCGATTCAGAGTCAGTATCTAATAATAGGAAAAGGGGTAAAAGGCGTAAAAAGAAGGCTAAACATACTCGAAAAACAAAAAACATGCCTCCTATGAAACTCAAGGGGAGAAATGCTAACCTTAAAGCCATACGACAATTGCAACAGCCTGCAAAGTGTAAAAATACCAACAGTGGCTGTGCTGAGCTGGTCATTGAGCCTCCGGAGGGAGGCGGGGAAGGGGTGAATTTTCCTGAGCATCCCCAAACAAAGCAGACAAAGATGACAGCCTTTGGTAAAATCATTAGCACAATGGATGCCCGTACTTCTACGGGTACTTTGCAACCTATTGATGTTTGTATTTCTCCTGTGACATGTTTGCCTGTGATGAATGACGTGAATACTTCTGAGCAATTATCTAAGAGTGGTTTGTCTGCCTCTAACGCAATGGTGGAGTCGGCAAGCTGTGTGAAGGTAGGGGGGGCTGATACAGCCTCAGAAAAACAGGTGGTCAGTCTTGCCATAAGTGAAATCCCGTGAGGGGTTTCACTACCGTGTGTTGGTGCCAGTTCCAGTCAACATGTGCGTGTCAGGGGCACAGGGCTTGAGGCAGGGAGAGCTGCTCAATCTGGCAGTAAAATCATAGGCTGAGTACCCAATGAAAATTCTGTGAAAGAGACTAAATTAAATAGGTCAGGACTACTGACCATATTTAAGAAGGTGCCGCTTCTGAGAACATTAACTACAGATGACAATGATGCTATATCTTTTCCCAGAAACGAGAATGGTAGAATGGTCAGTGATTTTTACTCGGTTATGGCAGCTACCATGGTGTGGGATCAGCAGACAAATTTGCAGTCCATGAGGTTTGACCTTGTGGAACTGCAAAGTTTGGTTGATGCTTGGACATTTCTCAGCTATGAGGAACCTGTAGCACTGACTGCTGTCTCAGCGTTAAGGTCTCCTGTTGCATTGCCGTGCGATTCTGGTATGGTGCTGTCCATGGTCTTTAATCTCCTGGGGAATGGTCAAGACTGGTCTTGGATTCAGCCGGCTGTTAAGACCTTGGAGAGTTTGAGGCATGGTCCTGGACATGCCTGACAGAAGGGAAATTGAAGTCATCTCTTGGAATACCTGTGGTAGCTCTAATCTATATAAATGTATGCTCAACCCTGCAGGCAACACACTTCCGAAGATCTATTTGTTTCAAGAAATGATGCCGATAATTAATCCTTTTTTTGAAGGTTTTCATACAGTCTCTGGTCCTGCTATCAGGGGTGAGGAGGGGAGATCGAGAGGGGGGCTCTCAATTGCCATAGACTCTTGCTTGGGGCTCTCTTGGGATATCTTATTTAGTGCAGAGTGGCTTTTTGCTATTGGGCTGAATTTAGGGCCTGGCCTTTCGCCAATTTTGCTATTAAATTTATATTGGAATCCCATTAGAGTTTACTTTGATACTATAGAGGATGGTTTCAGAGAAATTATGTCTGTTTGGATTCAGAGGGGGCATGGCTATCAAGTGATTTTGAGAGGTGACTTTAATTTGTTTTGTGCAGATGGGGCCAGATGGAATTCCATGGGGGCTCTATCGACTAAACAACATTTGAATAGAGGAAGAGGTATTCAGTGGGATTCCCTACTGGGGAATTGGGACATGTCTTTATTAGATCACCCGCCTGCCTCTTTTGCCCCCAAATTCACCTGGCGCAGTGGGGAGTTGTCTTCTAAGATAGATTTTATCTATGTCTCTAATGGCATCAGGAATCATCGTAGTCACCCAAGACACCTTCCTTCCGATTTAGGGGACCATCTACCTTTATCTTTTTTTTGTCTATTTCAATGTCTATTCCGTGTTTCTGACCGCACATGGCATGTCTGTGCACTAATAACAAGGATTCAACAGTGATATTGAATAGAAAGACTGTCTATAAATGTAACCAGTTACTGTTTGTTTCTTTGAAAAAAGCAGTCCTTGATACCCCGGATGGTGACTCTAGAGATGTGGGTACTGCCTCTACGTATAATTCTATTCTGTCTTGCATTCATCAAGTGCGAGCCCACCATAGCCTGGAGAACTTGAGTAAGAGAGCTTATGTGAGTGGTGACAGAATCTCTCAGTCTAAGTCTCGTAAAAAGAGGGATTTGGTTGAGCTGAAGAGATTGGGACTGTCTGCCTCTGAGTATGATACGCGCAAGCGCAGACTCCTTTTGAGACATAAGAACTATGTGAAGTGTCTCAGGATGGACGCTCATCTTATGCGTCATCAGCATATCCTGGAGTGCTTGTGTATGGGCAATGACGGCCACTTTTGGTCATCTGTTAACAAGCTACTGGGAAATGCAAAAGGGAGTATGGACTGCCCGATTGACTCAGCTAGTTGGGTGTCATTCTATACTGAGAAATCTGCTTTACCTGATGACTTCAGGGTCTCTGAGGGTTCTGTCTTGGGCAATCCTGTCATGGGCTTATGTACTTGGAATAGGGAGGATATTGTGTGGGCCATTGGTTGGCTCAAGCCGTCCCGGGCCCCGGGTCCGGACGGTATTCCTCCTTTTGTTCTCAAACAGGAACCGGACCTCTGGGCTGAACTTCTAAAACCAATATTTGACCATATTTTTCTATCTCATACTGTGCCTGTTTCTTGAATTAAATCCATTATTGTACCTATTTATGAAAAGGGAGACAAATTGGTCTTGTCCAATTATCGACCCATTCCTTTGACTGGTGCCTCTGGTAAGATTTTTCAATTCTCCTATTAAGGGACCTTAACCATACCATGCGAGAATGTAATCTTCTAAGTTGGTTTCAGGTGGGGATTCGAGAAGAGTTGGGTACCTCACTCAATGCTTCCATCTTGTCACATCTGAGAGACTATGTTCATCACACTCAGATGGGGGAAGTCTATATAGCCTACCTGGATATGACTAGTGCTTTTGATGGCGTTATTAGGTCCAGGATCTGGCATAAAATGCTTTCTTTAAATATCCCCGTAAATTGGTGCAATTGATTGCTTTATTACGTACACATACTACTGTACGTGTTCGCCTGTCCGAGGATGGTGTCTTGTCGCCAGAGATAGATACCTGTACGGGAGTCAAACAGGGGTGTACTCTGGCACCGACACTCTTCAACCTATACGTCTGCGATGTTGAGGGACTGTGGCAGAGTCCCTCTATCATTCCGGCTGGGTTGGGGTATGTGAGGCTGGATTGGATGGCCTTTGCGGACAATTTATACTCTTTTATAGAACTCCACGCGGTCTTAGAGGGAAGATGCAGCTATGTTTTAAATATGCCCAGGATAACAACCTCTTTCCTAATGCCTCTAAGTCTAAGGTCTTGGTTCTATCTCGTAGAACTAAGGGTCAACATTTGGTTTGGACTATGGGACCCGATAGTGTGGAGCAGGTCAAGACTGTCATTTATCTGGGATATCATTTGGCGAATAGGGTCGGTATTGATTATTGGAAAACCATCTTGGCTGATAAAGCTAAAAAACCTGCTCAAATTAACTTTCTAAAGCAGAGGGTATGTAAATGTTCTTTGCTGCCCTTTAGGCGTTATTATCTGGCCAAATTTGAGTCGATTATCCTATACGGACTTGACCTTTGCTCCCACAATATGGGTGACATCTTAAACATTCTTCAGGGAAGGATTTGGAAGGACGTTCTGGGCCTTTCGATGGCTATACCTGATGCTACCATTAGACACGAGCTGTGTCTTCTGTCATTGAAGGCCAGGTATGTCTGGATGCAGCTTTCATTCTTCCGAAGAATGATTGTCCCCCCCCAAGAACTCCCTATATGAGAACTTAATTCTGCTATGCTTCATGGTACTGTTCCGTCCATTGGTGATTTTAGAGATCGGATGATTGAAGTGCTGTCTTGTATTAATGGCTCTCGTGAAGATCTGGTACTAAGACCAGGGCACATTAAAAAGATCTTCTTTAGCTTCGACTGGTCTGAGACAGTGGATTGCATCTCAACATTTCTCAGCTATGAGGAATATTCTCAGTATGTGCATGCAAGGGAATGCTTACCGATGTATCTTCAGCAATTTCCCTGCTCCAACATACGTACGAATTACATGCGCTTCAGGCTAAATCAGCTGCCCGTTTAAGAGAATTTCAGACATTGGAGTAAGACGCATACCATGGCTGTTCTGAATGCATCTGAAAGCAATTGCAGGTTCTGTGGAGTTACTGACTCACGAGAGACCCTGAAGCACTTGGTTGTTGCCTGTTTGTTTTTTGTTAAAGAACGTGCCAAGTCCTTCAGGGAAAAGATCCCTGACTGTTCAGAAGTGTCTAGGAACCTGTTTTGGTGTCGATGTATGTGGGGCACTAGTATCTCTTTGGTCCTAGCTCTGAATTCTTTTCTTATTTTTCTTAGTTCTGAGCTGGATAAGAAAAACCTAGAAATTGGCATTTTCATTTGATTTTATTTTATTGAAGAGTCTGTGTTCTATTTTTGGTTAATCTGAACAATTCATTCAATCTTTTTTTCTAGAAAGATGAATTTTGTTTCTGTTAAAATCTTGTATATATGGAATTAATGTTGTGTAAGGTTTCTTGTAAACTATATATGCAACAATAGAAAAATAACAAAAATCCTACCAAGAGATAGAAACAATAGCCACAAATGATCCCAATAGCCAATTGGCACATACTACCCAAACAGAAGTACTGCTTTGGAAAACGTATGCTTGTACGACATAGCCCAAAACTACTCCTACAAAAACAATGTCGTAGCAGTTTAGACAACTGGCAAATATTCATTCTCAACTTGTGAAGGAAGTTTGGCGAAACGTACCAGACCCGGCCTAATTAATCATATGAAGTTATCATTTAAATCTCTGCAAAATAGAGAACTTTATTTCATGGCACTACCGCAACTTTTTAAACCTTGCAGAAAAGAAGAAGAATTACTGGTGACCATGACTCATTTGAAGTTGCATTCAAAGCAAATGAAAGCAGTATAACAAATGTCAATTTCAAACAACACAAAGAAATGTTGGACAATGAACGCCAACAAGAGGAAGAAATTGAAGCTCTACTAGATTCAAATCCATCCAGCAAGTCACAAAGATTAGTGTCTTTCAGCCTCTCCGCGGCAGAGCACCAAGGCTGAGAGAAAGGTTTTAAGGAGCACAGGGCATCTCTTTCGCTGTTAAATATTTTACAAAACTACTGGATAGATTTACCCCAAACCAGTCAAGGAAATTAAGTTCACGCTTTGTGCTATGACTATGAAAAGACTGCACTTTTTCTCTATGGGAAATCGAGTGGGATTAGACAGAAAACAAAACCCGTTTTTTGTTTTCCTAATAACTTTTTCATTTTTTTATGTATTGTTCTCAACATTTCCAGTTCGGTGGAGGCACTTGAAAAACATTTTACTCTGCAAATTTCATCCAAACGCATCCAGCAAGTCAAAAGTGATTAGCCACTCTCAGCTTCTCTGCTGCAAGGGGAAACCCTCTTCTCTTTAGAATATTTTTAAAACTACTGGATGGATTTACCCCAAACCAGTCAAGGAAATTAGGTCAGTGCTTTGTTCCCATGTTCTTTCTCCTTTGGTCCAAATCTGGCCAGTGGTGTTCATGCTACGGCTGTTCAAATACTGCACCTTGTCTACGTTTTAATGTATTGTTCCTAACATTTACAGTTTGGGAGGAGGTGGGGGCTTAACAAATATTTTGTTTGGAACATTTCATCCCAATCCAGTCAGTAAGTTATTAGAAATAGAATTTGGAGTAAAAATGTCAGCTTTTAATTTCTGAAAAAGTTCTCAGCCTCTCTGCTGCAAAGCACCATGGGAGATATAGCATTTGTTTTGGGGAGCTCGGGGCACCCGCTTCCCCGTCAAATATTTAAAAAATTGCTGGCCAGATTTACCCAAAGCCTGTACTTTAAATTAAGTCAATAATTTGTGCCGAAGTTGTTTCTTATTTGGTCCAAATTCCCCCAGCAGTTTTTGCGCACCGGATTTACCAAAACTGTACCTTCTCTATGGGAAAATGAATGGCTGAAAACAGCGTTTATTTTGCTTTCTTAATAATTTTTATATTTTTTAATGAATCTTTCTCAAAATGTCCAGTCTGGGGAGTCTGTCACAAAGGTTTTGTTTGGAAAATGTAATTCTAGCCTGTCATGCAAGTGAAAAGTTATAAGCAATAGAAGTTTTTGATTTCCTATGACTCAAGGCTATCACCTTAAATATAGGGCGGCGACCTCCTTTGGCCCTGGCCATTGTACATGTTGCACCAATACCTTTCTTTGGAACTCACTAGCCATAGCCAGTGGCCACAGCCTTCGGCCTTGTCCACTGTACATATTGCACCAATTAATTTCTTTGAGGCCTACTAGCCATGGTCCTTGTCCTTGGTCACTGTACATGTTGCACCAATAGTTTTCTTTGGAGCCCGCTTGCCATGGCCTTTAGTGGCGCAAAAACAAAATAATAACATAACAACTATAAAAAAAGAATTTGAAGGCCCGACCTCCCAGTAAAATCAACACAACGAGATATGTCATGAGCAGTGCATGAGATTGGCCAAGTTATGGCTGTTTTACAAAGGCAGGGGTATAGTTACGGCTGATTTTGAAAACATAACTTCCAAATGTGTGGGGTTTTGTTGTATTTGCGTAGTATCATAAAACATTTCTTCATTTGTTAGGGAGTATCTTTTGTGTTTTCTCTCACATGAAATGTAAATAAACCATAAAAGCTTTTACATTTTTTTATTATATCTTTTTTGTTGTCCTTTTAACCAAAGTTTTTTCACTGAATTTTAAGGTTTTCTTTTAATGATATAAATTATCATAGCTACACTACCCATCGGGCACGCCTGGTGGCCACATTGAACAGGGCAGTGCCTTGGCCCTGTCCCAGCCCCTCAAACATCACTACCCCATGCACTGCTTGGCACCCTAGGTACTACCTGCGGCCTACTTTTACTGAGCACCACACATCACACCAAAACATAATCGATTGGCCACTAGCCATGGCATGAGGCCATGGTCTGTGGCCCCTGTATCCACTGACATATCCACTGTCCAAAACCTGTGGTCATGGCCAGTAGTCAGTTGGGCCAAGCGTTGCCTTCATTCATGCTTACACCCCACTAAGCCAGCTGAGTGGGCTCTGGTCATGGCCCCTGTGCTCATGGCATGGCCGGACTCTCCCTCGAAAACCATAGAGGCCACCAAATAGTAATCCACGGGTCATTCAGAGGGTTGGGGTGCCACCAGTGAACCATAAACCTTCCAGAAGGCACCAATCCGAGAGTGCCCACAGATGGGAGCCTGCATTCCCTGAGGATGCCACTGCCTATGACAAGCAGTTATAGCTAGCATCCCTGAGCCCAGGACATGGCCTTCACCAATGCCCTGAGCCTAACTAATTGCCCAGAGCGGCCATCGGCCATGACCTGCAGCCATGACTAGTGGCCACTATGCCCCCAGAAATAGCCAAAGGGCATGACATGTGGTGAAAGCATTTGGCCACGCCCCCGTATCCACTAATTGACCAACGGTGACTATTGGGGCACCGCTTTGCAGGATAGCAGGACCCTGTTCATGACCTCTGGCAACCTTTTAAAGTTGCCCTAATTGAAAACTTGGGATGGCCCATGGTCTTGCTCTGTAGCATCTTTGACTGCATTGTGGGTCAGTGTGCCACTGGCCATGTGTCAAGAATCACTATAAAGCCTGGAAATCGTGGGACCAATGGAATCTAAAACCCATCCACATTTGTCAACATCACCCCCAAGATGGGTGCCAAGAATGGTTATATTCAGAAACAGTAAATGCAGTCTAGAGCGGCCTGTAGGAAGAGACCGCCTTATTTATACGTTGGGACCCAGCAGAGCACTGCGTCACTATGCCCCTGTGGTGCTCGTAGTACACAGTCACGATTCCTACTGTACTGCCCTGTGGGATTCAAGCTGCTGGATCTCCAAGATCCTTTGTTCCCGATCCTGGTAACTCGCTGCTTTCCTCGCTTTCCCCCCTGTACTCTGCTGACTTTAAACTCGGCTCCATTGAGTTTCACGCACCTCGTGCTTCCCTCCTTCTTTGCGTCCTAACTTTACCTTGCTTGACTCCTTTAACCTTTGTCTCCCAGAATATCTGTCTTCTTGCACTCCTCAGTTCTGCTGCTTTCAGCAGTAACCTCTGCTAACACGCACTCCTCGGATTCTGCTTTACCAGCTGCAGTCTTCCTGAACTTGTGTTCCTTGCGTCTTGGGTCTTCAGCTACTGTCTTCTTAATAACATATTGCTCGCGTTCCTCGCCCTTCAGCTGCTACCTGTCTGCATCCACGCTCTTCACCTACAGTTCCCTCCAGCCATTGCCTTCCTGTAAACGCGCTTCTCGTGATCAGGCCCATACACTGGGGCTCATTCCGAGTCAGGCGGTCAGTAAAAATGTTCCGGTATGCGAGGATACCAGTACTTTACTGGGCCCCACCAACTAAGGAAGTGCCGGTGGGGCATCTGGATCACCTCCAACTAAATGCTGGAGGTAAGTCAGGTGTCCTACTGGCCAAAAAAGCCTTTGTTACTGCCACCGGCATTGCTGGTGGTGGTAATGATGACAAATCCCCTCATGGAGTCCTATGGGACTCCATTAATGTGGATATACACTGCTCCGCCGGGACCCGTACTCTGGCGGTAATGCGGCCGGGCTGGCTGCTGAAAACAGTCATATCCTTTGCCGGTATCCTGGCGGCTCTATCGACAGGATACCAGCAAGGCCCACTGTCCTTACCTCCCCTTGCTACCCAACCTCTATCAGACTGCTCATAGCCACCAAGCTTTCTTTGGTCTTGCATTGCTTTCCACTACAAACCACTGCCGGAATTTATTGTATTCTTGCTCTCTGAGTTCCTTACTTGGCAATGCCTCCTTCCCTGGGATTCTCACTGATCACTCTAACATCACAGGTATTTCCCTACGCCAGAAAACACTGGGAGATTCAACTCTTCTCAACCTGCCAGAATTCCTGCTCTACAAGGAGGAAAGAAGATCGGACGATCTACAGGTTTTCCCCCCTCATTTAGGGTTTTTCCCCGATTCTGCATGACCCTCTGTCACCATCCAGGTGCCTGACAGAGTCAGGGATAAGTCTACCCTCATCAATAATCTTGCTTACCTCAAGTCAGTGCATCTCCTAATCATAACTGTGACACTATAGCCTTCACTATGGCAAGTGGCTACTTTGCTCAGACCAGGGCCTTCAGTCATGCCTCAGACCCCATCCACTAAGTCGTCGAGAATTGCCAAGGGGCCTTGCCTGGCCCCTGGCCAGTGCCTGTGACCATGATCATTAACATTTTGTATGGTGCCCAGGCCCCATCAAGCCACCCATAGTGACCTATGAATGAGGCCTGAAGCCCAGTCCAGCAGCCACTTTACTTCCCTTGCGGGTCTTTGGCTCACTGGCCATGGCTGTCAGTCCTTCCACGTGACCGAAAATCACTGGGCCTGGCATGAGACAAGACCCAATGGACCACAGGCCATAGTCATTGCCCTGCTGCCCCCAGAGGCATTACAATGTGCAAAGACACCCAGAGTGATGAATGGTCCTGGACTACAGCCAGTCCAAATGGTCACTCTGCACCCATTGTGAGTCTGCGAGACAGTGATTTTGGCCTCCTTCTGGATACTTTTAAAAGAAACAGGAGAGATTATTATGGCAACACAAGGAACCGTCAAGGTGAGTGCAGGTATTTTGCAGCCGGAAATGGGCTGGGGAAAATATGAAGGAATTGAAAGAAAGGGGAGAAAACAGGGGTCATGGTTCAATGGCTGTGGGCAATGGACTATGACCCCAATGGATCCTGATCCTCCCCCCTCCCCCCTTCCCTTGGACCACGGCCTTTTAGTCTAATTGTGGCCACTGCACAGGGCCAAAGTGGGATCTGGTTTCTACTAGTGAGGGACATATGGGCCACAGCTACAGCCTGGTCTTTTAACGTAATTTGTGCAATGTGCCTAGGGCCCACAGCAGGGGGAATGTGATTACTTGTTGCAATGCGGCTGAAGGTTAATGCCAGTGGCATCAGGTTATTTACTTGTCAGGGGGAAAGGGGCTATGGCCACAGGCCTTGACTAGTGGGCCAGTGTCTTTTACACTAATTGTACTAATTGTTGCAGAATGGACAGTAGCCGAATGCCATAGAAGGTGGGCTATGGACAAGATGGAGCATAACAAAACCTTTAACATTTTGTAGAAAACCTTCAGATAAAAGGGGTTAAAATGTAGATAATCCAATTAATTGAAACAAACCGCATTACATTTTGAGGGTATGGAAGGTGATGGCATTCTTAACTTGGAACCCCCACCACTACCCTCCCCCATTGCTCAGCCCATGAGCACATACATGATATCAAAGCCGGGATCAACAATGAGACCAAAATGAGATCATGGATGACAATGATAGGGGGACTTTGAGTTAATATTGTCATCACCTCCCACACCGTTAAATTCCATGGTTTTTGTTGTGAAGAATTGGATCATCTAAGGTGAAACCTATGAACCATTCTATTGATAATAATATTTGGCTTGTTGGGCATAAGATGTGGCTGACCTATTTCAAAGATATTGCTTGAGAGCCCCTCTCTAATTCCCAAAGTTATTGAGCATTGAAAAAAAGCTGTTTTGGAAATGAGACCGTTCATTTTCCCAAAGACAAAAAGGTGCATATTATAGACATGCATACAGGGAAAACCATTGGATTGATTTGCGCTAAATAAGAAACAAGTTAGGTACAAAGTGGTGCAAATGTGCATTTTGGCTGGATTGGTGCAATTCCATCCTGTAGTTTTTTCAAATGTTATGGAGAATGGGGTGCACCCATCCCATTTGCCCTTACATGTACCCCATGGTGCATTGGTGTAACTGAGGCTTTTTAGAAATGGAAAGCTGACATTTTTTCATTGGTGTGTCTTGCTGTGTTCATGGGAATTTCATGGTGATTTTCACTAATTTGCAGGTAAATTCTACTGTAAATTAATTTGAGAAGCAAGGGGTGGAGTCATAAAAACTATTTTCAAAATGTATGCTAAAACACCAAGTGGGTCGAGTTCATTATGATATACCATAAAATGTATGTGTTAAATGCATTTGCAGAAATTGTAGGCATGCTTTGCATTCCACGCCATACATGTTATCTGTGAAGGCCTTCATGCTAGTATGACATTTTCATGCTGGTGTGAATGCTGTGGATTCCTATGGAATACATTGTAAATGCTGCCTTCCATGCATGGATGGCACGTTGCTCTTACTCAATTCCACTGCTAAGAGCAAAAGGAAGGCATCATGGTCTTTTAAACGGCTTTTTAGACCTTTGATTCGCATTGCGCAATGCAAATGAGGAAAATTGCACAGGTGGAAACTGTTTGCACTTAAGAGTAAACAGGTCCCCGCCATGCACAGGAGGAAAATGGCCTCACAAATATTGTACCCATTCTCTGCCATGTACCTCATTAACGCAAAGTGGCCACCGGCCGTGGCCACATGCCATCGCCAATGGGCAACAGGCCTGTAAAGGTGGAAAATCCCAGTGTGTGGCTTAGAAACATACTGATATTAGCAAATGTGACACCTGTGATGATAGCAAAAGAAAAAACTTTGATACTAGAGGCCGAGTGAGATATTGCACAACATACGTTTATGAAATTCAGTCAATAAACTTTGTTTGAAGTGATGTTAAGGAGACAGTTTAATGCAACAAATAGCTGGACAGTGTTGGACGCTATAGCATTTTAACTCTCACGTTGCGCAGCCTCTGCAGACAGTGATGACAGCACCCATTACTTCATAGATAACATCACTTATGTCATCACATTTTAAATCATGATATGGTAGGTTATTAATAACATACTTAATACCCAGAGGTTTCTAAGCGCGGACCCGGGGATAGAGCCTGTGGCGGACTGTGTCGTCTTGCTTCCAAAGCAAGCACGTTGCCCCTGAGCTATCCTCCCGAGATGGCATCACTTAAAAGAAGAGCACACTGAGGACATCACAGATGACATGACAACCTACATCATGGTAAAATACCCATCAGAGCTAAACTTCTATTCCAAGACACATGACAAACATATTGCATAGTGCATACGAACGAAAACGTAATATACCTGTGGGCTCGTCAGGCCCACTTGTGCGATATGGTGGTGCATCAGGCATGTCCAAAGGTCATCCCTAGGGCAGTGCGGCCAGTGGCCCATGCACCCTGCATGGCCCATGCACTAGCCATGCCCAGTGTCTACTTTGGATGTGCGGACGTTGCCGAGCAGTGTTGCCAGCATAGCCATTGATAGATTCTATGAATGATTGGCAGCTTTCTTTGGTCAAACTACGGGGGAGGTCCCTCCGCTCCCTCTGATGCACCCCTCTCCCCCAAATATACCTTACCCCAACTTACCATCTGCATTTTGCGGAAAAATGAAATGGAATATACATCGGTAAAAAGTGATTCGGTGAAAGTGTAGGCCAGCAAAAGTGGGCTAGACCCATGGATACAGGCACTAGCCAGTGGCCCACAGACCAGTTGTGGAGGTTGAGTGACCAATGGCCAGGCCCAGTAGCTACTTTGCGTGGTTTGGCTAAAGACCATGCGCCAGGCAATGTGGCAACAGGCCATGGATGTCATCAGTGGGTTCTAGGTTCCAGTGATGTAATTGATAATGTAATAAGTCTTGTCATCATTGATGTTATCTTTGATGCCATAGATGTGCTCCTGGGATGTGCAGCAGAATGGCACAGGATTGAGGCGGGGTAGCTTCCAACGCTTGCCGCATTTCAAGGGTATGTAGCGTTAAACCATCGCCTTGGCATCGCTTCAGCTAATGTCCTTTCACTGATTAGCAGATCTCTTTTTATGGTTATGTTTGCCTGCCAAGTGGAAATGCGGATTATTTTTAATTATATTGTACGCTTAGATATACGATCGACCAATGTCCAAAATGTACGCTCCCATACCTAAACAAATAAATGCGCTTTCTGCTTTATGAACAATAAAAAAAAGGCCTTTACATCCTCAAGTAGAAATGCAAGCTAGTAGTCGTTACTAACAATTATTGTGACTCACACCCAAATAATTCAATGGGTCTGATGCACAATAACAAGATAGTGAAAGGGAGCGTGCACTTAGAGGTAATTACTGACCGAGGCTGGGGTAGGGCCCTAGGTTTCCCCTTCACCCTCAGCCAATAACGACCTGTTTAGGCCCGCCCCAAGGTACTATAGATTAGCAGTGTCGGTGGAAAAGGTTACTCTGCTGATTCTGAGTATTGCAATGCAATGGTATTTAGCTTCCTGGATGCATTTATAAAACACAGTTCTGCCTCACCGGAGCAGAGTGTATGCAGAGTGTATGCAGAGTGTGTGCATCTCAGCGCGCTGTGCATCCCACTTTGACAGCATGTCTGTTTGTTCCTGGCTCTGGGGACTCTGGCATGGCTCATACCCACGCCGGCCCGAGTGCCCCTGTCAGCACTGCAAAGGAGGGAAGCACTTGTTTGCAAAGAAAACAAATATTTTCAGGATTTTTCCTTTCCATAATCTTTCTGCAATATTGATATTTATGTTTGAAATCACCCAAAATAAACGGAATCAGTGTAAGGAAAGCTAAGGGCATACATATCACTGGACGAGTAGGCCTACGTAAGGTAACAAAGGAAGGGAAGCATGATACCGAGCTCTGCGAGATGCACTCTCTGTGCACTGTAGGAGAAGCAAAGAGAATGACCCAAGTTAAAGCCCTCCGATGCTCAGTGTAGACGGGAGGCGAGTGGAGAGAGACAACTTATAATTATATTATACAACTTATAATGGTCGGATCACTTTTTCATTCAGTTTGACTTGTATTTTACATGTAATATTACCAAAGATAAGACATTGTGCCCAAAACTAATTCCAACTAGAAATGCTGGGAAGGTCACGCATGAGGCGTTCGAAGCATTGTTTGCTCCCAATCTCTTACCTCTAGAAGATAATCTAGCTCTAGAGGATTTTACTGCTCATTTTCGGAAGCCAATCAATAACGCCCTTAAGACTCTGGGACCTCTTAGAATATTATCTTTAAAAAAGAACAAAAATGAATCAATGGTTCACGCCGAAGTTCTGGCGGCTAGGAAAACCAAACGCATGGCCGAATGTAGTTGGAGAAAGCATGCACCGCTCTGCACTCTGGAAGTTTATAACGCAGCAGTAAAAAGTCCTAAGACTACTATTTTTAAGGGCAAGGAGGCCAAACTAAAGGATCCTATCATGACAGCTAGCTCCAATTCAAGGGCATTGTTTGTCACTTTATAATGATTGGTGTCAAAAAATCCATGATGGCTTCATACAGAACATTTTTCAGTGCCAAACGTGCATCATAGATAGGGTGAACAAGCTCTCTAGTATAGAAAAGAAGATCTTATATAATCAACCAACGTTAATTCTTGATCTGTCTAGATCATTTTCATTCAAAGAAATATCTGATGCTGCTGTTCTAGATACAATAAACAGAATGAAGCTGACCTCCTGTAGAGGAGATGCTCTCCCAGCTCCCTTTTTTAGGGAATCCCTGCCTTCTTTTGTCTCCAACCTTACTAGTTTTTTAAATCGTTCTTTTGCGGAGGGATTTGTCCCCCGAAAATCTTAAGGAAGCATGGACATCACCATTGCTGGAAAAGAGAATCTGGATCTTGACGATCCAGCAAATTATAGACCAATATGAAACAGTCCTTTTTTGTTGAAAATCACTGATACACTAGTTTGAAACCAGTATCAGGAGTTTGTTGAACAGGAAGGAATTCTCACTTTTGGTCAATCAGGTTTTCACAAGATGCACAGCAGTGAGACAGCACTCTTGGAACTGAAATCCAACTTAACTAAAATCATTGATAAAGGTGATCTAGCTTTGTTTCTATTACTCCATCTTTCATCCGATTTCGATATGGTCAATCATGGCCGCTGGCTTAGAGATTGGCTGAAACCAGGAAACACTCAAACATTGCTGTTCAATGGATTAAATCATTTCTTGGTCCCAGATTCACAAGTGTGGTTAAGGAAGATTCCCAGTTGAAGAAAGTCCCCATGGTTTGTGGGGTACCTCAGGGTTCATGCCTCTCACCTCTGTTGTTTAACATTTACTCTAGACCATTATTCGATCTCCTCGATGATCTGGATGTGAAATTCATCAATTACGCTGATGATACAAGATCATCCTGGAATTAACTGGGTGGTATGCTAATGACTCAGCAAGAGTAAGTGAGGTTTTGGAGACTATCCAATCCTAGATGGCGACAAACTCACTTGCCTTTAACGACAAAACAAATGAAATTTTAATCATGGGTAC
Organism: Ambystoma mexicanum; assembly: GCF_040938575.1. Classification (NCBI taxonomy): domain Eukaryota; kingdom Metazoa; phylum Chordata; class Amphibia; order Caudata; family Ambystomatidae; genus Ambystoma; species Ambystoma mexicanum. The sequence continues at coordinate 840,802,754 of NC_090921.1, read as the reverse complement.
AAGTACAGCATTGAAGAATCTGGATTCTCAATATAATTATTTCTCTATTGCAGGCAACATCATTGTAGTGTCTGATTTAGTAAAATCACTTGGAGTCTTTTTTGACTACAAACTAACTTTTGAGAAGCATGTCTCCCATTTAACTTCCTACTGTGCTTATATGACACATCTGCTGTGGCAAATACATCCGTACCTCTCAGAAAATAATAGGGCATTGATCGCCACAGCAATTATTATTTCAAAATTGGATTACAGTAATAGCCTTTTCGTTGGTACGACTCAGACAAATATTAAAAAGCTCCAGGTTATGGGGCGGGCTGTGGCTTGGATCGTCGGGCACATATACACACGGACCGTAGAAAATTACATTGGCTTCCTATTAAGCCAAGAATTTCTTTTAAAGCATCAAGTATTGTTTATAAGTGGCTGGCCGGTGATGCCCCAAAATACCTTGGATCTCGGATTAAGAGAACTCCCATTATGCGCTCCCCACGCTCCAATAATCAAGGCTTTCAACTCAATCTCGCACCTCTTTGAAAAAGATTGGTGAGTCCAACTTTGATTTTTGGGCACCATCTTTGTGGAACGCTCTCCCTCTTTCGATTTTTGTTCCATACCATCATTGGCGCAATTCAAAAAGAGCTTCAAAACGTACCTTTTTGATCGAGGAGTTGATTAATCGCTCCGAGACATCTATTGCTGCTACCTCTTTTGCCTGTTTTCTGTCTGTGTGTCTTTGAGAACGCCCTGATGCCTTTGGGCATGTGGCGCTATACAAAAACCAGATAGAATAGAATGGAATAGAATAATTAAGAGTTCTTTTTATGTGGTACTGCCCTGTGATTCCGAAACACTGCCATGAAAGAGGTGCGACTATTTGACAGCCCAGTGGTAAATATTTCATTTGATCACTAGCTCACCACCCTCAGAAACTCGTTGTCAAAGATTCAACATGCAGATGCCTTCTCACAAATTCGTACATTATACGGCCTCATACTTAAAGTTCCAACATTCAGCGTGTCTTTTCTACATGGCTTGTTGGATCAGTCTGGTATTCACAAAGCATTTTAAGAACTCACACTCGCCAGTGGGTTTGGTCAATTAAGCCATCTCTGTGCTTTCCTCAGGTGGAAATCATGCTGCTTCACAAATGCTTACTCTCCTCTTCCTAGCATTCCCCCGTTCTTGGCGTACATCTGGTTGCATGCTCTGGCATCTTCAATTGGTGCCAACGGCTCACGTCTCTGACCCCCCCCCCCCGTGCTTCCTGTTATCGCCTTTTTACAGGCTCCCTTAATGCAGTATGTGCTCTCTCTGCATCTTCACGCACTATTGAACAAGTCCATATCAGACATCCTTCTGCCCTTCTTGTCATGGGGCCTCATTACGACCCAGGCGGTAAGTTACCGTCTGGGTCGTACCTTTACCACCATGGCGTAAACAACGTTTACGCCATGGTGGTTGGCGGACTTACCGCCCCATTCCGAGGTTGGCGGGGCGGTAAGTCCCCAATCACCATTTACCCTTCCCCATTCCCATTTTTGCCCCATAGGGCATAATGGGAGTGGGGAAGGCGTTAATTACGCCACCGTAAATTACGGTGGCGTAATTAACAACAAGGTCCCTTAGCGCCATGGATTTTAACACCTGCTAAAAGCAGGTGTTAAATCCTCCATGTTGCTAAGGGACCTCGGAATCAGGCGGTAAGGGTCGGCGCTGTTTACGCCGCCGTAAACCCCTTACCGCCTGGGTCCTAATGAGGCCCATGGTCTTCGAGTGAATTCTTCAAAGTTCCTCCACTGACCCAGTGACGTGTCCAGACTGGGGTGGCTCAAGTGGGGCACTGACTTATGCAGGGGTGGCATGAAGTACGAGTGCGCGTGCATGCGCGCGCGCACACACACACACACACACACACACACACACACACACACATAGTTTACGATAATGGGGTGGCACCTGGGGTGGCCAATCAGATTCCATGGACACGCCTATGCTGACAGTACAGCAAATATCAGATTTACCCTCTTGTCACCTATGTTACACCAGGCGAAAGTGTCTCACCAGACACAGTCTTACTTGCCTAACACTGATTCCTAGCAAAATACTGCCCCCATGCAAACTGCAATTTCTGCATGCCTAGGTTCCAGGGTGCTTCCAGACTCCTGCTGGGGAAGAGTCTTCCTATAGCGACAGTTCTGTGTCGCTTCGGAATGACACTTTGGCACACAGTGAATCCATAGGATTCAAATTCCTGCAGACACTGCAAGATTATATGACATTATCCACAGGCATAACAATATTGTTATTTAAGTGCATGCCAACAAGCAGGGCTGCTCAGGAAACCAGTAGCAGACATGGACAAGGTGGCCAAACCAGCCACTTATTACAGTGGGTGCAGTCAGCATGCCCCACACCCTAAAGGGAGGTGTGAGGGAGAACTGCTCCCGCCAATAAAGTGTGAGCAAGCAGTGTATTTTGCAAATGAATTCTAAAAGGTCATATACTTTAGAGCACAGTGTATGATCTTGCACAGTAGACTATGTTATCCAGTGGTAGTGGGAGGAACAAAGAGCTCACCAAGTGAAGCATACACTTTGATGAGTACAGACAGCCTTGTTTGCCCATGTCTGAAATTGATTGGACACACCTATCCCACTCGGGGTGACTAATGCAGCACTGAAGCATGAATGGCTGGAAGATGATGAAGGAATCCAAAACCACTGAGTTCTAGGCGACCCTCTGTACCATGGTTTTTCAACCTATCATGCCATCACAGAAGGGGAAGACCATATGCACACCAGACTCACAACTGGGGCAGTCAGTCCAATCTCAACTGCTAGGTTAAATCCCATCTGGAGGAGACCACAAGTATGCCCAGACATGTTTCCGCCTTCTTCGCTGTCCATGCTGAGAGGTAGGTTGGGTCTCTAGGTGTGGCAAGCTTCTGCATAGTTCTGGGCATCTACGTCCCACTCTGGGTGACTCACGCAAGACTAAAGGGTGATGGCTGGAAGGTTCTGAATGAATCATGTGGTGGTACAGTTGTAGGCCATACCTCTACTCTACATTTGTAATGCACAAAAGGATAATTTCTATCCCCTTTAAGCTTCATATGGAAAAGGTGTTGAGAAGATAGGCATCAGAAATGCTTGCCTTTTCGCCCCATCACATTAAAAAAGCTTTTTAGGCCCCCAAAAATCTAGAAAAGCAGTTGATGCATTGCATGCAAAAGGTGAACCCACCCCACTCGAAGTGCAGAGTATGGCCAGGTCAGGGCAATGTTGGTGCAGGCCACAGGACATCTGTCCAACGTCTGAATCCTTAAGCAGATCACGAGACAGAAAAAGAGTGTGCCACAGGTGCAGTCGCCGTTTGCACATTTAAAAGAGTAATTAATGTCCACGTATAGACAAATAGCGTAACATGCAGAAATAATGACCTCTTTTCCACGGTTTGCAAAGTCAGGGACAGAGCAGAAATGTAGTACTTATGAAACCGAATTCACACTCTGATGAATTGAGCAACCTCCGGTGCTCCAAGCGTTAAGTAATACTACAAACCTATTCGTAAAGCCAAGTTGTCAGAGCACGGGCAACCTGGATGGTGGACTCCACGCCTTCATTTCATGGACAGTGTTGAAAGAACCTTTTGGAAGCACCGTACAAGCTCTGCGTAAGCCTGGTGGACAACCTCAGGCGTAGAATAGCAGAGGAAGGTGATTTGGGCCAGGCTTTTTGAATTGGTGGGTGGCCGTCTGTTGCGTGAAGCCTCAGGTGGTCCAATCAGGGGTCCCTCTGAGACCTACAGTCTCAAGACAGGCTCAAATTCTTCCTGAATTAAATGTTAATATGCTTAGAATGTGAATGTGTCGGACCTCTTAAACATAGAAAATGCTGTGGGTTCAAAAACAGGTACCCTTGAAGAATTGGGGCCCTATTGTGCTCATTGCAAGCCAGGGATAGAGCCAAAATCCACTTTCAAGATGATGGCTACTAAAAGTGAGGTGGGCATCCTAGGTACTAGTGATTGGTTGCAGTCAGGATTGTGGTTCATACAGCAGGTCATCTCTCTGTCCTACAGAAGTGATTGAGGAAAGGGTTTTCTGCTCTTCTTGAAGAAAGCTTATCTGCAGGCTGATGGAAATGTTCTTTGAATTCAATAAGCTCGAATGCATTTTAAAAGAATCAGGGGTATTCCGTCATCACATGGTAACATCCTGGCAGGGGATTCGTTTATTGTCAAGGAGACTCTCTGAGTCACTGTGACAAGTGTTCTCTCTTTACTGTTGGCATAACTAGAGTTCCAAGTCTGAAGGAAATCGTGTGGAGAAAACTCCCACCAACCCACTGCCCAGAAAGTCCCTTAGAATTGACCATGTTCAGCCCTGCTCAGGAAAGCAGCTCTTCTGCATGCGGGTCAGGTGTGAGGTTCTCACTAGTGGCAAACATTTCTGGGTTATAACAGTTCAAACAGTTCGGATCAGCAGGAATATCTCTCAGCATATTACCCTTTCAACTGCTAAGCCAATGTGTGGAGAGGTACAAAAGGCACACAATATGTTTAGCAAATTGGAAATGGGCAATAACGTAAATACCATCTATACCGCAATATGCACCCTGTGGTAGAATAAAGCTATTTACAATTTAACATAGCCTGATGGCACTGGTTCTGCCATCAGGTAAAAAGGGTCCATTGAAATGATTATAAGTTCACCTGAGAAACATGTTTCAGTTTGTCATCTACACATTTCTTTTAAATGGTCAATGCGAGATTAAACCTAACTTTGTTTCTTTGCATGCTACAGGAAAATGATTTGGAGGCAAGCCCCTTTAGAGTTATACTGTCTAATTTCTAGGCTGCAGGTGTGCTGAACAGAAACGGAATGCCAATATTAATGAATGAATTTGCATGTAAGTCTTTTTAAAAACCATAGCATAGTTACCCTTACTCTTTTAGATCGTATTATAGAGTAAAAGGTGCCAGGTCTGTATGGTATGAAGTTAATTCATTAGTGCCAAAGGGAAACGTACATGAGAAACAGCTACACAGTTTCTACATATGTACTTTCCTTGCTGTATATACGTTCAGATTTTGTAGCTACGCGGCCTAACAGCTACTGGCATTCAAAATAACAAGTGAACATCAGAATGTAGGCATGGGCTATCTTACATCTGTCTAGTTTTAAACTATACTAAAAACACCTTCTTAAGGTATATCACACTTTATGAAAGGGACGCTTGTCAGCAAACCTGGCTGGTCTATGAGGATACTCGAGGAAGCATGACACGACCCTGGGAAGAATTCCACCTAGAAAATAAATTCAGTTTACTACATTGCTCAGCTGAATATTTTAGCCAAATGAAAAGGTGAAAGGCACAATCCCAAAAATAAGCTTGGTTACAGCAATGTGTTCTGCACCCTAGACCACTTTCAAGGGCCATCTTGAATCATTCATGGGCATAACAGAAAACTACATGAGGTTTGTACAGGAAAAATATGCAACCCATTGATGTGCTTGTCAAAAAAGACATGAGTTTCATTGGTGATGGTTGCTACAGCCATGAATTCCAACAAGCGACATCAGGCATCATGGTTTCTCCATGCTGCCAGGCATTTGATCCCCAAAAGTACAGCATTCTTACAGTGGATGTGAGTGAAGAGATCCTAAGACTAGCCCCCTTTCAAATAGAGGCCTTACCAAAGCTGTATTGGTTTTTTGCGGAAATCCCGTAAAAACTCAGAATACAACTCAGCTGTCGTTGAGTAGGAAATGGTAGCCTATGTGTAAGGTACCAACTTAAAGTTGCAGGTGCAAAAAGGGCCACAGGACAACTTCAATCAAGGCTAAACTGCTGGAAGCTTTGTTTGATATGCAGTGTGTCACGGGCTGTAGAAACAAGCAGGCGGAGTGTCCATCTCACCTGCTCATGACTGACGCTGACCTACACGAGAGAACACAGGATGAATATGTACTATCCTGTATCAATGACACCATAGAAGTCACACAAGGAGTAATTTCGGAGGAACCGCGGCTGCTGCACTTAGAAGAACATGTAGTTGTTCAAAATGGCCTAAAAGTTACAAAAGGAGGGTGGGTGACTCGCCACCTCAGCCATAGTGAAAAGACGCAGCAGAACTGTTAGTAGAGAGTAAAAAGTGTGTGTGTACGAACACAGTATGACATTATGGGTAGTCTCGGAAAACAGAGGTCGATTTATTGCCTTGAAAATGACTCACATTCGAAGCAATAAGGTGTGGAGCATTTGGAGGTATTGTTATACCATCCTAAGGCAAATGGCTAAGTTGAAAGGAAAAATAGGTTCTTGTAAGAGTGCCTGCAGCGAGAGAAGCACATCCAGTCAAACATAGCAGACACTATACTGGAAACATTTGTGCCATACCTTGGTGATGGCGCACATCACAGTAACGGTGGGCCTTTTCAAACACATGGAGGGCGGTCATCAACTTTCAGACTGAATCCCACTTCGGTGATTAAGAGCAGTTATGCAGACTGACTCCCTCGCACCGCGATAACAAGAAAAGTGCAGGAAAATACACAAGGACACACAGAAGTAACATTCAATGTTCACCATCCCCCGCTGCAAGTCACCCCATACAAAAAAATCAGACTGGCTGAAGACAAAACTGCCCACAAAAACAAGGGGCGTGACCTCCATGTGAAAAGCTCTGAAAGTGTCTCATAAACCAGTCCATTCAGGAAAAGGGGAAATGTGGAATGTCGCACTGACGTAAACAACAGACGATGAAAAAAAAACAATGAACCAGGAAAGTATCCCACCTTCTAGAAGCATCACCCACAAGGTACATCCTCAGCATCAAATACATCAACAAGTGGAATAGAAAAATGCCAGGCACGAGGTCCAAGAACACTTTGTCCCAGTAACTACACAGGACAGAGGGAACAATGTGAGAGGACACCCTGCAAGAGACATGGAGTGTTCGCCATAGTAACTGCAGACAAATATCTGAATAGTTTGGGAGCTCACAAAGTGAGATGGTGTATGATATGATAGGTTATTGATAACGTGCTTAATACCCAGAGGTTTCTAAGAGCAGACCCGGGGATCGAACCTGTGGTGCTCCCTATCGTCTTGCTTCCAAAGCAAGCCCGTTGCCCTTGAGCTATCCTCCCTCCATATCCGGAGCACCCTGCATACATGTGGGCTCCGAGTTCACTGAAGCTTGCAGCTGGGATACTGAGGTGAGAACGGTGGCTGACCTATTCATTATACAGCAAGATTAACAGTACTCCTTGCCCATTACCTATTTTAAGACCAAGACACCTCTCATGTCATGGAGTGAGAGCCTCCATGTATACTTGATGATGCACCTGATGAGCAAGACAGCCCGCAACACAGTAGACTGATGTCTATTTATACAACAAGCACTCCTGTTATGAAATTCTTCTCTTATATATTGCAGGTGACGCTGGCTGTCTGCAATGCCAAAGGAGGTGGCATACAATGAGCCACACATTCGGACCAGGGTGTGCTTAGAGTGCACATTTGGATGGTTAAAGGAAGATTCCAGAGGCCCCACCAGCCCGCTGGGGCCCTCATGTACAGCCCTGGGAAAGCAGGGTAGATTGTCTATGCAATTCTGCACAGCATACGTCTCAGGAGGAATGTCCCCATGGCTCCAGAAGACGGCAACTCTCATCCAGACTCAGATGATGATGGAAGGGAAGGACGCATCATCCATCACGTGCTAATTGAGAGCTATTTTTGAACACATGAATTCACATTTCACTGTAATATACTTTCTCTAAAAGCACATCCGGGAAAGAAACTAAATGACCACTGGATTTATTTTCTGAAATGACACACTTACCCACCCACCTAGTGCATCCCCAACACCCATGCCCACCTACCCCTCCATCCCCAAGACTCTTGCCTACCCACTTCCCACATCCCCTAAACAGTATCTGTGGCGTGGCCTCCCCTGCTTCCATTGTGTCTTGCCACGTCCATGCGTAGAGCCACCCTCTCTGAATGTGCTGCAGAGGGAGTGCAATTGCCCTCAGCCTGGTCTCATTGCTGAAGGTAATACAGTCAGCCAACTACCACACCCTTTGGGCCACTACCATGACCGCAGCTGAATCGTCAGCTATTCTCCTGCTTTGCTTCTCCACAGCGGATGCATCCCTCCTGATGCTCGGTTCCTGAATAGCATCACACATGGCCTGAGTGTGCCAAAGCTGTTACTGTGCCAAGCACTACATTCTGGCTAAGTTTCTGCGATATTACATCTAAAAAATAAAAAATAAAATACATCTGTTGGGGTTTGGAGGAATGTTGATGGTGGGTCATGAGGCAGCCAGCCCACCCAACCCCCGATTCACAGGGCCCCTGTTATGAGAAAGGTTATATTCTATCAATTGCTATGTCCAAAAGGAATTGTTTGTGCATTGCAGCTGATCATTTTTTAGGTCATGCAATACACTTGATGTTGGGAAGAGTGCAGGTGTTATGCATGGGGTGTCTAGGAAATGATAGCTTGGTTCCATGCAACCTGTGACAGAATGGCATGCATTACAATGAATGTGCTTGCCAGCCAAGTGTTCCTGTGGACACCTGATCTTGGTAGGGCTGACGGTATGGACAATGCCTGTCATCTACCTTTATGCAGTGGGTCATGTGATGCAATGGGATTAGCAGAGTGGGCACAGTGAGTAACCATACCAGACATATGTGTTGCTACCTTTCATGGGGTCCACCTTCATTAATGGCATATGCATCCTCCACTGTCCTTGCTTCTACTTGCAGGGGCATGGATAGGTGATATGGGTTCCATGTTTGTCTGGGTGGCCCATTGAATTTCATGTTTGGGGATGCCTGGTGTGTGAGAGGGATGGGTGATGCTGCATATCTATGGACTGGGCAGTTAGTGGGCAATTCAGGATACATGACACACACTGTATGTGATGTGTATGGTACCTAGGAATGTGTTCTGTCACTGCACTCAAGTGTCCCACTGTGTGACCTCCCTGGTACCCTGTAGAATGCCTTACTCCATTGTGCATGTGAATTGGATCCCCAGTCATTAAGTTGACAAGATTTTTAGGCCTTGAAAATAATTCTGTACGGCATGTTATATTGGCAACGAGTCTATCATGTACCTCCCAGACCCAGGTTGGCTGACAGATCCACACTCAGTGGATCCACACTGAGCCAGATTGGCTGCCACATGGAGGATGCTGCAGACCTTCTCCTTCCAGTGGGCCAGATTATGTGGGTCCACAGTGCCTCCTCCTGTAGCTGCTGTTCCCTTGTGATGGTGTGCAAGAGAAAGTGTACCTTGAGCTTCAGGTAATTCCAGCGTTGTTTGACATCTTCTATGTCAATGAGCACCACCCCAACTGCCACCACATTGTAATGCACCTCTATGCTGGTGGGTGTTCTTGCGACTACTGCCCCCAAAAAGATGGTCAGCCTGAGCCACAAACCCATTCACAAGTGCAGTTAGCTCTGCCTCCCTAAACGTAGGCTTGCACAGCCTCATTTATGGCACTTTTGATTTCTGGCACTGTCCTTCTGCATCAGATGACTGCAAGAAATGAGTGCTATCCAATGGATTGGAGTTTTAAAGATGGCCACCATGCAGGTTTCTGATTTCATAGTTATGCTATTTCTGCCTGACGTAAATTCTGATGATTTTTGGCAGAATTAATGTTCAGTAATTCTTCCAATTACTGGTTGCGCTAATGGTAATTCCACTGAATATTGGCAGGATAGGCACTCTGTATCTGATTTTGGCAGGCATCCCTAGAGGCAGAATTTCCGTTACTGCCAGGTGGATTGGTACACAGCCATGGCCTCAGAATATGGCAGTAATGGTAATTCCAGATGGAGGAACTACTGCCATATTTACAACAAAACTCAATGAGCCCCAAAGTCTATTATAGTCTACAAAGCAAAGATGTCTGCTTTTAATTTGCGTGTACCGAAGTTTACCAAAAAAAGAAACGTGAATGCCTTGTTGCTCATAGCTTCTTTAAAGATGGTATTTCTATTTTCTACAAGTGCATGGTTGAGAGTTAGACCTTATTTATTTGATTGGATATTTGTAAGGCGCACATACGACAAATGGTGTTTCAAGGCACCACAAGACAAAAAAGGGGGTGGGGCAAGGGAGAAAGATCCAATAACGGTCCTACTAGGCCTTGTGACATTCGGAAACATGCTAGTGCAGAACAAGAAGTGTGAGGGAGGTGGTGGGGGGGTGCTGGTCTCCACAAAAACAAGTGTTACGGTGGGAAGGGAAAAGGGTGAAGCTGCATAATGCAGGAAAGTGCAGGGAAGGGGGGACTGGGTGTGGATGTGGGGTGCTGGGGCCCAGTAGTGCTCAGAGGGAACCAGGCAACCAGTCAATCAATGAGACAGAAGGTGTTGAGGGGGTGAGTGAAGGAGGAGGAAAAAAGGAGGGTCTTGAGGAGCTTCCAGAATTTAAGGCGATCTGGCATCAGCCTGAGGGGGGCAGGGAGACCATTCCAGAGGGACGCTCTTGTGGAGGAGACACATCTACCCCCCACGCTTTGCTTAGAACAGCGTCTGATTTGAAGAGAGTTGGAGCTAGCAGAGTGAAGGGCTCTAAGGGCAGTATTTAGCGAGAGAGACTTGGATGTAGCAGGGTCCCATTGCCCAGAAAGCCTTGTGGATCATGAAGAGGGTCTTGAATTTGATCCTAGCAGCAACCGGGAGCAGCGGAGGGAAATTAGGGCTGGAGAGATACGGTCCCTGGGCTTGAGGCCAAGAATAAGCCTAGCCTCCTGTTCTGGATTAGATGAAGGGGCAAAAAGGGAGGAAGAAGGACGATTGAGGAAGAGGCTGTGACAGTAGTGAATCCTAGAGAGGACACTGAGTTTCTGGGGGAAGATGAGGAAAGGGGGAATACCTCTGAGGAGGTTCAGCTGATTTATTGGGAAGGTCTGCGATGTGAAGAGAGAAAGAACAAGAGGAATCAAAGATGACAGCAAGGTTCTTTGCCTCACAAGAGGGTGAAGGGAGGGGACCCATAGAGGGTGGCCAGAGGAAGGGAGGGAAAGTGGGAGCTGGGGTCCCTATCAGAAGGATCTCATTTCAACTAGCATTAAGGCAGAGATCACTGGCAGCACACCATGACTGAATAGTGAAGAGAGAAGGATGAGATCAAGTGGGCCAACGGGGCAAGGTAGTTGTTGAAAAGCCACAGCGAGAGGATAGAGTCTTGAGGGACGCCTCAGGTGGAAAGAGTGATGGGGGAGAGAAAATGCCCAAGTTGAACCTGAGAAGGACAGTTGGAGAGGAAGGATGTCAACCAGTCCAGTGCTGGGCCTGTGATGCCCAGGGTTTCACAGGGCTGATTTGTCAGGATGGCATGATTGACTTTGTCAAAGACAGAGGAAAGATGAACGAGGATAAGAATGGATGGAGAGTTAGAGTCGAGATTAGAGAGCAAGTCATCATGGGTGTTCAGTAGAGCAGTTTTCATGCCTCTGGCAGCTCTGAAGCCAGACTGGTGGTCTTAGAGACAGCCAACAGATTTGGTGTGTTGGGTCAGTTGAGGGATGGCCAGCTTCTCCAGGACTGTGCCCGAGAAGGGGGTGATGGATATAGGGCGATAGTTAGCAGGACAGCAGGGGTGAGAAGATGGCTTTTTTAGAAGGGGATGCACAACTGAGCGCTGGATGGGAAGAGGGAAGGAGTCGGTGGCAAAGGAGTGGTTACAGAAATCAGCCAGGGAAGTCACAAGGGAGACAATGTTGTTCTTGATAGTGCTATGGGAGTGCTATGAGAGAGAAGGAGGATAAACGTAGGGAAGCGGGTAGGGGAGTCAAGGGAGGAATGATAGCTGGGGAGGGAGCGGGAAGAGGAGAGTGAGGACAGAATGTCCTGAGTTTTGGAAAGGAAGTGGGAGGCCAGAGTGGTACAGAGGGTCAGAGATGGCAGGGGAGATGTGGGGACTGCAGAAGGATTGTCGAGTTCCTTGCAGATTTTAAACAGTACACCAGAGTAGTTAGTGGCCTCGGAGATTCAGGCTTGGATGTGAGCCCTCTTCTTTGTGCAAATGGAGATCCTGTATTGCCTTTGGAGGAGGCAACAGGCCAGTTTGTCAGAGGATGTGACTTATGCCCTCCACTTCCGCTCAGCCACTCTGCACTTGCATTTCAGAGAGTCTAGGTCGGGGTCATACCAGGTGTTGCGCTTGGAGGAAGGCTTCTTTCGGATCCTCAGGACAAAGGCAATGATATCCAGGGTGTTTGTGATAGAAAGATGAAGATTAGCAAGGACAGAGTCAGTGTGGGAGTCTGTGTCAGGAGTGGGAGGGGGAATGGAAGTGGCGGCAAAGGCAGCAACTGACACTCGCTTCTTCAGTCGAATGACAGAGAAGGAGACAGGCAGGGCAGGCAGAGGCTTAGCAGAGGCACCAAAGAGATCCAGATGAGAAGACGTGAGGGTTCGGACCAGGAGAGAGGCGTAGTGAGAGGGTTGGAAATAGGAATGTCTGAGGAGATGAGAGCATCCAAGGTATGCCTGGCAGAGTGCGCTGAACCAGAGGGATGAATGGTGAGGGAGAGAACATCGCAGAGGCTGCAGAAGGGTCCACAGGATGCCTCAGAAGAGTTAATGTGAAGATTGAAGTTTGGAGGTAGAGGCAAGAAGAGAAGAGGTGAGGTCAGACTACTCAAAGAAAAAGAGGGTGACTGGACCAGGGGTCCTGTAGATGGTGGTGAGAAAAGGTAGGAGAGACACTGAGCCTTCAGACAAGGCATTCAAACGAGGAGTAGGATTAAGTGGGAATGATAGTAGCAGGGATCCATTCAGGGAACATCAAGGCCACTCCACCTCCAGACCGGTTAGGCCTGGGGTTGGAGAGGATCTTGTAACCCTCAGGCAAGTGTGTCAAAAGCAGTGTCAGAGCTGGCAGTGAACCACATCTCATTGAGTGCTAGAACACTGAGGTCAAAGTCTTCAAGAAGGAGGCAGATATCAGAAGCGTGTTTGACGGCAGAGCGAGAGTTGAGGGTAGCAAGGTGGACATGGTAACCACCTTTGAAGGTCTTCCGAGGAGGGGTTCAGGGACATGGTACACCCATCGGAGGTGGAAAAGGGGAAAGGGGAGTGACCACCAGAGGAGTGGCGGATGAAGGGAGGAAGTTGATGAGAGATGGAAGATGCCTATCAAGAAGGGGAAGGTTGGGATGAGAGCCCTGGGCCATGACAGCACATTGTGATAGACCTAATGACGCACCTAGAGGGTGAGATGGCTGCCAAGAGTACTTCCCATCTGGTTCCTCCATTAATGGGAGACGAGGAGAGAGGATAGAAACCATATGTGGAGCCAATAGGTATGGGGAGGGAGCGACAAAGAGGATGTCAGTGACAGTCTGCCTGGAAGAAACATTGACATAGGTGTTGGTAATGGGCAGGCTTGGGTTGGAAACCAAGCAAAGGCCTTAGGATCTTAAGTTGATGATGCCTTCAGAAATGGTCTCTTGCAGTCCAGAACAGATTCCCAACCTCCCAACACGCAGTGAGGACACACAGATACAAGTCTGAATCAACAAGTCACATCTGTTTGCATAGGGGTCGCCCTTCTCTGTGTCCACAATCAAATACTGCCAGTCTCTTTCATGTTGTGAACTCTTTATCTTTCCCTCCCATGTAGTCAGCAATCTTGAAACCCCATGCAGTATCAGGCTTCCCTAAGATAGTGACCAGCCTACTCATGTCGCATGTCCTCAGCATCCAGAAAGCCAAAATGTCCAAACATTCTGCATTTCAGGACCAGGTTGCACTCCTCAGCAAAAATGTCCCCCCAAGATCCTTCTCAGGACTGCCAAGCCAGGATACTAGACAGTGTTGATTGTGATATCCCATGGCAATTAGCTACCGCTGTCCAGTTAAAGCATCGAATGAAAAAGGATTGAATGCAAAAGGATCCACACAATAGGGCCGAAAACAAAAGGATCACATTTTTTTTTTAATTATATATCTTTTTTTGGTTTTCGTATAGGTAAAACAAATGGTTTTTACCAAAAAAACAGGGGTTGGGAGGGGACCCCCCCAAAGGGGGGACCCCCCCCAAAAAAAAAGTTATAAAAATAAAAAATAATTCGATCCTTTTGTTTTCGGTACTATTGAGTCGATCCTTTGACCATTCAACCCTTTTTTCCGATCCCTTAACCTATAACCTTAGCTACCTATTGTCTGTGATGTGGACTGGGAAGTGGGGATAAAGTGCAATTGAAGTGTTTGTAGCACTCAAATAATACCTGGTTTTGCACCATGGCCTGCAGAGCCTCTGCCTCAGCATGCTGTACTGAAAGGCCCCCTGCGGGCACCTCTCTCTCAAAAATACAATGCTGGTTGAACGCTCCTGAGGACTCATGCACCGCTCAGGCCAGCTCCACTTGCTTCTCTTCAGGGCCAGCCACCCAGATATGACCGGATCCATGTGGTACTTGTCATCCACCGTCTAACCACTCCAGTCCGAACCTGCAGGCTAAAATTCTAGATGCTGGTTGGATGCCCACCTTTCGCCGAGGTTGCCACACTCCTAGTCAGAGCAGGTTACATTCATGCAGTGCCCACCATGTTAGATGCCACGTCCACGGCCCAGCTCCTCGGCCCTGTCACTTCTTCAACGTTTAGTCATTGGTATTCAGTCGCTGCAGAGGGCGCCCTTCAGTTCCATGGCGAGCTGTTTGCCTGACTTCAGGCCATTTCTGTTCCTCACAGTCCCTTTCTCCTCCTCGCCCACCTGCTCCCTCAGGGAATGTTTTCTTCTTGCATACATATATCTAAGAAGATGGAAACGTGCTGATGTGCAAAAATTGTTTGAGTTTGTTTTAGTTTATCAATTTTGACAATACCAAACTGCATATCATAATGATTTGGATATGATTGAAATCAACAACTGTACTCATTGCTCCATTCACTAAACCCTCGTCCACATCCACATCGCATTTTAGAATTGCTCTGCAGTTGAGGCAGAGAGTCAATATTCTTTCTTATCCGGCTGTGTTAGATACAGATTTTTCAAGTTGTTTTAGTTGACACATACAGAAAGCTTCTAATTTGTCTTTACAATTGATAGGACTATAGGCTCCTCATTTTAACAGTAATTTGTGAACAGTCTTCAAGGGGAGACAAACACACACGTTGTGATTTTGGTCTGTTAACTGGTGCATCAGTTGAGGACCTGATGTTTCATTTGCGTACAGCTCATTTAAAAGTCTATTATTAAATCTATATACAAATTAGTGAGGTACCAAATTGACTTAATGGTATGAATCAAAACACAGGGCACCACTATTCAAAAAGGTATTTTTACATTTTTTACAAAGGGGAAAGAATTCACATTGCAGACAACACTATAAAGAGTAACCAGACACTGTCCCATTACTGACTGAAAGCCACAGAAGAGAATCCAAAACTGCCATGAAGGGTAAGCAATGTTTGACTTTCCTTAGTGAGAGTGAATTGTCGCTTTACATTGTTATGTGAAATATCACCCTCTTTGCATATACCTCCACCAATGAATCCATGAGTCTCCAGTGGCCCACAAAGTCTAATTGTTCAGTTCCATACCTTCACCAATTCAGAGAATGAAATGAGGCTCTTGCTTTTTTTCCAAGTTCAACTCCTCACTCACAAAAATAATTCTTGATTGGCTAAGGATCCCTGTGGCCACAGACATCCCTAAGTATCCATGGGAATCGTGAGTCCTCCTCACTGCAGGGTGTGAAAATGCATGGCAGAGTCACTGGGTGGCATGTGTGATGTCAGTGAAAAACTGCATGTGTCCACCGACATTGGACGAGGGACCCACAGCTTTCTCTTCTCTTTCTACCAAGATATGTCTAACTAACTCTGATTGGTTGCGTTCAAGCAGCCTCAGGAGCATACACCAATCACATCTACAAATGTTCCATCTAACCTTCTCACCTTAAACCACCCTCTCCCAGCGCGGAGATGGCAACCAGCGGAAGACGACTGCACTCACGCTCCGTGCCTTATTCAAATCACATGAGTCAATGGCTGCTACACAGCACAGCTGTCACATCCATCATTCGGTGAACCATATACCCGCTCAGGACTCAGTGAGCCTCATTCCGAGTATGGCAGTAAGGGATAGCGGCCAGCGGTAACGAGACAGGTGGCGGTGATCCCTTACCGCCATACTCCGAGTTCCCTTTGCGCCCTTAACGCCTGCTTTGAGCAGGTGTTAAAGTTGAGGGCGCAAAGGGGCGTCCAAGCCAATAACGGTGACCGTAATGAACGGTCACCGTTATTTGCATCTTCCGCATTCCCATTGAGCCCTATGGGGGCTCATTTGGGAATGGGGAAGAGCCTTGGTGAATGGGGAATTACCGCCCCGCCAACCTTGGAATGGGGCGGTAATTCCGCCATCCACCAAGGCGCTGCTGGTCCGGGTACGGCGTCAACCAAGGCATTAATAGCGCCATTGGTTAGCGCCGTACTCGGAATGAGGCCCAGTGAATAATAGAAACTTGGAGGTAGTAACTCCCCTGCCACAACCATCTCTTCTTTTTTGGCAATTTACATGCCTGCTTTTTTTCCACACAAGAGTGTACCTTAGTACATCATTGTCTACGATAGAGAACCCAGGATTTGGATCTACTAATTTCCACACGTCCTAATGAAGTCCTGCACACACGAGCTCCATTGAACAGCTCTACTCTGGGCCGAAATACCATAGCGTCAACGGTTTCATTACCATCTCAGTGTTGACACCACACATTGTCACTTATTTGTCATGTTCACTGAAATGTATTCTGTGTCCACAATGTATTTGTCAAAACACAATATGCCGTCGAATGAAAGCAAAACTTGTTATGTACTCACCAAAATCTAGTCCACCTGACTGGGTTGTGCTTACTTGTATCGTACACTTTGTGAAACAAATTCTGAATATCTTTGGGTGCTCTATCCCCACTTTTTTTAATATAAAAAACGTGAATTAAATACATAGAATCAAAAACACTTCCTGTGATTGATTCTCCTTTTTTCAACATGATAAATATGCTACCATGAAACAAATATGAAATGAATGTGTGACCTTTTACCCTGATTCTTTTGATTACCTATACGTACGCCCACCTGGGTTTTTCAGGGCCTAGCCAGGTGCCCTTGTATATTTTGCATTTAACATTTGTTGGGAAAGAATGGGCCTCCCATTAGCCAAGTATAACAGGTTCCATGTGTAACTCGTTATCTAGCTAGGGCATGCCAATTTCGACTGTCAGAAAAGTTGGAGCCAACACCGGAAGCATCAAAAAGTGTTTTAAAGAAAAGATTATCTTTTCCTTGGAGCATAGATGTATTTGAGAGAGCCCATATGCCACCATCATGTTTTACCACTTCCTTAGCTTTAGCAGAATAGATTCTCAGTAGCATATCCATGGGATGCAACATATAAATCCCACCAAACCGAAATATACTCTCTAATGGTTGTGACAATAGAATGGATTGTTTTTCAATATGTTTAGTTCCGTTCAGTCTAGTCGAGAAGGCAAAATACAGTTAGTCATAAATTGTATAAACCTTAATTGACTCTTTACCGACTCATAAAACAGGCAATTTTGTTTGCTTATTTCCCGTTTGGCATGACATAATAGCAGATTTTGACACAAAATTGACAGATCCAGCCCAGTCATGTATTCAGCATAAGAGAAGTGATATTGGTGTTCTTCAGATTAATACTGTACCATTTGCATATGCAAGGACCAGAATATGCGTATGACCTAAACAGGGAGCATCAGCATTACAGCTTGAAAAGTATTGATATCAGCCATACATATAAAGAGAAAATAATAATGGGGCAGACACATAACCCTGTCTTAATCCGGTTTGTGCTGGAAACCTGCGAGTACAATGATCGTCAATGCCCTTGATATCTTTTTTCCACAATCACATTTATTTTTCTAGAATTGCTCAAAGGCAAATGTGGAAATGATCAAGACATGTGTGTCCCCAAACTGAAAAACCCAGGGTAGTGTGAATAAACTAGTCTCTGCATTTCTTTACACTGCTATGTTGAAAATGCCAATATCCATTATGATGCAATAATTGTGTTGTGAAAAGATGGAGTACATCTCAATTATCAAGTGGATAAGCTCTTTTGATGTAGTAATCAGCATCTAGTGTGTCTCTCTTTCTGAAAAGAAACATTGAAAAGGCTCTTTTAAGAGGCACTATTGTTGGTATAGATCATAGAGGATGGATATCTATTATTGGTCATTCCATTCCCAGTAACATGCCTGCCTGTCCAAGAACACTTATGGGAGCATGATATTGATCTGAGAGTGATTTTTATATTCTTTGTAGCACCCCAACAAAGAAAAGGGGACACAGGAGAAGAGGTTTGAACTGGGACAGTTCAAAACAGAATTGTGGGAGGCAGCAGGTCTTGGCTTGCACCTTTGATGCAGCTTTGAGGGCACTCATGAACTGCTCACCCCTGCAGGTGATCTCATCACAATAAATACAGAGCCCTCTTGATCATGAAGGAATGGACCAGCCTACTCCTGTATGGCCTGTGATGTGGAGGCAAGAACCTATGGCCAACAGGGTCAGGCAGAGGTTCAGGAACATAAGGATGTGTAAGAGGTTCTAGAAGGTGTAGTGTGGGAAACCTCCTTCCTTAAAGCGGAAATAGGCACAGCATGGGGTTGGCAGCACATGGAGGTTATGCCAAAAGAGGATTGCCCTAGTTTTCCATGATGGAGTGTGATTGCACACTCATTACAGTGCACTTGGACAGCCCAGGTTTCTGGCCCTTCCTCCATGGTGGAGCATCCCAGCAACATCTTCCACTACTTCCTCTTCTTCATGTTCCTCTTCCTGATTATCTGCTAAACTGCGCCTTTCCTGCCCTCCACTGCATCCTCCACGTGGTGGCAGTTGTGGTGATGTCACCGGGGAGTAGTGGTGGCATTACAGCTGCCATCTTATATTGATTGGTCCTAGAGAGGAAAGGAAACCTGCGGGTGCTGAAGCACTGTAGCAGAGGAAGGCAGTGAATGGATGAGTGGCCTGACAGTGCATTGTCAATGGACTCGATGCTCTGTCTGCAGATACTGAAGGCTGAACAAAGGCAAGAAAATGTGAAGAAAGTGAAGGGAACCTTTGTGGAACCTGTGGAGAGGATGATATTCTAAAATGAATTTGGTAGCAGGACAGTAAATCACTTTATACGTGTCTGCGGACTCAGAGAGCCAATCACAGACAGCATGGTCCTGCCAGACAGCCATGGTGTGCGTTATGACATCCGTAGCCATCCGTAGCCATCTTCGAATAAGTCGCAATGTCCGCAGGCATAAGAGCGGATGTGATGAAGTCATCAGTATTGCAAACAAGTTATTAGGACCGCGAATGTCAGTGCAGCCGTTATGATGTCAGCAGGACCATGTCAGTCTGACCGTGGTACTGCAATTCCATTTACAGCAAAAGTAAGCCATGGGATTGGAGGTGTTGGCACCTGACCGTGAAGAGATCAAAACACGCTTCTTACATATATATATATCTATATATGTATATACATTTCTTATTTTTTAATGAAAAAAAACTTTGTTAAAGGGACGTTATGGTTAAGTTGCACTAGTAAAAACCTATGAAATTCAATGATAAAATGTAGTTAAGGGGACGTTACGGTTCAGTTGCACTAATAAAAACCTATGAAATTCAATGGAAAAACAACTTTGTTACAGGGACGTTAGGGTTACAGGTAAAACCGAAAAACCGCAGAAATTCTCCAGTTATGGAAGCTAAACAACCATAATATATATGTATATATATGTATATATTTAGTGAAGCAGATGATTAGCCAACAAATTGCGCTCTGCCTCATTACTGAGCTGGTGCTACCGGGCTAGAGCAGGCTACACTCAATATATGTTAAACAGAAGGGTAAAGGTGCTGGGGAGGAGAAAGCTCTCCCACAAACACCTACCAAAAAATGCCCAAGCACACAAGACTTCAAATTGTGTTCAAAATTTCATTGTATTTATCCAAAAAGAGTGAACATAGTATAAAAAGCATACATAACAATACCTAAGCAGACCAGGTGTCATGCAGCACTCACCCACAGCGGGTGGAAAACGCCACGCGTTCCACTCGACTCGCGAGCTTCCTCAGGCTAGTATGATTCCAAACGTTTGTTTCCTTGTGTTTTTATACCCTTGCACTGAAGGTGATTGGGTCTGCACAGCTGTGCAGCTTACATAACGTAAAAAAAGTTGACATTTACATAACATGAAAAAAAACCTTAACAGTTAATTGTTTAGAACTCTATGGTTCTGATTGCAAAAAATCTGCCATTGTTCAGTGTGTAAATACATAGTTGCCCACATTTGTGAGTTGCCTAATTCCCCATTACTATACTGGGTGTATGCCAGCTGACGATAAGCCATAACAGCCCTTCACCTTCACTTGCTTTACACTGTTAAAAAAAGTGACCACAAGTAAAAGCGCTAGTGCGCCTATTTAATTTGATGCGCCACCGTGATAGAAAAAATGTCTTCACGGTGCTGCTCTCTTCCCGCTAGTGGCATAAAATGCCCTGAAACGAACGTGTGCTGCTACTGCCCTGAAACCACAGTGCCCGCTTCCGTATAGTAAAATAAGCCTTCAAGTGAAAGCCCTCTATATATGCACACTATAAATGCAACATGGCAATACCAGTGTATGGCCATATAAAAACAACAATGGTGTTCACTACACGGGGCGAGCATCTGTGGTATAGACAGTCTGATTCTCAATGACAAATTAAAACAATATCACGATTGGTGAAAAGTCACCATATCGAACAAAGTGACTAATGCATTAAAATACAATATAAGACAAAAGCTGAAACCTGAGTTCCTATTCAGTGCAAAAGTATGGCTGTAAAACATCCAGATATCCATAAATTTAAATGAGTATCGAAGTGTGTTGATTCATATAATACACACAGCCAATAAGAGGGAGGGTCTACCTAGATCGGTATCATACCTATAGACAATAGTTTGTAAACTTGTGATAATCATATATGCAGAATGGATGGACATATCAAGGTGTGTTGGTTAATATAGATTAGCACCTGGATATCAATGTTTAATTCCTCATTCATATAGGAACACATACATCTCTGAGTCTATATTTAGACCATTGGTTTTCAGAGTATCATATTTGCATATGAGCTTGGCTTCTAGTTGACGTAACTTGAGTTCTCTATTGCCAAGTCTTTTATGTTGTGGTATATGGGCTAGTCCCTGGAAACTCATTTCTTTTACATTATTGCTGTGTTGTTCAGCAAAATGTGTTGCCAGTGGATAGGTTTGATCTCCATTTTTTATAGCCCTATAATGTTGCAAGATGCGCAGTTTGAGCGGGCCTATTGTGGATATATATTATTTGCAATGGTGAGAAGAAAGATTGACTTCGGAGTTAAACCTGTGTTTATAAGCTTCCAGTGTCTAGTAAATATATGTGCAAAACAAATGCTATGAATCCAGAATGCACAGTCATTATTAAGTTCAATTCATTTTTTTACATAATTGCTATACATCATTAGAAATAAACTAGATTTCCTTAAAAAATGAAATTAACTAACATTTCTTTAAATGGCTTCGTGCCCGTGCGTTCACCAAAGAAAGATGTTTTGAATAGAAATGTTTTGTTATACTACATTGCATTTTGACAGACTTACAAATTGTTTAATTCTTTGGAACATAAAATACATATTTATTAACCAACTGCATAATCTTCCTCTTGTGTAAGGGAAATACTGCTGCTGCCAGTCAGAAATGTTGGTTATCTCTAAAAGAAAACACGTACACTACTGGAATATACCTTAATGCATTATTTATGTATTTGTCAGATAATTCTTTTTATTTCTGTGAAAAAAATTCAGTCAAGACAGAGTTAAGCTAGACTGTCCTATTATAACAAAAATCATGAAATCTGGTTGCTGTGGAAAGCGATGAGGATTTTACCTCAAGGTTCACGCTGTAGTTGCCAACCCTGATGTTATTTTTGATCTGCTTGTTGATGCTGGCTGTTCTCATGTATGTGCTCATGGACTTAGCAATGGGGTGGACTCAGAGTTTGGATTCTCATCACTTCCCACATTCGTTGAATTTTATGTTTATTTTAGATACATAGGGCCATCTTAACTCTGCCTTAACTAACATTTCAAGGGTTATGTTATGCTATTTCTTGCCCAGAACACATTAGCCAAGGAATTTGGCCACTGTGTGTTCATTTGGTTGCATTTGGTCTCTGCAACAATAACAATAAAATCATGTGGCCCACTGGCCACAGCCTATGGCCGTGTCTCACATCCGCCTCAGTAGTAAATTACCAGGTCCCACTGGTAATGCCCCTGGGCCATGGCCACTGTCCACATTGCAACAATAAGAATACAATACTGTTACCTACTGGCCTTGGCCTATGGTTGTGACGCACATGCCCCTCAGTAGTAAATAAACATGTCCCACTGGCAACAGCCTTTGACTGTGGCCCACGTCCATGTTGCAAAAGGTAGGTTAAAATACCATGGCCCACGAGCTATGGCCAGTGGCCATGGCCTACTATACTGGCCCAATCCCCCTCACTAATAAATCACCAGGTCCCACCGGCCATAGCCTCCGCCACTGTCCACATTGCCACAATTTGGCTCTAAGCCCATAGGCCAAGGGCCCCCTTTTTACCTTCCTTTATTCCCGTGATCTTTTCCCTTTTGAAATTTCTTGCTGAACAATAACCGCGATCACCATGGTGCTGCCTTGTATTGCAGAAATAATTGTTCCCATTCATAGTGAAGTTTTTATGATTACTGCAGTAATGCAGTAATGCGCTAACGCTTGAAAAATAAAAGATGATCCACTGTCACTCAAAATGTGCACCCCTCCTACTTTTTATTTTCCCCCCAACTTTCCCACATTGTATAAATCCCTCCTGACCCTCTTCATTTGTTCTCTTTCCCCTCTTCATTCCTACACTTTTTTTAATGAGTGCACCTTGCAATTTTTCCCATTGGAGTCCTGCTTGATTCCTGGGAATAAAATAAACAAGCATTGGCAATGCCAACACTTTTGGCTTTTGTGCAGGCATGGGAACAGTGGTGTAACACAAAATTTATGGGCCCCCTGTGAGCCTTGCTGATCCCCCCACCCCCAACTCGGCAACAAATCACGGGTCGCGCCACACTCTGGGATGGCCTAGACTACCACGCTTGCGCAATACGCACGGACGTGCTGCTGCAGCGGTACGCCACACACTGCACTAGGAGAAAGATATAAATATGTATTTTAAAGCATTATACAGCACACTTTCTGAGGAAAATTGGCTAGAAGGCCAGAGCGTTCGCAATTGTTTTGTAGGGTAACACCAATCCAAAAATCCAATACATGCAAGTCACCAACAGTGTACAGGAACATTAATGCTTTAATATTATAATGCTTTGCTATCAAAAATGCCATGCCACAACGAAAACGTGTCCAACTGGTTGCCCAATGTAGACCAGTCTAGACACATAATATATTACAGTAAAGCATGCATACCAGGCCACATTTAGACATACCTAGACTGGTTGCACCAAAATGGCAGTCGAAGCAATAACACTTATAATGGTTATTTTATCACAGATGCTCAGAAAAATATACAATGTTTCAGTAAGAAATGGCTAGACTGGCAGCGCCCAAATGCCATTCTAGCCAGGTAATTACTTAGCAGGATTGCTTTATCAGAAATGCCAAGTTAAAAAAAGTCAAATCAAACTAAGAAATGATTAGACTGGATGCACCAAATGCTCTCTAGCCACTAATACCACATATCATGCCTGCTTAGCCTGGACATGGATGATCATTACAATTTGTTGCACAATAACCCCTGTCCCACCCCACCCGTCCACGCCTCACCTCTCCCTATCACCCCCTACTCCAACCCCCAAAATAAGCTTCTCTATCCAGAATTACCTCCACATCCCTTTTCCTAGCCCCAGGCTTACATATGAGGCTCCGTGTCTCATAGGTAAGTACTGAGATGAGGAAGAATGGGACTAGGATTAATGAAGATTAGAGGTAACTAATCCATGTACCTCTACCTCATCCCAGTACTTGTGTATGAGTCAAAGTGCCTCATACATAGGTTCTGGGACGAGGAAGAATAGGGCTATGAGTAATGAAGATTACCATTAAGTAACCAAGGGATTGAACACAAGTAGTGGCACAACACCATTGAGTTGATTGAGCTTCATCCCCCACATCCCCAACCCACCCCCTTGAAATGTAGGGCTATGTTGACTCGACCTGGCAGACCTACAGAGCCGTTGACAGACAGAACAGGACACAGATGTTCAACAGCACCTGGGTTTCACTGTTAACAAAGGTCCAGCAATTGCTAACATAAAGCATTTCACTGTTACTACCTGCATTTAAATGCATAATTCTTTAAGAAATTGAAATCTTGATGTGGGTTTAGTACTTGCATGCCAGTGAAGTGATTGGAAGGGTAGAGAGGGGACAGGAGACTGATAATTCTCACAGCAGTCCATAAGTGGGTGCTTTCAAACGCAAAGGAGAGAGTTAACTGCTTGTAACATTAAAGCTGCACTAGAATAGTCTCATTAGACTGCATAAAGAACTTAGATGCCCCACACAAATAAGTTTGCCCGTCACCCACTGCCTGTGAAGTTAGCACCTTTCCCAACATTTGACGGGTTAGCACCCCAACCCACGAAATTTAGGTTTTGTTGTGACCCTGAACACAAGCACACACACCATTCACCATACACACACATGCAAACCCAGCCACCCATACATTTAAGTGGGTACCCATTCACCATACAGGCACACCCAGGCAGCCACCCACCCATTTAAGTGGGTACCCATTCACCATACAGGCACACCGAGGCAGCCACCCATACATTTAAGTGTGCACCCTTTACCCATACAGGTACACACACACCCAGACACCCAAAAATGTAATTATGCACCCTTTCACCATACACTCACACAGGCAGCCACCTATACATTTAAGTGTGCACCCTTTCACCACACCATACACTCACACAGGCAGCCAACTATACATTTAAGTGTGCACCCTTTCACCACACCATACACTCACACAGGCAGGCAACTATACATTTAAGTGTGCACCCTTTCACCATACACTCACAAAGGCAGCCACCTATGCATTTAAGTGTGCACCCTTTCGCCGTACACACACACACGCATGTGTCATGGGGTTGAGGGGAGCCCTATTACTTAAAAAAGAAATAGTTTCTTTTTGAAGTCACTCTGACTTCATAAAGAATTAATTTCCGTTAAGGACCAAACCATAATGGAAAAAATATCTTTATGAAGGCAAAGTGACTGCAGAAAGAAACTATTTCTTTTTGAAGTCATAGAGCTCCCCCAACCCATTACATGGAGGCCTCCAGCCTAGAGACTTCCATGTCACGGTTGGGGGGAACCCTCGGACCTCAAAAAGAAATTGTTTCTTTTTGTAGTCAATCTGCATTCATAAAGAAATTATTTCTGTTACGCTGTAACTCTGCCTTCATAAAGAAATTATTTCTGTTGCGCTGTTATACTTTACAATTTGAAACAACAGAATCAAGAGGAAGATGCACAGACTAACCATGAAAATACAGTATCTGGATATGTCGAAGAAAGATTTAAAAAATAAAAACATCTATTAATCAATTATGTGAGGAATCAAGAGAAATGGAAAATCAACAAATTCAATTATGTACAGATATAAAAAACTATTTTATAAGAACATTTGACTACACTCAATCAAGTACAGAGGACATTAGTGATAAAAGATTTGATAAAGTTAGTATTCCTCCTTCAGACAATGGAGAATACAAGAGCTTTAGGAATAATGATAGAGGAAAACAGTGAAAAATATAAGGAATGCAAGAAGGACGAGCTGGGAGCGGGGAATGAGGGTATGGGTGATCTGAGTGTATTATTTCTGGAGGTAGAACATAGTGAGAAACATAAAGTACAGAAGGATGGGAACCAGGAACAGGAGAGCATTTTATAGGAACCTACTGGAAATAAAGATAATCATTGTAGCAGAATGGGTGATCCAAAATCCTCTTATGGGTCAAAGAAACGAACAAGACAAAATCGAAATAACAAAAAAGCCTCTAGAAGTAGGGGGGCCACAGTCAAAGTTTGAAAGAATAAGTGTGTAAAAAGGAATAGTGTGGCATTGGCAGAAATTGCTCCTACAGATGTTGAATGTGTGGAAGTAGGAAATAGGTTCGAAATCACTGAAATTCAAAAGTAAATGTATGAAGAAAATACCCCCTCCCCCTAAAAAAGAAGGGGTTTAGAAAAGTGGCTGAAAGTGAAAATTCATGGACCTGAACTGTTGGAATTGGAAGATGAGAATGATATGGAAATTGAAGTGAGAAGTCTAAATATCTCCATTAAGAAAACAGTATAGTTTCTTAAAATTAGGGAAAAAGATATATATAACAGAAATGGAAAGATTGGCCATGAGCGGAAGTAATATAAAAGCTAGAATTAGCACGCTCAATAGCCAAAGAAATAATGAGCTTGAAAATTGTAATCTGGGTAGAAGTATTACAATTATTGAGAAGGCTACTACAGAGGAGAATCCCTATATGAACCGGACCTGGTTATTAAACCAACTTCTTAATATCTCCCAACTACACAATATTAAATCAACGGATATGGAAAGAGTCATATTGCCTGAATCCGGTAGCTGGGAAAACTGGGCAATAGTACAATTTATATCTGCGGTTGTTGTAGACCTAATTCGGGAACATTCAAAAAGTATATGGGGTAAAGAATTTGAGATCATAATATTTAACAATATTACTAATATCGAAGTAAAGGAAAATAAATCCGAGACTCTGAAGAATCAAAGAGCAGGGATGACTTTAGGGAGAGATCTAATGGATATATGGATCCCAGATAGAACCTATTTCCTGGATTACTGAGATGAGTAAGATGTAAATGCACCCACCTTACTATCATGGAATAGTAGGGGATTTAATTCCCTACTACATATAGATGGCATAAAACGATTGAAGGAAAGTGATGTGTTTGCCCTCCAAGAAATGTGGGTGAGTAGAGAAATGTTATTGGAGGGATATAACATAGGGAATAAAACTGACATTCGTTGTCAAAAGGGGCACCTTAATTGGGGCTCATGTATAGGGGTTAAAAATCATATCCCCTACAGAGTGTATGATCAATTTGGGAATCCTCCCTTTGGCACGTAATAGGGAATGTGAGCTGGTTTGGGGAGATGCTTCTGATTAACATTTATTCGCGTCTGGGACGGGGGAATATGTTAGACATAGGAAATATTATAAATAATACTATAGAAGGATGGCTACTGGAATCCCCTGATTCAGAAATATGTATTGTTGGGGATTTCAACGCTTATTGTGATGTAGCTAAAATGGAATTGGAGATGGATAAATGGAAGGAGCTCTGGGATGACTCCTTAGACATCATGCCCTCTGAGATGGGGAAATGTGGTCCCAATAGGAAACATCAAAAACAGATAGTGCATGGGATTACATGGTTGAAACTTCTCCTAATCAGCGGGCTGGAGTATTTGGAGCCTGATAAGGGGGAGATAAGGAAGAATACCTGGACAAATGGAAAAGTAGGTTATCGCCTGTACTACATGTTTGTCAGTAAAAGATTAAGAAATTCTATGATCTCATTTAAACATATATCCACACCTCTTAGTGATCACAAAGCATTGAAGGGAAAATTTGCAAAAATAACCCACCGAAGATGGGATATAGGAAAGGAAATGGACATACAGATTGCTATGGGAAGAAATAGGATTATGTGGTCTGAAAAGAACTTAGAAACATTTGATAGAATGTTTGACATACTGCCCATAGATGGACATGACATGGCACTAAACGGCCTTAAGTTGTTTGGAAACCTATTGGGTATCAGGGGCACCGAGTACGGGGGGGGGGCTCTGGGGCCCAGGCACCCCCCGGCAAAATCAAGTCAGGGCTGAGCCCCCCCCAGGCCAGAGAGAAGTGATGCATTATCGATGGCCCTTTCCATCAATACTGCATCACTCCTCTCCAGCCGGGTAAAAGTGCGAAAATGTCCAATTAAGCCCTCCCTTCCAGGACTCATATTGGTTTATGGTCCTGGAGGGGAGGGTTTAGGGGCTACCGGAATCTTCTGTGTTTTGCTTCCGGTTCGCCCGTGATTAAGGCAGGAGCGGCAGGAGCGGCAGGAGCAGCAGACACTATTCCAGCCAGCGTAGCAGAGAGCAGCACGTTCGTCGGAAAACAGCAGGTAAGTTTTTTATTTTCTTTTTTCATTTGCCATTTTCAAAATGCCTCACGCCTGTCTCGCCAGTCTGCTAGAATCTGTATTTTCGAAATAATTCATTTGATTTTATTCGGCAGTGCAGAGTCAGCGCCAGCGTTTGTCTTTTCCTCTGGCATGCCATCTGTTGGGACTGTGACTCTTACATCTTTTAAAAATGCATCTCACCTCGTGGGGATTAGTGATAGTGTGTGTTTGGGGGGGTTGGGGGGGGCATGAAAGCATCGTGTAGTTATGGGGTCACCTTGACCCAAGACCTATCTGTCCCAATGTAAAGTGACACTTCCTACAATCACCACTCCCAACCCGCCCCTCCCCCCACCCCCCCAAACAGAAGACACGACCAAGTGAAAGTGCAACCCACCAAGGGATGCACAGAGCTAGTCTGGTCAGGTTCCCTGCAGCACCACCAGAGAAACCAGCTGGCAGGGTCAAGGGTGGCAGGCCAGCAGCTCTGAGCAGGCTTGGCAAACTCCCTGCCATCCTGCCTCCCTGAGCCAAGCTAGTCCTCCGGATTTCTCACATTTATGCTTGACATCCCCAGCTCAAGAGTGGTGGTAGACTCACCAGTGGTGATCCCAGCCCATGCCATGTGGAGGGAGAGAGGTGTAGGGTAACCTCTGGGCTGGAAGTGGCAGCTTCTTGCACTGGATTTAGATTAGACGAATCCTGGCCCAGCAGAAGCTGGGGCTTTGCCTCTAATTAAGCAGGAAGTCATGGCTCCCTTCTGCCAAGTTCTGCACCAAGGGGCCAATGTTTAGAGAAGTCAATATGCAGGGATTTGTGGCATGTTCATGCCAGACCTGGAACTATTGATGGGCAAGTCCCCTGAGCAACAGTTATTTATTTATTGTGTTTATGTATTTATTGTGCATTTGTAAGGCACTTCAACGTCAATAATGTGAGTTTCAAAGCACCCACAGGGCAAAGGGGAGGGAACATGGGAGCAAAGGTATAGAACAGACTGATGAGCAGGCCAGTGGTGGTCCTACCAGGCCTTGGCACATTCAGAAAGTGCAAGTGTAGAGATAGAGAGCAGGGAGAGGGAAGGGTAGAAGTGCTGGGAATTCCACAGAGGGAAGTGCCAGGGGGTGAGTTGAGTGCAGCAGTAAGTGCTTGGCAGAGATCACTTGTGACAGAGTGATCACCTGCCAATAATGAGTGCTGACCTGTGAGAACACAAGCCAGTGTGTGCCCGAAGGCAAGTGCTGGGATAGGGCGGACGGCTCAGGGAGAATGGGCGGAAAGGCCAGGACCCAGAAGGGCACATAAGGTCCCAAGCCACCAATCTCAGCGACTGTGGGCTATTAGTAAGAGTAAGAGGGGGAGGAGGAGGAAAAGAGGAAAGTCTTTTGGAGCTTCCGGAATATGAGGCGATTCGGCTCAAGACAGAGAGGAAGGGGAGGCTGTTCCAGAGGAGGGAGCCAGCCGAGGAGAGAGATCTGCACCCGCTCGCTGCTTAGAGAAGTGCTTGTTACACAGAGAGTTACAGCAGGAGGAGAGGAATCTAAGGGTCTGGAAGTAAAGTATTTAGTGAGTGCAAGTTCTAGATAGATTGGACCACAGCCCCAGACAGCCTTATGGATGATGCAGAGGGATTTGAATTTGATCCTTGCAGCAACCGGGAGCCAGTGGAGAGATTTTAGGGCTGGAAAGATATGGTCCCTGGGTTTTAGGCCAAGAATAAGTCTTGCAGTCCTATTCTGGACAAGCTGGATGGGGCGGAGAGAGGAAGAGGGTAGATAAAGGAAGAGGCTGTTGCAATAGTCCAACCTTGAGGGTATCAGAGCTCTAGAAACATTCCTCTTCTGAGGAAAAGTGAGGAAAGGAAGGATACCTATGAGGAGGTGGAGTTGAAAGTGGGCCTCCCTGGCAAAGTCCAAGATAAGAGACAGGAAAGAGAGAGAGGAGTCTAAGATGACTCCAAGGTTTCTGGTTTCAGACAAACAGGGTGGCCAGAGTGAAGTGAAGAAAGAGGGAGTGTGAGTCCCAAAAGGAAGGATCTCAGTCTTGCTGCCATTGAGGCAGAGATCGTTGGAAGCACAGCAGGACTGTATGGCAGATAGACAGTCAGGAATTGTAGAGGAAGTGGGGCGAGCATCAGAGGGAAGTTTGAAGAAGAGTTGGGTGTCATCTGCATAACACTGGAAGTGAGGGGATAAGGTGGTGGTAAGGTGTGCGAGCGGAGCAAGATAGACGTTAAAGAGCCAGGGTGAGAGGTTGGAGCCCTGGGGGACACCACAGGTGGAGAATGAAGGTAGGAGAGGAGAAAGAGCCCAGGATGACCTGGGAGGGACGGTCAGTGAGGAAGGAGGTCAGCCAGTCCAGTGCCCACTCTGAGATACCAAGGGTATCATGGAGCCGTTTTATGAGGATGGAGTGGTTGACCGTATCAAATGCAGAGGAAAGATCGAGTAGAATGCGGACAGAGGGAGAGTTAGTGACAAGAAATGTCAGCAGTTCTTCACAGGTGTTCAGAAAAGCAGTTTCCGTACCTCTGGATGCTCGGAGTCCAGATTAATGGTCATTTAGGCAACCAACAAGCTCAGGGTGCTGGCCAATTGGCAGAGAACCGGCTTCTCCAGAGGTTTCCCAAGGAAGGGAGTGATAGAGATGGGATGGTAGTTAGACGGACATGAGGAGTCGGCGGAAAGGCTTTTTCAGGAGGTGCACACAAGAGAGTGCTTGAGGGAAGAGGGGTAGACCCAGTAGCAAGAGAGTGGTTACATAAATCAGTAAGAGCAGGTTTCAGGGCATTCAGATTAATTTTTGAGGGCAGCACATGTATTGCATTTAGATGAACGTTTAGGGTAGCCAATGTATTTGGTTTAGATGATTTCTTTAGGGAAGGGAATGCATTGCATTTAGATGGATTTTGAGAGTAGCCAATGCATTGCTTTTAAATGAATTTGTGAGGGTAGCCAATTCATTGCATTTAAATGAATTTGTGAGGGTAGCCAATGTATTGCATTTAGATGAATTTTGAAGGTACCTAATGCGTTGCATTTAGATGATTGTTTGAGGATAGCCAATGTATTTCGTTTAGATGATTTCTTTAGGGCAGCCAATGTATTGTATGTAAATGAATTTTGAGGGTAGCCAATGCATTGCAATTAGATGATTGTTTAAGGGTAGCCAATGTATTGCATTTAAATGAATTTTGAAGGTAGCCAATGCAATGCATTCGGCGCATCAAACCCTACCTGTGAGCTACAATGGGACAAGCTCGATTAAATGCTGTTGCTTTGCTACATGGGCACAAAGATGAAGCTGCCCATCTGGATGTTGAGGCCATTGCAGATGAATTTATTCAACAAACTGTTGTCCATAAAAATACATTTAGCCTGGGGAAGGTGCTGCAATGAAAACCGTTCACCTGTTCTCCTGGCTGGCCAATCTACAGCAGCACTATTGTAAGTTTGAATTTTTGATGTTTTACTGAACTATGGCACCACACACGTCTTGCTTGGTAGTTTTTAATCGGGAAACGTCTTTACTTCTCGTTTCCCTTGAATTGGAAACTTTTTTTTGTGGTGGTAGTGGTACTCCACCTTGCAGCTGCACCTTCTGTTTAGCACGCATTTCATTCTCCCATCCTAGTTGTGTAGCTCTGCCTTTTGAGGGAGGGCTACTACAACCTGGATGATTATAGAGGGGTGGAGTAGGGGCAGTGATGGCTTACTGGAATGCAACTCGAAGGCTTAAATCTCCTTCTTACTTGAGTTTGGTATATGCAGTACATGCTAGCCAATGTTTCCACTGTTCTGCGCAGCACGCAACATCACCCCCTCACGCGCCGTTGCACCACGTTGGCGACTACATGCAAATTTGCGGTCATATAACTGCCAGTGATGTCACTTCCTGTATTTGGGCCCTGCCCGGGAAATTCATAAGTCGGCTCCCCTGTTGGGTATGATCCAAAAAGAGAATTGTAGGTTGAGTGTTAAACAAAAACATGGGGAAAACCATGTAAATAAATATGATTACCAGATCCATGAAAGGAAAAAAGAGATGAAGAAGAAAATTGAGAATCTTAAATGGATTTACGGGGTAAAAGAAGAGGAGAAATTGCAAAAAAAAAAAATAAGAAACATCAAAACTAGATATAAAAATTGGCTCACGTCACAAAAACATAATATTAATGATGCAAATTGGAGGAGTATATATGTGCTGTGTAAAACACATGATTCCAAGAAATGTTGGTATATGTACCCACAATATTTGCTGGGAGATTGTAATAGAGAAAACAACGAAGTGGGACAGGATAATTAGGAAAAGTATATTTTCAAACTTTTTTATATAGAAAATAGGATAGACGACATATATAAAAATAGTTGGGAAAATAGGAGTCCGAATTTCCCTCATGAACTCTTAGACATACTTGCAATAATAAATAAAATGAAGGCCTCCAGAACCCCGGGACCAGACGGGCTGGCAAATATTGTAATTCAACACAACCCAAGAAAATGGGCAGTGTTACTTTTCCAAATATTTACTGACATATGGGAGAAGGGCATTATCCCGGACAGCTAGCACAAAGCTGTAGTTGTACCAATTTTTTAAAAAGGGGATAGAAAGACCCCCGACAACTATCACCTATTAGCAATGGCTGATAGTAGTTGTAAAATGCTCTGTTCATTGTTAGTGGGTAGTATAAATAAATGGAAGAAAGAGAAGGGTTTACTCCCTATCCAACAAACAGGGTTCAGAAAAGACCATAGTACATTGGACAACTTAGTCATGCTTAATCACATTATCTCCGACACCATGGATAAAAAGGGCACAGGACTCGACGTGTGCTGTATTGATTACTCTAAGGCATTTGACAGTGTTGATAGAGACAAACCTTGGAATAAACTGATGGATAGAAAATGATGTCCTAGAATTCTAAATTTGTTCAAAGAAATGTATAGAGATACAACTGTTGTCATTACCCTATGCAAAGGGGATAGAATTTCCCCAGAAATTAAAACTAATATGGGCCTTAAACAGGGCTGTGAGACATCACCAGTGTTATATAATCTCTACGTGTCGGACCTATGGGATAGATGTGTTAACATAAATAACTTCCCACCAAAAGTTATGCTATAATCGTTCTCAAGTGTTTTCAGGTGTCTTTCGGTTATGTCTAGGTTTGATCTGACCTCCCTAAGGAGACCAGTAGTTTTAGACATTAGTTTGCCCCTCACTCAGACCTTGAACGTTTCCCACACGGTGGCCCATGTACCCACTGACCCTGTATTCAATTGAAAGAATTCCTCCATTTCAAATGTAGTGTTTCTACAACATTAGAGTCCTTCAGGATGTTTGGGGGCATTCTCCAACGCCAAGTTGGTCTTTTTATGTTCTGAAAGGATATCTCGAGTGTAACTGGGGAGTGATCCGAGAGCGTGCGAGCGAGAATTTCACAGCTCACTACAGAGCTCAGTAGGGTGGTGGGTATAAACCAGTAATCTATCCTGGATTCTGTATCGTGCACAGAGGAGTAGAAAGTATATTGTCGGTCTATGGGATGTGTCCCTCTCCAGGCGTCGGTCAGGGCCAACTCCCGCAGAGTTTGATGTATGGTGGTGGCAGATCTAGTGAGGGTCCTTTGTCTACTAGAAGACCTTTCTAATAGCATGTCTAGGATAGTGTTAAAGTCTCCCCCCCACAGCACCCAAGCATCAGTTGTTGAGCCTATTTCGTCTAGGAGGTGGGTGTACAATTCGGGATTGTCAGTGTTCGGACCAAAGGAGTTGACCAGTATTAGTTTTTCACCTGCCGCCTTACCCCAAGCTACCACAGATCTACCCAAAGAGTCTGTTTTACTTTTTTCGGGCACAAACCCCAAAGAAGGGTGTATTAACGTTAGGACACCTCTGCTCTGTGATGAATATTCAGTATAGAACCTGGTGCTGTCCCATTGTTTCAAAACACTTCATTAGTTCCCCGCAGTGCATGG
The DNA here is from genome assembly GCF_040938575.1 of Ambystoma mexicanum. NCBI lineage: Eukaryota > Metazoa > Chordata > Amphibia > Caudata > Ambystomatidae > Ambystoma > Ambystoma mexicanum. Next base: position 840,768,447 of record NC_090921.1, on the reverse strand, counting down.
GTCTCTTGAAGCATAACTATGTGCGGGCAATGCCTGATGATGTATGTCCCCACTTTGCTGGATTTAGCTCTGTTGTTCAGACCCCATATATTCCAGGATAGCATTTTAAGTGTCACCCCGCTGGGCGCGTGTGCCCTCTGTGCCATTTAAGCAAGTTACGGTTAATCTTGGGGGGGGGGATTGTCACCATGTGTGATCAGCGTGTGATATTGTGATTGCATTTTTTACAGTAACCACAACAACTGGTAACTTCTTCTCAAGGTGCTGAACTGGGGCTCTCAACGTGAATGGCCGAGTAACTGGCCAACAAAACAGTTCCAAGTTCCCTGTACACACCCCCACCCCCACCATCTAGCCCAACTTGATGATTAACCCCATTTACAACTTTGTGGTTCCACTCGTGGAGGGGGACGAGTGCTGCAACTCCGCTTCCGTAGTTGAGTGCATCTCATCCGGCTTACTTTGATAATTGAAAAACAATGTTATCCATGTCTGCTTGTACAAAAGTGTGAGATCAGCGAGAGCAAGGCTGAGCTTAGATGTTGTGTTCGATCAATGAGCAGAGGCGAGGTTTATACTGGCTGCTGTAGGAGGTTTTGATCAAGTTTGTTTCCTCCTGGTGGAAGGGGGATAGTGGATTCCACATAAGCTAATGCAGCGGCAGGAGAGTCAAAGAAGTGCGCACGTCTGCCATGTTGTATGCGTAGCTTTGCTGGAAACAAAAGGGCGTACGGTACCTTTCTCACTCGTAGCTGACGCTGCCGTCGTTGCCATGTCTCAGGGGGCCCTTTTCTCCGGCCAATTTCAAGACAGTGTCTTTGTTCCTGTAATTCAACAACTTCACTAAGACCTTGCGGGGGGGGGGGGGGGCGGTTTGGGCAGAGGAACGAGTGTGCGATGGGCCCGCTTCACCAGAAATTGAGGGGAGAACAAATCAGCACCTAGGAGCGTCTTAAAAAGGGTTTCAATATGGGTTTCCATCAGACCTCTGCAAAAGGATTCTGATAGGCCGACAATGGGTACATTATTTCTTCTTGACCTAGACTCCAAATCATCACACTTATCACGGAGTTTGTTCATTTCACCCTTCAAGAGGGTAATGTCATGAGTGTTTTGGTGAGTCGAGTCTTCGTTTGCACTTATTCTGTTCTCAGCATCTGAGATTTTGGCACTTTCTTTGTCTACCCTGGCTTTGAGGGAGCCTATTGTAGAGACAATGTCGTCCAGTTTGACGTTAATTGCCAAGAAACCATTCTGGACCGTTGTTAGGAGACGGTCAAACTTGGAATCCTCTGCAGTCGAGGGTTCGGCAGGCGACGCCGGATACGAGCTCTCAGGGGGTATTTGTGAGTTTGTGAAGGAATCCATCGGCCCGGTTATCCTGCTTTTAACTATGTTCTTTCCGGGCATAGTGTAGGTGTCCACTTGGTTGTATCGATTGTGGTGAGGGACGTGAATGGCTGCAAGGATAGGAATTCCCTGTGATCCGTGAACAAGGCTCTGCCCACGCTGCCCACCAGGTGGGATGTTCTTCTGTGGCAGCCACTGCAGGTTTCAGGTCCTAGTGTCCCATCTGCCCCAACACTCGGCAAGAAAATGATTAGGAGGCTTTGGGTGATAGAACTGGATGTGCCGGGGGAGATTTGCTAGTCAGCATCCCAGCATGCGTTTCATTAATTTCGCCAAGGTTCTCCGGGTTGAACTATGTCCTCCCGCGTGCCCGAGTGTTATCAGGGTTGAGTTGACTGGGGTGTTGAAGAAATATTCTCACCAGCCGGGCACAGGGATTTGTTGCTCTGTAACTGTGAGGTATGCCGTGGAAGGATGGGTTGGGTGAGATCAGGATGACCAATTTCCAGCGGACTACCAGCGTTCTCAGAGATGGACTGTGTCCTCCCACGTAGTCGTGTATTGTAAGGATTGCTGTGGTGAGAGAAAAGAAGCTCCACTTCGTTTGCTCTGTCTTGAGGATGTGACGCCCTCAGCACATGCGGTGTGTGTAGAAGGTGAGGATCGGTTGTATTCGAGGTTGGGCAGATCCAGGGGTGTTTGCAGATGAAAGACAGTGAAGGGGCCCCTGAGGGACCCTCGAATGTGGAAACAAGGCACAGTCACCACACACAAACTGATATGCCAGACACGAGGTTGTATTCCCAAAAGCTAGGGTTTATTGCAAAGTAAATAGTCTCAGTTGGCCAACTGGTCTCACGCCCCGTGACGTGTGTCTAACAGACCTCGGGAGACACAAAAGAGCGAGACACAAACATCAGTTACATATATACAAAACTAACATCCTAGAATCAGTAGTGGCACATCAAAAACCGCCCCTTGCACATCTCCTTTGTACTGAGCATGATGATTGACAATCGTGATGAGTATGACACCTCAAACATTTGTTTTAGCAACAGTTTGCAATTTTGTAAGGCTGCAGACATAAGTCTTTGTTGAAAAGAACAGAATGCTTCTGTTCTCGCTAGAAAGCTGCATGTGGGGGGGAGAGCCACATTCCAGGCCTTCCTATCTCCTAGTTTCTATTTGGGTCCTGGGTGTCAAAACGCTCTCCAGGACTCTACAGGGCTCGAGAAGGGGGGCTGCAAAGAAGAACATAATTCAAGCAATTTAATGTTCGCTCTGAGTATTTTCACTGCGTTTTCGAGACACACTGGCACCTGCGGGCTGATAAGGATGCCTCGCTGCCCTCTTTCAAGGATAGCGCGTGGGCGGAGACCGGGTATTTCTATCAGGGTTGCTACGTTATGTTTCAGCATATTTCCCTTGGCCTTGCATTGCACACTGGTAAAGCAGAATATCATGTCAGCGAAGCATTTAGAACAGAAAGCAATAAGCAAACGTTAGAGAAAACAAGATGGCGATTTCTGTCACCTTAAAATGGCCGCACTTCGGTCAAGCTTATGATTATGTATTACTAACACTAAGAGCATGAGACGGTTGGTCTTTGGCCAACATAGTACATTTCCCCATGATCGAGGGGTGTCTGTTTTTCTGGATCGACAAACCCTCCTTTTGGCCGTATGCCAAACGTCTCATCCGTACATTGCATCCTCTTCCGGCCACATATCTGTTTCAGATTCTGATTCTGAATCAGGCTCTGAATCTTGCATATTTTTAGTTTCCTCCTCATTGTCACCTATGTCAATGGACATGAATTCTTTGACTGTCTTTGTCTCTTCTCTACCAAGGATACTTGATCTACTAGTGCTCTTTTTCTCTATCATCTCTACACATCCTTTTTCTGGATCGACAACAGTATTAGTTCCTGCGCAGGAGTTGGACAGGTGGAGTGGCTTGTCCCGAGGCTAGTGCACCTGGGGGCCTTTTGGCATTCCTGCCACGGATTACGCTGAGTTTAAGTGCTCCAAGGCAGAGTTTGTGTAGTCCTCCCTTCGATTTACCCAAGGGGGGCTGATGGAGCAGTCTGTGCCCAAGGAGTATTGTGCTCCAACAGTGCTGCCAGCCACGGTCCCATGGGGCTCCACACGCGAGGCGAGTGTTTAATTAGCGCTTAATGTGGGCTTTCTGCGACACAGCAGGAGTTTTTCTCCACTGTCCCCCGCTCACTTATCCGGGACGAGCGAACACAGCGCTCTTATGTAGTTGCCTGTGCCGTTCGTTCACCCCCAGCGTCTGTCAAGGTGAGCCGAGCGCACCATGCACACGCGCCGAGAAGTCTTGCGCTGTCCCGCCCTCGGCCAGCCCGCAGGGGTAAAGTCGGGGCCGCCGGGTTCTAAGATTTGTTTGTTGCCGGCTGCCGAGCGGAGTTTGCGGCCAGCAATATGGTTCTGCACGGTCGGTGCTGCCCAAGGCCGTACAGGGGGTGCAAGATGCCTGCAGTGCCGAAAGGGTGGAGCAGCGCAGGGCGCACACAGCCCGGCAGATGCAGGGAGGCAGTCGGGGCAAGTCCTACCAGAGAGGACACCGTCCTCGATGTACGGATGGAGTGCTTCGTCTGTTGATTCTTGGAGCAGTTTGGATCGACGGCATCTCCCTCCTCCGTCTGCACCGCCCTCCGCAGGGCCCACGTGCCGCCCAGAGCCACATGCTTGCGTTGATCACTCCGGAGCCTCAGAGCGGGCCAGGGCCCCCCGTCCGCAACCTGGTCAGCAACAGGTCCGATTTCACCCGTTGTTTTTACAGGATGAGTAGCTGCTATGGTCAATGCTGCTGTTTATGTAGCTCGAGGAAGGGCAGAAATAGGATACATTTCGTGAAGGATTATACGCCGGAGGGGAGCTCCACTCCTAGGTGGCCATCTTGTTTGCGCAACAGCGCTCCCTCTCCAGCAGAAGGCTTTTAAGGAGGGTGTGCACAAGGGAGTACTTGAGGCTGAGCGAAGTAGAGGGAGAGGATGAGGAGAGAGAGGACAGGATATCCTGGGTTTTAGTAGTGAAGTCAGATGCCAGAGCCGTACAGAGGACCTCAGAGGGAACAGGAGAGGTGGAGACTGCATAAGGATTTTCCAGCTCCTTTCAGATGATTTTAAGGAGTTTGGCTGTGTTGTTAGAGGCCGCAGAGAGGCAGATTTGGATGTGGACTCTCTTCTTGGACAGGACAGAGAGTCTGTAATGCCTTTGGAGCATGCGGCAGGTCAGTTTGTCAAAGGATGCGCCCGAAGCACTCCACTACCTCTCAGCCACCCTGCACTTGCATTTCAGGGCATCAAAGGTCCGAGTCATACCAAGAGTTGCACTTGGAGGTAGACTTCCGGTGGATTCTCATGACAGGGGCAAGTATGTCCAGAGAGTTGAAGATAGAGAGTTGAAGGTTAGAGAGGGCTGTGTCAGAGTGTGAGTCAGCCGCAAGGTATAGGAGGAGCAGAGAAGGTAGCGGCAGAGTCATCCACTGATACATACTTCATGTGCCGAATGGCCGAGAAGGTAGGTGGCAGTGCTGGGGTGGGCTTTGCCTGAGGGACAGAGAGTTTAAGTGAGAGGAAAGCAGAAAGTGGTCTGTCCAAGTTAGGGGAGTGGTGATGGGGTTAGAGAGGAGGATGTCTGAGGAGATGAGAACATCCAAGGTGTGACTGGCAGAGTGTGTCGGACGGGAGAGTAGAATGGAAAGAGAGAGTGTTGCAGAGGTTGCGGAAGATCACACAGGAGGGATTAGAAATATCCAAGTGGATGTTGAGGTCTCCTAGGAGGAGAAGTTGACAGGTAGAGGCAAGGAGAGAAGATGAGAGGTCAGCCCACTCTGAGAGGAAGAGGGCAACTTGGCCAGGTGGCCTGTAGATGGTGGCCACAGTCAGAGAGAGGCCAGGAGAGATAGAGAGCCTGCAGACCAAGCATTCAACGGAGGAGTAGGCATGTGTAGGAATGACAGAAGCAGGGACCCACTCCAGAAATATCAGAGCTACTCTACCTCTGGGTCCGTTGGTTCTGGGTTCGGAGAGTATATTGTAGCCATCAGGGAGCAGAGTGTCAAAACTTGTGACAGAGCTGGTCGTAAACGAAGTCTCTGTGAAAGCGAGGACATCCTAGTCAAGTTCTTTGAGGAGGTGACATGTCAGAGGAGTGTTTGACAGCAGAGCGAGAGTTGAGAGTAGTGACATGGAGCAGGTTTCCACATTTTAAAGTCTTCTGGGGTGGGCAAAGGCTAGAGGTACACACAGCAGAAGTGGTAGAGGTACTCGGGAGTGGGAAGAGGTGGTAGCAGGAGGTGGTATAGTTGCCAGAGAGGGGGAGGAACATGTCAGAGAGGCGGCAGAGGCAGGAAGTGGTGGAGGAGCCAGAGGAGTGCTGGTAGTAGTTGCAGAAGAGGGACAGAAGTTAATAAGACACAGGAGAAGCTAATCGAAAAGGAGGAAATTAGGCTGAGGGTCCTGGACCAAAACAGTGCTATTCAGATAGACCTTTATGATGATCTTGAAGGAGTGACAGGGGCCAAGAGGACCTCCCACCGAGTCTCACCATTAATGGGAGAGGAAGATATAGGAGAGAGAGCCGAGACCATATGAGGGGTCATAGGTCTAGTGAGGGAATGAAAAAGAGGATGTCAGTGAGAGTCTGTCTGGAGGAAGTACTGATGTAGGTATCAACAATGGGGAGGCCTCGATTGGAGACCAGGATGTCCTTCTTGAGCTTCTTCCTTCCAGACTTAGTGAGAGGGATAGGATAGGAGATAGAGTAGCAGTTAAAGAAGATGGGAAAGACGGAAAGGACCATAGAGGGTGCGAGGAGAAAGGTTGTGGGAGGAGAGAGCAAAAGAGAGAAGGAGAGACACAGCCCAATGCCGCACACACAGGAAGTGCAGAAGGGGGCCACACAGTAAGGAACACACAGGAGGAGTGGACAGAAGACACACACACATTACAACAGTATCTCCAGCAGGGTGGGGATCGAGAGAGTGGGAGGGAGCCTAATGGGACACAGTAACCACAATGCAAAACCAGATTTGACTTTCTTAGAGGATCAAAAAAGGCCTAGTTATAAAAACAGCAGCAATGCAAAAAAACACCCAGATTCAACTTTCCCAAAAGAGGGAAAAGGGCCTAGTTAGAAACACGGGAGCCATGCAAAAGCCACCTAGATTCGACTTTCCTAAAAGAGGGGAAAAGGCTTAGTTATAATACAGCAGCAATGAAAAAAAACACCCAGATTCGACTTTCCTAAAAGAGGGGAAAAAGGCCTAGACATAAACAAAGCAGTAATGTGGTGTGATTTTCCTAGAGAAAGGAGGGTGGTTAAACAGATACAATTAACTGAGGTGCTGAAAAGGGTGGTGCAGTAAGCAAATTAGGAATAATTTGAGGGGTTGGTCTGATTACTGGAGTGCAGTAATTGTTGCCCCCTGACCTCACTGCACCTACCTGGTTGGTAGCAGTAGGTTGACTGCTGCAGGCTTCTTGCTTCTCCGGGTGACACCGGCAGACTCAATATGGAGCTGCTTCCACTCGAGCTGTCCTTTGCCTCTGGGTCTTTCGCCAAGGGGGCTGCCAGGCAGGGGCTGCCTGGAAGGCTGATGGATAAGTGCCCAGTTCTCCAGTGGGAGCATGGTGGCTGGGATGGAGGACGGAGGAGGAAACAGGGAAGCGTGGACATGGGGGTAGGGTAGCAGGAAACCAGGTGCAGCGACGCTGAGAAGCATGGCTAAATTAATTAAATTAAGTTTGAGCCCTGGTGGTTACAACAAGCCAGAGCACTCCCCCCAGCCAGGATGTCCCAGAAATGCCATGAACGGAATCCAGAGGGTGCAGACCCTCATAAAGGAACGGGTCTGTTCTCCAATTGGAGCATGGTGGGCTCTAGGGAGGGATGAGGAGGAAACAGGGAAGCATGGACAGGGGGGAGGAGGGACAGGAAACCAGGTGCTGCGGCGCTGAGAAGCACGGCTAAATTAATTCAATACAGTTTGAGACCTGGTGGCTACAACAAGCCAGAGCACTCCCCCCAGCCAGGAGGTCCCAGAAATGGCAGAATGTTGCATTAACACCAACCTCCTCTTCCACATCCCATTACCCCATTATTAATCTGTTACAGTACAACCACCTCCCTCTTCATCATAGTACTCCAAAAGCGAACACTCTCTTCCTTATTCCAGTACCTTAAGAGCAATTAATTACAAAACCCCTGCCTTCCTCTTCCTCATCCCAGTACCTCATTAGTCGTCTATGCCATTCCGACAACCTCCCTCTTCCTCGTGCTCTACCCTACAACTAATATGTTACATTAACCCTAGCTCCCTTTTCCTTATGACAGTACTGTATTAGTAATTTGTTCCATTGCCAGTACCTCCCTCTTCCCACCTCAAAATACTCTAAGACTCAAACCCTTTCTTTCTCATCACAGTACCCCATTAATAACCCATAACCCATTAATAAAATAACCCCCAACTCCCTCTTCCTCATTTCAGTATTGCCTTAGTAATTTATGACATTATCCCCAACTCCATCCTCATCACTCCAATCCGATAATAGCGACCATTTCCATAATCATGGCCCTACTGCCAGCTTCCTCTTCCTCATACCAGTGCCCCAGTAGTAAGTGTTTCCTCTTCTTATGCCACTTTCCATTAGTAATGTTACATTAACCCCAACTTTCTCTTCCCCATCCCTGTTTCCCATTACTATTCTGTTACATTATTACCACCTCCCTCTTCGTCAACGGAGTACTCTGAACCTGAAACCTCTCTATTCCTCAGCTCAGTACCCCAAACGTTATTGATTACATAACCCCAGCCTCCCTCTTCCTCGCCCCATTACCGAATTAGTAGTCTTTGCCATTACCACAACCCCTCGCTTCCTCATGCCACTACACAACTACTTATATGTTATTGTTAAGAAGGATTTCTGAACTCTGTCGAGCAGGGGCAGAAGTTCAGAAGGCCAACCTAGTTTCTTGGAACAGGGTAACCTCTGGACAAGCCAAACCAATCAGGGTAGCTGTGGCAGGCAGTCAAGACTAAGTCTCAGGAGGGGTGAGAGTGACTGAAGGACCTCAATGAGCACACAGAGCAAGGACACTTACAAATTACTACAGACAGGTGTTATATTAAAAATATAAACACATTTATTACAAGGCCTTTGTAACACAGACTATAGCAAAGAATCACAGTAACACTAAGTAAACCAATACATCACACTCAATACAATATATATACAAGACCGGGGGGTCAAAAGGGATGACTGCACGAAATATGTTGACAACCTAGAGTGGACAAAAACAGGCAGTGCAGTTAATCTGTAGACCCAATTCAACATCAGTTATTCACCTAACAGGCAGTCCAAGCCCTAAGAAGAGTGGAGCCTTGTGCTCAATAGTACATGTGTGCCAATACATGCAGTTGTTCCAATGGACAAAGCAGGGTCTCTTTAGGGGTCTCTAGCAGCTCGGGAAGGTGGATAAGGCAATGAAGAATAAGTTCCCACTATTCAAGAAGGACCTCCACTTGAAGGCAGAGGCAGTTCAAGAGTTCGGGATGGATTCGCTATTTCGCAATAGCAGTGGCAGGAGAGGGGCCCCCAGGAGCCACTTGTGCGTAAAGTTGGGCTCTGGCGCTAGGGGCCACCGGTTGGGGTAAAGATTACTCACCGGTCCATGAGGCAAGGAGACCAAACTTCAGCAGGTTATTCCAATTCGGTTGTAGGTTCGACAGTGGCAAAAAGGACGTCTCAGCACCTTTTAGTTCCTGAGATCCAGCGAGGATTCCCAAATGGGACAGTGACGATTTCTCCGCTCCGGGGTGATGAATCGCCCCAGTTTCATTGCAGCAGGCTACAGGGGCAACAGGGTCACTGTAACGCTCACCTGGTATCCATGGGGACATCACTCAGCCTGTTCTGACCTCTTACGACCTCGAACCCTTCCCTGGAGGCTATTCGACTGGAGACTAGGCCTGAAACACAGGATTGGTAGGGTTTAACTCCCTATTGTCTCTGTGTGCTTGAACCGCTTCTTCCCCGGGGTCCAACCCTTCCCTTTGATCCACAGCTCACCTTGTTTTCTTGGATAGTGTGCTCTCCGTCCTGCTTTCAGCGCAGGGGCGCGTTGATTGATGCAGGCTCGTTGCTGCCTAGTTACTTCACTGGCAAGAGTCCGACAGGTAAGTATAATGAGTCTTTTGAACAGTTCTCTAACTTCGTTCCTTTCCTTCCTTAGATGATGGCCGGCATCCGGGGATGGCGGCGTGCTGCTGAGATGAGTAGCGTTGAAGGTGATTGAGAGTGTGATGCGCAAAGCACCCCTTTCGTATTTGCATTGAATTGAGTTATTTTTCTGTGTCTTTTAGGTGCGGTGACGTTTTCAGCGTGGATACCTGTTATGAAGAACAAATGCGGTGGGTAAGCGTGGTATGCGGCACCTCTAGATGTTTCCACGCTAACCTGGAGTGTCTTTTCCCTTTTGCAGATGGATGAGAAGTTCCGGAGACAGTTCCCCCAGAGCGGCTGGGATTCAGGTAAGCGTTTCAAGCTCGTACAGTATTTAAAAATAAGCAAAGATTTGCAGAATGCTTACTAATGCCTTTTTTCTGTTCTTTTCCCTTTTCCTTAGGAAGCGGCGTGCCGGGATGGGAATGACACTGCCAAAGATGCCCACAGAACAGAAGGAGCGATGAATGATGGGCAGAAGCGCCGCAAGGTAAGGCTGTTCCTAACGGTGTTCTTGTTCTTGCAGGAGCTGAGCGCAGAAGAAAGATGCAGACCTACTGGATACCGATCCGAACACGGTGAGTGTCACGCTGCAGGTGCAGAAAACGCAAAGCATGTTTCTCAGCCTGGGTGTGGCTTAAATAGTCTCTGGGTATCTCAGGTGTCTTTGGCCTGAACCACACCCAAAAGACTAGACCGCACATGCAGTTCTGGGAACCGAAATATGTGGGGGCATCCATCTTGTCCCCATCAATGCACTACAAGTCCAATCCCCAATGTTATCCTATGGGAGTGAGTGAGTCTGGTGCCACAAGTGCCAAGTCTGACTCCAAGTGGGTCTTTGGAGGGACGGAGAGGCCCTTGAGGGCCATGTAGGTGATTGTGGCCTGGCTCCAGCCTGACATCTTGGAGGGCTGGAAACATGAGGGGCTCCCCCCCAAGGCCCCTCTCAAGGTGGCTCTTCTGTCTGGTCCTGGTTTGGTTGGATGGTTTTGATGAAATCGTCTAAGCAAGTGAGGTGCATGGATGTACTCACAAGGCTCCCATGTCCTGTATTGTGGACCATACCTCTTCCAATCTACTAAGTAGTATAATTTGGATCTGACGTACTTTGAATCTAGGTTGTCCTTGACTTCGAATTCTGGCTCCCCGGCGACTACTACTGGCTGCGGTGGCGTTGCTACCCGGGTCCCAGGTTGAACAGGTTTAAAGGAGAGACACGTGGGACACAGGATGAATCTGCATGTTTGACGGCAAAGCTAGTCTGACCATCACAGGATTTATCACAGAGGTGACGGTGAATGGACCCAGGTATCTTGGACAGAAAGTTCGGGCTCCTTTAATGGACATGTGTTTAGACGCCAGCCAGACTTTGTCCACCACTTGGTAGTTGGGGGCCTTTGCTCGGTGTTGATCAGCGAACTTCTTTTAGCGATTCTTAGCTTGAAGAAGGTGTTCAGCTGCCCTTTTAAAGGTTTGAGAAATGGTTGTGCGCAAGGTTTTGACTGCTGGCATTTCCCGAGTTGTAGAAACATCCAACTCAGAAGGACGTGGGTGCCTGCCATACATGGTATAAAAGGGTGTCTGCCCAGTGCTGGTGTGTAGGGAATTATTATAAGCATATTCAGCTATCCATTATAGGTCGAACCAGCTTCTTTCAGCTTGGTGTAACTTGCAACGCAGATACTGCTCGAGCGTCTGATTTGTCCTCTCAGTTTGACCATCCATTTGGGGATGGTAACTGGTGGATAGCCGGATGTCGATCTGGGCCATAGAGCAGCATTTTCTCCAGAAGTTAGATACAAATTGAGTACCTCGGTCTGAGACCAAAACTGAAGGAAACCCATGGAGCCGTACAATGCCTTCAAGAAATACCTTTGCCAGAGTGGAAGCATTTGGGAGCCCCTTAAGAGGAATTAAATGTGCCATTTTTGAAAGTAGGTCCATGACCACAAGAATAGTGTTGAACCCTTGACTGGGTGGTAAGTCAGTAATAAAATCGAGGGACAACGTGTGCCAGGGTGCTGGTGGGATTTCCAATGGTTGTAATAGCCCAGCCGGTTTCTGCTTGGATGACTTGTTTTGAGCACACACTCCACAAGATAGGATGAATTGGATAATGTCTTTACGCCACGTGGGCCACCAATAATTTCGTTTTACTTTGGCTACGGTTTTAGCGATTCCGGGTTGGCCCTCGATCAAGGAATCATGATAACCGGACATGACTTGTTCTCGTAGTTCTTGGTTTGGTAAGAATAAACGATTCCTGAAGTACGGCAACTGATCTTTTATCATGTAATGTTCTCCTTGTGCACTCCACGCTTGTAATTGCTCCGGACTCATCAGGTTTTGGCTTTCTTCATTTAATTCTTTCTGAGTTATGGTTGCTGTGATTCCTAGGAGCTTGTCACTCGGGATGATTGCTATTGTGTCAGGGGTCTGATACCCTTGCTCTTCCACCCCCATACGGGAAAGGGCATCGGCCTTCCCGTTTTTCACCCCTGGTCGAAATGTAATCACGTAGTCATATTCAGCAAAACAAAGAACCCAACGTAGTTGTCGTGAAGATTGGGCCTTTGCTGTTTTTAGGTACTGGAGGTTCCGGTGGTCAGTTATTACAGTGATTGTGTGTCTGGCGCCCAAGAGGTAGTACCGCCATGCCTTAAAGGCTGGCTTAATGGCCAGGAGTTCTTTGTCTGTGATAGCGTAATTGAGTTCAGGGGTGGGAATTTACGCGACCAGAAGGCAACAGGGTGTAACTGGCCCGTTTTGGGGTCCTTTTGTGAGAGGACGGCTCCCATAGCCATGCTTCAGGCGTCCATTTCCACCAGGTATGGGAGATCAGGGCGAGGGTGGCGTAAGATTGGGGCAGATGTGAATCTTGCTTTGAGTTCCTGGAAAGCCTCCTCGGCTTCTGTTGTCTACTGGAATTTTTTGTTGCTTTTCCTTAGTTTTGATGTGATGGGATGCACGATTTGCGAAAATCCTGGGACGAACCGGTGGTAGAAGTTTGAAAAACCCAGCATACTTTGAACCCCCTTGAATGAATTTGGGATGGCCAGTTCAGGATAGCATCTACCTTGTGTACATCCATTCGGATTCCATTCGGGCTGAGAATAAAGCCCAGGAATTCCACCTCAGAGACGTGGAATGAGCACTTTTCGAGCTTGGCGTAGAGCTGGTGTTGACGGAGTTTCTCCAATACGGATTGAACGTGTTTAACGTGGTTCTGCTTTGATGCGGAATATACTAGTATATCGTCGATGTACACTAGAGCACAGACATCAATCAATTCCCGTAGGACATCGTTCATGAAGTATTGAAATGCAGCAGGCGCGTTGCAAAGGCCAAAGGGCATTACTTGATATTCGTACAAGTCGTATTTGGTACGAAAAGCGGTTTTCCATTCGTCCCCCTGTTTTACGCGAACAAGGTGATATGCCCCCCTCAGGTCTAGTTTTGTGTAGATTTGGGCATCTTTGACTTGATCAAGCAATTCAAGGATCAGTGGCAGGGGGTAGCGATTTTTTACGGTAATCTGGTTCAGTGCGCGATAGTCGATGCACGTTCTCAAGTCCCTCTCCTTTTTCGGTACAAAGAATAGAGGACTGGCTGCTGGAGACTTTGAGGGACGGATGAACCCGTTGGCCAGGTATTGGTCAAGATAGGCCTTCAGGTGCTGGTTTTCTGGTTCCGTGAGTGCGTAAATTCGCCCACAAGGGATTTGTGCACTGGGTATCAGGTCGATTTGGCAATTGTATCGTCTATGCGGTGGCAGGGTATTGGCCTGTACTTTCTGAAAGACATCTTGAAAGTCCTGGTATTCACTTGGTAGGGTGCCGGTTGCCAAAGTCGCAAGCGTGGAGGTTCTGGTGTCTATTGGTTGTTTCTCTTAGCGATAACATGTGTGGGCGCAAGTCTCGGGAAAGGCCAATTCTTTTGCTTGCCAATCGATTCGAGGATTGTGAGCTACCAACCATGGCATTCCCAAAATCAACCGGAACTGTGGTGCCTTAATGAGGTCAAAAACGATAGATTCTTGGTGTCCATCCTGGTACAGAAGGGTTAAAGCTGCAGTGCATTGGGATACTGGACCAGAAGCTATTTCCGTGCCATCGACAGTGGTAACAGTGTCAGTGGTTGATTTAGGGTGTAACGGAAGCCCCATCTTTGCCGCAAGATCCTGGTCGATGTAATTCCCAACGGGTCCACTGTCTATGTACGCTCTTAGTGCATGCATCCGAGATGGCTGTTGGTGATTGATAAAGACCACAGATAGTGCAAAATGGGAGGTCTGTAGTTCACTTTCTTTGCTCAACAAGAGGACCCCTACACTTGCCGGGCTGGGGAGTTTTCCGATTCCTTGATGGTATCTTCCTTGTCCGTGGCCCCTACCGTCATCCTCGGTGGCTTCACAGGGCACTCTTTAAGGAAATGACCTGACGTTCCACAGTACAGACATAACTACTGCTGTCTTCTTTTATCCCTTTCCGCTTTAGTCAAGGGGGATCTGACCCCCCTGATTTGTATTGGTTCTCCTGAACCTTCCGTTGTTCGGGCAGTATTGTCCTTTGAATGTACATACATAGGGCGAGGGTCCGGTCTGGTTCGATCTGCTCTTTGGCCCTGCAACCTATGATCTAGTTGAACAACAAGATCAGTTAATTCTGAGCAGTCTTTTGGGGGGTTAACTACTTGTGCGAGAACATCCTTGAGCTCCACCCGCAACTCCTGATGAAATAACGTGGTGCTCTTCTTCACTGACCATTCTGCTTCAACTACGAGTCTATACAACGTGGCTATGTATGTTAATAGGTCTTGATTCCCTTGGCGTAGGGACAGAAGTTAATTGTCTAATGCCTGCCCACGAGTACGACGGGCGAACAGCTTTTCCATCTCCTGCTGAAAGCCCCTGTAGTCATGCAGCAAAGGATCGTCTTGGGCCACAAAGGGTACAGAGCAGTCCGCGGCGCTACCACTCAGGTAGGGAAGCACAAAAGCGACCCGTGATTGGTCATTCGGAAAGGCCCCTGGCCTACAAAGGAAGTGCAGGCGGCACTGGTTCATGAACGTTGCAAACCTCTTGGGATCCCCCGTAAATCGTTTGGGCGGGGCCAAGGGAACTGCCCCTGGAAGGGTTATCTGAACGGGATTGGCTGATGGTGCTGGCATTGAGGGAACGCTTCCTGGCAATGGCGTATGCCCTGCTTGTGACTGGAGAAGTTGCCGGCTTAAATCATCAGGGCGTTCTTTGGCTACTATCAGCTCTCTCCTCAGGGTGTTGGTGTCCTGCATGGCTGCATGTACTTCAGAACGTAGCTGCCCCAACATGTGGGCTAACTGGTCGGTTTCTGACGTTTCCATGACGCCCAGGTGTATTTTGATGTGAGGCTTTGCGTTCTGTAACTCTCACCTGGTATCCACAGGGATGTCACTCAGCCTGTTCTGACCTCTTATGACCTCGAACCCTTCCCTGGAGGCTATTTGACTGGAGACTGGGCCTGAAACACAGGATTGGTAGAGTTTAACTCCTATTGTCTCTGTGTGCTTGAACCCTTTCTTCCCCCGGGTCCAACCCTTCCCTTTGATCCACAGCTCACCTTGTTTTCTTGGATAGTGTGCTCTCCGTCCTGCTTTCAGCGCAGGGGCACGTTGATTGATGCAGGCTCGTTGCTGCCTAGTTACTTCACTGGCAAGAGTCCGACAGGTAAGTATAATGAGTCTTTTGAACAGTTCTCTAACTTCGTTCCTTTCCTTCCTTAGATGATGGCCGGCGTCTGGGGATGGCGGCGTGCTGCTGAGATGAGTTGCGTTGAAGGTGACTGAGAGCGCGATGCGCGATGCACCCGTTTCGTATTTGCATTGAACTGAGTTCTTTTTCTGTGTCTTTTAGGTGCCGCAGCGTTTTCAGCGTGGATGCCGGTTATGAAGAACAAATGTGGTGGGTAAGCGCGGTATGCGGCGGCTCTAGATGTTTCCACACTAACCTGGAGTGTCTTTTCCCTCTTGCAGATGGATGAGAAGTTCCGGAGACAGAGTTCCCCCAGAGTGGCTGGGATTCAGGTAAGCGTTTCAAGCTCGTACAGTATTTAAAAATAAGCGAAGATTTGCAGAATGCTTACTAATGCCTTTTTTCTGTTCGTTTCCCTCTTCCTAAGGGGGAAACGAACAGAAAGGCTGTTCCTAACAGTGTTCTTGTTCTTACAGGAGCTGAGCGCAGAAGAAAGATGCAGGCCTACTAGATACCGATCCGAACACGGTGAGTGTCACGCTGCAGGTGCAGATAACGCAAAGCATGTTTCTCAGCCTGGGTGTGGCTTAAATAGTCTCTGTGTATCCCAGGTGTCTCTGGGCTGAACCATATCCAAAGGACTAGACCGTACATGCAGTTCTGGGAAACGAAATATGTGGGGGCATCCATCTTGTCCCCATCAATGCACTACAAGTCCAATTCCCAATGTTATCCTATGGGAGTTAGTGAGTCTGGTGCCACAAGCGCCAAGTCTGACTCCAAGTGGGTCTTTGGAGGGAGGGAGAGGCCCTTGAGGGCCATGTAGGTGATCATGGCCTGGCTCCAGCCTGACATCTTGGAGGGCTGGGGATATGAGGGGCAGGAATCATGACAGTCACAAATGCAGCAGACTTGCAAAGGACGTCGCTGAAGCAGGGCAACACTGTAACTGCATTTACTCCAGCCCAGACGCACTTGTCTCACTTCTGACCTGGGAATGCCAAGTGTACGTAATTCGGTGTGAGGGTGCCGTGGGCACAGAGCTAGCAGTATACAAAGTTTCGAGGGCCTCCTCAAAACGACAGCGGAGACAGAGCAAAGGTCCTGCATCAGCTGGTCAGGGACACTCCCGAGAAAGCTTACTTGCAGGTTTTGGTGAAGGTGCCGAGAATAGTTGGCCCCACTATTCCAATGGGTCGAAGTGTCTTCGCAGACCTTCTAGGATGACCAGATGCAGAGGGGTCCCACAGGACGACAGCAGGCCCAGGGTGCCAAACCTTCCAGCGGGTCACCAGCAGTTCCTCGACTCAGCTTCGTAGTTGCAGGATACTTGGATCCTATCCTTTGTTCAGTGAGAACTCAGGAGATCGACATGGTAGTGGTGTTTGCAGCCTCCTCTAATCCAAAGTTGCCTTCGCGCCAAAACGGAGAGGACCCAATGGGAGATCTGCTCACAAACACTTACTTCATACATGGACCAATCACAGACCTCGGTGGTCTCAGGCATTCAGGACACTAAAGACACTCTGGCACCCAGGATGTGTATTGGGACAAGACATCCCAGCCCACATCCTGCAGGCACACACACAAGGCATGCAGAAACTTGTGAAAGCATTGGGATTTGCGAGAAAATGCATGACCACATAAGGACTGGCCCGGGTCGACTCGACCTGGGGAAGGTGAAGGGGCAAGATGGCCAAAGAACAGGACAAAAAACCTTGTGGCATGGCCATTTTGGAGCCAGGCCACCTATTCGTGCCAAACATGGTTAGCCCGGTTAACATGGCAGGAAAGGGTTAAAAATAATGCAAAACAATAACTGCCACCAGTCCTGTCCATGACACATCTGCACAGTTCATAAAAAGTCCAGCGAGAGTATCTAGGGCCTTTGGAAATGACTATAGACCCAAGTGTGCTGTATAGTAAGATACATTGCACACTTGTTACATATTGCACAAAAGTTGTAACATGAGAAAAGGACTAAGGGAAACAAAGTCTCCCAGTACTGACTGGTTTAAGGGCACGTCAGTTAACCATAAAAAGTGAGCAAAAGCCCAGAGGAGTATATCTGAAGGCTGTGCTTCTCTGCACAGTCAGTGGTGTCTAAACAGCAGCAAAACGTTTGGGGGTTGACACATGGAGGGAAAATTACATACACATATGAAATTTCTCCTAACACTTGCCGCTCCCAGACTAAGGACAGAGGGAACTAATCCACCCCTGGATGAGTCTCTTGTTCAGGTCGGTTAAACATTCTGGACAACCCATCAGCATTGCTATGTTGGACACCTGGTCTATGCTCAATAGTGAAGTCAAAACCTTGCAGACTTATGGACCACCTAAGCAACTTTGGATTCTCTCCCTTCATGTTCATTAGCCACTTTAAAGTCTTATGGTCAGTTTGCACAGTGAAGAGGGTCCCATAGATGTAGGGCATCAGCTTCCTTAGGGCCCACACAACAGAGAAACATTCTTTCTCTACTGTGGACTATCTGAGTTATCTGTCCTTAAGCTGGCGACTAATGAAGCCAATAGGGTCTTCCTTACGCTTCTCATCTACTTGTGATAGTACAGCTCCTATCCCAGTGTCAGAGGCATCTGTCTGCACAATAAAAGGTCTTTGGTAATCAGGGGCCCTGAGAACAGGGGCCTGGCACAAGTAGTATTTTAAGTCAATGAAGGCCTTCTCACACTCTTCAGACCAAGTTACCTTCTTGGGTTTCTTTGAAGTAGTGAGAGCGGTCAGAGGGGCAGCTATGGTACCGTAGTCTGCCATGAAATTTCTGTAGTACCCAGTGAGTCCCAAAAAGGCTCTCACTTGGGTCTGTGTAGTGGGGGTAAGCCAGTCCTGTACTGCTTGTACTTTACTGGGTAAAGGCTGTATCCTCCCTCCACCTACTTCATGTCCAAGGTAGACCACTGATCCTTCTCCAATCTGGCACTTACTGGCCTTTATGGTCAAGTGGGCCTTCTGAAGAGCCTGTAACACAATCCTAAGATGTTTCACATGGTCCTCCCAGGTGGCACTGAAAACTGCTATATCATCCAGATATGCAAGACAGAATTCATCCAACCCATTCAACACATGATTCGCAAGCCTCTGGAACGTGGCAGGGGCATTCTTCAACCCAAAAGGCATTACCCTAAACTGTCAAAGACCCTCTGGTATTGAGAAAGCTTTCTTCTCCTTGGCATGCTCTGCAAGGGCTATTTGCCAATAGCCTGCAGTGAGGTCAAAAATGCTGAGGTACTTGGAGGCACCCAAAGTATCCACCAGCTCATCTGTTCTAGGCAAGGGGTGTGCATCTGTCTTGGTGACAGCATTCAGAGCCCTGTAATCCACACAGAACCTCAGTTCAGAAGTACCTGCTTTTGGAACCAACACCACTGGGCTGGACCAAGGACTACTGGAGGGTTCAATCACCCCAAGATCCAACATCTTGTTGACCCCTGTCTTAATGTAATACCTTACTTTGTCTGACATTCAGTATCCCCTACTTTTGGTAGGTACACTGTCTCCTGTGTCAATGTTATGTTTGCACCAAGGTGTCAAACCAGGGGACTGTGAACACAAGGGGGAAAACTGCCTAAGCAAAGTTTTCACCTCAGCCTGTTGATCAGAAGTCAGGTGAGGGGCCACTTGGACACCCTCAATACAGCTGTCTGAAGGACTGTTTTGGAACAGGTCAGGAAGAGGTTCAGACTCCTCTTCTTCAACATCTGAAGCCAACAGAAGTGCTGCGATTTCAACTCTTGGGATGAAAGCCTTCAGTCTATTTACATGGAACACTTTTGGAGCCTGACCAGCCCTTCCAAGGTCCACTAAATAGTTGACCTCACCCAATGACTCCACCACTGTGTAAGGGCCTGACCACTTGTCCTGTAAAGATCTAGGCCTTATAGGATTCATGTTCAGGACTTGGTGAACAGGTATGAAATTGATGAGGGAAGCCTTCTGGTCATACCAATGTTTCACCAGAGCTTGCCCTGCCTTCAACTTTTCACTAGCCAGACCCATCAGGAGTACCATCCTTTTTCTGAGCCCTAGCACATAGTCCACTACGTTGGTAGTTATGGGAAATGGGCATCTCCCAGCCCTCCTTGACTATGGCTAAGGGTCCTCTTACAGGGTGACCAAACAGAAGTTCAAAGGGGCTGAGGCCAACACCCTCTTGTGGTACCTCTCTGTAGGCAAACAGTAAGCATGGCAACAGAAGATCCCATTTTCTTCTTTATGGTTCTTCCAGGGCCCCAATCATGCTCTTCAAGGTTCTGCTAAACCTTTCTACCAGGCCATTGGTCTGTGGATGATAGGCAGAGGAAAACTTAGAGGTAACCCCACATTCCTTCCACATGGCCTGCATATACTTGGACATAAGGTTGCTGCCTCTGCCAGACACAACTTCTTTAGGGAAGCCAACCCTAGTAAAGATGCCAACCAAAGCTTTTGCAACTGACTTGGCAGTCACAGTTTTTATTTGGATGGCCTCAGGATATCTGGTGGCATGGTCGACCAGCACCAGGATAAAACTATTGCCTGAGGATGTTTGGGGGTCAAGGGGACCAACAATGTCGATCCCTACCCTCTCGAATGGTATCCCCACGACTGGGAGTGGTACCAATGGAGCTTGGATTGTTGAGCCACTCTTCCCAGATAAATGGCAGGAGGCACAACTCCTGCAGTGACTTTCTACTTGCACCCCCATCTTGGGCCAGTAGAAGTGCATGGATAACCTTTGCTTGGTCCTCTTGATTCCAAGGTGACCAGCAATGGGCACTTCATGGGCCAACTGCAGGAGGAAGGGTCTTACAGCAAGTGGAACCACCAACTTCCTATGATCTCCTTCTGTAGACTCTGTAGGCTCACTATACAGGAGCCCACCTTCCCAATAAATCCTGTGCTTCCCAGGAGGTTCACCCTCAAGCTGGGAGCAGGCCTGTCTCCTTAGGCCTTCCAGAGATGGGCACTCACGTTGGCCCTTACTAAATTCTTCCTTATCAGGACCACCTTCCACTAACAAATCATTTAGCTCAGGATGGTCATGCGGGTCAATTACTTCAGGTATCACCACCTCCTCGTCAGGTCCTGGTGATTGACCAACTACCTCCATCTCAGTGGTAGGTGAGTTAGGGGGAATGTTTTCTTTCTCTCTTTTGGATTTTCTGACTCCTTTAGCCTTGGGTTTCCCCTTTGGCTGGGGCATAGCATTGGTCTTGGCCAGGACTGCCCTTGTTTGAGACCTAGTGGAGGGTCTTTCAGCTGTATCTCCCACACGCCCTAAAGCGCTGAGATCATTTCCCAGCAAGACCTTTCCTGGGACATTCCTTTGTATGTTCACTGGAATTCTGACTGCTGTACCATTGATAGTAAGAGAAACAGGTATTACTGGGAACATGAGAGGTGGGCCATCAGCCAATTTAGTGGGGGCCAGAGGAGCTCTGGCAACTTCCTCTGGGTCTACCAAGGTAGAATCCACTACAGTTCGACTGCACCCACTATCCCTAAGAGCTGGAGTATCTACTCCATTGATCAGCACACTGTCTTTAAAGTAGTGCTTGGTATTGTCTGGAATACTTGCATAAGCCTCTGAGACTTTAGACTCCCAGGAACTCAGGGAAACTAAAACTACCTCAGCTTCTATCCCACTGGGGAAGGAGTCTGAGGAGAAGGATGCCCCTGTAATCTCTTCTTCCTCATAAGAGGAGAAGGCCAGGTTAGCAGAGTGGACCCCCAAGGTGTTGACCTTACACCTGGGATCCCCCTTAACATGGTCAGTTGCTCCACAAGCAAAACATGATTCACCGGGTCTGTTTACATGGGAAGGCTTACTATAACCAGAGTTCTGTTTTGGAGGCTGGACTCCACTACCCTGTGAGTTCTGTTGTGTCTTACCCTTATTTCTTCTTTTGTTACCCTTATGGGAGGAAGTTTTATCAGTTTCTCCACCCTCCTTTTCTTTGGACTGTTTCCCCTCCTCCTGGTTACCAGGATGAGTCTTGTCCTTATGGCACACTCTATGTGACACCCACAAATCATCTGCTATGGCCAGTTTCTTAGGATCTATCTCCTTTGAATCTGCCAAGTGCTGCTTAAACTCAGGGGAAGAAGATGCAAAAATGTTTTCAAGCATGACAAGACATATCATAACTTCAAAAGTAGAGACCTTATAACCTTCAACCACGCCAGTCAAGTTCTTTAAGGATTCAGTTACATAAGATACCCAAGTACCACCTTCTTTCTTTTTGTACTCTCTGAATCTTTTTAAGTATTGGGTAGGAGTCTTTCCAAACTTTAAGATGAGAGTTTGCTTCAACATTGCAAAATCTGCTCTCTCAGTTTTTGCAATTTCCATAATGGCACTGCAGCCAGAATGGGGCAGTCTGCTAAGTAACCAGGCAATTTTATCAGCATTGTCAACTTGTTGAACTTCACAGGCATAATAAAGTGCATTCAGTCAGTCCATAATGTCATTCTTTTCCTCATACATACTGAGCAGATCCTTAGGAAACCACAGAAGTTCTTGCTTCTTGAATTCAGGCATGGCCACCCCTTCAGTACTGGCAGAGGAAACACTAGACATAACATACCCCAAGTCCTCATGCATCCCATGGACAAGTGCAGCGACAGAACTGTCAGTTCTGCCAGTGCGAGCAGCCCCATCTCCTTCTGTACTGTCCACAGGAGCTATGGCACTAAGCTGAGCTTCTTGCCAGTCCATGATTCTTTGAATCATTTCCATTTTTGTGCCTTGAACAGAGACACCTCTCTCAGCACACATCTTTCTTAATGTTTCAGATTTAGAAGCATTTAAAGTTAACAAGGTACTTGTCTCCATACTGTTTGATAGGACTATGACCTTTTTCAGTTATACTACAATAATTCACTATGTGTCCTGTTAGGAATAACTCAAAATGCGTTCACTAGTATGCAACACTGGATACCTTCAGTCCTATCCCACCGCTGTACACCAATTTGTTAAGAAGGATTTCTGAACTCTGTCCAGGAGGGCAGAGGTTCAGAAGGCCAACCTAGTTTCTTGGAACAGAGTATCCTCTGGACAAGCCAGACCAATCAGGGTAGCAATGGCAGGCGGTCAAGACTAAGTCTCAGGAGGGGGGAGGGTGACTGAAGGACCTCAATGATCACACAGAGCAAGGACACTTACAAATTACTACAGACAGGTGTTATAGTAAAAATATAAACACATTTATTACAAGGCCTTTGTAACACAGACTATAGCAAAGAATCAAAGTAACACTAAGTAAACCAATACATCACACTCAATACAATATATATACAAGACCAGGGGGGTCAAAAGGGATGACTGCACGAAATTTGTTGACAACCTAGAGGGGACGAAAATAGGCAGTGCATTTAATCTTTAGACCCAATTCAACATCAGTTATTCACCTAAGAGGCAGTGCAAGCCCTACGAAGAGTGGAGTCTTGTGCTCAATAGTACATGTGTGCCAATGCACGCGGTTGTTCCAATGGACAAAGCAGGGTCTCTTTAGGGGTCTCTAACAGCTCGGGAAGGTGGATAAGGTGATGAAGAATAAGTTCTCACTATTCAAAAAGGACCTCCACTTGAAGGCAGAGGCAGTTGAATTTGGGATGGAGTCGCTATTTCGCAATAGCAGTGGACAGGAGAGGGTCCCCCAGGGACCACTTGTGCGTAAAGTTGGGCTCTGGCGCTAGGGGCCACCGGTTGGGGTAAAGATTATTCACCGGTCCCTGAGGCAAAGAGACCCAAACTTCGGCAGGTTAGTCCAATTCGGTTGCAGGTTTGACGGCGGCAAAAAGAACGTCTCGGCACCTTTTAGTTCCTGAGATCCAGCAAGGATTCCCAAACAGGACAGTGGCGATTTCTCCACTCCGGGGGGATGAATCGCCCCAGTTTCACTGCAGCAGGCTTCAGGGGCAAGGGGGTCACAAATGCAGCAGACTTGCAAAGGACGTCGCCGCAGCAGGGCAACACGGTATCTGCGTTTACTCCGGTCCGGACGCACTTGTCTCACTTCTGACCTGGGAATGCCAAGTATATGAAATTCGGTGTGAGGGTGCCGTGGGCACAGAGCTAGCAGTATACCAAGTTTTGAGAGCCTCCTCAAAACGATGGCAGAGACAGAGCAAAGGTCCTGCGTAAACTGGTCAGCCCACTGGTTGGCCCTGGGATACTTCGGAGAAAGCTTACTCGCAGGTTTTGGTGAAGGTGCCGAGAATAGTTGGTCCCACTATTCCAATGGGTCGAAGTGTCTTCGCAGACCTTCTAGGATGACCAGATGCAGAGGGGTCCCACAGGACGACAGCGGGTTCAGGGTGCCAAACCATCCAGCGGGTCACCAGGGGTTCCTCAATTCAGCTTCGTAGTTGCAGGATACTTGGATCCTATCCTTTGTTCAGTGAGAACTCGGGAGATCGACATGGTACTGGTGTTTCCAGCCTCCTCTTATCCAAAGTTGCCTTCACGCCAAAACGGAGAGGACACAATGGGAGATCTGCTCACAAACACTCACTCCATACGTGGACCAATCACAGACCACGGTGGTCTCAGGCATTCAGGACACTCCAGACTCTCTGGCACCTAGGATGTGTATTGGGACCAGACGTCCCAGCCCACATCCTGGAGGCACACACACAAGGCATGCAGAAGCCCGTGAAAGCATTGGGATTCGCGGGAAAATGCATGACCACATAAGGACTGGCCCGGGTTGACTCGACCTGGGGAAGGAGAAGGGGCAAGATGGCCAAAGGACAGGACAAGGAACCTCGTGGCATAGCCATTTTGGAGCCAGGCCACCTATTCGTGCCAAACATGGTTAAAGCGGTTAACATGGCAAGAAAGAGTTAAAAATAATGCAAAACGATAGCTGCCACCAGTCCTGTACATGACACATCTGCACAGTTCATAA
The DNA here is from genome assembly GCF_040938575.1 of Ambystoma mexicanum. Taxonomy (NCBI): domain Eukaryota; kingdom Metazoa; phylum Chordata; class Amphibia; order Caudata; family Ambystomatidae; genus Ambystoma; species Ambystoma mexicanum. The sequence goes on along the minus strand of NC_090921.1, from coordinate 840,744,202 downwards.
AAGGTCCAGCAAGAGTATCTAGGGCCTTTGGAAATGACTATAGACCCAAGTGTGCTGTATAGTAAGATACATTGCACACTTGTTACATGTTGCACAAAAGTTGCAACATGAGAAAAGGACTAAGGGAAACAAAGTCTCCCAGTACTGACTGTCTTAAGGGCATGTCAGTGCCCCATAAAAAAGTGAGCGAAAGCCTAGAGGAGTACAGCTGAAGGCTGTGCTTCTCTGGCAAAGTCAGTCAGTGGTGTCTAAACAGCAGCAGAACAGTTTGGGGGTTGACACATGGAGGGAAAATTACATACACATATGACATTTTTCCTAACACTCGCCCCTCCCAGACTAAGGACAGGGGGAACTAATACACCCCTGGATGAGTCTCTTGTTCAGGTCGGTTAAACATTCTGGACAACCCATCAGCATTGCTATGTTGGACAACTGGTCTATGCTCAATAGTGAAGGCAAAGCCTTGTAGACTTATGGACCACCTAAGCAACTTTGGATTCTCTCCCTTCATGTTCATTAGCCACTTTAAGGGCTTATGGTCAGTTTGCACAGTGAAGTGGGTCCCATAGATGTAGGGCATCACCTTCCTTAGGGCCCACACAACAGAGAAACATTCTTTCTCTACTGTGGACAAAGAAGCTCGTGGCATGGGCATTTTGGAGCCAGGCCACCTATTCGTGCCAAACGCGGTTAACGCAGTTAACATGGCAAGAAAGGGTCAAAAATAATGCTAAATGATAGCTGCCACCAGTCCTGTCCATGACACATCTGCACAGTTCATAAAAAGTCCAGCGAGAGTATCTAGGGCCTTTGGAAATGACTATAGAACCAAGTGTGCTGTATAGTAAGATACATTGCACACTTGTTACATGTTGCACAAAAGTTGCAACATGAGAAAAGGAGTAAGGGAAACAAAGTCTCCCAGTACTGACTGTCTTAAGGGCATGTCAGTTCCCCATAAAAAGTGAGCAAAAGCCCAGAGGGGTACAGCTGGAGGCTGTGCTTCTCTGGCAAAGTCAGTCAGTGGTATCTAAACAGCAGCAAACAGTTTGGGGGTTGACACATGGAGGGAACATTACATATACATATGAAATGTTTCCTAAAAGTTATGTATAAAGTATGAAAATGGGTTCTAGGTGATGAACACTCCTGTGCTAAGCTCTGTATATAGTTCTCTTGGAGTTAATCTGTTGTTGCAAGGTCACAGGTTGGAAGAGGCAAACCCAATACCTCTTAAAGGGGAAGTTTCAGAGAAAGCATCCTGATTACCTTGCAGGATAAGTATTCAGACCCTTATTAATGGAAGGATCTCAAGCGTTTCTGCTGTGGTTACAGCAGAAAAGCTTGAGATCCTTCTATTAATAAGGGTCTGAATACTTCTATGTTACATTTACCCTGCCTCCCTCTTCCTCTTCCCAGTACCCTATTACTGATTTGTTACATTATCATTACCTGCATCTTCCTCAATATACTACTCGTAGATTACAACTCTCTTCTTTACCCCGTTCCCTATTAGTAATTCAGCTTCCATAACTTCCAGTAAGTCATCGCGCTCTCAGATAAGCAAACACCACTATTTATTACTCTACAATATGCTAAAAACTAACCTACACCAAAACTAGAGTCCTCTTTCCAAACTCCATTATTATTATCTTTGGAAAAATCATCTCTTCTCAAATACTAACAAACAATAACAACCTTAAAATACATACACACTTTATTGGAACGTATTGTAAATATTCTTTCTTTTCTCTGACAGATAAAACAACGGCAACTAAAACTAAACTGTATAGTTAACAAAGAAAACATCAAGCAGGAAAAAAACAAAGGTGAATAATAGACTCATCTTCCACTAAAGCAATTCACAGAAAACATACAAGCAACAGAAGAACTCTCCTCTTGCAAAGTACAACCACACCAGCCACCATCCTAACTGTCATTTCTTCACTGCTGTCAAAAAAGAAAGGCAAACAATTATGTAGTAATGAAAGATGTACTCTTTGGGTGTAGGTACATGCAGTCCATTTATTCAGATCTTGGATACATAAAGTAAATAAGAAGAATACCCTGTGGTCTCCACCACCCAGGTATCTCTTCCACTGACTCTGTTGAAACTTAGTGCTAGGAACCTTCACTCATAAGGATACAGTGCACCCTCACTCTGACATCACAGCTACTAGCAGGGTGATACACACACGAAGGGAAGGGAATGAAATAGAAGACACTACGCACCTCCCTTTCTGCCAAAATATTCAAAGCTCAAACAGAGAAAGATGGCAAGACACTACACACCTCCCTTCCTACCAAACACATTGCAGTACAAGCAATATCGTCAATTCACACAGCGAAGAAGGGCAAAACACTGCACACCTCCCATTTCCAACCACGCTGTCACAGCCAACTACGCATGACAACACAGCCAATCCAGGAACAATTCTCACCAAAGCCAGATAACCTGACTAACCACGCAAGAAGGAAGTCAAGCATATATTTCCAATACATATCAGTGCATACACCATATATTACCTTTGAATGCACTGCAGTACGAACCTTCTAACTCCCATTGTTGTCATAATACTTATCAGTTGCAAAACATCATATCGTCTTTGTCAATGCACTGTGGTACCGACTCTTTACTCCCAATTTTGTTTTACATGTGAATTGTGGATCCGAGGGATACTAGAATCCACTTACCTCCCTCAAATTATACTTAATTTAACACTTAAACACTTAAATTATATTTAACACACATCCCATTTGGAACCCCCTGGGGGAACCTGGGTACACCGGAGTGCTAGGCATGGTGCTGCTGGGGATGTGGGATTGGTTGCTGCCCTGATCATCTGGGCCAATGGGGAGGCCGGCAGGCTTGGCCGGCCCTCCTCACAAGGCCCACTCCTAAGGCCCTGTCGACCGCTGTCCACCGCGGTACGCCGGATCACCGACCCCCGTCAGTGTCTGTTTGCCCCCTAAACCCCCCCGTGAGTGTCTGTGTGCCCCCTAAACCCTGCCGTGAGTGTCTGTGTTCCCCCTTAACCCCCCGTGAGTGTCTGTGTACCCCCTAAACCCCCCCGTGAATGTCTGTGTGCCCCCTTAACCCACCGTGAGTGTCTGTGTGCCCCCTAAACCCCCCGTGAGTGTCTGTGTGCCCCATAACCCTCCGTGAGTGTCTGTGTGCCCCCTAAACCCCCCGTGAGTGTCTGTGTGCCCCCTTAACCCCCCCATGAGTGTATGTGTGCCCCCTAAACCCCCCCGTGAGTGTCTGTGTGCCCCCTTAACCCCCCTGTAAGTGTCTGTGTGCCCCCTAAACCCCCCGTGAGTGTCTGTGTGCCCTCTTAACCCCCCCGTGAGTGTCTGTGTGCCCCCTAACCCCCCCGTGAGTGTCTGTGTGCCCCCTTTACCCCCCGTGAGTGTCTGTGTGCCCCCTAAACACCCCCTTGAGTGTCTGTGTGCCCCCTTAACCCCCCCGTGAGTGTCTGTGTGCCCCTAAACCCCCCGTGAGTGTCTGTGTGCCCCCTAAACCCCCCTGTGAGTGTCTGTGTGCCCCCTTAACCCCTCCGTGAGTGTCTGTGTGCCCCCTTAACCCCCCGTGAGTGTCTGTGTGCCCCCTAAACCCCCCTGTGAGTGTCTGTGTGCCCCTTAACCCCCCTGTGAGTGTCTGTGTGCCCCCTAAACCCCCCCGTGAGTGTCTGTGTGCCCCCTTAACCCCCCCGTGAGTGTCTGTGCACCTCATAAACCCCCCTGTGAGTGTCTGTGTGCCCCCTTAACCCCTCGTGAGTGTCTGTGTGCCCCCTTAAGCCCCCCGTAAGTGTCTGTGTGCCCCCTAAACCCCCCGTGAGTGTCTGTGTGCCCCTTAACCCACCGTGAGTGTCTGTGTGCCCCCTAAACCCCCCGTGAGTGTCTGTGTGCCCCCTTAACCCCCCCGTGAGTGTCTGTGTGCCCCCTAAACCCCCCCGTGAGTGTCTGTGTGCCCCCTTAACCCCCCTGTGAGTGTCTGTGTGCCCCCTAAACCCCCCGTGAGTGTCTGTGTGCCCCCTTAACCCCCCGTGAGTGTCTGTGTGCCCCCTTAACCCCCCGTGAGTGTCTGTGTGCCCCCTAAACACCCCTGTGAGTGTCTGTGTGCCCCCTTAACCCCCTGTGAGTGTCTATGTGCCCCTAAACCCCCCGTGAGTGTCTGTGTGCCCCCTAAACCCCCCGTGAGTGTCTGTGTGCCCCCTTAACCCCTCCGTGAGTGTCTGTGTGCCCCCTTAACCCCCGTGAGTGTCTGTGTGCCCCCAAAACCCCCTGTGAGTGTCTGTGTGCCCCCTAAACCCCCCCGTGAGTGTCTGTGTGCCCCCTTAACCCCCCCGTGAGTGTCTGTGCGCCTCACAAACCCCCCTGTGAGTGTCTGTGTGCCCCCTTAACCCCCCGTGAGTGTCTGTGTGCCCCCTTAAGCCCCCCGTAAGTGTCTGTGTGCCCCCTAAACCCCCCGTGAGTGTCTGTGTGCCCCCTTAAGCCCCCCGTGAGTGTCTGTGTGCCCCCTAAACCCCCCGTGAGTGTCTGTGTGCCCCCCTACCCCCCCTAACCTCCTTTCTACCCCTTACCCCCACCCATCTCTTTTTTCTTTTCACCACCTTCTTACACCTCAGCCCACTATCTTTCTCGCTCCTCTCTTACTCCCCCCACTTAGCACTTACTCTTATCATTGTTCCCCTGACTTTGATATCAGCTTGTCTGTCTCCCCTCCTCCCCTCCTTGTCTTCTCCTTCCTCCCCCTCCCCTGCTCTATTAATTTGTCGCTGACAAATTTGCATCGTAGCGTGTCTGTTATTCCCTTTCTCCCCTCTCTTATCCCCCCGCACACCCCCTCCCACCCCTCCTCTTGTTCACCTCCTGCACTACATCAATTGCCTCAGGCATAGTAATGTTACTGCTTGTTTTGCTCTCCTTCCTTTTCCTTTCCCTCTTGCCTTACTTGTTTCTATGCACGTGCACTATCAGAAATGTCGTCAGGCCTATTACGATAGTTATTTTTCACATTCTGTATTGTTTCAAGGACTTTTATTGAATGTTACTGTATTTTTCCTATGTTCCCCCCCTCCTTGAAGCGCTTTGAAACACATTGTGTATAGGCGCTATATAAATAAACAATCAATATCAATATCAATACTATTAATTCCAACGATAACTACTTAACTAACATTCCTTACCAAGTCTTGCAACCGTTGACATATTAATGATTTCCAAATCAAGATTTTGCAACCCCTTTTTTTCACTTGACTTTCGTCACTTTACAAAACATGCAAACTTTGTTTACAAATCAACGTTTTGCAATTTCATTTTCACACCTTAAAGTATGACTAATGCACAACAAACATGTAGTCAGAACTTTTTTTTTAATGTTACTTTAACCATCATAAAGCTTGCCCAAATTACTTTAAACATTAATGCAATTGAAATGACTTTTCTTGTTAATTTCATCTTTGTAAATGCAAAGCATTATGACATTCAGTTCTTAGCGCATCATACATTTTCATTGTTCTCCAAAGTACTTAAAATGCATCAAAATTATTTCCCCTGTAAGCTTTTAAACCTCCCTTTCCCTTTCACTTTAATGGTAACTCAAACACTTTACTTTCAATAAAAGCATATTTGCAGATGAAATAGTTCAGATCAAAGTTCGCTCTGTCAAAACCTGACTTTACTTCCTTTGCATGTCCTAGCGATTTGCTTGCCAAGAGCAATCCCTCAATATCACATTAAACACTGGGCGGCCACATTTTAGTTTCGTCAAAGGAGGAGGCGCTGCACTGTAAATCACTATGATGCCCACATGCCAGCTCTCCCTTTTCCATGACACTTTCATTTCCTTTACTTAGTGTGCCCTTTGACACGGTCTTTTTTTATTTACACACTGCCCATCATGGCTCTGCAACCACTGCACAGGAACCTTCTTTAACTGTTCCTCATATAAGCCGAGCATTAGCTCTTCCTGCAGATATCAGCCTAACACTTTCTAATGCTTTCTGCACAGTCGGCATCTGTTGATTTCTACAATATGGCTGAGAGCACATTGCTTTGAAGTTAACGGAGAAGTTCTCCCAGGAATGTTATTGTCCCAATGAATAGGGCATGTGTGTTTTAGCATATATTGATCGATGCCCAAATAAAATCCAATGCATCCTACCTTAGATTTTGTCACATTTACACATACGAAACTCGCGCGTTGGAAACACCATCTTGTGCTAATCTTATATGTTGATCCATCGCCCTAATTTCAAGTGCCCCAGCGGCAGTAAATCATAAGAACAAACCCTAAACAAACTGAGGCTGATCCTGCTTAGCTTCATGGGCAGCTCATCGAGCCCAACCAGGCTGTAAAACTGAATACAATCAGTGTTTCATCCAAGCACCCTGAATGCCACTAATCGACTGTGAAACTAATCAGGATCAGCCTTGTTGGTTTGCAGATGGGAGTCTGCCAGGGAAATACCAAGCTTAGTGATTACTGCACATGGACTGTGTTTATACATTTTAATTTAACGTGATAGCGGCTAGCTCGAGAGATCCTCTAGTTGACTGGTAAGAGCCTGGGTTTACCAGGGATAGGGTGCAGGTTTCAGTGCACACATTCACTCAGCACAGTTTCATCGGTGGGGAAGTTCACTCAAAAATGTTATTATTAAAATATGTTGCCCATCGTTGTGCAGCAATCACTAAGCTTGGTATTTCCTCAGCAGTCTCCCATCCACAAACCAACAAGGCCGATCCTGCTTAGCTTCACAGGCTGCATGGTCGAGTCCATCCAGGATGTAACTCCTAATACAATCAGTGTTTCATCTGAGCACCCTGAATGCAACTAATCATTTGCTGACCCTGCCGCCCATTAAGCTAAGCAGGATCTGTCATTGCTATTTCTGCTTAATTTTGAATAAGCGGTTCTACAAGTGTTTCTTGGCTACCAGCAAACAGTTCAATGCAAGCACTCTGATGATTTATCACTGCTCATATTACAGTTAAATGATGAACAAATAAGAATTTACTTGGAAGAAATTGAAGGAAGTGAACATGGACTGCTGCACGAAAACAAAACATGCAATTGCAATAATTATAAATCTCTACTCTTGTATACTAGTGGTGAAGCTGGTTTTAGTAAACCTTTTCTAATTAAAACAATTCATACATTTTTACAAGAAAAAACAGACAATAATATATCCTCTGTTGTAACATTCCCCAGAGGTGTAGCTGCTTACAAGATAGGAGGTGTAACTTTACACTGACTACTACTCCTCCCAGTTGGGAACCAAAACTAATTAGAATATCATAAATTGTCTGCAAAAGCTGCATTTGAAATATGCAGAATTCTGCGACAAATAAAAGTTCTTCTAATAGACGAAGTAAGCATGGTTTCTAATTTAATGCTTACCTTAATTCACCCAAGAATGCAAGAAGTCCTTAAGAATGGATATGAAGAACAGTTTGAAGGAAAACATATTGTTGTACTTGTTAAGTTAACACCAGCCAAAGGCAAGCTTTTATTAAAAACATTAGATCACAAAGTGTGCCATACCATACTAGGCAGCATAGGAAACGTTAATCTATGACATCACTTTCGCTATACAGAATTTGTACAAAATATGCATCAGTCAGCAGATACAGCTTTTGCTCGAATTCTAAAGAGCAGAAGAATTGGTATACTTACTGAACACACAAAAGCATCCTTAAAAGTCGACTTTTAAATTAGCTGTATGGACAAAACACATCAAGCCCACAGGTAATGAAACAATTAACACAGCATAATCGACAATGTGTGTGTTTCATGTCAACCATTACAAACAGTGCCCAGTTTAATGACACATTTCTCAAAAACTAAAGGCAGCCCATATTTCACATCAGTTGCAAAGACAAATTGGACGTTGGTGGCATGACGCTCTCTGTGCGTCAACGAGCCACGGCACACTTAAATATCCTAGAACAATCTGTATCAAGCACTGGCAGGATAAAAAAAGCATTAGCTCTTTGCCTCAAATGCAGAGTAATACTAAGACACAAACTTAGATCAAGATTTAGCTAATGGGGGAATAGGAACAGTGGTTGGGTTATAAACATATCCAAATTAAAATAATATCCAATGTGTCCTCACCAGGTTTGACAAGCTTGAAGAAAGTAAAAGAAATCCCCACACTACGGCACGTTTCCTTATTTTGAAAGAAATGTATGTACACAAAGAATAATTCATTTTTCTCTCTTGCATGCACTGTAACAATTTACAAGTCAAATGGCCTAACGCTTGACCATGCATTATTAGACATTGGCAACACAGTATTCAAAGAAAGTATGAGTTATGTGGCACTCTCACATGTTTGTACTCTCACAAGTCTATTTTGACTTAACTTCGATGCAAAAAAAGTCTAAACAGACATCCCTTGCATCCTTGCACATAACAGACTATGGGCCTCATGCCGAGTTTGCCGGTCAGGAAATAAGGGTGCCAGTAATCTCACAGGCACCCTTGTCTCCGGACTGGCAAACTACGGGTTTGCCTGCCAGAGCCACTGTGCCTGACAGGTATAACCCTGCTGGGCACAACGGTCATGGTAGGCAAAGCTGTCACGGAAGCACCGGCACCGTTAACAATGGTGCCTGTGCTTCCGTGTCCCCACTCTCAGTCCTATAGGACTCTATGGCAATGGGGATTAACAAAATTACTGGTGCCTGACTCCCCGGCCGCTGGACATCTAATAGCCCGGTGGCACCGGGAAGTCAGGCTCTGGTAATTTATTATGGGTCCATCGGCAACCTGCCGGTAGCACCGGCAGGGTTAAATCCGGACCCGTAATGAAGCACTATGTGTATTGTACACTCCACACTTGGATATTTACCCAGTACCTGAAAACAGAAACCTTCAAAAAGAGAACTAGTACCAAATGAAACTCCATCAGACCTCCCCATAATTCCCATAAAAAAGAAAACAACTACACAAACTGCAAATTCACCACTTTCCACATTATCTGATCCTTTTAAATTTCAGAACATAATCAGAGTGAATTGCTACACAAATATAGCAATCAATCTACTGTTACAATTGTCATCACTTACATACAATATTTACTTGCATATCCTGCACAGAAATGCCACTAGAAATCCTGACACTCTCTACACTGTATCAGGCATAAAACGGGTAGTTGTCCACTGTGCTGGAATTTCTAAATTCGCCATAACTATACAAGCAGATGCCCTAGAATTTCGCATTTATTTACTAGAAGGACTAGAGAAAGCACTACTGTAAATGTGATACTACAGATTACAGCCCTAGAGATAAGCGGTGTATCAAACACTTTTACTCCCTACAAATAGGCAAATACTCCCAAAAACTAAAAATAGCAAGTAAAAATACTACCAACAGAAAATGGGAAACAGACACATATGACCTTGTGCCCCTGCTATCACTCACACATGGATGGATATGCATGGACCAGCAGTGCACAAAGTACCACAGGAAGAAACTGCTATTATTATGGTGTGATTAGAAGAAGTAAACATGTATCTTTTAATGTGTATGCATAACTAGGTGCAAAGAAATGATTATTACAAAAACATTTCCATTTCCCAGTTAAAACATATTTTTACTCTCTTATAAAATGCTCCCATTGGGAATTGGACTTACATTTTCGCTCCTTAAAAAATCCTTTTTGCAACTTAAAAAAATAGGGAGTAAAATACTCCCACTTCAAAATATTATCTGGAGCATTGACAGATTACATACACATGGAAATATACATCCAGTCCCTTCAACCATGATTCACAAGACCATGTTCTCAATGAAGGATTTGTGTATGTAGCTATAACAAATTATGATACTATACCATTTCAACAACTTCCACAAAATGCAAATCATGGCATGCTGTGCTCATTTCGCAATTCAGACAATCTTTTAACAATAAAACATATTTACAAAATAAATGTCCAATATGTTATATTAGTGCGTTTAAGGTTCAAAGCAGAAGCAAAAAAAACAAAGGGGGTCATTCATAGAATTCAGTGCACAAGTGGCGCACGCGGCTGGTGCACAGTGTGCGCGTGCGACAGTCTGCGCCAGCCGCGTGTGCCAAAATCCATTTCCGCGCACAGCGTATTCATGGATTTTAACATCCATTACCAGCCGTGGTGCAGAGTGGCGCAGCGGCCCTGCAGCAGCACCAGTTACACCCCCAACCCCTCCCCGTGCGTCATGTACAGCGCACAAATCCCGTACATGGCGCACAGGCCCCCAACCACGAAAACGCCTGTAAAACTCCCCACGCACCCCTCCGAATACACGTACCCCACTGCGCAGGGATTTTCACACACGATTGGCCCAGTTCGAGCGGGGTACGTGTATTTCGGGGGTGCACGGGAAGTTCCACACGCGATTGGGCCTGTGCGAGCAGGGTACGTGGATTTCGGGGGGGAAGTTGCACACGCGATTGGCCCTGTGCGAGCGGGGTACGTGTATTACTGGGGTGCGCGGGAAGTTTCACACGCGATTGGCCCTGTGCGAGCACGGTATTTGTATTTCGGGGGTGCACTGGAAGTTCCACACGCGATTGGCCCAGTGCGAGTGGGGTACGTGTATTTCGGGGGTGCGCGGGAAGTTGCACACGCGATTGGCCCTGTGCGAGCAGGGTACGTGTATTTCCGGGGTATGCGGGAAGTTTCACACGCGTTTGGGCCTGTGCGAGCGGGGTACGTGGATTTCGGGGTGCGCAGGGAGTCCCATACGCGATTGGGCCTGTGCGAGCGGGGTACGTGGATTTCGGGGGTGCGCGGGAAGTTTCACATGCGATTGGGCCTGTGCGAGCGGGGTACGTGTATTACTGGGGTGCGTGGGAAGTTTCACACGCGTTTGGCCCTGCGCAAGCAGGGTACGTGTATTACTGGGGTGCGTGGGAAGTTTCACACGCGTTTGGCCCTGTGCGAGCAGGGTACGTGTATTTCGGCGGTGCACGGGAAGTTGCACATGCGATTGGCCCTGTGCGAGGGGGTACGTGTATTTCGGGGGTGTACAGGAAGTTCCACACGCGATTGGCCCTGTGCGAGCAGGGTACGTGTATTTCGGGGGTGCACGGGAAGTTGCACACGCGATTGGCCCTGTGCGAGCGGGGTACGTGTATTACTGGGGTGCGCGGGAAGTTTCACATGCGATTGGCCCTGTGCGAGAAGGGTACGTGTATTTCGGGGGTGCACGGGAAGTTCCACACGCGATTGGCCCTGTGCGAGCAGGGTACGTGCATTTCGGGGGTGCGCGGGAAGTTGCACACGCGATTGGCCCTGTGTGAGCAGGATACGTGTATTTCTGGGGTACGCAGGAAGTTTCACACACGATTGGGCCTGTGCGAGTGAGGTATGTGGATTTCGGGGTGCACGGGGAGTCCCACACGCGATTGGGCCTGTGCGAGCGGGGTACGTGGATTTCGGGGGGCAAAGTTTCACATGCGATTGGGCCTGTGTGAGCGGGATACGTGTATTACTGGGGTGCACGGGAAGTTTCATACGCGATTGGCCCTGTGCGAGCAGGGTACTTGTATTTCGGGGGTGCGCGGGAAGTTCCACATGCGATTGGTCCTGTGCGAGCAGGGTACGTGTATTTCGAGGGTACGCGGGAAGTTGCACACGCGATTGGGCCTGTGCGAGTGGGGTACGTGGATTTCGGGGTGCGCGGGGAGTCCCACACGCGATTGGGCCTGTGCGAGCGGGGTACGTGGATTTCGGGGGGGGAGTTTCACACGCGATTGGGCCTGTGCGAGCGGGGTACGTGTATTACTGGGGTGCACGGGAAGTTTCACACGCGATTGGCCCTGTGCGAGCAGGGTACGTGTATTTCGGGGGTGCATGGGAAATTCCACACGTGATTGGCCCTCTGCTAGCAGGGTACGTGTATTTCAGGGGTGCGCGGGAAGTTGCACACGCGATTGGCCCTGTGCGAGGGGGGTACGTGTGTTACTGGGGTGCGCGGGAAGTTTCACACGCAATTGGCCCTGTACGAGCAGGATACGTGTATTTCGGGGGTACTCGGGCAGTTCCACACGCGATTGGCCGTGTGCGAGCAGGGTACGTGTATTTCAGGGGTGCGCGGGAAGTTGCACATGCGATTGGCCCTGTGCGAGCAGGGTACGTGTATTTCCGGGGTACGCGGGAAGTTTCACATGCGATTGGCCCTGTGCGAGCAGGGTACGTGTATTTCGGGGTTGCACGGGAAGTTCCACACGCGATTGGCCCTGTGCGAGCAGGGTACGTGTATTTCGGTGTGCGCAGGAAGTTGCACATGCGATTGGCCCTGTGCAAGCAGGGTACGTGTATTTCCGGGGTACGCAGGAAGTTTCACACGCGATTGGGCCTGTGCGAGCGGGGTACGTGTATTTTGGGGATGCGTGGGAAGTTGCACACGCAATTGGCCCTGTGCGAGCAGGATACGTGTATTTCCGGGGTATGCAGGAAGTTTCACATGCGATTGGGCCTGTGCGAGTGGGGTACGTGGATTTCGGGGTGCGTGGGGAGTCCCACACGCGATTGGGCCTGTGCAAGCGGGGTACGTGTATCCAGTGGGGTGCCCGGGGAGTCCCACACGTGAATTGGCAGTGTGGGTCCTCCCAGGTGTGCCCTCTACCCCCTCCACGGCCCCTGCAGGCAACCCATACCACAGGGGACTACCCTGCACACCTGGTCGTGTCCCGCAGGCAGCCCATCCACCATGGGCATGCCCCCCAGCCAGCCCACATGTCACCTTCCACTAGTGATCACCAACCCATGTCCCCTAGCACCCCCACCCACCCAGCAGTGATGGGCACCTGCCAGCAGGCCCCGACTCATGTCCCCCAGCAGCCCCACCAACACAGCAGTGATGGGCACCTACCAGCAGGCCCCGACTCATGTCCCCCAGCACCCCCACCCACCCAGCAGTGATGGGCACCTGCCAGCAGGCCCCGACTCATGTCCCCCAGCACCCCCACTCCCCAGCAGTGAGCCTCAGGCCCGGACTCATGTCCCAACAAACAACATGTCCTAACAAAACAGACCCATGTCCCTAAAGCCAACCCTAATCCCCCTTGCCCCCCAATCCAAGCATGCAACCATCCACAGAAGCCACTCCCAAATTACCCATGCCATGATAGTTGAAATGAACCACCATGCCCATGCAGGAATGCACAACGTAGCCACACAGTGGCAACACGTGACTGAGGAACTGTTCAATGAGACGTGCACAAAACCAATTATAGAACACAACACCAATTCTGAAGTAATAAAAAATGTATTAAAAACATAAAGAACTGACTTGGAGGAATAGTAAAATGAAAATCAATGTACAATGACCGATGTAGAAAAAAAATATTGTAAATCCAATTAAGTTAAAAAAAAGAAAAATCACGTAGAATAAAAAAGTGGTCCATTGTCAATGTCCATAATAAAAACATAATCCAAATTTTAAAAAACCATTGATCCATGGGAATATAGAAATAGAAAGTATGTACAAGTCTGCAACTATATACAATGTAAGTCCAAATGGTCCATGATCCACAAACAAAAGGAAACCTACAAAAAAGTCCTATGAAGAAAAAACGATATACACACGAAGTGGAGCAATGTCCAAATTAAAAGAAAAACAAAGGAAACCTAACACTATCTAACTATATACAATGGTGGCAGGCAAGTCCTGCGGCTCACTCTGTGATGTCCCGGGCCAGGGCATCATCGAACTCCATGTCGATGTCCTGGAGGCGGGCCTCTGCCCTGGCCCCGAGGTCTCGCAGGGATGCACTCATGGCCTGTTCCAACTCCCTGCGAGTTGCCTCGAGGCACTCTGCCCGCCTCAAAGCCCGACGCATGGAGAACTCTGCCCTGACCATGGTGAGCCGCGCCTCTTCTGCCTGCCGCCGCTCCGCATCTAAGCGCTGGCCCAACCGCAGCCACACGGAAGACACTTCTCCTACCCTCTGGCCGATGCCTGCCCCTCTGATGTCGATGGCCCCGAGCCATCATTGCTCCCACCTAGAGCCTGCTGCTGTTGCTGCTGTCTGTGTGCCCTGTCCGATGCCTGCACATCCTCCATCTGCTGGACTCCAGTTGTTGGGGTGTCCACCCCTGCTGGACCGCCGACTCCCGACTGTGGCAGGGATGGGATCTCCACCAAACTGGCTTTGTTGGTCAGGCCAGGTCCACAGGGGTCCCTGGTGGAATCTGGGCCGGAAGACGGCAGGGAGAACGACTGGCACATAGTCTCCACAGAGGAGGAGAGGTCCGCCAGAGTGCGCAACACATGTAGGAACCCACCTACCAGGGCCCCTCCCAACAGTGCCACGTCGCGATGCTGCTGTTCGTGATGGCGTGCGTGCTCCGCCCAGGAAGCACGCACGTCATCACGAATGTCACGCGTGCGCAGCACGACACCAACCAGGACGGAGCCCATACGGTCGTGGGACCCCTCGTCTGCAGGTAGTGGAGAGGCTGCGGACGGGCCTGGGACGGGGCATTCCTGCTGGTGCATGGTGGTGCAGTCACAGGGTCAAGGACAGCGACATGCACAGGCCCCTCCGCAGTGACCTGTGCTGCCTCCTGACCCTGGCTCTGGACTGCACCACTTGCACCGGTGGTACTACCCCCACCAGACCCCATGTGCAGCTCAGTAGCGGGCTCCTCCTCCTCTGTGGAGACCACCAACCTGGATGTCTCCACACCGTATTCCGCCATTGCAAGCCTCTGTGGGGGCTCACCCGGCCCTTCTGCTACAGCCGTAGTGGCAGACGCGGCACCAGCCCCCTCGCTCCCAGATGATGGCAATTCCTGGGAGGGTGGCTGGGCCTTGCGTCGCCGCCCGGTGGAGGCATCCCCGCTGCTTGGCTCCACAGCGCCGTCTCCGCCCTCTTCTTCACTTGACGCTGCGTAGAGGGAGACATAGAACACAAGCATCAGGATACAGTACAATATTCCCCTAGACAGGAAGCAATAACACATGAGTGGCACTGTCAAATGTCACTTCCATTCTGTCCTTCCACAACACATGGGTGAATGCACGCAACACACATGCAGAAACAGTCCCGGCACCTACAATCAACATCAGCATCCATGTACAAGGGCCTCTGTTAACAAAAATGTTGCCTTCAAACTCACATGCATCATGGCTCACACTGATCCCATGCACACACATCACCGGAGGGTCATGCATCATGGCTTGTACACCACAGACACAGTGGATAGACACAGTGGATACAATGGTGACAGCACTGCATGAGTGAATCTACACATCATCACGGACATGTGTCATGCATCCATGGCGTTTCAAAGTCACACACACACTTCTCAGACACACACACATGTGCACCATACATGTACATGACAGCAGCACCCATCCCTCACACCCCTTCCATGTCCAAGAACAGAGACTGGCCTGCTTTCATGTGTGCATTCCGCATACAGCTGCCCATGTTGCATTGGAACACATGCACCATCCATGTGGTTCACACATTACTGGTCTCACATGCATGACCATGATGTCCCTGCACACACACATCCATACATGGCCTATGTCACACATACAGGCAAGTATCAGACTACCAGCACACTGCAACATGTCCTGTCTCACACAGCAATGCTTGGCCACTTACCGCTCAACTCCAGACGGGTCTGCCTCTGAAGGATCTGGGCGTGGAGCGCTGGGGCTACGTGTTCCAGGACCTGCATCTGGATATTGCTCATGCTGCCCCAGACCCCCTCCACGAGGCGCCGGGCCTTGTAGAGGGTCCTGGACCTCAAGTCCTCCCAGCGCTTCTTGACGTGCTCAATGTCGCGGGGCGGCCACCTCCTCCGTGTTGATGGCAACCACTGCGTCCTCCCAGATCCTCGACCGTCCTTCCTTGTTGACGCGTGTTGTTCCGAAGAGGGCATCATAATGCCCCAGGACATGCTCCACCAGGACTCCAACTTCCTTCTCACTGAAGCTGGTGGCCCTCTGCCTCTCTGACTGGGCGTCGCCAGTGGTCTCAGATGGGGTGTGACCCGACATGGTGACCCCCGAGGCAGGCGTGGGTGGGCAACTGGGTCCTGGGGCTGGGCTGTGGAGCGATGGTATCCCAGTCGGGTGTCTTCTGTTCCAGCAGGGGTGGACACAGCAACTGGACCCCTGCAGATGGCTGATGTGCAGGCACCAAATAGCAGGGCACGTGGGCAGCAGGCAGGCAGCAGCAGATGGCTGGTGGGAGCGTGCTCGGGGCTCTTGGGGGCAGGAAAATGGCCTTTTGGGCAGTAGCGTGGTCTTCCGTGTGTATTCGCGTGGCCAGCTTGATACGGAGTGATTTGGCACGTGAAAAAATTGCACGTCAGTGTGAAATCCGAGGAAAGGCCCTTGGTGCGTAAGCACGCCAGTGACGTTATGCGCACAGGCGTTGCCCACAACACGGGTGCATAGTGAATCAGCACGTGAGAAAACTGCACGTCGCTGTGCTATTGGAGGAAAGGGCCTTAGCGCGTAAGCGCATAAGTGACGTTTCACGTGTGGGCTGGCTTAAAAGGTACGAGTATCAAGCTATTTCCTTATACATGCTTTTTGTGGAGAGCGAGCGGGTGTATCTTGTACTTCTTGTCGGTTCACATGCGATTACTTCACAACATTTCCAGTTCGTACTCCCTGTTTCCTCAGACTGCGTTCTTTTCTTCTTTTGGCGGGGGTGTTGCCAACGCGCACACGCGTGTCTTTTTTACGTTCTTTTTCAAGGCAGACGGTGAGTCGCGCACGTATTTTCCAACTGTGGTTGCCCCCGTGTGTTGCGTACCCCTTCAAAGGTCATTGTAGGCTGCGTGTAACACGGTATGCTTATTTTTGTGTTTCTGGGTGCCACAGCGTAGTGCGGGTTTCCACGCACGTGGTCTACCAGGGGTTGCGTGCACATGTGCTTTTGTTTTTGGGGTGCCTGTGCGTTGCGTGACCCGTCATCTTCCCCCAGGGGTCACATACAGCCTTGCCAGAGCTCTAAGGTACGAATTCCATCTAGTACCCTACCCCTTTCACCCCAATTGCCCAGGACAATTGTTTACTGCAACTCCCATATGCACAACAACATCGATGCCATGGTTGGGAGGTGACCAAGCAGTAAGGGAGGCAAAGGTGGCCGACCTCCAAGAGGTGGGCGTGGTGGGTGCGGTAGGGGACGTGACCAGAATTTGCAGGGTGCCCCTAGAGCCCTATATGTGGAGGACCAATCGGGGACACCCATGCCCCCCCAATGGTTGTGGGAAACTTAGCTGACACCATCCCAGCTCAGCCCTTGTTGGACCGGCCCATTTTGGCACCTGAACCGGCACAGGATGACTCCCAGGCTGACTTCCAGGTCAGCAAGTCTAAGCCACGTGTGGCGGCGAAAGTTGCTGTCACCAGGCCACGTGGATCTGGGGCAGCAATGTCATCTGCTGCCCCAAGTAGCCAGGGTGGGGAGGCTGCAGGGGCAGCTACAGCTCAATCCACCCCAGCTCTGAGTCTCCCAGCTGGGACAGTGTCGGTCCAGGTCCATCAAACCGACGTTGGCCCTGCCAACATCACCCTGCAGCCAATGCCTGCACCAAGACCTATGGTCATTGTGCCTTTACAGGCTTCTGTTACCCAGTCCACCTGCGCTTCTGCCCCTACTGACCAGAGCGGCGTAAGCCACTCAGGATCCGCACCACCTTTGAAGAAGAAGAAGAAGAAAGGTGCTCTGGCACTACAGGCTGAGACCCCAGACACGGCTACACACTCTGGCACGTCAAGGAAGCCTAGCTTTAATGACACTGAACTTGATGCACTTGTGGCCTATGTGTCGGCACATAGCCGCGAAATGTTGGTGACTGCAGGGTGCAAGACCACACCTGGTCAACGTAGGGCACACTGGCAGACCATGACGGACCACATTAGTGCCCTTGGATTTGTGAGGCGCACATCTGATGATTGCTACAAGCAGTGAAATGACCTGAAACGCAGAGCAAAGAATAGGCTGGCTTCCAATCATGCCTCTACTCTGGTGACTGGCGGTGGGTCTCCACCAGAGGACAACCAACTCACTGAACATGAGTCTGTTGCTGGAACCTTCGTCACAGAGGAACAGATCCAAGGCGTGGGAGACCTACCAGATTATGAAGCATTGTCCGGTGAGTGCCCATGTATGTTTTTGTAATCCATGTGTATGTTGCATGGGTGACGTGTTCAGATTGAGTGCCAGGTGAGGGTGTGTAGTCCTGAGTGGTATGGGTCACCCATGTGCTTCCTCCAAAACATTCCGCGGCCTTGGATTTGGGTATGACAGTATCCCTTCTGACCACAGTAGCCAATTAGTGCAACATTACTGCAGTTGCCCTTGAACCGTCATCTTGCAACAACATTGTTCTGAATTTTTCAGTGTTCATTCAGCCTGATTGTTTCAATTCTCCCATTTTTCCAATGCATTTTACAGCCCTAATGCCACATATGTGACATGCTTCTGTCATTGATTACACCCCACATTGGGATTTATTACCTTGTTATGGGAATGATTAGACCATTCAGGCTGATTGAGTAAGGGCCTGCTCACACATTTTTTGGGGCCTGTTTGAATGTGGAACATGATAGTTTTTTCGTGTCATGTTGAAGTGACCAACCATTGATGTATCCATCAACATGCCATCACTGTATCATGGTACACTGGATGTGTTGCAGTGTGTGGCACATGCGTATTTTGTCACACTATTTTGCATTTTTCATCTCATCATGTCCATCTCACATGGATGGGTGACAGTACTCATTCACCCACATATGGCTGTACTTGTCAAATGTACCATGGCTATGCTACATGGCATCTATGTGCTGGCATGTGTCATGTATGTGTATTGGACATGCCACTCACAGGCTAATGTGTGATGCCAGTGGTACCCAGCATGCAGCAAATGTGTTGCTTTTCCATGTTGGTGTCCTCAGTGTCTGCTTTTTGCCTCCCCTTCCAACTCATTGACAGTGCATGCATGCCAGGGTTATAATCATGTGGGACATGTGTAATTCATGTACTGGATCTCTGGCTTGTCAGGCCTATGTGTGTGCTATGGTGCTCATGCCTGTTTCCATTTGCTGTCTTTCATGTTTTTGCAGGTGATGACGCACTTGATGCTGTTGAGGTGGAGGAGATGGGGCAGACCCAGGAGGAATCTCAGCCACGACCGGGCACCAGTGGAGGATGTGGTGTGGTGGTGGGTGAAACCCCAATCTTACTGCAGACCATACTGTCCAGGGGTGTCTCTGGTTGCACCTCCCGAGACCTCTATGATTCAGGTGCTGAATCGGATGATGAGACTTATGTGCTGCCGCAGGTGAGTGCTTCTGGCAGGGATTCTGTTCTGTCCAACCCACCTGCACCAGGGATAGAACCCTCTATGGGGATGTCAGTGTTGGTAAGTCCGCCTTTGGCGGTTACGGATGCAGGGTCACACTCCACAACATCTGATCCTGTTCCTGGGCCAGCAGATCAGAGGGGAAATGCAGTCCTGCAGCCTCAGGCAGTGCCAGCACAGCAAGGTGCAGATCGCCTTGCCCCAAACAGGTGTGGTGCCCACCGACGCGGTGGCCGTACGCCACCAGGCAATACTGTATGGGAAAACTCCATGTACAGTATAGCACCACAACAGGGAGCATCGGTTGAAATGATGGCTCAGGCAATGGAGAGGGTGGCCACTTCCATTCTCCCTCTGAAAGGCAGATGGAGCAACAACAGCAGGCAACAGACTCCATTTGCCAATCACACCGGGAAGACATGTTGGCGTCCAACAGGGACCGACGGGCGGCACTGGAGACTCTGCGGGAAGCCATTTCTGTAGAGTCACAGGGTCACAGGGAAGCCCTGAGGTTAGAACTCCAGTTCCTCAGGCAGACTCTAAGTGAACTTGAGGCTTTCTGAAATTTAAGGTCAGAACAGCAGCTGGAGCAGCTCACACGTTCACTCTCAGCTGAGCTGCAGGCAACTCGGGAGGAGACCCGGGCATCACGCGAGGCCATGCGTGCAGAAATGCAGGCAACCCGTGAGGTGCTGCATGGGGATCTCCGCACTATCATCCTCCAGAATCAGAACTTCAACACCTGCATGCTTGCTGCCATGGAGAACCAGACCAGGGCTTGCGTGGGCTGCCTCCCATAGAACCACCACCTCCTGATGCAGCAGCAGAGGGTGAAGAGAGCGACTGCAGCAGTTCTCCCACATTAGCGTAGTCGTGCAGGCCATGAGCCCATGGAGGTTTTTTTTCCCCGCAACATCCACGCAGGTGGGTGTTGGTGTGCACCCTGTCCTCGAACCTCCTGGGTGCCCCCCCAGCCCCCACATGGCCATGTTTTATTTATTTAAATATGTATTTATTTATTTATTTTTACAGTGTGTTGCCTTGTGTGGCTCCCGTGGGCATCCACTGTGTATTCCAGCTGGGCACATGCGGGCTTGTCCTGTGTTTGGGTTAGATGCTTGAGTTCCTGACACACACACCCCTCCTGCTTCCCCTTTGCATGGGCTTGCAAAGGGTGTGACCAAGTGACAGTGACTGACACAGTGACATTGGGCTCCCATGAGCTGTGTGGGCAGTCTGTAGTCAAAACTGTGTACATCCCTAGTGGGGATTGTTGTTGTATTGAACACTGTATGGTGTATTGATATGTGCTTGTGCATCCATGTCTTCCACCTTATTCACAGGTACCTTCTTCATGTCTTCACAAGGCCGTCTCCTTTGCAGATTCAGTTCATGTTGTATGCAGTACACTGACACATTTGCCTGACAGCAACACTCTGCAGTTGGAAGGGGTCGATGTGCTGGCTTATTCAGGTTGTAAGACTTGCACTACTTTGATTTTGTACTGTCATATTTTGGCAATGTTTCATCCGGTGTTGCTGTATTGTGTTGTTGGTAAGTATTTGGTCATGTGTGCTGTTTGTTATTGATTACTGGGAGCATATTGTCTGTGGCCTGTTTCCATTTGGGACAGTGCACTTTGTGACAGTGCACTTTGTGACACTTGTGTCATATGTTGTGCATTCCTTTGTTTGCTTTCACATTGCATGACATGCCATGGTGTGTTGGGTAGCGGAGATGGGGAGGGGTTGGATGACATGGTGCTATTTTCTTGTTGTATTTAGCAAGGGGTAGTCATAGTGACACAGCATTGGTTGTCTTTCTGTAGGTAGGGATGCACACAATATAACACTTCCAGGTGACCAATCTCAGGCTGATATGGTTGTGACAGTTGACTGTCCCTTATGTCATCATCATTGATTGTCAGCTGGTATGTGCCAGGGCTGTGTGTACTCCACAGGGGTGTGATTTTAGGTGAAGTAATTAGCCACCAGCTGCGTATGCGCTGCCTCACCATGTGCCCTTTCCCCTCCCACGCGCAGCGGCCGTGCATGTGGTTGGGGATGTGGGGGCACCACCATGTCCACCGGCAGGCCCCGGCGGGTTACAACGTTGTGCAGGACACATGCTGCCACTATGATCCTGCACACTACTGGTGGCACGTATAGCAGCTGCCCACAAGAGCGGTCAAGGGAGCGAAAGCGTGACTTGAGCACTCCGAATGTGCGCTCCACTATGCCCCGGGTTGCAATATGGGCTGTGTTGTATCTTACCTCGGGTGGTGTGTGGGGTTCCGAATTGACGTCATCATGTGGGTGCTCAGAGGGTAGGCACTGTCCCCTGGGGAGGTGATGATGGGTATCATTAGTGGGGTTGTGACATTACTCAGTATCTGACATGCATGCATGTGCAGTGGCATTTATACTCACCAAGCAGCCATGTATTGCCATGCTGCCCAGCTTCTAGGTCCCGGTTTAGGGGTGACATTCTGTAAATGAAACTGTCATGGGTGGACCCTGGCTAGTTGGAATATACTGAGGTGATGATTCCCTTGGCATCACATACTACCTGCACGTTGATGGAATGCCAGTGCTTGCGGTTTCTATAGATGTGCTCAGTTGCCCTGGGAGGAGGTAGAGCCACATGGGTGCAATCAATGGCACCTAGCACTTTGGGGAAGTGTGCCACCCCGTAAGAATCCTGGATGGCCGCCTGCCTTTCTGCAGGTGTTCTGGGCACGTATATGTGCCTGCGGACTGAAAAGCGTGCAGTCATGATGGCCAACAACTGGTGTAGGCAGCATGACTGCGTGCTCTGTGACACCCCCCCCACTATGGCACTTGTCCGCTGAAATGAAACAGTGGCCAAGAAGTGCAGTACATTGAGCACCTTTTCCAAGGGGCTCAGTGCTTGGGAGCAGAGGGTGGGTGATGTGAGGTCATCCTCCCACTCACTCACCAGGTCGAGTATTATGTGAGGTGGAAACCTGTACCTCCCATACACCTGGTCATCAGGCATCCCAAAAAGGCTGGTCCTGGGTGTAAAAATTCTGGGCCTGACTATCCTCCTCCTCCTGCGGTGTCTCACGACCACTACTGCAAAGAACGGTATATTCATCGTAGCGTCTGAGCTTGTTTGTTGTTTGCACACACTTTTATGCTGCGCAGGGCCGTGTATGCCTGCTTCCTGCTGACGTACGTGTTTCCGGATTAGCGCATCTTTTTTGGCGCACGCGTTTCCCCTGTTCGATTCCATGAATACGCGTTGTTGGTGCGCGTGTGGGCGTTCCGCGCATTTAACTCCTGTACTTCCCCCGTAAGGCCCACATTTTCACGCATTGTTCCCCATTCCGTGTGTTATGGCCCCTGTTCCGCCCACTTTTGTTGTGTGCGCCGCGCTATGTGCGCTTTCACTGTGAGCGTAGCACACGCCGTTTGATGACGTGTGCGCCTGCGTGCGCCACGCAGGATTTTAGCGCACATCCCAGGATTTACATACGCACAGACTTCCATGAATCGATGTGCGCGGCTTTCGCGCACTTGCGCTGCGATTTTCGCACTTGCGCTGCGATTTGCACGCTTTCGCACGCTTGAGCAGAGATTTTCGGCGCACATTAATTCCATGAATTGGCCTGTAAATGTAAACGTATCAACTTCACATACCCACAAGTCGCTCTTGGTGGAAAAACAGTTTCGACAGTAGGCATAATATACCACACTTTAGGGCACTATACTGCATATGTAAAACAAAGAAGTGATTGGCTTGAATGTAACAACACTTCTGTGCACAAAAACAAAGATTAGCAGCAACCCTATAGAATGTCTATGTCATATTTCTTAAGCCAAAATTCAACCATTACATTATACCTCGTATACCATATATCTGCTTTAATGATACAGTTAGAATACACCAATGGGTATCTAACTACTTTATACCCTAAAACAATAGACAAAACAAAGAAACTAACAGAATTATGCATTAAACAAAACATGTTAACTTATATTGTACACAATATATTTCTTAAACAAATAAAAGTTAGAATTTCCCACAAGCTATCAAATACTTTAAACATAGAATAAAATTTATAGCTATCACTATCAAAAAATGTACCAAGACTCACAGTAAAATTCAGTTTATTTCAATACTCCTTGTTTTTTATGACTCAATAATTAGAAATATGTTAATGCAGCAGTGTACTATATACACATGTTGCACAAATATTAGTGCAAATACTTTACCATTTCCTACATAATATGCAAACCTTCCATGGCCTCTAATAGGTTCTAAAGCAAGCACTGTGATTGGACCCATTGTCCTTATTATTCCTGCCTCCATGCCCTCCAAGTAATGGTTCTGGAGGTGATGGTGGCCCATAAGGGGGAGGACCAACCATTACTGCTGTGATGATTGTAGTTGCTCCTACAACTACTTTGTCCTCTTTAGATGCAGAATCTGTTTAAACATTAATAGTAGAAATGGATAGGACTTAAAGATACACTATCCACGGTCTCTTCCCTTTCCATGAATATTGAAGGCAGGAAAAAGCAGAAAAAGTTAAAAAGTGGAAAGAATAACTTGGAATGGTAGTTGCACTTGTACAAGGACACAGAATATGAAAGTTCAGAGTAAGCTACAATTATACCTACCATTAAAGAACTATTTACTAAAACTGAAAGTGAAATGTTTTTTTTCAAACCACCTCGGATTATTTTCCATGACCCAATTATTAGAAATATGTTAATACAACCGTGTACTACACACACATGTTGTAAAAAAGGACATGCAATGTACTACCTAGGTGGATAAAAGAAGTTCATGTATTTACATTTTCCATATCATGTTCTACTACTAATCATATTTTTTTCTTTTGTTTGCAGATGAACAAAACATCATATGACTTGTCCCAATTATCAGCCTAAAACAACTTACATGCATGTCTACTCTCCACAATCCCTGGGGCATGGTCTTCAGCCATTTTGCAAACTCCACTAAACATCTGAAATTAGACATTTCCATTCACCAGGCTGTTCCCAGACTCAACTTTAATCCCATAGATGGGGTTTATTGCACATGACACTAATATTCTCAAAATACACATTGGACCTTGCAAAAGGCTGGCCCACTGCCAACCTCAACCCCATAAATCATCTCTCATGGACATGGCAAGTGTCAAAATTGTTCATGTCATGCCACTAGCCATACCCACAGCCCAATTTACACCCCAAACAATCTGCCTACTGGTCATGTTCCCAACTTAATCTGGCCACTAGCCATACCCACTAACCAAGTTACCAAGTTACCAAGTTACCATTTCCATCCCACTCCCCAAACAATATGGCTATGGCAATGTCCACAGGCAACTTTGCACCCTAGTAACAAAACACGGCTCCCACTCACTTTTTGCTATCTCTAAACAAAGGGTCAATTTTCTTTTCCCATATCTTGCACCCACAATCTCCGCAATCCCTCTTGCTAGCTTACAGACATGACAACTGTCTACAATCCCTTAGGCATAGCTATCAGCCATTTTGTAAACCCCACTAAGCATCTCAAATTACAGTTTGCCCATGTAGCCGGCCAGTCACAGTGACAGCTTTAACCCTATAGATGAACTATATTGCACATCCCACAAACCATCTCAAAGTACACATTGGTTATTGTAACATGCCAGGCCCACTGCAAACTTCACTCCCATATATCATCCATCATGTCCATGGCCACAGCCCAACCTAATCTAATGATTAGCCATACTTGCAGATCAACTTTGCACTCCATTCTATAAAAGATTTCAAAGGCACAGTAAACTCCAGATTAGGACTCTTTCTACTGGCCAGGATGCAGGGCACAATTAAAACACTTTTATTTTATTTATTGTGAATTCAGTTTGAGAAGGCACCCAACCCGTCTCACATCCACCTTTACAAACACGCCGGGTCACAATGGACCATGAACCAGGCCGGTGTGTAATAATAAAATATTTATTTATTTTTAAATTCCAATGAAAATCACACAAATTTAATATAGGGCAGCAATCACCAGTGTGGTGACAATTAAACTGTAATTTGATAGAATACACTTAGTTTGACCTTGTCACATAATATATATAATGCACAATTGAATACAGGCAAGATTACGTTTTTGGAAGGTATTTTCTGACCACAGTTACTATTTCCCCCTGCAACACTCCCTCAAACCCCTGTTAACCGAATTGTGTGTGGGTAGAAAGGAGTAGCAAGGAGTCACGTATACTAGGCAACAAACAGAATTCAAATCCGACCTTCAGGCAAAATCAGATTGAAATCGGATTGAAACCTTTGAAATTGAGCAGAATAGCACTCAGAATGACTAAATACTTGTTTTACATGTGCGGTTGAATGACTGAGGTAGAAATGAGTATAGCAGTATCAGAGATGTAAGAACCCTAGCAAAATACAAGGCAATTTACTAACAACAGGCATACAGTTCTGAAAATCGACTTGGGAAGGAAAAACACAGTGCAGTCAAATCACACGTGGAGAAATTGCATATGCTTATTTTCACGGGTTTAAAATGACAAAACAGCTTGAATAATGGGTTAAACAGACAAAATCGGAATGCAGTTTTAATGGCAAGGGGCAAAGGCACATCACAGGTATAGCATGGAAATGAAAGGGTAACTCTGGAGGGATGACAGTATGAGATTCTTAGCAGGAAAGGAAACTCGGTTTTTAAACGGGAATAATTTCACTGGACAACTTGGTTTGAAAAGGAAATGACAAGTTTTGCTGAGACTAGATTTTAGTGGCTAGAAAAGAGGAACACCGCCTGTGAAAAGGGTTAAGCTGCCGTTTTAACCCCCTCACGCTGTGTGCCTCTTTATGGGGGAATTGATTAATTTATTCAAAATAGTACTAAGGACTTACACAAGGACTGAAATGAGTTGGAAAGAATGGCGCTAACGCTTGGAGATCACTACAGAGTTTCCTAAAAACAAGGTACACAGAGGATTCTGACAGTTTTAAGGGTTTTTGCTAGGGCAGTTATAGGATCTCTATGGGATTGGACCTAATACAAGGTAACAAAGCAAGGGACAGGGTTTGTGGTTACTGGGGAAGGGAAATACTCACAACAAGCACTTGAATGTGGTAGCTTGGACAGCGAACCAGGTTTCTGGACAGCGAGACAAGATCTGGTCTCTGCAAACAGCGGCGGGCTCTCTTAGAAGGGGACAGCTGGGCCTAGTCTGGTCACTGGATAGCGAGGTGCATCAGCTGGGCTCTCCTTGAATTATTGGGATTTTTGTGGGGTTTTTCTAGATCAGTGCTTCTGCCTAAATAGGGTCAGCTAGCTCTGCCCTGGCAGTAGAATCTGGAATCTTGCAGGGTGAATCTGGAATGTTTGGATCTCTGGATGTGCGGGAGCTGGAAAAGTCAGAAGAGAGTCCAGAGCTCCCTATGCCCCCCTTTATATAAGGAGCATGACATTTTACTATGGGGCTGACCCAAGCTAGACACACCTCTTAACATCGGATAGGTCAGCTGTGGATGTCACCTCCTCCCTGGAAGCAAATTGGACTGAAGGAGTTGACTCAGTTTTATGGTGGGTGTTTTTTGCAATGTGCTTTGTTCTACCAAAGTTACTTGTGCCAAAATCAGTTATGGAACAAAACACTTATATATACAAATATCATCATCAGGAAACTTATACGGGCAGACTACATATCTTACAAGACACATGCTGATCCAGATCCCAAGACAGTGCAATGCTGTTTTGTCATTCTGGCA
Source organism: Ambystoma mexicanum (assembly GCF_040938575.1). NCBI lineage: Eukaryota > Metazoa > Chordata > Amphibia > Caudata > Ambystomatidae > Ambystoma > Ambystoma mexicanum. The sequence goes on along the minus strand of NC_090921.1, from coordinate 840,717,098 downwards.
ATCTTTTGCCATTTCCATCGAAAATAGTTCACCTAAAATTCTACAATTTAAGATATGCATACATATTATCACTGGTCATGTTCTCATTAATTTATTTTCAAAGTGTACCATGTATGTTTCTCTAGAATTCCCATTTTCCTGGTGTTTGCATTCCCAGCATGCTAGAAATACCTACAACGTCTTATTTTAATGGCGCAAACATGACATTTAAATGGTCATAATTTCACATTAATATGTCTTTTGATTACTGAAATAATAACATAAGCTGAATAGTCTCTGAAATCAACTGGGCTGGCTTTGTTTTCCAAATATGGCCATTCCTTTCCAGGCCACAGCCAAATGTCAGGCTCTGGTCAGTTTAGCCCAGTTTTGCCATGGATTCGCCTTTGAAGTCCTACAGTTTGAGTTGAGGGGAGGTGTCACCAGGAATTCACACCTATGTGCCCTGGCAGTCCATTGTCTCATGCTGGAGCAGTGCCGCTTCATCTGATGAGGGTGCTAGATTCTCCCCCTTGGCCCAATCATAGTTCCCAGGGGCTGGTCCACTTGGGGGAAGATGATTCTGTTCCCAGGAAAGGCATCGCCCTTTGAAGCCAGTTCTGGTGGCCTCACAGTAATTTTATTTATTTCTTTATTTTTCTTTCTCTTAACCAAAAAGCAAGTCTTTTGGGAATAAATATCCTATATATATTTTAAAGCAAACCCCATCACATTTCTATGAAAGCACAAAACCTTAGTTTAACATTTAACTTTTAAAAAGGCATTTTCTTATTTGGCAAAAGCACCCTTTTACACGTGTGTTAATTCTTCTGGGATGTCACTCTCACAAATGCGACTTTCTCTTGCATCTAGATTCTGAGCATTTCCATGGCACTAGTACATTTCTAATACACAGACGTCTGTCCAACACAAGGGTCTTATGAAACTGACATAAGCAAAGAGAGAGAGGGCTTCTTGTGAAGTGTTTGCCAGGGTAATTTTGTTGCAAAAAGTAAAGTGTTTGCCGTACGGCTTGGAGTGAAGTTCTCTGCTATTTCACAGATTTTGCCCGACACAACATGCCATTCAGTGAGGAATGCCCTCACTTGCTGGTGTACACCCTGAATATAGGTGTACATGAATGTGTCTTACTGGAACCAAACTGGGTAATGTTGAAAAGATGAAAAGAGCATCAGTGCGCAGTCATTTTAAATGCAGAACATTTTCTTTTTCAGTGGGAAGTTTTGAGCTGGCAGCATAGCAGTGCTGCCTTTGAATTCTTTTCTTTGGTGCACATAAAGAAAACACTGGCAGCCATTCTCGGGGTGTTTCTTGTTCCATCTCGCCCCATATGTGCTTAGTTAAGACAGCATAGCCATTACTTTTGTAACTGCAAAGCGCAGTTTTAATGCAAGGGAATAGCGCTCAGCAGAGCCAGCGCAGCCATTCATCTTATAACTGTTGAATGTGCAGTTTGGTGATATGGGGGAGTTCTGCTGGGCTGATAAATGTACCCCACACTTCCCATAGCCCAAACAATTCAAAGCTACTGGCCATGAACACAATTCAAATGTGTGTCCCCTTAAAAATAACTAGGACCCACACGCGCTTTTCCCTATCTGTAACAAAACAAAACACGCCTCAGCATACATACAATCAATATACATTAAAAAAAATCACCACATGTGTGGCATCAGACTCCAAGTATAGTAAATGTGGCAGTGTCCACGACCAGCAAAACATTCTTTGGACGTATTCTGCCATCTGCTACCATAAAACTGAGACAGCCAACATTGCTCAAAACATAATGCTCTTTTTTTGCCCAATAACACATATATTCTGTGCCTCCCTAACCACCCCTCACACACCCAAGGACTCTTTTATGATAACACAAGTGTAAATATGCGTTTTTGCACATTTTTCTATCGCAGTGTCAGTGAACAAAGAGCATGCATCGCAAACCCAACCTGGCGCCCATCTCAAAATATTTAAAAACATAATATCAAAAAGCGTAATATCAAAAAACTCAAAGTAATAAAAAACAATGCTTTAAGAGCTGCCTTGAACATTCCCAAAAGAGAGTACATTTCGTCTGACAGACGGAATGCCCACTGGCTGCAGGTTCAAGATCGCATTGCAATTAAAACCCTGACACACACTCACAAATGTCTGTCTTACACTCCTCCTGTATACCTATCGAGCTAAATGACCAAATCTCAATTCAACAGACCTACCAAGACTGCCCACTCGCACCTACTCGCTGTCCCCAGATTTAAGCACTTAAAGGCAGGGGGCTGCAGCTTTCCAGTGGTAGCTGCGAAGCACTGGAACACTCTGCAGCTAGTGCTCAGATTGGAATCATCCCTATGTACCTTCTGCAAAAGCCTCAAAACATGGCTATTCACACAACTCCCCCTACTATAGACCACCTTGCCCTATCAAGTAGGGTTAGTGCTCACCCTCCATACAACTGTTAACTCTACATGCCTGGACTGCGCACATCTGTAACCAGCATCCAGACATATATACTATTTATGTTGACCTGTTTGTGATTTTGTCTTTTAATGTAACTAGCGCACAGATGCCTCCGGGGCTTGGAGCACTCTACAAATGCTGAATAAATAAATAAATGCACCTCACATGTCTTGGTTGAGCAAATGGCTCCTTTGTCACACTGGTTTCCACTTCCAAGTATTCTGTGAAAGCGCCATCACGGTTCAACCGCTGCTGGAATTTGGCACGCAAAGCAGAGTATTTCCTCCATTAAAGTTTTGCACGGGTTCTCATGGGGTGGCACTGTGTCCTGTCAAATGGGCTCTCCTGACTTGATTAGACATTAAAGTTATCTAAACTAAAAGCCTGCCGGATTAGCAAATATAAAGGGGTTGTTGCTGAAAGAAACACAGATTTCAGTTGTTTTTTTGATCCACAGGTTTAAATCTAAGAAAGTAATTTATCTATGTCATTTGATGCAACAAGTTTGTTTTCTGATGGATTTTAAATCAAGAAATTAAGAATAAATTAGCCTGGCTTGGCTGCAAGAAGTGGAAAAACAGCTTTCCCCCAAGGGGAATGCATTCCTCTCAGCAGATACTCACTGACATGTGATAATTGTGGGGTAGGACAGACTTGTGTCTGCAGCCAGAGACTGAACAATGGCAGATTCTCCAGGCCAGGAAATGGACGTGTGAAGAGGTCATAAACTTGGCTTGCAGAAGGTTCCCAAAGGTGGGGGCTACTCCTTGAGCTCCAGGGAGAGACAAAAGGTGGACCATTTGCTGCTAAGAACATGTAATGAACAATGTTTAGACACTCATAACTTGTTATTAGAAATGGTGAACAATATAAAAAGGGCATATTTGTTAGTCAAATTTTTGGCACTATGTTTCAAAACGTAGTGGAACTATAACATATTCGGAACAGGAATGGCGATATATGTGGTTTTATGGGAACTGTATTTATGCTAGAATTGTTAAACATTAAACACACATCCCTATGGTAAACACATATATTTGTGGAAATTTGGAGAAAGTTTGGAAATTGTTTTCATGAGGAAATGGACAAAATGCTGCAAAAAGGTAAAACAAGATCTCACAGCTGCGGGATTTTGATGAACAGATACTCCATAAAATATGGAATCCGTGTATGTAATTTTCATAGAGGTTACAAATGTATAAATAAGTATTTAGAACAAAATTCGATTTTGATACTAGTGGCTAGGGGAGGTTTCTAAGGATTGTAGAAACCAAACCATAAACTTGACATCACCTGTGTTTGCGCCAATCACTCAGATGCAAGGCGTAGATGAGGCTCTGATCCAATCCCAGTCCACAGGGGCAAGTTTAGTTAAGCCGGTCCATACACCCATTTTTGTGATGTCATTTGAAAGGATAAATAGAGACAGCTAACAACACCTAGGGACTCACTCTTCTGATTCCAGCAAAGCACTCTGATCCAGAATTCAACATCAAGCATTCAACATCCTTCCAGATCCATATGCCAAGGACCAGGCCAAGCAGTAGCTGAACCATTTTCAGCAAGGCCTCAATTCTCAAACTAATTCTTACTACCCAGTGGAGTGCTGTGGTGTGAGAAAGCATCCTGAAACTATCTGGCTTGCTACCATAATGCGTGCCTGATGAACTCGCCATCCCACTGATTTGAAATACCCAGAAACAAGAAGGGCAGAGCCTGTGCAGTTCCAGTGACCAGCCTAGCTGATCCAGTCCCGCGCCTGATGTGCTGTCTTTCCTTGATAGACCCAATCCATTGACCAGAACCGTGACTGTCCAAAAGTCTTAAATCCCAGTGGATTGTGAGTATTAACAGGACGCTAGAGAACTATTGTATACCTTGCTTATCTTGTTCCACTCTAATCTCTGAACTATCCCTACTTTCATAACCAGTAACAGTGTCAAAATCTTTAGTGCTATCTTATTCTGTCTAGTTGCTAAAGCGCCATTTTCATAGTCATCTTTATTTGTGTAACTCTGATCCATAAATCCCACTTTGAGTGTTTGGACTGGTGCCACTGGGGAAGGTGATGGGGATCTGTTACTGAAGTCATGAATCAGTCTCAGACCTTACTACGCCCCAACTTGGTTTCCTAGCCTGAACGCTCTAGCCTTGAATGAAAGCATAAGCCATATTTTCGGATTCTAAACTGAAGTCCTTGTCCAAAGTCGTGTCTTTATTTTTGAAAAACACCTCTCACTAAAACCTCCATAACTCCCTCATTTTTTAAGATATAAAATGAAATTCCAACTCCCATTTGTACCTAACATCCTCAGATACATTCACAACTCAAAATTGCATTGCAAAACATTGCGATTGTTATATCAAAAATTGCATAAGCAAAAGTTTGCCGCAAATTGACATTTGGAAAAGTTTTACACGTGTGAATTACATTTAAATTATTTCCCACTTGGCCTTTCAGATCCCAACTGTTTTCTTTTTATTAAATCATTGCTTGTGTTTGCTTGCATCCGTTCAAAGCGGCTCCCGGAGGAATTTATAATAATTTAAGCATTTTTGTACATATTTTGTGTTTTTGCTCAGTCAATTTCTAAGCCATTCTGACAGTTGAAAAGTCAAATCCGTATTTCTCTTGTGTTTAAAGGGGGAAGGTGGGAATGATATTTGCTTTGGTCTGTGTTATTCCTGAGTACCTGCTCTCTCCTCACATCTATTTAAATTGCCTATTGGTGGGTTGAGGGGTGTTGCAAGGGGAACCCCTAACCATAGTGCTATCTGTTCCAAACCAACTCAGAAGTATTCTTTTCTTTGCTGCATTCTTTTTGTGTTCGTTACTTCATTCCTAGTGCATTAAAGATATTATTCATTGTTCCTGTCACCTTATTGGTGATTGTTGTTACCCATTAAAAATATATTGTGATTTTAAATTCTAAATAAATAAACAAATATTTACCTTTACAACTAGCCTGATTCCTGGTTCAGTGTAACCTGGGGGTATTTTGAGGAGGGTGGGATATGAGTGGTATAGCATTCAGAATATTGGACTTATAGATAAAAATAAATAAGGGTTTCATTTGCGCATTACATGCTGGACGAGACTTGGGTGTGTGCCTGTTTGAAATCACTTACAATACATGACATGGAAGAAGGCAAGGGAGACACCGCGAGCGCCCATACTGTTTCGGACCAATTCCCAGTGCTTCAATGGTTGATAAGTATGTTGAGACATACCCCCTCAGCCAGCCCTACAGGCCAGGAGTGGTACATGTCTACCCCAGAGTGAACGAGGAGCCCAAGGCTGCAACCAAACACACCTCAATTGACAGTATTGATTAAAGCGCCAAGAAGCCATGTTGCTGACGTCGTTAGAGATACTACGACTAAGAAGCATTAGATATGAAGCACACATGCCATACGCACTTTGGGACATAAGCACACACTTGAATACACGAAGAACATGAGCGTACAGTTCTATAGATAGAGGACAGATACATATACACACTGTCATTGCTTTTATTATTTTTGCCATTTGCTAAACACAGCAAATTAGTAACTGCTGAACCCATATGCATGCATTAGTATTGGCCGACCCCCAAACCCTCACCCGTAATAATTGCCTCACAACTTGCGTCAAGTGTTGGCAATAAAAGGCTGTAGGGTTTTATTGTACAGATATGGTTATGGCAATAACAATAATCACATATCATATTAGTAATCATACTTTTGGGCACCGGGTCCTGAGGTTACCCCCTCTGGCCCGTGCCCGCCTTCTTGTGTCCCACGACTTGTTGTGGGCACCGTACAGTGCTTTCCCTTTTGTTCTTCTTCCTTCTTTTGTAGGGTGGGAGGGTTCTGTGGTAAAGAAGCAAAAAGGTTGGAAGACACTGAGTAAACAGTGAACCTCCTGTTTGTTTGGGTCCCCGTTCAGGGTCCACAAACAAGATTGTGTTTACTCAGAGCATGCTACTCTTATTTATAAGACCCAGGGAGGCCCTGAGTCTTTGTTATGTAAGTGGCGGGGGCTGCTGTTGTCACAGCCCCCGGCCAGTTAGCCGACTGTCTGGCCCCGTGGTAGGGGCAGGTCTTTGAACCTGGGCCCTGCCTGACTGTTGGTTTCCTTTTGTTGCTTAGCACCTTGCTGTTTGGAGGAAGGGTGAGGTGACTGCTCACACCTCACCCTTCCTTGGCTTTGTGTTGCCGAGAATGCGTGTCTCTGCAGCTGGGGGGAGGAGAGGAGCAGGCTGAGGGAACGTTGGGGCTGCCCCTCTCCCAGGCAGCTGATGGTAACAGCAGTTACCCTGCCTCGCTTTGGGATGCCCTGCAGCATTGCCCATAACTGCTGAACCCATATGCATGCATTAGTATTGTCCGACCCCCAAACCCTCACCCGTAATAATTGGCTCACAACTTGTGACAAGTGTTGGCAATAAAAGGCTGTAGGGTTTTATTGTACAGATATGGTTATGGCAATAACAATAATCACATATCATATTAGTAATCATACTTTTGGGCACCGGGTCCTGAGGTTACCCCTTCTGGCCCGTGCCGCCACACGCGGGCAGGTTGGCGGCTGGCAGAGTTCCCCCAGAAGTATCCCCTAAAGACAACCCCTGGCGGTGAGAGTGGCTGTGATTTCTCGAAAGAAATGCTCCATGCCCTGGTTAGATAAATGAGTGCCGTCATGGAGAAAAAGGTCTGGGTTGCCAAGTGTAATAGCCGGGTGCTTTATGAAGCCCAGCCCTCTTGATGTACAGAATTTTTCTAGCCCCCCTGTTGAGATTTCTTCTAGAAATGTCCACAGATTTGTAGCAGTTGGCCCCTAACCATTTCTTTCTGGGTAGGATGGCCGAGAAGTATATTTCTGTACCCCTCCAATCGTGTGAGATGCCCGCAAGGGAGGAGCAGATGTCCTCGAATAAAATTCTCCTGCCAATGGAGACCAGGTTGTTGCCTCCTAGATGGGTGATCAGGAATTCTGGCAGGTCTCTGTATGCGACCAGCTCAGCTAGTGTTTCATAGATGTCGGCCCACCGTAGGCCTCTGTACCCCCACCATGAAGCAATGGTGTTTCTGAAGGGTGGCCCATCTTTCGTCTCCTCTGCCCATCTGCCTGTCCTGAAAACAAATGAGTGGCCGACTATCCATGCTTATCGGAGTGCGGTCCTCCCTTCACTGGCTGTTTCTGAAAGGGGGGTTAGGGGGAGGAGAAAGAATATATGAGAGGAGGAAGCTATATCAGCTGTGGTCTGATATATCTTTTGTATCAATCTGACTTCCACCCCCCTATGTTTTTTAGCTATTGAGGTGCTAGGCCTCTTTACCATGCTGGAGTGGCGGCACCTATCCTGAAAGAGTGGGTGCCGAAACCCTTGGGGTCCCACCCTGCTTTGCTGATTGATTTCGTCAGCACCCCTTTGAATTGGTAGCGGCTTAGCGCCGATGAATCCTTGTGGATCAGGAACCTCTCCCCCACCTTGGGTCTTTGTGTGTAATAGAGATTGGTGATACAAACCGGACAGTTTGTTGATTCATCAATGCAACAAATGTTAATAGTTCATTTGGCCCCCGTTTTTGACTGTTGAATTTCTTTGCGAACGCTCTCTTGCCTCACCCTAACCTCCATGACACCCAAGCCGTTTGCGGCCTTGGTGCTGGAAGCGATGAGTTCTCCTACCCGGAAAGCCTCGAAGTAGGCTAGAAAAAATGCTGTTTTGAATAAACTTATCTCGTATGGATGCCAGCATATGGCTTGCAGCTGGCTTGCTATCTGTACTAGTTTGTTGAAATCAAGGGGTCGGCAGCTGTCCACTTGGGGGCCCTCTATTCTGCCCCATCCTTTCATTGCATAGGAGATAAGGGCGTTCTGGGTAGGGTCTGAATCGCCCCGTATTTTTGAAAAATATGAGATTGCCACCAGGTGTCTTTTTGCCAAATCTCTTTTGAAACCCTGCTTCCGTGCCCATTTTAAAAATACTTCTATGTCTTTAATGGTTATTAACTCTACATGGTTTAAACCTGTGGCTTTAAATACTGTTTGTAAGCATTTACTGTACTGAGCTGCGGTAGTGCTTGCCAATGCTTTCTCTGCCATTTCCGTTAGGAACCCTGAGAGGTTGTTGGCACCCGTTTTTGATGTGCCTGGTTCTTGTTGGACATCCCGGCCTGGGCTCTCTGCCGCTGGCTTTGATGCCAATGTGTTGTTGGCACCCGTTTTTGAGGTGCCTGTTTTATGTAGGGCATCCCAGCCTGGGCTCTCTGGCACTGGCGTTGATGCCGTTATTCTTGGTTTCCCATTATTGTCCAGCACTCCGCTGGTATTGGCGTCATCTGTTCTTGGGCGTGTGGTGCTAGCTCTCGGAATCTTGACCACTGGAAGCGAGATAAAGCATCAGCAATGTTATTATCCGCCCCCGAAATGTGCTTTGCTTTGACCACAATGTTTTCTTGTAGTGTGACTGCTGTAATGGCTCGTAGGACTTTCAGTACTAAAGGGCATTTGGTAGACCTTCTGTTTATGGAGCCAACTACAGCCATGTTATCGCACCAGACCAATAGCTCCGTGTTCGCTAGCTGCCTGCCCCAGTGTGTAAGGTTAGCCAGATGGGAAATATTTCTAGGAAGGTTATGTTTTTGTCCAACCTGCCAGTTGCCATGAGTTGGGTCAGTGGCCTGCCACCCATTCTGAGTCTAGTAGGGCTCCAAACCCCTTGCTCCCGGCTGCATCAGTGAATAGGACCCTATTTGGCCAAGTGTTCAAAGGCGTTAGCCAAAGTGAGGTCCCGTTGAAATCTCTAAGGAAATGTGTCCATGTTTCCAGGTACTGTTTCACCACCTTTCCTAGCCGGATGTGTAGGTGGGGTTTGGTGAACGTTTTGATTTTTAGCTCCAGGCTTCTGGAAAATATCCTCCCTTGGGGTATTATTCTGGATGCGAGGTTGAGACTACCAGCTAGAGATTGTATTTCTTTCACTGTCCCCTTGTCTTTAGTTATCAGGCTTTGTATTTTTTCCAGAGGTTCTGTTATTTTTGTTTTGGGGATTCTGCAAAAACCCTTTGCTGAGTCTATTTCAATCCCCAGGAAAATTATGGTGGTGTCTGGTTTGGTGGTTTTTTCTCTAGCCAGGGGAATTTCCCACTGTGAGGCCATCTGTTCTAGTTTTGCTAGGGCCTTGCAGCATTCACCAGAATTCGGTGGTCCCATTACCATGAAGTCATCGAGGTAATGTACTATTTTGGTCCCTGGTCTCTGTTTTTGGAACGCCCACTGGAAAAAAGAGCTGAATTGCTCGAATAGTGCACAGGATACAGCGCACCCCATGGGGAGGCATCTGTCTACATAGAATTTGTTGTTAAAGGTGAAACCTAGCCACTGCTGTGAATCTGGATGGACTGGCAAGAGTCTGAAAGCGCATTCGATGTCCAGTTTGGCCATCAGGGCATTCCTGCCACATTCCTGTATGAGTCTTACCGCCTCTTGGAAATGTGTGTAAGATACGGCGGATTCCGTGTGTGTGATGCCGTTGTATAGTGATTGGCCTTTGGGGTAGGAAAGATGATGAATTAGCCTCATTTTCCCAGGTTCTTTTTTGGGGACCAAACCTAATGGAGATATTAAGTAGTTATTTAAAGGCATGTGATCCCAGGGACCTGCTATCCTGCCTAGTTGCAGTTCTTTCTTGATTTTGCTCTCAACCATCAGGGGGTTGTCCCTGGCTGACTTCAGGTTCATCGGGACGGTTTGTGAACCTGTGCCCTTAAACTGAATGATGAAACCGTTGGTGAAACCCTGCCATATTGCCTCGCTAGTTTCTTTGTCTGGGTAGTTGTTGAGGGCTTCTCTAAAATTGCCCGGGTTGATGGGTGTTCTTCCCGGTTCTAAAAATGGGGTGTCATTCTTTTTTGGCTGGTAGTCTGGTGCAGTTGCTTGCTGCATGGTCACCGTTGCAGTTTGTGCAGGTGTGTTTGTACCAGCATTCTTTGCCCCATGTACACTGGTTTCTCCCAAAATTTCTGCATAGAATGTTGGATTTATAGGATTGGTTTTTGTTCTGTCTGTGGGCATTATTTTTAGCCGCCCACGGCTGGTTCTTCCGAAAGGGCTGTTCCCCTTTCTTGGTTTTATCGTTATCATTGGGCCTGTTACCTTGTGTATTTTGTTATTTTTGGAGGAAGTTTGCGGGGCCTCTTCCTCCAGTGGAGGCTCGGCGTTGAGGGTGTACAAGTCATTCTGGACCTCGTCCCACTCAATGGCTGGCCTCTCTGACATTCTTCTCCTGAATCTAATATCATATGCTAGCCATGTCTTCCCTCTCTGGGTGACTTTTACTTCTCTTATTTTATCCATATATGCCCAGAGCTTTCTACAATCCCTGGGGAATTTTTCTTCGTATATTGTTGCTAGGATGGAAAAGGCTTGCAACCAGTTGTCCCAGTTTTGTTCCACCTGGGCGTTTCTGGCAATAGCTTTTTCCTCTATCTTTTTGAGATCTCTGAAAGCATCTTTCTCTTTGCGCTGGGCTTCTATTAGTGAAAAGATTTCTATGAATTTTTTGGCCCCTATGGCCTCTTTGATTGTGGTGTCAATGTTCCATGCCAGGCCTCTTTTGTATCTATTTAATATTTCAGTCTGAAAAGATATAATTTTTAACTCTACCTGTGAGTTACAGATCGTTACTATGTCTGTTGTGCTGTTGCCAGGTGACCCTGTTAGGCCCGTGGTGTCTGTGATGGGGGTTGCCCATGCTTTTAATGCACCTGCTGAGTCTGTTGCTGAAGCTGTTGGGGCCATTGCGGTGGTTGCTGTGGGTGTTACTGGCACCTGTTGAGGTGGGATTGCTGGAGGTGGCGTTGCCGGGGTGTTGACTACCGTTATTGCAGGTTCTAGTGCAATGGTAGGATTTGGAGCCCCAGGTTCTCCTGCGGGCGGTGTTTGCCTCCCCCTCATTTCACGCATTAATTGCTGTAATTCAGATATATTCTCGCATAGTATTGACAATTTTTTGTTACCTTTTTTGGTGCCTTCTGATAGGTTTCTCTTTTTTGATGGTGCTGCCCCCTCCTCTTGACTGGGTGGCCTGGCAATTCCTTCCTTGGGTAGGCCGTACATGTTTTCTCTAACCCATGCCCATCCGTAGTGCTCTGCTGCTTCGATGGCTGCTAAAAGCTGCAGTGATTTGGGTTTTTGTGCCGGTGTTGTGGGTGCCTGTGTTTTCCGTTTGGGCCCCATGTTCCTCTTTGGCCTGTTACAGGAAAGGGAAAAAACGTTTTTATCAAGGTTTTGGCTGGCTGTTGTAATTAGGCGTTACTTTGAGCTTTTTATATTTGTTCCCCGTGTTGGGTAACTGGTAGCTGTTGCCCCACCGTGTTCAAGCTTATGTTTTTTGCCAAATCCATTTGCCCCTGCAGCTGGCTTGGCTCTGCGTTATTTAAGGAGATAAATATTGCTGTGGTAGGCCTGCTGTTCATATAGCCAAAAAAGAAATTGAATCTCCCTTTAAATAAACGCCACGGGCGGGTCTAAGCGCTGCTTCCTATTACCCACAGTGTGTGGTGTTCCTTTAAACTACTCAGGCGTTACAAAAATTGTTATCGTTTGTCTCATTGTGTTTAAATATTAGCCTCGGTGCAGGGGCACATGTGACAGGTTTGGAAGAATGATTGGCTGGATTTGGCCCCGCCGGGATTCGAACTTGCGTTAGCGAGCTCTGCATGGATGTTAAAGCAAGCTCTCAGTTCGCCGTACCACTTGGCTGGCTGCAACTTTCTCTGTATTTAAATTAAGGTTGTGTTTGTCATGCGCAGTCTTCCTTGTAGCCCAGAGGCTCTGCTTGCAACATTCTTTCCTACAGACTTTGCATGAATTATGCCCGCCGTGCCTTCCGATTCTTAGTACATGTATCTATTCACCTCGTAACGCGGCAGCGTTATCTTTTTCCCTCTGTAGTCCCAGCGCGGCGGCTCACCTGAAAGTTTTTGTTGAAACTGACACCGTCTGCGCCGGGCTGATCGGATGTCCTCTTCTTCCTTTGTTCGGGCTGGATTGAAATGATTTCGCATGGCACGCGTCCCTGGATGTTTATTTTCGTGTTTCTCCAACGCTCGCCGCTCGCTTGCCCGTCTGGAGTGTTTTGAACAGTAACAATGTTCAGAAAGGAAACAAAGACGCTGCGGAGTACAGCGAACTTCGAAGATTTGTTAAAGAAGCAAAAGGTTTGGAAGACACTGAGTAAACAGTGAACCTCCTGTTTGTTTGGGTCCCCGTTCAGGGTCCACAAACAAGATTGTGTTTACTCAGAGCATGCTGCTCTTATTTATAAGACCCAGGGAGGCCCTGAGTCTTTGTTATGTAAGTGGTGGGGGCTGCTGTTGTCACAGCCCCTGGCCGGATAGCCGACTGTCTTGCCCCCGGGTAGGGGCAGATCTTTGAACCTGGGCCCTGCCTGACTGTTGGTTTCCTTTTGGTGCTTAGCACCTTGCCGTTTGGAGGAAGGGTGAGGTGACTGCTCACACCTCACCCTTCCTTGGCTTTGTGTTGCCGAGACTGCGTGTCTCTGCAGCTGGGGGGAGGAGAGGAGCAGGCTGAGGGAACGTTGGGGCAGCCCCTCTCCCAGGCAGCTGATGGTAACAGCAGTTACCCTGCCTCACTTTGGGATTCCCTGCAGCATTGCCCAAAACCGCAAGAAGCAAGAGATCCTGAGTAAAGCTTGCAGATGCTTACATGCAAATAACCTTATGGAACTGCAGGGGCTCCTATGGGACCTGACGGAGCAAGGTGTGACTAACCTATGGAGAATGGAGAATAGCATGGACACTGAATGAACTTCATTATAGTTTAGGAAAAATACAGCAGGCCGCAGGCCCCTCAGCAAGAGCTGGGCTGAGCTGAATTCAGACTGAACAGAGAGCAGAACGTGTGAGACAGGACCCGCTGCCACAAGATACGGATGACATTCCATTACCTGAATGACAGTAGCACCAGCTGCAATAAATGCAAATAATTATTCATAATTCAGAGCTGCAGTTCCCAAATCATGGTCTCTGAACAGGTGACCCGGCCAACGCAGACAATGGACAGTGACTAGCGCTGGGAAAGGGAGCCGATCTCACGCCTCCAGGCAGAAGCTTGCAACAAAGATGCTACAATGTGAGACAAATGTTGCACTGAGCAAAAGAGCATTCTCATAGACTAAGGTGGTACACACAAGTTACAATGCAGACACATAGTCATTCTTGTTACCATGAGAAGGTACACCAAGAGCTGAGAACCTTTGCATATCCCAGGCCTGGGAACGTCAGCTCTAGCCAATCACAGTTTAATATCCTAGGGGTGGGTAGCAACGGTCAAGAACCAATGGTAAGACCCTCACACTGCAACATTGTTATAGATAGTGATTTGGGGATCGACCAGGCCAGCCACTTGACATGCGAGAGCCAGTAGACTAACATGTACAGTGCCCACTAAAGATGGACTATTACTCAGTTCCCAATCCAGCGGTACAGTAGGTTTTCTGGAGAAGGGCTTGGGTTGTAGCGACACTCTGACGTCATTTGGGTACAAAACTGCCTTGCGAGCCAGGAGATGTTGAGACGTCCACGGGTTTCTTCTTTCCCTGTACTGATCCCTGTTGGTTTTTGCTGTGATAAACCGCAGTTTAAACTTGCCGTTTGACTGAGTCATCTGTTTTTCCTGTGGAAGGTGTTGGGCCTTCCGAGAGTCCACAAACTACTAGTTACCCTCCGGAAAACCTGGGAGTTTGTCCCAACATACGTTTTGCATGCCGTTGTTAGATTTCACCCACGCAAACCAATCTGTGGAGCCCTGAAATGTTTGGGGGCACTGAGAACCATTTTGGTTTTGCAGTGACGAAATGAGGTACTAAGCGCATGCGCACGGACACGAAATGCAAGTCCCGCGTGGCTGAAACCAAAATGGACCAATGTGCGCGTCTGCACGAAAGAGAATCATACTAAATACGCGAGGTACACGAAATTCGATGCATGCGTAGGCTGCGGCATGCAACAGTGAATATTTCGCATTTTTTTACCTGCTGGACAAGTCTAACATTTTTTGGGTGAATCCATGGGGGTGGCGGGACAGTGGAGATGGGCGAAGCGGATTGAAATCCGAGAGATTTTGTTTCTGCGGCTTACGGAGCGGAATCCAGCAATTTCACTCAGAACTGCTCTCTAACACCCTTTCTAGAAAGAGATTAAGCTTTGTTTTTTCTTAAATAGAAATGGAGCTATACAATAGGCACATTTTTCCATCGTCGATTTATATTTTCAATGTGTGCGTTAGCTCTTTTTATTAAAAAACATATTTGAAATAGGTTTCCTTCCTGTTGCATACTCTTTCTCTCCTCTCCTCTCCAGAACACATGAATCAGTGCAGAGGTGGGGAGCTGGAGGCAATGTGTGAAAGAGTGGGCGGAGTGGGACTAGGCGCATACGGAATGGGGGTGCGGCACTGACACGGGTGAATGACAAAGGGGCGTGGGAGAAACTGTCACTGATGTGTGTGTGGATATTGAGAAATGAGACAGGGACTCAGGGAATGGGGGAAGTAGAAGCCGCCTTTTTAGGTCAGTCTACAGATTTACAGAACAGTAGAATGTCGTGCTTGATTTTACTGATGTTTGTGTACAAAGTGCATACGGGCTGCGATGTACTGGGCGGTCTGACTACTCGTGGGGTTGAACCAATGAATGAAGCTTTCATAGCGCACCACATTAGGCGCTACGATTCTGTGGGCTATGAGTGAAGGATATTCTGTTCATCGTTTGATAGCAATTATTATCTTGCGGAGTCCTCAGGGGATCTTAACGTCTTGTAAAACATTGTGTACATTCCGTAGAATGTGACCAGGGAGTTTATATTGCATTGCGGTGCGTGCCCCGGGAGTCACCGCTCCCTGTTGCTTGCGTGTTGCCTTTAATGTTAATGAATTCGTAGGTGAAGGGCGCACGCCCTGGGCAGAGCATTAACAGACAGTAAACACCTGTACGCCCGCCTGGGAGTGCTGTTGGTGGGGTCTGTGACTCCTGCCTGCCACGGTGTAAAATATATATATATAAAGACAGTGTACCTAGAAACAAAGTGGGTAGTGGTACAGACTGTAACGCAATAGAATATGACACGTCAGAGCGATACCGGCAAAGCCGGTTTGTTCTGCTTTCTAGGCAGGAAGAAGAGCGGTTCCGACACGCAGTCAAAATGTCAAGGTCTTTGGTGTCAAGTGAGGCAGGGTTCGTATGCACTCCAAACCTCGGTCCAGTTGACGGTCCTGTTGTATGCCCTTCCTGTCAGGGGCAACCGGCCCCCCTACGCGACCTCACCTGATTTAATTTGGTGCATTGATTGGGAAACCTCCAGTCCAGAGGGGTTAACAGCGGCTGGGGGGAGGAGGGGGTGTGAGAGGGGAGGGAGAGTCCTCGGTGATCATGAGGGAAGATGACAGGGCGGCTGGAGGCGCAGAAGGGGAACTGAGCGTGATTCCTGCAAAGTGCGTCAGCAGCCGACGGACGAGCGGGAGCGTCGCCGCCACCGCACTCAGCGCGAGTCGCGCGTCCTCCTCCCTGCCCAGTCTGCGACTGCACCGGCGGCCGCGCTGTCAGCAGGAGAGTCGGCGGGCAACCAGCGGGAGCCGTGCCAGGGGGTTACACCGCAGCACTGGCGAGCAAGGGGGCAGCACTGCCGTCCTCAGCAGCACCGTAGAGCGAGGGGCCGGCTTCAGGAACACCGGAGAGCGAGGCACAGGATTCCCGGCTTCACCAAGACCGCGAGAGGGACACGGCTCCTGCCCTCACGAGCCTGCGGAGAGCCAGGGACAGGACTCCCGGCTTCAGCAGCAAAGGAGAGCCAGGGACAGGACTCCCGGCTTCAGCAGCACAGGAGAGCAGGCGACGGGAGTCCTGCCTCAGATGCAACACAGAGCCGAGTTACAGTGTTTCCAGCTTCATCAAAACCGAGGCGAGATGGACGATGCCCCTGTAGTGGGCGACCCCAAGTGGCAAGGCACCAGGCTCCAGCAGCTGTCCATCGAGTACTTTTTGTGAGCACCGAGGGGGCACCTCTAGTATTGGAGAGCAGGGCTGGGGTCAATGTGCTCTACAACACTAAGGGCAGCCTGCAGATAGCCTGGCATTTAGCAGCACAGGGAATTTAGTCAGTCATTCGGCTGCATTTTTGGGAGATGGGCAGGGAGGCAGAGCCCAGGCAGTACTAGACGTCGGGACAATGAGTGAGTCACCCAGCTGCAAAGGTAGGAAAGGACAGAGTCAGCCATTCCGCGGGCACGGGAAGTCAGGCAGAAGGAGATAGACATGCAGCAAAAGTAGAGAGGAAGGCCCAAGGATCGAGGAATCAAGGAGCATTGCTGGGAATCAAGGGGCATTGCTGGGAATCAAGGAGTATTGCTGGGAATCAAGGGGCATTGCTGGGAATCAAGGAGTATTGCTGGGATTCAAGGGGCATTACTGGGAATCAAGGAGCATTTCTGGGAATCAAAGAGTATTGCTGGGATTCAAGGGGCATTGCTGGGACTCAAGGAGTATTGCTGGGAATCAAGGAGTATTGCTGGGATTCAAGGGGCATTGCTGGGAATCAAGGAGCAATGCTGGGTGAGCGAGGGAGCTTTCAACAGCACCATGGAGACGGACATAGGCCACGTCGTCTAAGAAATAGCACCAGAGAGGCTGGGCAGGAGAATAGCCATTGAGCTGCGCCAGGAACGGAGTGGCTGGTATTCTGAAGCACTCAGGAGTTAGGTATCTAGCCCCAGGGAAGGTAAGCGAGCAGCGCTCGTCTGACAAGCCTTTACTAAGGGTAGTAGTGGGGGACACGCAGCATTAGTGGACACCAGTTTCTTGCAGCACAGGGAGAGGACAGCTTGGCTAATACAGAAGAGCCAAGACGTGCAGAGTCAAGAGAGGGTGCCTAGCACAGGGAAGTCACAGCAGAGAGGGAATAAGACAGAGCTGTGAAGGGTGGGAGGGACAGAAAGTGTGTCCCCTGCCACCCGTGCCTGTGCTGAAGTATATCCAACTTCCTGCATGGAAAAGACAGCCGCAATGCCACCCCCGCCAAGACTCTATCTGCCCCGCAACTTCAGCTGCACCGCATGCCTGTACGGTAGCCTTGGTGAGCCATGCAAGGGCCTGGAAGAGCAGGACGAGGAGCGTGGATGCCAAGTTCTGCCACCACCAAAGCTGAAGGAATCAGAGCTGGAGGATGCGCCACCAGAAGAGGCCATAGTGGAGCCCACCTCGGACAAGCCAAGCCGTGGCCGGGAACCCACACTGGTTCCACAGAGCCCTGGTGCCCGCCGCAGAGCAAAGTCATTGCCTACACCGGGTGAGCGGGCTCCTCAGCTGGAGATTGCGGCAGCACACAGCCCATCTCGACGCAAGACAGTGCGGTTTGCTGACTCCCTGGGGCTGGAGCTGACTGCCGTGCGCCACTTCTCAGACGCTGACGCCCCAAGGGTGCCATCCCACATCCTTAATGGACTGAGGAAGACACCTCGACCAGCAGCACTGGGGGAGCTGAGTGTGCTCCTGCAGACGCCTGTGCAGTCAGTGATGCTCGAACCACTCTTCCCGGCCAATCCTGGTGCCCAGCCTGGGTTCTTGGAGCGAGTGCAGCAGAAACATCTGTGTTTGGAGAGCCTCTGCACTGACCAGTTCAGTATCAGTGGTCTGGTGCGGGTTCTGAACGAGTCCTATGAGAAGTCAGTGACTGTCCGCTACAGCCTGGATCGCTGGGCCTCATCGGTTGACTGCACCGCCTCCTATCTGCCTGGCCCCAGCGACCGCCACACCGACCGCTTCTCGTTCAAACTAGTGACACCCTCACTGCTCGAGAAAGGTGGCCTGCTCGAGTTTGCCATCCGCTACTGTGTATGTGGGACGGAATATTGGGACAACAACGAGGGCCTCAACTACCGGGTGCGGAGTCATCGGCTCAAGGTATCCCCTCCCCGGGACTTCGATAGTGCCTGGATACACTTCATATAGGACCATTCCTGTAACCCATCAGGGTAGTGTCGGTATGCTTCACATAGAACCCACATACGATTCTGCAATGGCAGCGTTTGGATACAATTCATAGAGCGCCTGCAAGGGGTCCACATAGGGCAACCCCCGGATGCACTTCATGTAGCACTTGTGGAGATGTGCACTAGGGGTTCTCCTGGCTACAGTTCACAAGCACCCACAATGGGGGTCTCACCATAGCAGCGCTTTAGTACACTGTGCAGTGACGGCAGGTTACCTGATGAGAGCAGTGCTTGGATACACTTCATGTAGCACCTGCCAGTGGGCATCTAAAAAGGCAGCCACAGTATACACCCATGGATGGATTACTTGCTTCACGTTGAGTCTGCCTCAGACAGTAGACTGTGCCCAAGGACAGCCTCGCCGCACCTTCTAATACAGCGACCACAGGTTGACGTGTCTCTGCCCAAGGATATTGGTTAGCTCTAGCTTATACACCCCATCATAAAAAATTATGGGCTACTCCACTTTGTGGAACAATGTCCAAGGCTGGTGCCCCAAACCCAAAGATTCTTTTCATATCACCCTGGGCCGAGGCCAACAAGCCCCCGCAAAGATAAGGTCTATCACTTATTAACCATGTCCCCTGAGCGTCAGCTACAAGCCTACCGTACATCACATAGCATCAGCCGTTCAATGCTGCTCCTTCCCCTCAGGCTAGACTCGCATGTCAACATGGGACCGGGCTAGAGGGACAGCGCACTCCACCCCTAAGCCACACTAGCACAGATTATAGAGGGTTGCCACCTGTCTCCGTTTTGCATCTCCATTCAGTTTTTGCGGCAATTTACTTGAATTTAAAAATATCCTATGGTTTGCCACAATGTCCCAATAACTTCCCAGACAATCTGTTTCATAGTGAGATGTCTAGCTGCGACCAGAGTCTATGGTATCTTGGAGAGGAAACCTAATGCCTTCAATCAGGCGAGACAGCTATAGTGGAAACAGGACGCTGCCTCATCAGTAACACGGCTCCCCTGAATAATTCATACACGCACGCCTGCAGGGAACTGGAGCAATGCCTCGCAGTGTTTGTTTCCGTTGCATTCTCCCCAAGGATGCGAGTTACGTCATCGGTGTATCCCCGAGGCTGAACTCCTCGAATTAATCCTGCGGCGCTGTTCTCGAGGAGACTCCATTGCAACATTGAAACGACTTTCTCCATCCCGCCACCACCCGGAAGGCCTCCTTTAGATGTGAACACCGTGTTTCACAAGACTGCCTCCCCCAGCAATATAAACCATTGCTTCCGTTCCGAGTTCTTCAAACTACAGCCTTGGTGACTTCTCTGTTAATTCTCCCAGGGGTTTCTAGTCCCCTGGGAGAAATTTGCCGAGCATGATAACTGTGCTCCAGTCCAGGATTCACGAGTGCCTGTGCATACTGGTAACTCCCCTCTGAGCCTCTGTGGCACCAGGCACGACCTCTGACTGTTTCCTGCACAAACAGCCTGCTAAAGGGGCAGTGGTTGCCACCGACCACCCAAGAGTCCAGGCGAGTGTGCTATTCTGTAAACCAACAGAATAGGCAGAACGTTTTCGACGGCCTGTTTGTGAAGTCACATGACATCGGGAGCCGCAGATAATGATGCTAAAGACAGACTGCATGAAAGCTCCACGCCTTTCACAATACCTACTGCAGAGTTTTGGGCCCTTTGTTGAATAAGTGACACGGAACCCAAGACTGCTGCCCCCAAGCCCCTGAGCCAATCGCAACCTCTGCTGAGTAGTTCCTGGGAGGATGCTTTGCTTGCTGCTAGTTCGCACACCTATTTAGCAAATCAAAATGAGCCTTTGAGCTTCCTTTCTCTAGTTGCTATTTTTGTACCAAAAGTCAGTTCGTTCAAATAGGATACCTATTTTTTCCAGGCAGAGTGATTTGTAAAGCCCAGTGTAATAGTCCAGTTATTTTGGAAAAGCAGATATGTACATCTTGAAATTTCGTTACATGCAGATAGATACCAAATATACGATTCCCACGATGTCGTGATCACATGTTCAGCGTGACAGACACATTTCGCATCATCCTGTGTAGTTTCAGAATGTTGCTGGTACATGCGAAAGGACATAATTCATGTTGTGTTTACAAGTCTCTGTGCTTTGTAATGTTTTTTTGACCGCTCTCTGTACTCCACCCCAGTGTTTCTGAACTGGTCTTTGATGTTCATTGGTGGCATTTCAGCCAACTGGTTGATTCGCTGCAGGGTGCATGCTAACGTTAGCCCAGTGCTGCTGCTAAGTAATATCTCTCTCTCTCTCTCTCTCTCTCTCTCTCTCTCTCTCTCTCTCTCTCTCTCTAGGAATTTTTAGTTCCCCTTGTTCTGCAGTTACATTTCTTTTTGCTTCGTGTCCCTTTCCCCACTTTCTAGCCGTTTTTCTTCAATTTCCCTGTTTCTTTCACCTCTTTCCTCCTCCTCCTCTTTTATGCATTCTTTCATTTTGTTAATCGAGCCTCTGTGTCCCCTCCTGCCCTGGACCTCCGACTCCAACAGAACGTTCTCCTGTGCAAACAAAACTCAGCAGTGCCAAGCAACGCCTTTCACAATTAGTCACCTTTAGAGAGCAGGGTTCCGGCTGTTTGCTGACGCTGTGTAGGTCGCATTATAACAGTTGTAATAAGCCATTCCTGTATACTGTTGTGATTTTTTAAAAAAATGGAATTTAAAGTGAGTTGTAAGATCAGTGTTCTTGTCGTGGGAGCATAAGCCAGTCCTATATGACGCTATCCCACGTGTTGCACAATGATAACAGCAAGCAGGAAGTTCACACATGCAGCTCTGTGTAAATGTCACACATGCAGCTCTGTGTAAATGTCACACATGCAGCTCTGTGTAAATGTCACAGTGCAGCTCTGTGTAAATGTCACACATGCAGCTCTGTGTAAATGTCACACATGCAGCTCTGTGTAAATGTCACACATGCAGCTCTGTGTAAATGTCACACATGCAGCTCTGTGTAAATGTCACACATGCAGCTCTGTGTAAATGTCACAGTGCAGCTCTGTGTAAATGTCACACATGCAGCTCTGTGTAAATGTCACACATGCAGCTCTGTGTAAATGTCACACATGCAGCTCTGTGTAAATGTCACACATGCAGCTCTGTGTAAATGTCACACATGCAGCTCTGTGTAAATGTCACACATGCAGCTCTGTGTAAATGTCACACATGCAGCTCTGTGTAAATGTCACACATGCAGCTCTGTGTAAATGTCACAGTGCAGCTCTGTGTAAATGTCACACATGCAGCTCTGTGTAAATGTCACACATGCAGCTCTGTGTAAATGTCACACATGCAGCTCTGTGTAAATGTCACACATGCAGCTCTGTGTAAATGTCACACATGCAGCTCTGTGTAAATGTCACACATGCAGCTCTGTGTAAATGTCACAGTGCAGCTCTGTGTAAATGTCACACATGCAGCTCTGTGTAAATGTCACACATGCAGCTCTGTGTAAATGTCACACATGCAGCTCTGTGTAAATGTCACACATGCAGCTCTGTGTAAATGTCACACATGCAGCTCTGTGTAAATGTCACACATGCAGCTCTGTGTAAATGTCACACATGCAGCTCTGTGTAAATGTCACAGTGCACGCTCGTGGGAATGTTGTGTTTTTTAAAAAAAAATGTGTCTCCACTTATCTTTTAGAGAGGTTGTGATAGTTTGAGCTGAACATAGGACAGAAAAGGTAAACCATTGATTGGTAACACTCATAGCATATTTTTTAAAAGTTGTCATTCTCCATGTCTTTACCAAAGTCGCACTCTTTTCTCGATGCCGGACATAGAAACACAGAGTCAAAATTCCAGACAGTTCAGTCCTGTTCTTTAGGCTTCCCATCTCTTTTCCGACACTAAACATTGCTATTCAGCTTCGACTAAACACCTTAAGCTGCAAACGTTACCGTGCCAAACATGTTGACTATATTCCCAAAAACCGAGTCATTCTAGCCTATGCAAGTTCTCTATTGAACTCTTAAGAAGTGATGGTGCTACAGTCACTGTGAGTAGCTTTGGTGTCATAGCATCACCCCCTCTACACGGAGTCTCTTCTCATTTGGGAACATTCACAGTGTTTACATGGGAGAGAGGGCGCCATCCTCAACTAGATCACTACTTTCATTTTCAAGAGAGAAGGCCTTCCCTTAATACTGCCTCCACTTTTCACTCTTCTTGGCCTAAGAGCGTCATTAAATTGTAAATGGTCTTTTCATATTTCATGTAAAACCTACTCACAATCAAATATTGCTTTCCTCGGCGGATCCCTTCGACGGATCCTTTTGTCTCGGGCAGAGCAGTGGTCCTTTACTGCCTGCCCGCCCAGCCGCTCACCTCCATGAGACAAAACAAACTCCCTTTATAATGACTTTGCATGTTACCACTCGTGTGTCCTTCGGTTTATGTACAGTCATGTTTTCTGTGCATTTAAAGGCACCAACATAATTCCAGTAGCTCAAGGACCAGCCAGTGTGACTTGTGTCAGTCACCCTCTCACCTGGCATTCCTTCAAAATCCATAAAGCAATGGCTCCCACTCAGTTTTAGACTTCACCCTAGGAGCCCTCTCCATTGCTAAAGAAGAGGGTCTCCAAATACGATCCGCGGAAAAGGCTACGAGTCGGAAGCTGAATCCTTAGTTGTTCTTATTTGGGCTGTGATTGCTTCAGGCCGCCCTGGCCTACTGTTTGTGTTCAGCTGTATGTCTGCTACGTGTACACTGTCCCGGCTGCCAGTCACCAGCAACTTTTTGTCAGATCATCGCAGCCCTAAGCCTTTCTCACACCAGGATACGCACTTTGCAGGCTTACCTATGATAAAAATCGGAGCACTCATCAGATTACTACCTTCCTATCAATAAAAAGTGCCATCCTTTAAATAGTTCGATGCTCCTTCAAGTGCAATTCCAGTGACCACTCCATTCGCGTTGTTGCCCACTTCAGTCTCTTGCAGGAGAATGCCATTGCAGTCCCTGTATATTTGGTTGCATTCACTCACCCTAACTTCTGACTCCCCCTCTTTGGCATTGCACTCCCCACTGTCCCTGACACGATTATCCCAGTGAGAATTTAGCAGTAGAGTGTATTCAAAGGTTAAACAGGTTTCCATTTTATCCAGATTTCTATGGTTCTTTTTGTGGAAAAAAAGATTGACGCTGTGCTTGTCCAGTTTTAAAATCACACAAGATGCATAGTTTGATACCTTTCATTGGACTGACGGAAGATAATATAAAAAAGATGGAGCAAAGCATTAGCTGTCAAAATCCTATAGACTTCGACTTATCTGTCAGAAGGTGCAGAGTAGAATGTATTAGTCATTACATGAGCTGTAATGACTAATCTGTTTGTAGCAATCATAATGTGCCAACGACTGCTACCAATCCTGTACCCCCTGTAACTAAGTTCCTGCAAGTAACAGCGCCACAATGCCCCTGGGCTGTCTGCGCGCTCTATAAATATAAATAAATAAATAAAGGCAAGAAAAAGCCACAGCACAATACATTCTGAAAAGAAAGAAAATAAGAACAGTTTAAACTTTATTCAGGGAAGGTATAATATGTATGAGATGTGATCCTGTAATTTCTGTCTTATCTAAAAGATCATAAAAACTGCTGGAAAGCACACAACACAGCGGCTTGAAAACAGTACACAGATCTAGCTTGGAGGTGCATTTAAAACAGCCTCTTTCACATTAAACTGTTAGGTGAGACGCAGGCAGTCTTAAAGTGTGGCCCTTTAATTTCCAAAAATGACAGGTGTTTTATTTTAAAAAGTGTGCTGAAGGGAAAGGTTTAAAAACACATAATTGGAAAACAGGGTCAGTATTGAATTTTGCCCACACAGTATAAACATTTATTTTGCGGCCTTTCGTAGTGCCAGCAGGACATTGTAGGGATTTCAATGCTGCTGTTACGGTTTCCTTGCTGTACACATTTCTAGCTCAGAATTGCATTGAAAAATAAATAAAAATCCTTTTCACATTTAACTGTTAAATTAGGATCAGGCAATTTTAAAGTGGACCCTTGTAATTTCCTTAAAGGACTGATGTTACTTTAAAAGGCGTACTGAAGTGAAAGGTTTGAAAACCCATAATTGGAAAACAGGGTCAATATTGCATTTTCCTCACAGCCTAAACATGTGTTTTGCTGCCTCCTTAGATCTAGGACCTTGTAGTGATTCAAATGCAGCGGCAGCTTTTTCCTGGGTGGTATACAAAGTGGCGCTACCAAATATGACCCCGCGGTTTAACTGAGGCTGTCTCCAATGTCACTTGAGTATGCCTCAAGCTTTAACAATGGGTTTCTGGCTTGTAAATGTCGTGTCAAATGCAAAAACGTTACCCATGTTTGAACAGTGCAGCATCCTATGTTATCTCAACATGTCTAAGATTAAGTGGGTGCCATCAAATTTGAGCTTAGACACCCAAGATTTCCATTGTCAGTGTTCTGTACCTTCACCCATTATTGCTCCTGAGCAGTAGTGTCCAACAGCTATTGGTGAGAGATGGTACTGTAGGGTTTTCTGACGATGTTGATGTGATTCCATTGCTGGGCCTGGAGTTAAAGTTGGCCATAGTGTTGGCCATAGTGTGTCATACAACCTAAATTCATGTTCAGACCATTGTTTTTTAGTTTGAACACCTTCAGGTAGTTGAGTTCCACGTCTTCTTGGTATTCGAGTGATCACATTTTGAAACCATCACTGATAAATCCTTCAATGTGTGCTCATCCTGTGTGAAATGTCGACTGTGTTTCTGTTTTGTGGTTCAATATGGTGCATCTATGTACGTTCATCTTTCCTTACAGCTCCTTGCAGGTCTCACCTACATATTTTTAGTGTGAGCATCTTTTGTACTGTCCGAGGTGTAGAACATTTATTTATTTATTTATTCATTTATTAAGCACACCAAACCCAGAGGCAGCATGGCGCTGGTTATATGTTGCATTGTCAGACATTCACATAAATGTTTACGTGTGCAAAAAGAACAGGCTGACAGTGAATACTGCATTAAGTACATTTCCATGGGGCTAAAGGTTTTCAAAATGCTCCCATGTGTGGTAGGTCCGTGGAGAACAGTAAGGTCTTGAGCTGTTTCCTGAAGGTCCAATAAGATTGTTCCAACACTTAGAGGCAACTACCGGGAAACCTGACCCCCCTATCTTCTTCTCCCGAAACCCGGGATAGACAGTTGGTGGGAGTAAATGGAGCGATTTGGCCTGGTATACTGATGTTTAGAGAATTTTTGCCACTGTGTTTGAGAGACATTTGTGCGTAATGGATAGGGTTTTAAAGATGATGCACTCTCAAATAGGCAGCCAGTGTGTACTTGTTCGCGCTGCAGGGATGTGTTCGCGCTTTTCTGCAGGGTTGTTATGGCAAATCTGTTGCAGCTGTGTTGGCAAGTTTTGCATCTTCTGTCGTTGCATAGGTACGGTCCAGGTATTCTTTGTTTTTGTTCTATTGAACATGTACTCTTGGTGAGACTGTTCTAGGTTTCTTGGTTGGTTGTATGCAATTAGGGGGGGGGCTTCCTTGAGACCAGCAATGCAATCACGTCAGCAAAATCAAAGACAAGCCTCAAGGTCCCTCTCTCACCGGCAACTGTCGGACACTACTATCCAGGGCCTTAATGGGTTAGGGCACAACACAGAAAATTAAATCTTGGATGTCGAAGCTGAAATGTGTGGCACCCACTTGAGCTTAGACGTGTTGAGATAAAAGCAGACAAGGCACTGTTAAAAATATGGTTACTTTTTTTTGCATTTTCTATGTTGTATGAGAACAAGGAAACCATTGTGAAGCTTGTGGCATACCTAGGTAACATTGGAAACTGCACCAGTTAAACCTCAGAAGCACATTTTGTATTGTCACTTTGTATACCAGCCAGGAAACAGAAGCAGCTGCATTGAAATCACTACAAGGTCCTGACAGTATATAGAGGCTGTAAAACACATTTGTATACTTTGTGTGAGGAAAACTCAGTGCTGACCCTATTTTCCAATTATGTGTTTTTAAATATTTCACTACAATACCGCTTTTAACAAAACATCAGTAATTTTAGGAAATTACAAGGGTCCACTTGCTTGGCCCTAACGTAACAGTTACATGTGAAAAGTATATTTTTTTGTGTTTAAATGCAACTCTCAGCTAGAAATGTGTTTGGTAAGGAAACCTTTGCAGCTGCATTGAAATCACTCCAATGTCCTGCTGTCACAACCCAGAAGCTGCAAAACACATATCTAGACTGTGTGAGAGGAAAATGCAACACGGACCCTGTTTTTACAAATATGTGTTTTTAAACCTTTCATTCCAATGCACCTTTTAAAGTTGCATCAGCCATTTTAGGAAATTACAAGGGTCCATTTAAGACTCCCTAATCTTAACTTAATAGTTTCATGTGAAAATTACTTTTTCTTTTAATGTAACTCCCTGATAGAAATGTGTGATGTTTTCAAACCATTATGTAATCCATGTTTTCCAGACTTTTTATGGTCTTTCGGATAAGACAGCAATTCCAGACCCACATTACATGCAAACTATTCTATTCCTTCTGCCAATGAAGTTTTAAATGCTCCTTGTTCATCTTAATTTTGAAAATGTACTGTGGCTGCTTTTGTTGCATCAGATGGCACTCCGGGTTCCAGATCATTGGGCGTCATTACAGGCAGTAACCTGCTCATTGCAGATATGATACTTTGAAAACTTGCACATGCATCGGTATGCACATTATGCATTGACTTGGGAGTGAAAGGTCCAGGAATGTCCAGCATAGCCACCAGAAGGTGAACTGGAGCTATAGGTAACTTATTTTTTGAAATTTGACCCAACAGGTTAGCATTTTATTTGAGTTCCTTTCGAGAAACCTGGATAATGTTTTGTCTTGACTGTGTACTGTTGGTAAGATTTAAGTCATATTTTTCATGTAAGTGAAAGTCTTTATAGTTATTCCATTTCTAAGGCGATAGAAAACCGTAAAGTATTGGACTCAAAATCGATCACGCTACAGGTCATGACAATACAGTCAGCAATGCATCGGCAAAGCTCCTGCCGTCCACCACTGTTATTCTGTCCGTCTTAACAGATGCCTCTAATGCCGCTAAGCAAAGGAGGGCTGATGTGATCTATCCTTGCCTTCAGATGGGGAACAGTGAGGCGGCCAGCCCGCAAAGCCACACGCTCTTGCAGCCTGTACTATTTGCTGTGGGATTGATTTTGCAATAACAATTCCTTTTGATTGCGTGTCTCCTCGGTACACACAAAGCTTCATCGTGCTCCAGTGACATCGAAGGGACCATGCAAGTGTCAGTGTGAAATTAACAACTTCCACTGATATTATCTTAATTTTCACCACTATCTGATCTCTAGCTACAGGCACACATTTTTTAACTCTAAAAGGCTCCCCACAAATAATGTTTTACTTCTTCGCTAACAGATTCTTTCACCCATCTACATCCCAAACATTCTTCCTTTGTTGGAATTCATTAAAATCATTTGTGCCTAATTTTTCACTTCTGAGGACTGGAGAATACAACACTTACCACCCCCTGGCTATTGTAGAGAGAAGCATTTTATAAATCATAGGGCCTTTGGTAATAGCCGCTTACTGGTTGTGTATGTGATATTAGTACCTGGCGAGGGACCATGAGCTTGTAAAAAGCAATCTCATTGGCCCTCACCCGGGCCTTACCAGAACGACAAAGCTCTGAAACACTGTTGCAGCTCCTGGTTCCTTCGCCACTGACCGCCATGGAAAGGGAGAGGGACTACGTGTAGTCCCTTCTCCTTTTCCATGGCGGCCATTTTGTTTGTTTATTATTTTTTACATAATGTTCAATGGCTGCCATGGAAAGGGTGAAAGACTAGCCATTTTTTGGCATTTTTTTTCTCAAGTCGAGAAACGACTGCAGTGCCGTTTCTCGACTCCAGAAAAATTGCGATTGGTACAGCGGTACGGCGTACCTCGGTACTAATGGCAATATGACCCGTGGAGAGGGGCATTACTGGTTGAGTAATGCTCACAAGGCTCCATTCTAACTATGGCCCCAGGGCATTACCCAACCAGTAATGCCCCTCTGCTTGGGTCACATTGCCTAAGCAAAGGAGAGAGAGACAATCAGAGAGGCAGTATTACACCAATGGTATTAGCAGCACCCATTCAACTTGCTTGCTCTAACTTCACCGTCCTCTGCAGTGTGTGCTGTGCAATGGACTGATTGAGATTTTACCATGGACACTAATCTCTAGTAAAAGACTTTAGATTCAAGCGTATTAACGTTAAATTATTTACGTTTATAAAGCAATTGTCTTCTGCTTTTTGATTATTCTTGCATGGAAACAATCCCACCTTTCTCCTTTTTTGAACATTTCAACTAAATAGTCACATTTAGGCCCTAATTCACAGAGCATTTTCCAATGGGATTGCGTCATTATAAAAGTCTTCTGTGAATCAGGCCCTTAGAGAGTATTGGGACTGAGTACCACAGGTTGTTTCATGCCTGGATTCCTCGTACATATTGGCATTTTATGACCACCTTGTTTAGTCATGCACATGCAGAAATGCTTATTGTGTTTCTTTATTGTGCATTTGGCTATTAAACAAGCCTTAAGCACATAGATACACAAATATAAAATACAAAATTAAGAAACTAAAAAATAAATGCTACCTCAATTACACATTTAGCTTATATACATTACTGCTCTTATAAAAACAACATTAAAATTGCAGATTCCCAAAATTAAAAGGCTAAAATTCATGAATGGGCCAGTCTATAGAATGATCAATAAAACATACAGAGATACTAAACGTGACTCTGGCCACTGTCGATCAGCTTTAGAGATTCTTTACAAATGTTGTTGGCTGCTGTCGCGATGACAACGGATTCAGCACCAAACAACATGCTCCAAAACTGATCAGATTCCATCTGAGAGCGATTCCCAACAAAATTACCATAACCCTTCTCAAAACAGTTTTTTAATATAGGACAGGTGGATAGTATGTGACAGCTTGTCTCAATATTGTTTCCACAAAGACAATGCAGGCAATCTTCCCATGGAACTTTCGCCCATGCTCCAACGTGTTTCCTTGTTTGAAGGAGATTTAAGCAAAAGTGTAAAATAAAACACTTACGTTCAGTTGAGCAAAGTTTGGTGACATAAGTCCTTGGCGTATTTTGTGTAAAAGTTTGACTGGAATTTTCAATATCTCCTCATGCTTCAATGTTTTTCGATGTTACAAACTCAGTCCCAATTCTTAGATTTATTCTTTAAGATAACTTCAATGTTGGGAATGTTAGATACCTCTTCAGATGACATTTTTAGTATTGACACATAATGTAGAGCATCTCCCTGTAATTCGGAGATAAATGCACAGTGGCTGGCATTACTGCTTCTTTTCTGGTTGGGATAGAAAAAAGGAACATCAAACCAATGCCACCTGGATTCCTGTCACTTATTACCACCTCTGTCATGAACATATGAAAATCCGTAGAGAGGCCAACTGACCCGTACGCGATCTTGTCCGAAGGATTAACCACCCCCTTAAATGAACCTATCAGTCATTTTCACAGCTGTTTCACTTGCACCAAGCCCTCTTAAAAGTAAAAGAAGCATGTTACTACAGTTACTATAGTGTGAAATTACATTATCGCTTCCGCTTAACCCTTTTGCCGAGTGATGAGCCTAAAAAGAAGTTGTACCCTGGGCCCTAGGGAGCTAGAGGAAGGGGAGGGTTCACAGAATGTACAACCCTCAGCACACAACACATAGATCATATATGACCTAAGAGCAAAGCAGGACCACTTTTTTATTTTTTATATATATATATATATATATATATATATATATATATATATATATATATATATATATATATATTATTTTTAAACTTTGTACAAAGTACAAAAAATAGACAGCACTCCGGGAGCAGCACCACAGATGAATATATATATATATACTCATATATATGCGCTAAGCGGCACACAAAGGGTTAAGGCGCCTTTTGAGGCATTGCCCCCATAGTATTGGCTTCTCTTAGTAGAGTTGTAATGCCTTCTTACTGGTGTCTGCTCTGCTCTAGAGTAGGGTTGGTGAAATGTCTTTGTTTGGTGATTAAAGCATGTTAGTTGTGAAATTGTTCTCCAATTCTGAGCCCACATTCAACTGTTCAGTCGCTCTTGAAACGCACTTGCTAAATTCCTAATCCCACTGTCCCCAATATTACAGGACATTTTTCCACCTCTCTGTCCATATCTCTCTGTCATTCCCTGTCACAATCGCTCGCTGCCTCTATTGCACTCTCTTCGCTGTTAGGCCCCTCTTACTATTTCTCTACTACTCTCCTTCTCTCCCCAATTCCCCTCTTGGTCACTGACTCATTTTCTCTCCCTCTCCTCGTCTCTTTCTTTCTGTCTCACTCTCGTCTTCCCGCTCCTCCAGCTTTCTAGTTGTATGGGATAATACGTCACTCATAAGGATGCTCTTTGACTAATGTGCACTAAATCGTCGTGGACATTTGAGAACCGGGGCAATAGGACTTTGGTGATGATTTGCTCTGCAGCACAACCATGAGCGCTTAGACAGCCTTTTTTTTAGAGAGCAATAGATATGGGATATTTCAGTACCGGCTGCTATTTGCTCACGCTGTTCAGCCAGGAAGTGAGCAAATTCAAAATCGATTGAATGAAGTACGTCAAGAAGCACGTGGGAGGGTGCGGGGGCGGGGGGCAGCATTTGTATTGCCTCGTTTAAGGGCTTATTGTTTTAAACATAACAATGCCAGCATTTTAGCATTCACTTATTCAGCGTTGTCTCGTGATGTGATGAATTATGTTTTTTGTTGTTGTAAGCGACACCTGGAAATGTAGAAATGCTTCGTGTTACAGGGTTAATCAGTTTGGGGGGGGGGGGGGTGACTGTTAGAAATCGAGGTGTTAGCTACCACAGTCTGTGCCTGACCACAAACTGTTCAGATTCACTGTGCTGAACATTTCTTCAAACTGCCTATTTTGAGATAGATATTGTCATATGTGGAGATTGCAATGTAATTATATTTATTCATGCCACTGGTGTGTACAGCAGAGTTATTTGAAGGACCTGTGTGTGTGCATATATATTTAATGTTACTTAGTTTATGGATACATGGTGCACTGCGATAGGTGTCACTAAACATATTTTCATGTACACTGTGATACTGTAGATTCGACTAAAAGCTATTTTCTATTTTCTCATGGTGAACTGTCATTTTTGATTTCAAACCTGTGAGACTCAACCATGCTTTAATCCTCTTTCCAAGGGAATTGAAAAAGGGTTCTCCGGGTCCCAGGCGGAACTGGCGTCAGTAGCTGACAATAAGTGGGCGTTACCATTAGACATGCAAATAGATTTGGAATATGCCTACATATTACATCTGCAAGACACGTGACAGTGGAATCAAAATGAGAATGTTCTCTTCAAGATGTCAGTATGGCTTTGCAAAGTCTGCCCACAATTATTCAGTAATCATAGATGAATACATTTGTGGTGAACGGTTGAAATGTGCAAGTGCAAAATCATGTGCAAATTGCAGAGTGAAAGTGTGTGTGTGTGTGTGTATATATATATATCAGGATGCACAGGCACTTTGCATTAGCAGCCTTTAGCAATATTGGGTGTGGTATTTATATGTTATGAAAAAGACACATAGGTTCACAATATTTACAATGAAAGGAGTACTGCACAGGATTCAGTATGAACAGCCACATGGTTTAATTTGAAAGTCACAAAATATGTACACTCCCTTAATACTAAAACGGACCAAAATATCTCTATGGCAATGCAAAGAAACAAAGCATGGGTTTGGCCATCAGTCTCCGTTTTATTTTTCAATGTGTGGATTGCATTAGAGAGGGCAACGGCAGAGGGGAATAGTTAGGCATTCATCTTTGAGAGGCCAAATATTCAGAAATGGGCATACATCTCCTCAACGTTAGACTGGTTCATTGGAGGCTATTTAGGCTGCCGGATTAACCAGCTTTATATCAGTGACAAT
Organism: Ambystoma mexicanum; assembly: GCF_040938575.1. Classification (NCBI taxonomy): domain Eukaryota; kingdom Metazoa; phylum Chordata; class Amphibia; order Caudata; family Ambystomatidae; genus Ambystoma; species Ambystoma mexicanum. The sequence continues at coordinate 840,684,571 of NC_090921.1, read as the reverse complement.
CCCTTACTCTAAGCCTGGTTAAACGTCATAAAAAGCGACCCGTGGGCCAGTTGAATCTTTCTCGTGAGAATTATCCTATATTGCTACCGTACAGCAATTTTTGGTGCAGTCGAATCCCAGGTCTAATTTGGGGCGGGTTTCCAAGTCACTTGGGGTGGGTGATTCATGGTCCAATCAGACCATTGGTGCTCAGGTCAAATCTCTGGCTTATTTTGCAAGTTCGTTCGGCCAATCGGAACCCTAGAATGTTGTAAAGGAAGTTAAAGGGACTTTTGTTAGCCAATCAGCAACCTTAAATCCCCTAAAAGAATGTTAAGGTTCTATGAAAGGGCCACCTCACTTCTTGTTCCTTTTTGGAAGTTGCTATGATGGTGTTGCATAGGGCAGGCTCTCACTTGGAGGGTATTTTGCGCTTTTGGAGAGTTTGGGGCTGAGATTATAGCAATTGTAGGTGCAGTTTTAGTAGTTAGGTGTTTGTGTGTAGTTTGTTGTTCTTAGGAGTGTTTTTGTTGTCAATGTTTGACCCACCTTGTCTTCGTGTTTGTTCAGTGTTTAGTCAGTTTCCCCCATATAAAAAAGAAGAAAAAATGTTACCCTTTCCTCTTGTCCCTTTTGTTGCATGTCATAAAACGTAAAAAAGCCCATATAAGCTATCGTGTCACTAATCCTAGCACCAAAAAAAACCATAACATGTGATTACCCTTTCCCATTTTCCCTCTTGGTATTTGTTGTTGTTATCGCCTTGCCTCCTCACTTGCTGTTATATTGATTTGTCAAAGTGCATTTTAGTGTTGTGTAGTGCTGACTTGTCTTTGGAAGAGGTTTTGGAAGAGGTTTTGGCTCTCGGGGAGATTTTGGAGCAGGAGCTACTTTGTGCCTCGAAGGAGGAGGATTTCCCCATGATTGATTGTGGTCGCCCTAATACGCTTGATTGCCGCTCTGGGCTAAGTAGCCTCGCCTGTTGTCCGCATAGGTGGGATAGGGGGCTGCAGGATTGGGGTGGCCTCAGGTGAAATAATGGGAGTGGAGTCAGAGTAATCGAGGGAGGCCATGAGTAGTGAGGCAAGGACTCTAGTGGAGGCTCCCACAGAGGCTTGGCCTCTTGTGAATGCCCACATGAGGACAAAGCCTGTGGAGGAGAAGGGGGCATACAGGTGGAGGAGGCTAACATGGGCATGCTCCTCACGTGGGAGGACGGGGTGATAGTAGCAAGCACCCAGGAAAAGGAGTACAGTCGGATGGCTCCTGTATGGGTGGGGGCCATTAATGTGGAGGACGTGGTCTCCACCCAGCAAGGCGAGGATGCATCGGAAGTGTACATTCTTCAAGAGGAGCCTCAGGGGGGTGACCAGCCTGTGGTGGGGCTATGTCAGCTGGGAGATCTTCTTGGGGGGGGGGGGGGGAGGGTGGCAGATGCAGAGAAGGAAGGGTGCGTGGTCATGGTGCAGGAAACTCGCTCTGTGCCTCCCATTGTAAAAGGGGCAATGCTGGCAGAGAAATCCAAGGGAGCAAAGCCCTCAAAGGTACATCAGTTAAATACTACATACATCAGATACAACATATCACACATTTAAGACAGTACTTTGTCAACGACACCCAAATAGAAAAAGTAATTTTTAATCCAAAATATCCAAACTGTACTAATACCAAATTCTTTTTTTTACAATTCAAGTAGAAATATTTTATATAAATAACTTCATGTGAACATACCTAAAATAATAATAAACATAATTGTACAAAACAATACAACGGGTCATCTCACTGCAAGAAATCAGACCAGATGGCCGCAAATTACTGATAAATATCAAGAAGGTTACGTTTACATTTTACAGTCAAAAATGTGCCATAACACAATGTAGATTGGCTACACCATTGTAACCATCTTTAAACAAGTTAGCATAAGTTATCCCAACAGGCCCGTGATTAACGACCACACCTTTATCAGGAATGAAACCATTGTTCAGTAGATCCACAAAATGTGCAATACAATGCATAGAGACCCATCATTTGAGTGTCTTTGCAATATAATTAATTGTCCTTTTTTATTGCTTTAAAAACAATGGTCATACCTAACAGAATCGATTCTAAGCATAACAGGCTTCAAATCCTTTTAACAGAGTCTTGTGTCTCTCCAGCATCTCAGGAATACATTCACTCTGTAAATGAATACAGAATAAAATATATATATAACTATTTATCCTCTAACCTAAATTATGCCACTGTGTGTTGTTATCAGACACACGTTTACCTAAAGTTTAGCAAGAAGCGACTCTCAGTTGTCAAGCCGATGGGCAGAGGGCACCATCATTTTCACAGCCGTTAGTGTACCTCGATAAAAAGACAGAAAAAAACCAAAGGAAGATAAAAGGGGAGGAGCGCAGGTGGGAATTTACCGGGCGATTGAATCCTGCCGCCACAGACCCACTAATGACCTATCTGCCACACAGGCCCCTCCAGTGATGGAGAGGGTGTGGATGCTTTCACATTCCAAGGCCAGGGTGCAGTACAGCTTCATCAGTGACGCCATACCAAAGAAGTTGCATAAAACCCCTCCACCTGCTCAATCAGTGCCATAGGCACTGGCAAATGCTGCCAGCAGCAAGCTGCTATTGACAGCGCCACCCCAACAAGTTGTGAATGGACTGCCACTGGCAACATCCGCATTTGGGCAGAATCCATGGAACCCGGTGATGAGGCATGCACGCACTCATTGCCTGAGCTGGGAGAGCTGCACTCCATGGTAATTGTGGCTACAATGGAGGGGAATATGCAGCAGTACCACCTGTCCATCCTGTAGACCACTGTAGAGGGGGGAAGGAATGAGGCCATCGTGGGGGAGGAACTGGCCTCACAGGGAGACTCTCTACATGCAAGAATGGCAGCAAGCCTGTGGGGGAGCTTGTGAAATTTACTGGGTGGCAGCAGTCTGTGGGAAAGCCTGTGGCCTTTAGTGGGTTGCAGCATTCAGTGGGAGAGCCCGTGCATGTATGGGGTTGGCAGAATTTTGTGGGAGAGCCTGAGAACCTTTGACAAGTGGTGTTTATGGTCATGACAAGTAATAGTAGGATGCAAAAACATTGCTGGCCCAATAGACAATGGCATGTCTGTGGGCTTCAGCAAATGATCATGGCCTGTCAGTCAATACTGCAGCCATCTGTTTCCCAATCACCAGCACCACAAAAGGAATTCTGCTCCAATTTGAATTGTTTGACATTTACCAGGTAACAAGTAATCATCATCCAAACTGCTGTATTGGCTAATGGTTGATGTCATTCCATAGGACCTCATCAAGAGTTGGGCGGAGCGGGAAAATGTGGCGGAAATGCTACTACAGTCGCATTTACCACTCCGCCCAATTCCAGGTATGGCTCTACCTGGATGCATTCACCTCCTGCTCAAAGCTGGAGGTGAATGCGCTGGCAGTATGGGCATTTTTGGCGCTGTTATCGCTAGCGGTATTTGCAGCGGCAGCAATTGCGCCACCCATACCCATTGGGTCCAATCCATCAACCCAATGGGAAATGGAGATTTACCACCTTTCCACTACTCATGATCTGGCGCAAATTGCACCAGACAGAGCAGCGGTAACGCTAATTGCATTGGGTGGTATCCCGGCGCAATTACCTCCGGGATAAAGCCCAACTTGTGATGAGGCCCTATAGTCTTTTGTAAGGAAGTGAATGTTGATTTTTATAAATGACAATTGTTCAATGTGTGTCCCTATGGGGTTTTTCCTTTGGTTACAGGCTGCACTAACAACTCTCTGAGACTGCACAGAGATGGAGCAGCTTGGCACTTGATCATCAACTTGCACAAGTTCCACTGGGCAGATTAACTGCTTGCTGTACCAGTACTGTACTGGGCCATCATCCTTTACCACAGGTAGTCAGGTAACAAGCATCTGCACAGCTGATGGTCCGCTGTCTATTTCTGCTACTGACCCTTCTGTATTCAAGATTCCCAAGAAGCTGAGGAGAATGTCCCACAGCATCCCCTCCCGGTGTGCTGCATCTGCACTGCTCAAGCATAAGATTGACATTACCTGGATAGTTGCCAACATTTGAGTTGGCTGAGGTTCTTCCCATTCCCTACCTTCTTCTCCAAAGAAAGCTGCAAATGATGCAGTGAGCATCCTTGCACACAGTGTCTTTGCCTTGCAATGTTTGATGCAAGTCCTCCTCCCCCTGCCACACGAGGATAAAAAGCTGCCACTTTTACCTTTAAACGTGGCTCCATAAGTGAAGCTAGCAAATTCCGCACCAGCTGCACCGTATCCGCATCACCTGTCACGGCGCGGGCCCTTGCAATGTTGGACAGGTTCCGCTCTTGCAGGCGCACCAGATGGGGAGCCTCATTGAGGGATACACTGTGATGGCTAACCTGCTTTGTGGCCTCAAAAAGTTGTAGCACTGAGCAGACATTAGACAACTCTATCACAGAGAAAGTGTCAAAATGCCCCATGCACAAAGAAGGGAACAATAGTTTTATTTCCAATTCGTAAGGACGAGAGGACATTTGATCCATTCTCTCAACCCCCTCCTCCTCCAGATGTCAATTCTCCTGTGGCTTCTGCTGAAAGCCTTGCATTCAGAACGTTGGCTGGTGTGGACCTGCATACACCTGCTGACTTTTACATTACTCAGGGACCCCTCTTGGCTGGTAGAGGAAGGAAAGACCACCCAATTTATTGTGATGGCCATATAGTCAATGCTCTGTCTACTCATCTGCACGCCCATGGACTGCTCCAATACCTTCCCCACTGTAGCTATATTGTTGCATTACATGTTGGGCTTTTCTGTCTGGGAGTGGTGGTGTGGGCAGTAGAGATGTTCTACATGACACATAAGGATGTGATGTACTTTCTGATCTGTGAATGGAAAGGTGTTTCTTAAAGAGACCTTCCACAGGTGGGGCGGGGGCAAGCGTCTATTACAGCCTTTGCATATGTGATGCTATTCTGCTCGTCAGTATCACTGCTTTTAAGCAGCAACACACTTTCCTGTCTTTACTCTAATGGTTCTTATACTTGTCCTGATCATCATTCATGTCCTTGTCATTATTCCGACTGTCTGACTTATCAGTGGATGGGGACAGCAGAGGTATTGGACCCCATTGTTCTACTACACCATGTGTGTTCATCCCTGATCATTGGTCTATGAGATCGGCACACCTTCCACTCTAGCCCCTGAGATAAGGAAAACACTGAACGTGCAGCCCCTTTTATCAGATTTGGTGGTGGTTCATCGTTGTGATGCAATACCTGTGCATGTACTTGTAATGTGGCATGTACTCCAGATTTTCTAGTGACAGGGTTGTGGAACGTGAGTTGGATGAAGTTTACAGTTGATCACTTTCAATTCTGACATCCCCTGTGCGCATAACAAGCGCTGCTGCAGAACTGAAAATACCACAAGTAGTATGTCCCCCATGCCTCTGGATCATTTGGGTGATGACATGCTGTCCCAATGTGTCATTCACTGATCTGCTCCCATGTCACCTAATAGCACATGTCTCACTCACTTACCTACTCACCTTCAGAGTTGGAAAATGACTAGTGTAGCACATGCCCCCCCCCGAATCTCAGCTACTTCCTCCCCCAACAAATCCTGCAAGCGCGAGTCTCGCATAGACATCACTCAGAGATTCTCTGATCCTGCAACACCTCCTCCTTGGTGCCGCGACACAATGACACATCTCTCTTCCACTGACTTCAAGAGATGGATATTGTCTGCTGTATCACAGCCTCCCTGAATCTCTGCTACTAGCTCGCACAAATGATCACAAAAGTGTAGTTCTTGCAGAGGCTAAGCTCATCGATTCCCTGCTACACCTCCCAGATGTCTTCTGATGGCATTTGTCTCATCAACTCACTTTAAGAGACTGACACTGACTGGTCTATCACCTGCCTCCTTAAATCTCTGCTATGCCCCCCACAATAAAATCATGTAAGTGTGAGTCTCACAGGGATTCTAAGGCATGGCATGGAGGCTCCTATTAAGCACTCTCTTTTCTTACTTATTTTACAGCAGCAAGAAAATATATTTTACAGAAGATCAGAAAACAAAAAAAACACTGCTCCCAGCACCCGTTAGTCCATCCTCTTCCCTCCGTCTCCTACAATCCAAATCCAGGTTGGATTATAAATCACTCTGTCTTTCATACATCCTTCTGTTTTCTTGCTGCTCCAAGCACTATCAGATAAGTATTTTGTTACCTTGTTATGGTGTCCATTGATTACTTTGTGGGGTTACTTGGTTATCATTGATACTGTGGCGTGTGAGCCAGCCCCTTATTGTTAAGATGTTGGTGAGGGAGACCAAAATGTGCTGTTTGACTCTGTGAGCATGCTGCACACAGCATATTTATTTATTAAGGCAGGAGTATGACGTACGCAACATGTTGACTATCTAGACGCTGAGTCCCTCTGTCAGCATGGAGTTGCCGCAAGGGACAGCGTGCTGCATAGCTGCCCGTTTCCTTTTCCAGGATCGGGAAGGCTCATATCCTTTTTCTGATGGTGTTAGTCAGCACCGCCCGGAAAAGGCTTCAGAGGAAATGACCTGGCTGAGTGCTGAAAAAGGCACAGAAATAAAGAAAGGACTCAGTTCTCTTTCTTGCACTGTTATTGTATGAGATAGCTTACCTGATAGCAGGTTTTGGGCAACATGTCATTTGGGAAAGATAAAAGACCAGCAAATGGCCTCTACCTCAGCCTGAGCCATCTGTTGGCTCCACAGAGTGGCAGCCTAACCTAAATACTTTTATTAGCAATACAGTGGCACAGGCTTGTCAGTGGACCATTGAGACCTATGTGGGTACCGCAACTAAATAAGCCATGACTGCCATGCCGGTTAGCTTTGGCGAGTCAATGGCAATGGCAGTTAAACAAGGCCTGGCAGATAATGCTACGGACGAAGAACTAGGGCAGGACGACATAGGTGGACATGGTGCTGGTCATGCCATTGTGGCCTACACAGGCTTGGTCCCCAGCAGTGTTGCATCTTCTGGTGGATGTTCCATGATTGCTCCCAATGGTTGCCGACATCCTACAGGGCGACAACAAGAAACGTCATCTGTTTGTTCAGGACGGCTCCCTGCGTCTGGTCGCCAAACCGATCTTGGGGATCATTTGGTGCCACTCCACATTTCTGGCCCAGCTTTGGCATTGGTCACCCGGCCCTGGGCCCCTAGCACCTTGAGATCCTGTAAATCTGCTTGGGCAGCCTGGGTTCATTGGTGTTATTGGGGAGATCATGAGCCCAGCATTGCCTCTTTAGTGACCGTTGGCAGAATGGGCTGGGTCTGCCTCTTATCGTTCTGCCATCTCTGCCTATCATGCCTTGGTGGACGGTTTCCCAGTGAGTGAACATCCATTGGTCTGTAGATTGCTGAAAGGGGTCCGGAATATGAATCCCCGGACTCTGCATCATTCCCATCTTTGGGACACGAATTTGTTACTTAGTCTTTTTAAGAGGAGGCCAGACAATGTTTATTTACCACACAAGCAGCTGTCTATGAGGCTGGTTACCTTGATGTGTCTGAGGGCATTTTGGTCCGTAGCAGACGTTCGCACCCTGGAGTATTCATGACTTGTGGTGCATCATTTTATTTTTACTGTTGTACTAAACGGCATCAATTTTCCTGCTTTTCCAAATAATCCTCATTTGTGTGTAGTGCAATACCTGAAGTGTTAAACATGCTACAGTTGACTTGAGAAGATCCACTGGGGGCATTGTTTGTCTCCTTCTGAAAGCCTTTTGCTCCTGTTCCCTCCACCACTTTGTCTAGATGGGTAAAGGAGGGTCATGGAGGACGCTGGGGTTAATAAAGAGTGATTTGGGGCAAACTCTGTGAGGGGCACCATGGTCTCTAAAGCCTTTTGGGAAAGCGCCAGATTGGAGGATAGCCTCAGGTTAGCCGCCTGGGCCAATGCATCCACGTTTTACACTTTTTGTTGCAAACCTATTGTGCATGCTTCAGTGTCAGTGGTTTCAGAGCTTTCAAATGTCCATAATAGGAGCCTCCGTGCCATGCCTTAGAATACCAATTAGTCCTTGAATTCGGTGGACAGTTGTGATTCTATTAATGGCACGGAGGTGAGTATTATCCCTTCCTAATTCACACCCTGTACCTAAGCTATGGCCCTTTCTCATTCTCCAAATTTGGCTGATCAGGATGGTGAGGTATTTTACTGAGTGCCTTCAGTCAGGGCATCATCTTGTGGACTTGGTCACGGGTTGTTTACGACAGTGCTGTTGGTGTGGTCTGCAGAAAATAGGAGGATGGATGGCAGAGTGATTTATAGCGCAAGCTAGATTTGGATTGGAAAATAAGGAAGGAGGGGCATCGACTGATGGGTACTGGGAGCAGTGGTTTTTATTTTTCTGATCTAACTTAATGTAATCTAATGTAAAGCCATCATATACAGCGCTCTTCTGCCAATAATGTTGGCCTCGCTGCTCATGGCTCTGTAAGAAAGGAAGGCAGAGTGTGTTAGTTGGATAGCGGGAAGGTAGATGCAAAACCCTTTGTTGTTGGTGGATGCAGGTGAGAAGAACCCGCCACCTGTGTGTCGATATGGAAATCTCTATGTTGTTTGTGGTTGGTACCAACTGGGCAGTTTAGCCAAATGGGCATTCTCGGGATTGTGTAATGAAACACATGATTGTTGATAGAACATGAATAGGGTCTGAATCTGTTAATACACTAGTCCTAGGAGGTAAACTGTAGGAGTGTGGGAAGTGTAAGGATGCAAGGTTTTAGTAGTGAGTATTTAGTTGAAGGATGAGGGGGTGGAGAGTTGGGGCGAGGGTGTTGTCACTTCCTTGATGTTGGTGGTAGATTTCACTGAGATTAAAGTTGAGAGGTTCCATGAGTCAGCTTGGTTTGCTGCAGATGGTGGTGCCAAGAGTTTTGGAAAATGCTTCTTATAAATTAGCACAAACGTTTCTAGTGAACAGTTTTTGGTCGGTTGATATTATTTTTCATTTCGGTCAAAGTGATTGGTTAAAAAGCTAAATCTTGAGCTGATCCTGAAAGTCAGGTGGGTCTCCACCAGGCGGAGATGTTTGGGTAGGGTTTTCCAGAGTTTTGTGGCTAGAACTGAAAAAGAGGACCCTCCTTGCTGTTTCTTGCTGAAGTTAGGGACTAGCACTAGTGCAGCATTTCTGGACCTAAGTGATCTGGAAGGAGTGTAGTGTTGAAACTTACTTCGGAAGGAGGAAGGGCCCACTCCATGGTATGAAGGATGGGCTATGCACAATGTTTTGAAATGCACCCTTTTTTAGATGGGCAGCCAGTGGAGAGTATGTAATGCTGGCGTGATATGTTCAAATCGCTTCATTCTGAGAAGTATCCTTGCTGCAGCATTTTGGACTCTTTTAAGTTTCCTCATTAGGTAATCTGGGAGTCCGAGAGAGAGGCTGTTTGCACAATTAGAGAAATTATGGTCATGGCTCTGTGTGTGAATGTTCAGAAAGGTAATATTCAGTGTAGCGTGCACAGCTGGGAGAAATGGCTTCCAAAGATGGCTTTGACCTGTGGATCAAGAGTGAGGGTGTTGTCCATTTTAACTCCAAGATGTCTTACCATGGTTGACCGGTTTGGGCAGGGTCCCATCTCATCAGGCCAAGGGATTGTGGTGGAGTTAGAACCACGGTGATGGGTGGTTCACACATTTGTAGATTATTTGTATGTCATCCGCGTAGTTGTAACAGGAGATACCAGACTTGTTGACAATGTCAAGTAGGGGTACTATGTAGATGTTGGAAAGTAGGGTCGAGAGTGTTTTCCTTGGGGTACACTGAAGGTGAGAGGGCGAGGCCAGATGTTATAGGGGCCCAAGATTGTGGTTTCCATTCTACCTGTGAGGAAGGAGGTGATTGCGTATCGAGCGGATTCTTTAACACCAATATCTTCCAGTCTTTTTAGGAGGATCTTGTGACTGGTGGTGTCAAAAGCTGCTGAGATGTCTAGCAGGATGAACGCACATTCAGAGTTTTCCTCTGCATTGTTTTTAAGTGTATCCAAGATGGAGCACAGAGCCAATTCTGTACTCCTAGAAGGTCTAAAACCGTGCTGTGCCTCCTTCAGGAGTTGGCTTGTTTCAATGAAATCCCAGAGTTGGTGATGCATATTTTTCCAGAGGTTTCCCAATAAAAAGCATGTTAGAGATGGAGTGATATCTGGCTCAGTTATATGGGTCTGCTGTGGGCTATATGAGAAAAGGTCTGATGTATTCAGATTTCAACTGAGCTGGGACTCTTCCATTGCTGATGGAGACATTGAATTGGGTTAGGAAGATGGGTGCTAAATCTGGAGATGTCATGATTGATGTGTAAAGATTGGGTGGACATGGATCCTCAGGAGATCCTGATGGGTTACATGAAACAATGGTAGCTTGTAGGTCCTCTGCAGACAGAAGGCGGAAAGACAATAAAGAGGAGGTATTGCGAGTCATTGATGGCATACGGGTGGGAGCATCCTTTATTGTCAAGGTGATCCTGGATGTCTAGGATCGTTTGGTTGAAATATGTAGCAATCTGGTCACAGAGCTCTTGTGTAGGGCTAGGAGTTGCGTTACAGACCGTAGGATTTTTGAATTCTCTGATGATTTTATACATTTCCCTTTTGCTGTGATGTGCCGAAATCAATTCATTTGTAGTAGTGTGCTTTCTTTGCTTTGAGTACTTCAGCCCTGTAAAAGTATAACTGTTATGGTAGGCAAATTGCTAGTGTTCTATATCCAGGTTTTCTCCAGTTTCCACTTTTCCTTTTATAAGTCATTTTGTATGGGGGTGAGAGTTTTTGAAAGTTTTCTTAGGGGCAATGCAGTCCAATGGAAATAATCCAGTTGTGAATGTGGTGGAGATTTGGATCCATGGTGGTTGTTTCTCCATCTGCTGGTACGGTAGGTTTGGTTGCTTCTAGTCTTTCAAGTAGAGAGATGTGTATGGTCTGATCATGGTCGATGGTTCTTTTGCAAATCCTGCGAGGCATGGTGTCTCTGTGAATATTGTGAGAGGGATAGATAAGTGACCCTCCCCCCCCCAAGGGAGGTGCACTGGGTTGCATACAGTGATTTATGTTTTCTTTACAAAAATGTGCTTCGAGAATGTGTCCAGCTATGTGGGTGGGACCCTTGACCATCTGTTTGAGGGGTAATGCAGCATATATATATATATATATATATATATATATATATATATATATATATATATATATATATATATATATATATATATATTGAGGTGTAATGCAGCAGATATGTCTGTAAATATCCTTTCTTGCTGCTGTGAAATAAATAAGAAAAAAGAGTGCATAATACTTGCTTCAGTGCCATTAATAGAATCACGACTGTCCATTGAATCCTATGACTAATTGGTATTCTTTGTTCCTCTTCCTCTTCCTCTCATGTATCCTCCAACAGCATGTGTCTCTTCCACACTTTTCAAAAGATAGACACTGACTGGAGTATCAATAGCTTCTGTGAATCTCTGCTGTTTCCTTGAACAAAAATCATGCAAGTGTGGGACTACCACATACTGCCTTCAGGGATTCCCTGCTGATCCCCACAAGTATCAACACAATTTAGGACATGTGAACTGGCTGCTGTATCACCAGCCTCCCAAATCTCTGCTTCTTCCTCCCAGTATTGCACAGACAGCCATTACAGATTCTCTGAGCGTGCAACTTCTCCTTCTGTGTGTTACCAAATGGTACGTCTCATCCACTGACCTCAGCAGATTGAAACTATCTGGTGTATAACCCGCCTCCCTAAATCTCTGCTACTACAAAAAATAAATGTGAGGACTCTTGCATTGGCTGCCCTCTGGGATTCTCTGCTCCTCCACCTCCTTCTCTGAGATGTCACCTGATGGCATGTGCTTCATCCATTTATTTCAAGAAATGGACACTGATTGGTGTATCACCCACCTCCCCAAATATCTGCCACTTCCACCCACAAATATCACGATCATGAGTCTCACACAGGCTGCACTAAAATTCTATGTTTTTCATGCCAGATGTCAACCGATGGCACTTGTCTCATCCACTCACTTCAAGGGATTGATACTGACCGTTGCATCTCTCACATCCCTGAATCTGTGCTACTTCCTTTCCCAAAATTCACATGAGTGTGAGTCTTGATTCCCTAAGGGATTGTATCCCCTTCTTTCCAGATATCACCTGTTGGCACGTGGCTTGTTCACTCACTTCAAGGGCCAGATACTGACTGATGTATCACCTGCCTCCCTAAATCTCTGCTAATTCCTCCACACAATCAGGTGAGCATGAGTTTCTCACAGGCTGCACTCAAGGATTCTCCTTTCCTCCAAAGTGTCACTTGATGGAATGTGTCTCATCCATGCACTTCACAAGTCAGACACTCCCTGCTGTATAATCCACCTCCCCAAATCTCTGCTACTTCCTCCCCAAAATTCATGTAAGTTTGAATATAGCAAAGGCTGTCCTCCGGGATTACCTGCTCCTTCTCACAGATGTCACCTAATTGCATGTGTCTCTTCCATCTCTGCTACTTCTGTCCACAAAAATCACATGAGCATGAGGCTCACATAGGCTGTTTTAGGGATTGTCTGCTTTTCCTGCTCTTCATCCAAGGTGTCGCCTGATGGTATGTGTCTCATCCACTTACTTCAAGAGATAGACACTGACTTGCGTATCATTCGACTCCGCAAATATTTGTTACTTCTGCCAACAAAAACATGCAAGCATGAGTCTTACTGAGGCTGCATTAGGGATTCCCTGTTCCTCCTGCTCTTCATTACAGGTGTCACCGAGGACACATCTCATTCATACACTTCAAAAAAGGGACACTGACTTGTGTTTCACCTACCTCTTTAAATATCTTCTACTTCCACAAAAATGAACATGAGTGTGACTCTCACACTGGCTGCCCTCAGGGATTCTCTGCTCCCTCTGTTCCTCCCCCCAGGTATCATCAGGTAGCCCTTGACTTGTCCACTTACTTGAAAAGACACACATGCCTCCTTAAATATCTTCTACTTACCCCATAAAAATCATGCAGGTCTGATTCTTGCAGAGACAGCCCTTACGATTTCCCTACTCCTCCTCACAAATGTCACCCGATGGCATATGTTTAGTACAATCATTTCAAGAGACAGATACTGACTGATGTATCACCCACCTCCCAAAATCATTTGTAATCCTCCCACACAAAATCACATAATTGTAAGTCTCGCAGTCAGCCATCATGGATTCTGATGCTCTGTCCGCCAGGTATCACCCGATGTATGTGTCTTGTTACTTCAAGAGATGGATACTGACTGGGGTATCACTCACCTTCCAGAATCTCTGCTTCTACCTCACACACAAATCTGTAGGGATTCTCTGTTCCTCATGCTTCTCCTCTCAGTTGTGTCACCCAAGGACAAGTGTCTTCTCCAAAGATGAACACTATCTGGTGTATCAAATCCCCTGCCTACCAACATTTCTTTTACTTCCTTACACAAAAATAGTGCAGGTTTTAGTCTTGCACAGGCTGCCTTCAGGTATTCCCTGTTCCTCCTCATAGATGGCATCCAATGACACTTCTCACACCCACTCACTTCCATGAGATGGTCACAGACTGTTGTTCCTCCCATTTTCTGAGTTGTAGGAGGCACTGATGTTCTGTGCAGAGGGCCAGGCACAGTCTTGGGGATTTGCACACAAGTGTTTATAGGGAATTTAATGACAAAAGAAAACAATTTTACCGTTTTGGTAAACTTTAAATGTTATTGTCCTATCTAGGAACCCTGATTGGATTGGAAGGCTTATCTATATGTACTTTGTCCTTCGAAGATGGGGGCAATGTGGAAGGATCCTTTTGGCTTGCAAGTCTCTCACAGCATAGCCTGGTTTCTCCTTGTTTCGGTAGTTTGAATGTGTCTAGGAACACATGTAAATGCAAAGGAGGGTGTCCTGTGAGGGATCAAGAGAAAGACTTGGACACAGTAACACGTGTTGTATTGAATAAAGACTTTTATTATCAAAATTAAAAGAGGGGTTGGGGAAATCCAACCTAGCCTTAACTCTAAGAGGGGTTTCCCTGCCCCAACAAAACTAAGGGATGTCTGTGTCAAGATGTCTAAAGCAAAAAGAGTTCTCTGTCCTGTGTCCAAAATCCTAAACTGACCTCCACACTCTAAACTTAATATAACATGAAATGGGAATGTCTCTTGACTGAACACATGCATGTTCCTTCCAAAGTTTCAAACATAAAGTCTCTAGGGTGAAGAAAAGAAAAATAAATGAAGTTCCACCATAGAAGGGACCTTCCCTTCCCCTAGTGTTCCTTTGGTGATTCACAACATCACTTTTGGATATTTCTACAATCCCAAAGACGATGGGTCTTCCCTTGAGTTTTCTCCGTTTACACAACACTTTCTCTTTATTCCATAATCCCAAGGCTAGTGTCTCTTCCCTTAAGGTTTCTCTGATTCCACAGCACTTTGCAGTTCTTTCTGTGGACTCCTAATGCCCTTTTCAGAAAGGGGTATGGTACTTCCCTTTTTGTTCACAATTTAAAAAAAGGAGTTTCTTCCCCTGTTTTCTCCTTACTTTTTGGGGGTCTCTGCCCAGTTTCTCCAATTTCTGGTCTACTCTCCTGCCAGGGTTTTATTTCACTACTTGGGGTCGGTCCCAGACTCGCTGTATGCCTGCTTTACTCTCCTGCCAGGGCTCTTTTGTCTTTTGACTCAGGCACAAGTCCCAGACTCACTGAGTGCCTGGTTTACTCTCCTGCCAGGGATTTTTTAATCCTCTCAATATTCGAGTACAAATCCCAGGTTCATACACTTCATTAACATCCACTCACTTCTGTATCCAAGTAATGATATCTTTGATATGTCAAGCCACTGACCCTTCTCCAAATGTATTAAATGTGCCAGCTTCCCATGTATCAGTTTTTGCTCTTTACTAATGGCACAAAGCATCTGCCTTGAGGTGCCCCGATATCCCATTCTCCTTCTCTGGATTTACCCGTCTTCTCTGGCAGCTTTGGCGTCCTAACGAGTCACTGTTTCCTCCTCTTTCCATCTGCTGCCTGAGAGCACATCTTGTTGGCTTCTCAGTTCCTGCATGGCCTTCTCCTTCGCTCAGATGCTCCTGCTGCTTGGGATGGCAGGGCGGTGAACAGTTTTACGCCTGACTTCGTTGGACGCCGTCCTCGTCAGCTTCTTTGCTCCGGTCTGCAGCTCACTTTCCTCCCGTGTCCCAACCAGCGTCGGAAGGGCTGACTCTCTCGTCTTGTTCAGATGTTCAATATTTGAATGTTCTGGCACTTGTTAACATGTTCTAACAACTACAACACAGCTTTGGCTTGCCACTTCTCGTAATCTTCATCACTCCAGTCCTCTTCCTCGACTCAATTCTGTCAGTTAAAGGGAAATATGAAAGAATTATATTATTGGCCATTACTTGATGTACTAAATCAATAATACAGTATGCCATACATGAATGGTGCAAGGAGTCTATCCCACTCCCATGAGGGTTGTCTCCCCTCATGTGGTCCTCCCTCAGATAGCCTACCCCAGGGTCATGATCATGTAGCTTCTGCCACGTAAGAAGGGACTTTCCCTGGGGAAGGAGTGATGACATCACTAGATGCGTCACAGTCCCCTTCTGTGTTTTACCATATTATTTTGCACAAAAGACCACCAGAATTGGCACAACGTGCACCTCCATTGACAGTTGTAGCAGAGTGGCCCAAAAAGGATTAAATGGACATGAATTCTGAACTCCTCTCAAAGTCACTGTGGAAAGTTTGAGGCACATACAGTGTCTCACTGTGTGGATAGTTCTTCACATATTTAATTATTTCCTGGTGATTTTATTATATGTAGCCATATTTGTTGCCCACAATCTCAGATGCTTCCTTATTTTGGATCTTCCTCAGGCCCTTATAGCGCTCTTGGTAATTGGTTAATTAGTTAGTTAATCTTTTATAAAGTGCTTAACACCAGAGACCAGTCTCTAAGTGTGGGACCTGGATTCAAACCTGTGTTGCTCTGCATTGTCTTGCTTCCAAGCCAAACGTGTTGCCCCTGAGCTATACTCCAGACCCATTGATGTAAAAAATTCATCATCAATATGCTTTCCATACCAAAACGCAAAACAGCTTTAGCCCCACCCACCTGTCAATTACTACTAATCGTTCAATGACATCTTGTTTTGCCACTCTTTTTTCCCAACTTCCTGCCTCCTTTTGTTTGCTGTTGGTGTGCCGGTGCAACCGGATCTAGGTCATGTGAACTACACGCACCCACCTGCTTAGCCCTGCCCCTTTATTTCCTTTGTTAACTGTTAGATCAGAGGGTGTCTCTCACCTGGGCGTCTGAAGCGAAGGGCAGATGAGGAAAAGGGCAATTCCTATGTGGATCTGTTCAGACCAAGACACAGGACCAGAACCCATGCTGCTCAAATATCAGCTAATCTTCCTGGAATATGTGTTTCACCCTTCTCTCCCAACAGCCTATAATCACCATCCCCCCTCACCACCAACCACGCACACCAGCAACACCATGGACATTACATTGCATGAACGTTGCCTGCATCACCCCATCAGCACTCCATTATCCATCACTACACGAAAAAGAATGCTCACTAACATTTGCTCAGAAATCAACCATGCAGCAGACAACACCAAACTCATCACCACATACAACTTTGATGCCATCGTCACTACTGAGACCTGGATGGCATGCACCTCACCCCACCTACTAGATATCCTTATCTCCAATGGCTATAGAATTCTACAAAGAGACTACCCAAAACAGACGGGGTGAGGCCTCACTATCATTAAAAAGGCATCATGGCCATTCACCAAAATGGATATTGCCACAATCGGCTCTTTTGAAAACCTCTTCTGCCCCTCGCTCTCTCCCCAATGAACACAGTCACTTTCCACCTCATCTAAAGACCTCCCAAGCCCCACACCTCCTTCATCAGAGGCTTCACAGACTTGGTTACCACCATGTCTCTCACTTACACCGAAAACATCTTCCTCAGTGACTTCCACATCCTTGGCAACCCAGCAACCAAGTTGTCCATGAAGGAAGATCTCCACTACCTTCTCAACACCCTGATACTCACAGTCACACAAAAGACTCAACTCACAGGAAAGTTAATCTCCTCAAGCTCATCATCATCACCCTACCCTCCCGCCATCACACCTCTCCATTCCCACTCAACTGTTTGGACCATCTGGCATTCCCCTTTCACATTAGTCACAATCCCAGTCAAGAACACCCATCGGAAACCCAGCAAAGAAGCCTTGAGATAATTCAAGACCTTACCAGTGGAAGCACTCATTGAAGACATTGCCAATCTCCATCTGATATTAGCCGATCTACGTCAGATGAACAAGGACCTTGACTCCAAGAACTCAACATACCCTCTCAACCATCATCAACTGCCATGCCCCAGTGAAACCTCTGTACCCTAGTGCAATCAAGTATTCAACCACAACAAAGAAACCATCAGAATACAAGCAACGACAATCCTGTAGCACATCCAACCTTGCCCTGCTTAAGGAACTCAATGCTAGATGCAGACGACTGATCACCAATGCCAAGGCCAACTGATACCAAAACACCATAGCCAAGACCACCACCAATAAAATCAGAGCCCTCACCAAAGCCATTAAGCATTGCATCAACCCTCTGCCCGGCCCACATATCCTACATTCCATTGAAAAATCCAGCACCATTAACTCTTTCTCCATCAATAAGTTCAACAGGTTCAGCAAGATCCATCAGCACATATACACCAATACCACAACTGACAGCACACCACACATCCCATCTTGCAAAAGCACCACAGCCTGAACAACTTTCAAGATACTCACCATGGAAAACCTGTCTTCCATCCTAGCATCCCTCAAGACCACACTTTACACAGAAGATATCCTCCCTGCTTCTCTACTCAAGATCTTTCTGACTGAAGCACTTTGCCATTACAAGGCAATCATCAGCAGCTACCTTAACCAAGGCACCTTCCACTGAATCCATAAGCAAGACAAATCTCACACTTCTCAAGAAACCAACACTGGACCCCGATGATCTTAGCAACTATTGTCCCATCACCCATCTTCCCTTCCTAAGTAAGATCCTTGAGAAATCAGTAGCCATGCAACTCCTCCAACAAACAGATACCAACACACTCCTTCAGACCTAGATGTGGCCCAGAAACTAACTGCTAACTGCTACCATCAAGGTGATTGATGATACCTTTAACATCCTTGACGATGGCCATCCTTGCTTGCTAGTACTTGACAACTACCACCAATTCATCCAAATGGATTCCGCCAAATCACCAACTCTAACTTTGCATGGCACTGCTTGGAACCCTCCTGACTCCACACAACATCCACACCTTTACTCAAGATATCCTTCATCAGGCTCAAGGCCAGCTTCACATTAATCCAGTCATGGATGTCCAATGCTTAGCAGAAGCTCAACCCCTCCAAGACCGAATTGCCAAAGCATTGAATGCCCTGACATCCAGGTCTAGCTATGTACTATGCACCTTGAAGGCTCACACACAAGCTGACCACCAGCACCAAGTCCCTTAGGTTCTAGTGATAGACACTTCTCCTTCAAGGAGCACATAGCAAGGAATACATAATCGGTTTGGTGCCAACTTTCCCTGCTCCGGTAAATCAAGCCCTTCAACTCAGCAAACAACTTCAGATCTGCTGTCCAGGCCTTAGTCCTCACCCACCTTCTGAAAGGTCATCAAGTGCCCACCCTGGCACCCCTGAGATGTGTCCTGCATGCTGCAACATGACTTATCAAATGAGTCTGCAAACTCAACCACATCACACTGACCCTCACGGAACTGCACTGGCTACCGCTACAGGCATGTATCCCCTTCCAATCCTGCTGAATAATCTACAGTGTGATTGCCCTCAAGTACCCAAGCTACCTTGCTGAGAAACTCAGCATCTCTGGAGGCCTACGATCCATCAGAAGTAAGGACATGTGCAGACTCGAACTGCAGTGCTGCAGGAAGGGAAAACCAAAAGACAGGTCTTCTTTATCTACACCCCCAGACTCTGGAACCTCCTTCATATCAATACGAGATTCAATCATTTGCTTCTACATTGCAATTCAATACCCTCCTCTTCAAGGAAAGGCTCTGCTCTTACACCTAAATCCACAAACCCTCCACTCCCCACCCAAAATGATACTGGGCATTCTGCACCCCGTTTCCTCACCTGGTTGTTCATAGATCCCTATCTACAAAATTGCCCACTACCCCTTATGTCCGTTGTTAGCTCCTCACTCCCTTGGATGTCTGCTTCCCTCACTGTGTATTGTTGGGTGTCCTGACCCACGTTTGAGCTATCATGCTGCAACATTTGGTGCTGTGGGCTTAGAAAATCCAAGATGGCCAAAAAGCCCACATGTGCGCCAGAATCCAGGCGAACCACACAGTTTGTGCGCACACCAAAATGGTTGCCTAACTTGCCACCCACCAGTGCGAGCATGATGGGCCAGGGTGCCATGAGTGGAATGGGTGCCAAAGGTAAAATAGCAGCGCCTGTTAGCAAAAAAAAAAAACGCTTTAAAATTACCTCTGGTTTCTCTGAATGCCAGCTAAAAATGCCTATTTTCAAACATTGCAACACATCCAAAAATCTCACTGAACACCAGCAGACATCTGGCAGAATGAAGTTTTGTGTGCCTACAAAATCTGGGAAGATGAAGAGCCCAAAATAATGTTGATAACAAGACTGGCTGAGTGCTAAACTGAACTGAAAGACACTAAAATCGAAATGTTTAGAAAAAATGAGTGACCTACTTTTGAGTGTCACATAGTTTGTCACTGTTGAAATGTCATAGTTTTGAACTTAGAATCAGCATTCTAGCTGCATGTAAGTTTGATTTAAACTGGGAACCCAAAATGACATGTAGCAAAAAACTGGCTTAAAGAGATTCCAATTCTGCCTGGCAACTACCCCCGACAGGAGTTGATACTGGATCAACAGCTGTGTTCCCAGGCCTGGCTGCCAGGCCTGGCTGCATCCTGAGGTCACATGGCCCTGTTGATTAGATTAGGGGTGGAGCAGCTGGGGACTACAGGGAGTTGAACAAAGGCCTGTCCTGGACTCAGGCAAATGTTATATTGGGGGGCCGTAAAGTGGTTTCCTCTTAGGGGAAACTGGGAGGGGCAGTGCCTCTGCTAGCAGCTGAGCTTGGGGGAAGTGGATAAACCTGTTATTTCACCATGTGATGTGGGAAGCCACAGCCCTTTTTGACCAGGGCATAATTTTAAAAAGATAGATAACTCAAAGTGCAGACTTGTCAGAATTATATAAGTAATGTCATTATTTTTGTGATTTTTCTGTGAACATTTTGAGATGCGTTAGGACCCTGTGGTGTATTCTGGGGGGTTGCTAGCGGAAAATAGGGTCTCACTCCAAATGTCTGCATGTTAAAAATCTGACACTTCAATTAATTTCCATACTCCTTGCGCACATGTGTGTAAAATTGGGTAAATGTCCGATATTGCAAAACCAGTTAAAAAGCGCAAAATGTTGTCATTTTTGAATGCAAGCCCCCAGGAAGATCAGAGGCGGACAAGCATGGACCATAAGGAATATATAATGTGCACATGTAATTTCAACAAATTGTATATCTGGGAAGGATGTACTTGAATCAAATATAGATTTGTGGGCAAACTGACCAGGGGAGGATCCTCTGACCCATAAAACCTACAGCATCACCATGACTCACATTTCCTTTCCCCTATCAAGGAAGGGAGAAAAGCTTGACCAATGATCAGTTGAGAGAGGGGCTGGCTTAGTGATGCTGCGCACACACCCACTTTCAAAAGACATAAAAAGAGCCACTGGAAGCTAGAGAGGACCTTCAATTCCATTTGCTGCGGAGCATGCTGACCGACGACTTCACATCCAGAGATCCAGACTTCAAATCCATCAATCTCCAAAGACCAGAACTTTACTTCAGAACTTAAAGCAAGGGCCTAAACCCACAAACTGAGAACTCTTCTCAGCAGGCCTCAGCATCCTTAAAATTATTTGCAACTATTCCACAGCCAGGCGAGCTGTTTGAATTCTTTTGCCAAGAACAATTGCCAGAGACCAGACCAGAGATCCAGAGTGACCCAGACCGCTGTGAGCAGAACCAGAGAGCTGACCCAGATCACTGTGAAGTGCCGAGACCAGAACCGGAGTCCAGTCCAAAACCTGACCAGATCCGTGGCGAGGCCTATTTCAAATTTATATTGTGAGTACCTAGCAGAACTGTGCAGAACCAATCTCTTAGTTAAAATAATCTAATCCAAACTATTTTAACCTAAGTAGAACAGCCTCCTAGAAATCGTGTCATCTGTCAGTTGTAAAGCTGCACAACTGTCACATGTCAATTCTGAAGCTGCAAGCTGTCACCTGTCATTTTGAGTTTACTTTAAATCCGAAAAACTACCTTTATTTAATCGTCCGTATCTCTGGAACCGTTTGGGCTAGGAACGAAATGTATTTGAATCAAATATAGATTTGTGGGCAAACTGACCAGGGGAGGATCTTCTGACCCATAAAACCTACAGCATCACCATGACTCACATTTCCTTTCCCCTATCAAGGAAGGGAGAAACGCTTGACCAATGATCAGTTGAGAGAGGGGCTGGCTTAGTGATGCTGCGCACACACCCACTTTCAAAAGACATAAAAAGAGCCACTGGAAGCTAGAGAGGACCTTCAATTCCATTTGCTGCGGAGCATGCTGACCGACGACTTCACATCCAGAGATCCAGACTTCAAATCCATCAATCTCCAAAGACCAGAACTTTACTTCAGAACGTAAAGCAAGGGCATAAACCCACAAACTGAGAACTCTTCTCAGCAGGCCTCAGCATCCTTAAAATCATATGCAACTATTCCACAGCCGGGCGAGCTGTTTGAATTCTTTTGCCAAGAACAATTGCCAGAGACCAGACCAGAGATCCAGAGTGACCCAGACCGCTGTGAGCAGAACCAGAGAGCTGACCCAGATCACTGTGAAGTGCCGAGACCAGAACCGGAGTCCAGTCCAAAACCTGACCAGATCCGTGGCGAGGCCTATTTCAAATTTATATTGTGAGTACCTAGCAGAACTGTGCAGAACCAATCTCTTAGTTAAAATAATCTAATCCAAACTATTTTAACCCAAGTAGAACAGCCTCCTAGAAATCGTGTCATCTGTCAGTTGTAAAGCTGCACAACTGTCACCTGTCATTTCTGAAGCTGCAAGCTGTCACCTGTCATTTTGAGTTTACTTTAAATCCGAAAAACTACCTTTATTTAATCGTCCGTATCTCTGGAACCGTTTGGGCTAGGAACGAAATTTAACTTTCCTCTGAAAGCTTAGAATCTAAGCTTTCCAACAAGCCTAGAACTTCCTACTCCTTATACCATTGCCGCAATTACGATTCACGCACTCGCGAATTTACTGTGATTTGCGATTTTGGCTCAATTTCTCCACTTGTCAAAATAGCAACTCCATTCTTTCTTTTGTTAAAATCCGTTTGCAACTTGGTAATAACTCATAGAGCATTGCTAAAGTGAGCCTGAACTAATACCAACACGCATCTCCCATTCACCCTGAATCTCTAGAGGGAATTAAAATCAGTTGGCACATTTTCCCATCCATTGCCATCACATTTAAAAAGCATTTTGGGCCTGTGTTTCAAACTCCTACCTGTTTCCTCTAAGCTTGCTGGGGTGGGAATTGAATTTCGTATTGTATTTGATTGCATTCCTGAGAACTGTGTGTGTTACTTCCATCTCCTTCCATTTCTTACATTGCATAGGGGAGGGGGGTGAATTGCCAGAGAAAAAGTGATTATCTTATCTTTTGCTGAAGTCCTATCAAGTTATTTCTGTACTGCATTTATTCCACCTTGCATTTCCTTGAACCATATAAAGCCTTCTCTACCACCTTATTCTTCTGTTCCTATTCCCAAGCGTGCTACCTCATCCTCTATACTGCTCCTGAGTAACCAAATCAGTTTACTAGTAGAACATTATTCATTGTTGATTACTGCTCATATTCTTAAGTGTGATATTAAATATTAATTTATTATAAGAGTGTGATAGATATACCGTTATATTTCTCAAATAAACCTTTTAAACTTGCAAAACAGAACTACTTCTTGGCTCAGTGAGGTCAGGGGGATTCTAAGAGAGGGGTGTTATATAGGGGTAGTCGTCCAGAACTCATGAACTGGACATAAAGATATATCAATAAGGGTTTCCATTCAGTATCCCAGACTAGGCATTGACTTAGCTGTAGTGTTGAATTGAATCCTCTTACAGTATTCCCCCATGACTTGTAAAGGGCTCTGTTGCTTCTCGTTGCTAGGCTTGCGCTCAAGAAATACAATAACAATAATAAGCTTGCACTTCAGACCACCCCATTCCCAGTGCACACAATACTCACCTTTAGTGTGCTGCAGTGCAGTAGTTTGGCAAGTGAATGAGTATGCTAATGTCGTGAGTATAGCGCACAGTCTCATGCACATAACGAGAAAGGACTTGGTCCTGTATAATTTATTTACTTGGAGAAGAAGAACGCAGTGGCGAGATCCGTGATGACTGCAGCAAAACAGACTGACTGGAAGAGCAAAGACTTAAGCTGTGTGTCACACAAGCTGGGAATGTCCACACAAACAATTGGTTTTATGGTCTCCAATCTAAATCATGGAAGGGCATATTTCCAGAGGCTTGTATCATGTATGGCTATGAACGAAATTACTCACTTGTTCAATAATTTGACTACTGTTTCTAGGGTGGTGCCACACTGATTGGTGACAGATGAGGCCTGAGGAAAATTGTTACATTTGAAAATGTATGATTGACACACACCCAACATGAGCTCTGAGAATTTCAAGCAACCATAGCAGGCTGCTTAGCTTAATTACTTCTCGTTTCACTGTTCTGGTGCTGACAGTGCAATTTCAAAGAGCACTGTCAGGTGTTTTTATAACTTTGCATCTTTTACTTTTGCAATTGCCATGGCATGACTGTGGTCTACACCTGAGCCAGAGTTTGATCTCCTGGAAATTAATGGCATTCAAGGCTGCACCAGCAATTGCACTGCATAGCAGGAATTCATTTGTGGCCAGCGTTGGAGTTGGGGAATATTTCAAAAGATAAAGCTGAAATGCCCTGACACCAGTGGCCACCCTGATCCCTCTCTGCAGTGCAGCACAGCACTGCATTTCCCAAGACCAGACAGGGCCATCCTAAGAGTGTGTGAGGCCTGGAGCACAGCCAAAGCCTCCGTCCTCGTCTCCTATCGATAGGAATTAAGTTATCCAAGAATAGGAACCGCTTCCCCCATCCCAGTCACAACCCACAGCTAGGTAGGCAGCCCTGGCAGCAACCAAAATCAGTATTCAGACCCTGCAGGATATTGCGGCATGAACTGGTACCTTTTGTAGCATAAAAAAACACATTTTGCAGGACAAACTTTATTTATTGCAGCATTTCTGCAGCACATTTTCTATTAATTGGAGGGTGTAAGAGGACACATTGCTGGAAGGAGTCAGTGCGTGGCACTACAAGAGAGCCAGGTTGTCATTATTTGTACCTTTCTATCAATTTAGTGGGAAGATTCCCAGATGTCAATGGCTTGACAGAAGTGTTTGTTTTGCGCATAATTTTTGGTTTACTATGCATGCCTATTTAATGTTAACTGTATTGTTCATTATCAGTTATAATGGTGGAAATATTCCCAATCTATGCTACCCAATCCCCCAAACACCCACATGCCTCTCTCACCAACACCCCTCAGACTCACCAATATCCCATCACAATTTACACTCGCAAAAAAAGATAATTTCAATGACCGTATTGCCACAGCTAACTCTAGTACCAAGGAGCTATTCAATATTTTGAAAGAGCTCGAATCTCCTGCTCCTCTACTTGACTCCTGTACAAAGGATACATTATGGTGTACTAACATACAAAATGCCCTCCAAGATAAAATTACCCTACACAAAATATCTACCAAAAAAACCTCATCAACAACATCCTACCACAAGACTTGCCCCCAGCCCCTACTCCTAATATGCCACAATTCAACTTCAAACCTCTATCAACTAAAGAAGTAGAGATGATCATACTCAAACTCAAACCCTCCAACTGTAAGGGTGATGTCTGCCCGGCCACGCTTATCAAGGAAGCTGCCAATGTACTTTCCCCGATCATTACCACTTTCATTAATGCATCATTCAATTTCAGTATCATACCTACTAATTTGAAAGACGCTTGGGTCCTTCCACTCCTAAAAAACCTTCTCTCGACCCCAACAACCCCTCTAACTACAGACCTATTACCACCGTCCCATTCATGCTAAAAATTCCGGATCGTGCAGCATGCATCCAGATACAGCATTATCTAGAAACCAACAACCTACTGGGACTAAGACAGTCAGGCTTCAGACCTAGACACGGGAATGAAACTGCGCTTATCGATCTTAAGACACAAATTCAGATACTAAAAGATAAAGGGAAATCCGCACTGCTCTTACTCCTCGACTTGTCAGCGGCATTTGATTTAATGGATCATGAAATACTATGTAAACACTTGTCATCTGCAGCACACTTCTCGGACCAAGCTAACTCCTGGATCAAATCTTTCCTTAGTAATAGATTGATGAGGGTCCTTGCACCTTTTGCATCAGCCCCACCCACGCCAGTCACATGTGGAGTCCTGCAGGGTTCTTGTGTGTCCCCAACTGTCTACAACGTATTCATCAAGCCTCTATTCGATATACTTGATCATCTGGGTGTCACATATACGAACTATGCAGATGACACTCAGATACTCATCCCTATCACTGGTGACTACGTTGTAGACAGTAAAACACTGAATGATACCTATAGCACTATCCAAATATGGCTGGCTAAGCATGTTTTTTTTCTAAACGACGACAAAACCGAATTACTCCTCCTCGGCTCTCCAACTAAATTGAACAAGTTAGGAACCACATTCAACATTGACGGTAACATTATTAAAGTAGCTAATGATGTGAAAAACTTAGGTATCCATAATGACTCTACACTCTCGCTCACAAGACAAACTAATGCCCTAGCTTCATCCACAGCATACACATGTAAGCTCATCACAGCTTGCCATCCCTATCTAACCACAACAAACTGCATTACAGTAGCAAGAGCCCTAGTCTTATCTAAGCTTGGCTACTGTAATGCACTCTATCTAAGAACCTCCCAACATAATATCAATAAAATGCAAGTCATGCAAAATAATGCGGTCAGATCGGCTTGCAACATTCCAAGGAAACATCACATCACTGCAACTAGACAAAACATAAACTGGCTTAATATTAAGCAAGGAATAGACCTGAAATCGTTTTCACTCATCCACAAACTTTTCTATAACCAGGCACCTATATACCTCTGTGACACCTTCTCACGATATACATCATCGCGACCTAGCAGAACAGCGCAAACACACTGTGTTGTCATCCAACGGTTCAACCAACAACAGACGGGTGGAGTCAGTTTCCCAGTCCTTGCTGCTAAAAAATGCAATGCGCTCCCTTATCTCCATAAGAGAAGAACCTTCTTTCTCTTGCTTCCGCAGCAAGGTTAAAGTCTGGCTCCAGGATCAGGAACTTACACCACCCACCTCATCATAAAACTTGCTCCTGAATGCTCCAACATCACTACTGTATATATGCTTATTATTCTGCCTCTGCTTGTACATATTTGTCTAATTAATATGTTATTTTCGCTTGTATTATACTATGTATTGCTATTTTTGCTAACTTCATCTATCATTATTACTTGTACATTTATGACTGTATAACATGTAAGTCTCAACGCCCAGATGCCCCAGGGTTTTGGCCGCGCTATACAAATAATTAAATACAAATACAAACCTCTCACTCTCAATCATGCACATACTCACATGCTGTCACACTGCCAAGTCACAATCTGCACTCCGCAACACCTGTCGCACTCCAAATCAAACTTGCACCTTACACTCCCCAATTCCTCCCACAGTCTATAGTCCTTCATTCGTTCTTGATACTTCTGCATCTAGCATGCTTTCTCCCATTCTTTCGACTCTTCCCTCATCCATTCTCCCAACCGCTCCCTCTATTGTTTGGGCTTTCTGGGCCACTGCTCCCGCTGTGATTTCTGGCCCACCACCCCAATGCTTCCTCTCTGCTCTCTTGCCCACTGCTTCCCCCTCTAACCCACTGCTCTCCTTCTGCTTTCTTGCCTATCACTCTCCATCTTGCCCATAACTCGCCCTCTTTCTCCTTTCCCTCTCATATTGTGACTATTTTTTTTTTTTTTAAATGTACATATTGGCCAAAATCCTCAAAAAATGGAGCAGCTAAAAATAAAGCAGAGGATATGCTATTTTTAGATAACACAATTTTGAAAATGGGCAGTCCACCTTATTCTCAAAGGTGACCTGTGCATTTCCACAGGGCTGAGCAGTAGTGCAAATGATGAGCTGTCCAGCCGCCTTGAATATATTTGTGTCGGAAGCGCTTTCCATCTAATATGTTCAACAGGCTCCAAGCGCTTTTCACTGTGACGGGCCCTTAAGGGGCCTGTCACTGTAAAATGCAATCCCAAAAAATCATTTCTATCCCGTTTGACGAAAGGAAATGCACGTGAGACAGCAGCGGTCCAACTCTACTGTCGCACTTTAAAAATAAAAAAAGAAGTTGCATGTCCGGGTCATGCAGTGTTCACCCTCCTCTACCGTGCCTATTCAAAGCAGGCGCATGGGGTTTTCTTAGTTTTCTGCACACTTAAAAGCGCAGCCTGTTTGTAAATTCGGGATGCACTTTTAAATGCACAGAAACACCCCCACACACAGCGCAAATCAACATAGAGGTGAAAAAGGTGATGCACCCATTCTGATTTCCTTTGTGGATTTTTTTTGGCGCAGGTGATGAGATGTGCTTGCGAATTCCAATAATTGCATCAAAAAAGTTTTGAGAAAATGGCTCCTTGTGTCTTTTTAAAAAAGAAATGGCAGTTTTAGCAAATAAATGCAGTTTTTGCAGGTGTTTTTGAAAAAAGGCAAAGCATTTTGCGGGATCGTGAAATCGCTATAAGCTGGATGGTCGGAATATTGAAACTCTGTTCCATTCCCCTGATAACCGTCTTCCCTCTTGTGTCATTTCAAGGGCAATGTTTGCATCCCACGATGAGGGTACGTTTTCCCAATATAGATGCAGAACACATTTTAACAATAGACGCCACAAGGGAGGACACTAGGCTTTTGTATAAATGTAGGATTCAGACCAATAGCCATAGGAAAAGGGTACAGCATGGATACAGACTCAGAATAGCATCCTTTCTGAGTGAGCAGAGGAGGCAGATTAAAAGCAACAATGAAGGTGCACATCCCATAGCATGGCGAGATGACACGGCTCAGGATTTACCAGGACGGTGCCACTACTATCCAAGAATAAGCTCCGAGGCTCATGGTGTGCAAAATAGGTATGGCCACTTCCAATACACATGAAGAAACACTATAGCTGGTTAAACCACGAGTGAGGCTATTTTTTAAAGAGGTTACACTGAGAGATATATCACATTTAGGGATTTACAGTATACACACATATTTAGAGACTCATGACGTTGACAGGTTAAGTACTGAGAGATTAAATGAGAGGTACAGGATCACACTATGGTTAAGCGATAACGACCTAGCAGAACAGCGCAAACACACTGTGTTGTCGTCCCACAGTTCAACAAACAACAGTCGGGTGGAGTCAGTTTCGCAGTCCTTTCTTCTAAAAACTGCAAGGCGCTCCCTTATCTCCATAAGAGAAGAACCTGCTTCCGCAGCAAGGTTAAAGTCTGGCTCCGGGATCAGGAAGTTACACCACCCACCTCATCATAAAACTTGCTCCAGAATGCTGCAACATCGCTATTGTATATATGCTTATTATTCTGCCTCTGCTTGTACATATTTGTCTGATTAATATGTTATTTTCGCTTGTATTATACTATGTATTGCTATTTTTGCTAACTTCATCTATCATTATTACTTGTACATTTATGACTATATAACATGTAAGTCTCAGCGCCCAGATGCCCCAGGGTTTTGGCCGCGCTATACAAATAAATACAAATACAAACCTCTCACTCTCAATCATGCACATACTCACATGCCGTCACACTGCCAAGCCACAATCTGCACTCCGCAACACCTGTCGCACTCCAAATCAAACTTGCACCTTACACTCCCCAATTCCTCCCAGAGGCTATAGTCCTTCATTCGTTCTTGATACTTCTGCATCTCGCATGCTTTCTCCCATTCTTTCGCACTCTTCCCTCATCCTTTCTCCCAACCACTCCCTCTCTGTTGTCTGGCTCACTGCTCCCCTGTAGCCAGAGCTCCCTCTGCTTTCTGGACCACTGCTCCCGTTGTGATTTCTGGCCCACCGCCCCAATGCTTCCTCTCTGCTCTATTGCGCACTGCTTCCCCCTTTAACCCACTACTCTCCTTCTGCTTTCTTGCCTATCACTCCCCATCTTGCCCATAACAGGTTAAGTACTGAGAGATTAAATGAGAGGTTCAGGATCACACTATGGTTAAGCGATAACGCTGGTATTTGAACCCACTCTTTAATATTGGCACTTGATCACGATCTTTCTTAGTTCTTCTCATAGAGCGTGGTGCAATTATTTGTGTATGTTTTACTTTCAAGAAATAAAATAATATGCTGTCTTGTAGAACTGACTTGGGAAGTACACAAGTCAATGGCCCTCATTGCGACCCTGGCGGAAATCGAAAAACGATGGCGGAAATGTAATACCGCCATCGAATTCCGCTCGGTGCGATTATGACCCGTCACCGTAAAGTACGATGCCATTAGCGACACCGTAGTGAACGCCAACGCTAACTGCACCAAGTACGCGCACGCGCGCCATGCAAAACCGTAATTACCACCATGGCGCAACGGTACGCGAATTCTGACCCTAGCGGACATTTACTTAACGCCATCAAGCATGGCGGAAAGTACCATTCCGCCATGGTGAGAATTACGGCATCGTGAACCAACCGTAAATGGCCCTACTGAGTGCCTGTACACCACTCCCTGCCCACATTGCACAACTCCTCGTAGGTGCAATGAAGTTACACAATGCAACCAGTGAAATGTACAAGTCACCCATGCATGCCAACGAACAAATGAATGTAGGGGCTCCAAGTGCCTTGTGAGTGTCCATCCATATTTGGCATGTCACCATTGCCGTACTGATGCAGCACAGGCATGTGAAGGTTCAAGTACAGCAATATGAACTGAAATATGAGACAAAACAACAACAGGCCCCCATCGCTTGACACCAGTGTAAGGCAACATTCAAAGCAGTATCCTGAGGGAGACTGCACCAGCCCTGTACTCTTGCCAGTAAACAAACCAACCATCAGCACAAGCATGTACCACACAAGTTGGCAGAGTGACTGAGCAGCCAGGCTCATCTCAAGAGGGGCCAATGGGAGCTGCAGGGCACAGATGGCACGAATACAGAAGCTATTCCAATGGACATGACCTCAGTCTCCCTCCAAGAAACGCACGCAAACACAGGCACCTATGACCAGCCATTTTCTGATAATCACATCATTCCACCAATCCACCTGGCTGACCGGCATCTGTTACACAAAAGCTAATCCCCCGCCCCTGAGCATGACATCATTAAAACATCATAATGGCAGCCCCTATCCCTGACCTTACTGGGCTTCGTAGGCAAACGCGGCAAACGCGGCCAGTACAGTACCACGCAACTATACTCAGAAGCCGGAACCCAATGCAGATCTTCTCACAATACATCGCTCCACAAATAGGAATATGCTACATTACTTGCAAAGAATAACGCTACACGGTTAATATCAGAATAAAATTTTAATGCACATCAAATTCACCAAGCCCATACAGCTATTAGGTCATAAACTCCAAAATATTTTTCATTACTGTGGGCTGCATCCGCAATAAATGACCAGCTTCTTCTTGTGTGACGCCCTGTTCCTTCATGGTACACAGGGGCTACATTCACGTTCAAAAAGGCAACATGGAAGCGCCTAGAACCGCAGGGCCGTCCCATTAGGTAGACACTAGTCCAGCTGAAAGCTTGATATGTTGCTCCTAGCCACTAGTACTGTGTAAGGGCATGTGGCCCATTGGCGATCGTCCCATAAGATCGTAATGGTGCTCCACTGATTAACTCGAAGCAGCAGGTGTCGGGAGTAAAAGCCATCTGCAGGAGTGGCATACAGATGGCAGCGGCAAAAGGGGAGGAGATACCTGTCACCCAAATGAAATGAAAAAAAATAGTATGGGCATCAGAACTTCATTTGTATTACTCACTTCAATGATCACACTAAATCTACAGCCATATGCATGCTAGCCCACTCAAAAGGATTATTTCCACCCAAAAATCACTTGCGAATCATAACTATATAAATCGAGGTGAAAACACTATTACAAACGAGTGTTTGTGTGCATGCGTCTGTTAAAACAGAATCCATTAGATGGGATTAGTAACGTGCATAGACACAAGTGTTTGAAGGCGCGTCGAGACAGGGAGGGTTCAACAAGGGCAGATAGACGATGGTCCCACTATGGCAGCTCTGCATCACATAGCGCAGGGGAAGGGGATAGATTCCAAAAAGCCATGTACATGGCAAACTCTCAATTAAATCATCTGTCCATGCATCCATACATCATTCCCTCATCCCGGTATAAAAACGCCTGATTATTTACTCACATAACATTTGATAATGCAGTCTGCAAAATCCACTGTGCTCCAGCCCGGAATTATAGTGTTGTGAAGTAACATGTATTTGGGAACGTCCTGCCTTATCGTCCACTACGCTATTGCGCATCCCATACTATTCATATCAATCATTGCATTCTCGCCATGGCCCCTGTCCCAAGGACATTAAACAATAGAACGTTATATTTGCAGTCAGACCTGTGGGCGTCTCCTCGCCGCTAGCTGAAAACCGAAAGCGCTGTCCTTCGAATTCCTCATTTGCAACATCACGTCGAAAAGGCATCTGTGACCGCTTGAAATCACAAATTCATCCATGTAGTGCGGCAGTGTGTGAAAATGGCAACTGGCTTCACTCACAAATGGGACGCCCCGCCCGTCGGTGAACCTCGGTACAGTGCTGCATGAGGGTCCACCGTTAATCGAGTACTACATTCCACTGACCCTTCACAAGTTTGTTCGCGACTGCAAAGATAGTATGTGAAACAATGGGACCATAGCAGAATGAACATATAAACCAATATTTCACTGCCATCGGGATTAAATACATGATTGTAATAGCAAGATGCCATGCGTCAAATTGCAGCGTTGTGTGCGGGACGTGCACGCCCAAAGGGGATTGCAGCTGGCACAGGTGGAATGAATCACCATAGGTGGAGGCTATACAGCCTGAAAACACATAAATTGCACACCCAACCCCCTCCCACAACCACACCCACTCCAAAATGCTACCGGCAGGACTAGCGATGTTGGCCCTGGGGGACCTGATAGCACTGCAAGTACTCCAACTTCAAGAAGAAGACGAACACCAACTATTACAACAACCGGCCACACAGAGGAGACGCAGGAGGAGGAGGAGGGCAAGGCAGGGCCAGCAAGGCCCACCAGCACAGCCACTACCACCACGCAGGCAGCCCGCAATCCCACGCCTCCGAGCTCATCCGTTCAACCTCACTGCTGAGCAGATCCACACCCTCTACCGTTTGGACCGGGACACCATAACCACCATTGTGAACATGACACACGCTGACCTTGTCAGCATGATAGATAGCCCAACCGCCATCCCACCCCTACTGAAGGTGGTGTCTGTACTCCACTTCCTGGCCACAGGCACCTACCAGCACACAGTCGGACAGTTGCATGGCATTTCACAGCCACTGTTGTCACGGACACTATTGCAAGTGCTCGATGCCCTCCTGAAGCACGCAGACGACTACATCTCTTTACCACGCTCGGAGCAGGAGATTACAAACACAAAAGTGGGATTCCATGCACTTGCCGGCATACCGGGTTGCATTGGTGCCATCGACTGCACCCATGTGGAATTGGTTGTCCCACATGCCATGGAGGCCCAGTACCGCAACCGGAAACAATATCATTCTCTTAATGTACAAATGTTGTGTGACTCCAACAGGATCTTTACACATTGTTGTGCCCGATTTCCTGGAGCAACCCATGATTCTATGGTCTTGAGGAACTCTACAATACCACGCTACATGGAGCGACACGCAGGGAACAGATCCTGGCTACTCGGTGAGTCTCATTTCATGCATGATAATGTGGGGTATGTGATGCGGCAATGACCTGGCAGGAAGGGGGGGGATGCGTACGTAGCAATGTCATTCCACAAACATCCTTTATTGTCCACATACAGGTGATGCCGGGTATCCACTGAAGAGATGGCTCCTTACACCACTCCGGAACCCACAGAACCAGCATGAGGAGGACTACAACCATGCCCACTCACGTACCCGTGTAGTCATAGAACAGGCATTCGGCCTACTGAAGGCTTGTTTCCGCTGCCTCAGCAGGTCTGGCGGGGCACTCCTGTACCGCCATGAGAAGGTTGCAATGATGGTCATGGCATGTGTCATGCTACACAACATGTGCGTACGTAGAAATGTGCCCATGCCCCCTGACGCAGAACTGCAAGCACCTGAAGATGGTCATGATGAGGGTGGGGATGTGGCAGCACCTCAAGGAGTCCGCGAGGCACAGGAGGCCCGTGAAATTCGTCAGAATATCATAGATTCATGCTTCTAGCACTCACGCCTGGTGGCTGATACATGGACACGGGACTTGTGGCACTGTGTGTGTCTGGAACATGCACAATGTGGACTGTACGCCTATAAATGCCTCGTACACAAAGATCAATGTCCACACATCTCATTGGATGATTATGAAATGTTTATAGCATATGTGAAATTATATTACACACACCATCGACCCGCCACCCAAGAAAGCCCAACACCCCCCCTCCACCCTCCTACCTCCCCCCCGAACACCAGTGTCCAAAGATGCTCATTGTCATTGCAGACGCTATTGCAAGCCCCCTCTCCGGGTATCAGGGGCACCCCTGCCTGTGGAGCGCAGGTTGTTCCCAGATCTACGTTGGGGGCTGCCCTGGACGGAACTTGCAACGGATGATGTCTCTGCCTGCTCACGTCCATGCATGTCCATGGTCCCTTAGCGCCATGGATTTTAACACCTGCTAAAAGCAGGTGTTAAATCCGCCATGGCGCTAAGGGAACTCGTACTCAGGCGGTAAGGGTCGGCGATGTTTACGCCAGCGTAAACCCCTTACCGCCTGGGTCGTAATGAGGGCCAATGTAATGAAAATATGTCTTTAACAAATATATATAGAAACATTTTGGCCCTCATTACAACTCAGGCGTTAAGGGTTAACGCCACCGTTAACCCTTAACGCCTGATTCCCACCTTAACGCCTGCTTTTTGCAGGCGTTAAGTTCCATGGTGCTAAGGCACCTTGGTGCTAATTACGGCACCGTAATTTACGGTGCCGTAATTAGCACCTTCCCCACTCCCATTATGCCCTATGGGGCAAAAATGGGAATGGGGAAGGGAAAATGGGAAATGGGGATTTACCGCCCCACTCACCTTGTAATGGGGCGGTAAATCCGCCATCCACCATGGTGTAAACGTAGTTTACACCATGGTGGTAAAGTTGGTGCACTTAGCACCTCAGTTGTAATGAGGGCCTTTGTGTGATAGTAGTATGGTTGTAGCCTTAATTTCCTCATCATAAATGAAAGTCTAAATGTACTAAAATCCTAATGCATGAGAGCCTAAAAACCCCCCTGGTTTTACTACTGTATTTTTGTTGCTGTAAATATGCACAGCAGAAGAAATGTGAAAAAAGGTCACAGGCTTATAGTTGTAGTTTGGCATAGAGTAGATCCTTGTTATAGTTATTTATAATGAAAAAAGATTTGAAATTTAGAAAAAAGCAACACAGCGTGTATGGGAAATAAGCATAGCCCGGAAAATAGGCTTGCCAAAGGCTTGCTAAGATTTCTTTCACTTAAATGAAATTCATGAAAATAAAGAAATAAAGAACAGGCAAGGCAAATATGATACCACCAGAATTCGAGGAGGCAATTCTTTTCACCAAACTCAGTACAGAACTCTGCAGGGAGATACGTTGATCTGTCAGGGATCAGAGAAGCACCCGGTGGCAAAGCTGGTTATCAGCTTTGACGCTTTGATTCCACTGTCTCCAATTTGGCTACCTAACCCCCTCCCTCAACTAAGGCAATTTGCGGCCCAGCTGGCAAGTTTTTAAAACCCTCATTTGGAAAGACAAGCTGTAGATCTACAATGTACTGATGTTATGTTTGTATGTAATGCTGGCGCTTTCTGATAGAGGTATATTGTTTTGTAGCATAATATGGGTGACTATAAAAGTATGTACTCAACTTCATCTGCCTCAGAGAGAGTAAGGGCTGCATCAGCCTTGCAGGGATTTGTTACAGTGATCTAGCATTTAAGCACAGATATATGTACCAAGTTTCTAACACACTGAGCTATCTTCTTAACCATTGTGGCACTAAAAACCTATACACATGCATTTCAACTTCAGTTATTGCACTTCATCAGTGACGATGGCAACATCCCACCTCCAAAGAGGCGGGTCATGTTTGGTTAATGTTCTGCTGTGTTAGTGGCGAATGACGCCTGATCCTTGCAGGCTTCCATAGCACAGTTTCTACACCTGACTTCAGAGCTTTTTCTCTGCTGTTTTCCCTGAAAGTCCATTTTGTTTATTTGTGCGCTTATTATTGTGTTGGCAGCTGGTATTGGTGTTGTTTGTAACAAGTAGAATGCGGGGATGGTGTGAAGACAACGTTCCAGAGGGTGTGGTCTGTCTTTGCGAGCCAGCTGAAAGTTGGGCTAGTTCCTTTGCTGAGGCCCAGCACCCCTCCCCAAAACAGCCATGTTCTTGCACTCAATACCGCTGTTTTGTTAAAGTTACTACATAATATATATATATATATATATATATAGATATATATATATATATATATATATATATATATATATATATATATATATATATATATATATATTCTGGAGTTTAAATAACGATTCTGGGGACTAAAGTGGCACTTCTGAGGCTTTTAATATTTGTATTTATGTTATATATGTAGTGCTCATAGGAACGCCCATTTGCTTTAATATCGCTTAATTTTTGGGGTTTGTTTGGAAGTTGCTTGGAAGACAAGAGAACTGAAGAACAGAGAAAAAATGTGTTCCCTGCTTCACCCTATCCTTTTATGTGGGGACGCAGGGATTCTGCTGCCAAACAATGATTGTTCTCTCCTAAAGAACACTCCCAAAGGCTTAACAGCCTTAGTAGAGTAAGGAGCAGGACCTGAGCTATTGGAGGAGGGTACAAGAAACTATTTGGGGGCAGAAGCTAATTGAAGAAAAAAACGTTTTCCTACAGTTTTATGCCCAATAGTGTTGACCACTAGCTTACTCTGGAACTAGACAAAATGTCATACCGCCTCATCCTGTTCCAGAGAACTAAATAACTTATAGGGAGGTACAAGAATGGACACGGGGTGAAGGAACATATGTAGAACAGGAGTACTGTATCATGCCCTTGCAGTTGTCCACTCTTGCCCTATGTGTTCTCTGGAGAGGATTTTCTTCCCTCTACCTAGGTAATTGTCAGGCTGCAGTAATTATAACTCTCTAGGCAAGGATGTTGTCCAAGCTTGAAAACGTATTTAGGTGTCTCTGGTGGCATTGCAGCTACAACCATTATCGAGGCCCGAGCCCCCTAGCACACTTCTCTCAGGCTTCTTGTTCACAAGGACTGACACCTGCCAACCTTTAGATGAAGGCCTATGGCACCTGCCAACCTTTAGAGGAAGGCCCCCAGCAGTATCTTTGTTCTAGACTTTCCTATACGCATTATCCTTTCTACAGCATGTTTTCCTTGTTCCTCCTGTTCCTGGAACCTCCCTTTCTGTAGTTATCTCGACGTGTAGCCAATTTGGCTTGGCCACCACTCAGTCTCTCCTCCTTTCCCTCTCACTGCTACGACACTGACACTCTATGATGCCATTTTAACTCACAATCAGGATGCATCGCCCTAGTTGGAATTTGGTACTGTTTGGTTCAATTAGTGTTCTGGTTGGCGAGCTTCTTTTCCTGATTGGTTTAGTTTCTCTGATTGATGTGTGCCTCATGGTTCCACACCCTCCCCCGATGGATGGCCCTTGTTTTCATGCATATTCAGGTGTTTTCATAAGCTAATTTGGCTTCACTCCGAGGCTATGGGTGAAAGGACATCGGGAACGAAGGAGGAAAGTGGTTCAGGAGCTGGCAGGGATCCTTGTGTGTGGCAAGCATTATCAGGTGGTGGCATGACCTTGAGCAGGTGGGCCCTGTGGTCTGACAATCATACCAAGACCATCCTGCAGAGTCGAGGAGAATGAAGCAGAGAAGGAAATGAAGGCACAGGAAGCGATTATCAATACCACACAGAAAGAACCAGTGACACAACCTGACAAGCTAGAAATAACGGGAATGGCAGGAGACCCGTGAGGGGCTATGGGCAGGCGCTAAGCAGCAGAGAGTATGACGAATACCGAGAGATTCATCATACTCATCCCAGCAACTGTAATAGTAGCAAAGAGTAATACCGAGAGACTCATCATACTTGTCTCAGTAACTGTGAAGGCAGCAAAGAGTATAGCGAACACCAAGGAACACATCATACCTGTCCCATTTACTATGAAAGCAGCAGAGTATATAACAAATACCAAGGGACTCGTCATACTCACCCCAGACACTGTGAAAGCAGCAGATTATATATCGAATACCAAGGGACTCATCATACTCGTCCCAATAAGTGTGAAAGCAGCAGAGTATATAACAAATACTGAGGGACTCCTTACACTCGCCCCAGAGATTACACAAGCAGTAAAGATAGTGAAGAAATTCAAAAGACTGGTAATACCTGTCTCAGTGGTTGGGAAGACCAAGACATTAGCAAAGAGGAGCATATGAACCTGCATGTTGGTTCCCATAAGTGGAAGTGGTAAAAGGGACCGGGGACACGGGTCTCTGTGGAATGAAAGACTGTGAAACAAGTACAAGTTAGAGAGATATTGATGCAAAAGAAATCCAGAGGAGTAGAGACCTGTGAGTGGGGAAACAAGGAACTGTAAAGGAGTCAAGACAGGGGATACCTCAGAGAAGGTGGAAGAGTCCCTTTGAGAAATTAAAGGAACTCTTTAACTACATCCCAAGGAACTACCTCAAGATAGACTATTAAAGCTGAGAAGGCCTGCCCAGGTGAAGGAAGTAATCCTCCTCGAACCACTTTTTGTTTTGTTGGTTGATACAATCCTTAGTGGTAGGGTCAGCGTAGAGTAGTTTTTTGATGGAGGATGGACTATTTTGATTTGGACTATCTCACTGACAACAAGCACCCTACTTAGATTTATGTTAGGTAGGGAAAACCCCTTTTTGTTACAATTACCCCTTTTGTTTATTATTTGAATAAAACAGGTAGAAATGCCACCTCTTCATCCGCCTTCTGACCTACCACAGTATACAGTGTAATATTATGGTTGAACGCCAAGAGATATTGGCAGTAAATTATTTGGGAGTATAGGCAATACATGACAAAATAGTAGCTGGATTGGGTACCAAAGAAAAGGATGGTAGCACAGCAGCATTTACCACATCGCAGGTACTGAATAAAATTATATACCTTTTTACCTGGCTTCTTTGTAGGCAGCATCAGACTATTACAGCGGCTGCAGGTCAGCACAATGATGCCCTGTCGGAGAAGGGATTCTATCACAGGTTGGATGCCTTCTTCGGCTTGTCGTGAAATAGGGTATTGGGGTACACATCGCATGGGTTTGGCAGGATTCAGTGAGATTTGACCAGGTTCAGATCTTAGCATATACCCAGTATAATTTGCATGGGTTGACCATAAGCAGGTTGAGACCTGGTCCAACAGCCCCTGTCGTAGGCAGCAGGTGTCAGCCCGATCTTCAGGGTTTGTTGTAACACTGCCAGCACCTCATGCTCTCTATGAGCGGGGATATCCAAATACAACCCATCAGGGGACCAATGAATGATGCAACTCAGTTTACACAACAAATTTAATGCAAAAAAATTCACAGGCGAACAGGGGCTTAACAAAAATGCATGCTGTTTGGAAATGGGGCCTATTGTGACCACCCGAGGGGTGGACACCGGGTGAGGTATTGGTGTACCTCCTATGCCTACTGCATCTACTACCTCGCCTGAATGTGGTGTTTGAGAAAAGCTGCATGCTCTGAGGGTGGCGTGTCATGCCAATGTAGCATAAAACCTTTGACCAGCAACCTTGCATTCAACATAAGGGTGGAGCAGGATCAATTGATGCAAGTGGTGCAGCAAGATCGGGGACCCTTGGCAATCCTATACATCGGTCATAAGTAATGGCTGTGGAGGCAGACCTCATGCTGTTCCACCTGAGGTGGTCATCTCTCCACCTCGACCGCTGTACTGAGGTCAATTCGGGCTTCAGTGCCCAAACTCCTTACAGTAGTTGCACTGATCACTGTGGTCATTTGAATAATACCTTTTGGTGGGTTGCCGCGTCTGGAACACCAAGCAGTGCTCCTCTTCCTTTCCCCGTCACCGAACCCGCCCTTGCACCTCTGGTGCCTGGAACCCTCCCTTTCCCCGGGAGGGTTGTAAACTCTGTAGTTGGCTTCAGTTTTTTCTTTTAGTCTCTCAACCTTTTCATGGAAATACTATGCAGCCAGCAAAACCTCGACCAACCCCTTTCCTTCCCATTCTATCATTACAGCTTTAATCCCTTATGCCACCTTGGGTTGCAATCCCATGCCAAACTTTGCCACTACAGCCTGCGGTGCTGTAAGCGTGGCATCCGTAATCCCAGAATGTTGTTAGAAACATCATTTTAAACGTTCAAGGTACTCCACAGTTTGTTCTCCCTTGGCCTGTTTGCACTAATTTATTTGAGCCCAATCAGTCTTTCGAGGACACATTTTAAGAACATTTTGTATCAATATATCACTGGACGTTTTTAAATTCCTAGCCATTGCTGGTTCGCTGACTGACCAATTATAACTTGGAGCTCTTCCTGGAACTTGACTGGGTCCTCTCGTATCTTTAGGAATCTTTGGGCCATGATGAATAAATCAGTGGTTCTCCACTGAGCATGTACTGTAACTAGGGTGTTGCCCTCTCCTAGGAGTTGTCTGAGTGGGAATACGTCACATAATAGCATCTATTGTCGATTTCGGGAAGCCTGAGATAGTTGAAAACATTTTAGAAATCTGAGCTCACATTTCAGGAGTGAATGGGTCATCCATCTTCCATTTGGTTGTGGATTGGTGGTAGGTTGGTGGTTGAGAGGAATCCAGGTCATCGTATCGCTGGTTGGGTGGGCTATTCACGAATACCGGGTTATTAGTGTCCAAAATATCTTTGGGGCTTTCTTTTAATGGTGGTTCGCCCTGGAGAATGGAATATAATCGTTTGTAACCAGTGTTGTGGGTCGGGACTTTCAGGTGTGAGTACTCACTTTTCAAGGATTTTACTTATCCTTGAGCTTTTCTTGTGGGTCTCTGAGTGCCGGGTCTTAGATTTAGTTTGTCTTTTAGTGGCTTCAGTATACCAATCGAAGTAGCTGTTGGTGTACACGTGAACCGTTTTTTTCTCTATTGC
The DNA here is from genome assembly GCF_040938575.1 of Ambystoma mexicanum. Classification (NCBI taxonomy): domain Eukaryota; kingdom Metazoa; phylum Chordata; class Amphibia; order Caudata; family Ambystomatidae; genus Ambystoma; species Ambystoma mexicanum. Next base: position 840,643,765 of record NC_090921.1, on the reverse strand, counting down.
TGTTTGTAAATTCGTTATTCTGTCTAGATTAAATGTGCCTTCCTGGGAAAAGTGTCTAGGTGACTGAGAAGAGGGGTATAGCTACCCCTGTTTCTGTGAGCTATCTGGCAGACATTACTAGCCCCCTCTGCCCCCAATTGCAATTCAATGGTCTAGGTGGGATCTACATAAAATAGACTGACCCAGAGGCAGGCAAAGCTGTGCACACCTGCTCTCTTTTCCTTCAAATAGATTCCTTTCCAACCCAAAAACAGACACTGCTGTGCACACCTGCTCTGTTGAGATTCATATAGATTCCTTTCCTACTCATAAACAGGCACTGCTGTGCACACCTGTTCACTGGAGCTTCACATAGATAAATTTCCTGTGCTGAGCAAACCTGTTTCTGTAAACCTCGTTGGATCATGTGGGTCCCTTGTTTTGTTTAGAGGTGGATAGTGCCTGGCAAAAACTGTTCTCTTGAACATTTTAGAGCATATGTTTTATTACAAAGCCTGCGGCAGCAGACATGCAGTTATGGTTAAGTTGCTCAACACATAGGAAGAGCACTTTTTGGGCAGCTTATAACTCCGCCCCCATGGACGAATCCTCACAAAACTTTGTAGAAAAGTATATGGCCTCTTCAGATTGATTCGCGCAGGGGTCGGTTCAAAGTTATAGGGGGGTCTTAAAATGTGTGGTTTTTCCCATAGACGCAATGGGAACACATTTTTTATCACACCTACAGCCCAAACCGCTGGACGGATTTTCACCCAATTTGCGGCAGAAGGGACGGCTTGGTCCCAAAAGCGTGCTTTTGTAAATTTGGTGTAAATCCATCCAGTATTTCTTTTAAACCTGTCAAAAAAAGGGTCCAGAAAATTATTGATATCTGGGTTCGGTACGCAGACTCACTTCCCTGTTCGGTCCACAGACCGGCCTCCGATCAGCCCACAGGGCGGCGTGATGTCCACGGACATTGGACGTGCCCGCAGATTGAATGGTGAAAAGCGTGAGGTGCATCAGATTTTTGCGAACGCCCGCCATGTTGGATTTGCGGACAGCCGTCGTTGTCCGTGAACACTGCAGTGAAAACATATTACACTAATAAAACAATCTATTGGGAGGTGAGGGGTGATGAGGATGGGATGGGATATGGCCTTAAAATTCCCAAATATCCAGAGCAGTCCTGTGATGTTCGCAAACATCTGAACTGTTCAGGGACATCTATGTCTATTTCTGCATTACAGGGTTGGAGAAAAGCAGTTTTTGGATGGTTTATAACTTTGGCGCAACTCAATGAAACTGCATGAAAGTTTGGAATTGTACTCTAGACCTGACTATGAATGGTTCTGCAAAGTGTGGTGCTGTTTTGTCAAGAGGGAACACAATTAGAGGAAGGTCCCAAAATAGCATTGGCAAAGACCTGAAAGCATGGTTTTGCAAATGTGTCTGTGTTTTATTTTTTGAAAAGTGTCATAATGTAGGTACACAAAAGTGATATACCTTTGGTGACTGAGGTATATCCTTTGGCCGTGGCCTGGACAATCAAGTTACTGGCTCGACAACGAGGAAACAGCAATGGGGATAAAGTGGGCATGGCCACCAGGGAACTGCTATGTGGTAATGTTTTTTGAAATTGGGATAGGTTTGAATGGCAAAAAAAATCTGCTGGTGGGTACAGGTTGAAGTGCTGGATGGGATTGCAGCAAATAGGCACGAGAAGGGCCAGCAAGCACTTCAAAGCATGGTTTTGCAAATATGTCCTGTTCTATTTTTTTGAAAGTGTGAAAATATAAGTACACGTCCCAGTGATATAACATTGGTGTCTGGGCAATGGGCCCGGCCGTCAGCAAGGAGACATGTGTACTGTAATTTGCTTATTGGGGCATGCAGCATGGCCGAAGAGGTATGTTTGAGTGGGAAAAAATATTCTGCTTGCGGTTACAGACTAAAGTGGTGGACTAGATTACAACAAACTTGCGCAATGAGCATTAGCAAGAACCTGAAAACATGTTTTTGGAAATATGTCTTGTGTTTTATTTTCCCAAAGTGTAAGAATGTAAGTAGAAAAACTAGTGATATACATTTGGTGTCTGTGACATAAACTTTCATGACCTGGGTGTTAGTTTTAGCAGTGCACGGTGGTGGCGCGAGTTATAGTTGCTTTGCTTACCATAACTGCGGAATTTCTGAGGTTTTTCGGTTTCACTTTTAACCATAACGTCTCTTTAACAAAGTTGTTTTCATTGAATTTCATAGGTTTTTATTAGTTCCACTTAACCATAGCGTCCCTTCAACAAAATATTTTCAGTGAACATATATAGAGTTCCTATGTTTCCTAAAATGATGCTGCTCTTAGACCTTCAAGGGTCTGTCCTGTTTGCAAGTACAGCTGTAACTAACAATCCTCAGAAAATTTCATAGAAATAAGGATAGGCCATGCATGTTGTTAAAAGAAAGTCTAGCTGGTAGACCTGCTGAAAGTTATTTTTTCCCTCTCTGCCACTCCAATATTTGTTGTACCTTTGGCCCTGTACATCTGGTGGCAGGTATATTTGGATAACATGAGAGAGCCGGTTGTGTGTTCTCTTCTATGCATGAGGAATGGTGTTCCTATCAACAAGGAACGTCTGTGATTTTCTGTGTGTGCTAGCAGGGTTGCATGCTCTTGTGAAGGAACTTGCCTTCTGGTTGCTGTGGTAACCTTGCATATGTGAACGGCTGAAGGTAATGTGTTGATTGGGTGTGCCGCCAGGCAGCCTTACAAATTAGAATAGTATTCAAGTGTGGGGTGGTAAGCCGGCCTTTCTGTACCCTGTGTTACCCTTTCCTTCTCACAGAAATCTGTTTGACAACAAAGTATGTTTGTTTCAGGCTATGAATGTTTATGAAGGAAAAAGGTAATGTGATTCATGTTCAACACATGTTCGGTTTTCATTGTAAAAACGTGTTTCCACTTGCATCTGAATTGAACAGAGCTCTCCATGTAAGTTATTAAGTTGCTGCATGTCAGAGACAACTCTCTAGCACAGCGGTTAGTGCATTGGCTTTTCTGCCACATGGCTGGGGGTTCAAAACCCCTAAGGAGGCTGAATCTTGACACTGTATCCTACAACTCTGGCTTCAGTCAACACACGATGAAAAAGAAATGACAACTCTAAGTGATTCTTAGCAACAGAGTATTTTAAGAAACGTTATCTCACTGATTAACAATGGAATGTGGTTCATTACTGGTAAAGGCCTCTTTGATACAGGACACAGACTGTAGCTCAGGATGTTGGACACTTGTTGCTCTTTGAATGCTGGCCACGCTGGCTCTGCTTTTTAACCTTCCTGAAACATAAACATAGGTGAGAATAATGTTTTTTGTAAGAGTGCTGTTTCAGGTTTACTTCGTAACTAGGCCTGTGGATGCTATTGAGGGCGCCACACAAGGTACATCAGTGTTGCACAACATGTAAGCAGGTATTACTTCATACTATTCATACATCTAATTTTCTGTTAAAGGACCTTTTTGTTTCTCCCTGTGCCTTGGTTTGCATCGGCTACCAAACACTGCAAGTGCTCAAGAGAAATCAGGGCAACAATCTCATGCACATTGACTATAAAACACAACGTAAGTCATTGGGCCTCATTACGAATAGGGCGGTAAGGGATACCGGGCACCGGAAGGAGACCAGTGCCGGTAATCCCTTACCGCCCTACTATGAGGTTTCTTAGCGGGTACCTTCCTTAACAACTGGTCTGACCAGGTGTTAAGGACGGGACCCGTTAAGGGACCTGGGTGCAAATAACGGGCTTGGCATATGCAGGCCTGTTATTTGCTCCCTCCCCATTCCCATTGAGCCCTATGGGGACTCAATGGGAATGGGGAATGGTTTGGTAAATGGGGACTTACCGGTCCCTCCAAGGTCGGAATGGACCGCTAAGTCCCCATTGTACCAAACCGGAGTCGGTACAGGTATGGGAGGCAGTCAAGGCGCAAATAGCGCCATGACTACCACCATCCTCGGAATGAGTCCGATTGTCTGTCGTGGGTTTATTTTCCGGTTTATGACCACCATTATGAAGACTATATTTACTCTGCCATTCCAAATACAAGCTGAATGAGGCCGTAACCTTACACCTCTGTGATTATAACGTTATGGTGCGTGAAGAACCTTTACAATGGTATGGGCCATCCACTACTTTTCTTGAGGTGATTGTCCATACGTTGAAGTAGTTTTCCTTCAGGGAGATTAGTTAAACCATTCGTTGCAGTGCTGCAGAACACAACGCTAAATGGAAGTCTGTTTTGACGGGTTACTAGAAATACTTTTCACACCACAGCTCATCGCTTTAACCGCCAGTGATGATAGTTTATCAAGGATGGAGATCTTTCTCCTTGGCCAGTTATATGTTTCTTTATTTTTCCCGAAAGTTGGAGGCATGTGCTTCATGCATAGCGTTTCTAAGCACACCTTTCCCTTGCACTGCTCCGTAAAAGAAGCCACTTGCAGAACGTTCCGGTAACGGATTAAGCTTGCTCCTTTTTCACTTTACATAATCAAAGCTGGAGTCCTTCGCCTAGAAGGCTTAATAATTGTGCTGTTAATGGGCCAATCATGTGCTGAATGCTTTGTGGCGAGCAGGAGCAAAGGCGCTATGCCTGCAATGTCTTTTTTCATGTGACCCATGTCTTCATTTGGTCTGGCCTGGGGTCAAGGCTCCTTTAGGTCCATTTGCTTCAAGAATGTACACAAGATTGTCTGAATTTGGTTATGTCTACCCTCTACATAGGTGGGCCCAATACTGCTGATTTTTGTCTTTTTAGTACCATTCCTTTTGTTATGGTTTCAGATTAATTAATTCCAGGATCCCTTTAGGTTTTAGGCCTTTTTGGATTTTAATATGTGGCGGGGAACTGTAGTCCTTCCATCTGTGAATGGTACGTTTATTTGTTTTATATATAACCACCCTTTTCATTTCCAACTCATGTGGGTAGGGCTATCGCTCTTTCAACAACTGGGTTCTACCCTGAGATTCCTTTCCAGGTACTTTCAGTTCTCCTGTTGCCAGGGTTTAACCCCTGGCTGGGCCATTATAAACCATGTCAATGTTGATCTATTTTGTACAGGTAAAGGAATGTTAGTAATTGGCTACTGTGGAAGTCCTCTTATAAAGTGTGCAGTCTGCTTTCTGCAAAGGCAATTCTCTTGTACATGTCAGGCATCTCTCCAAAGGCCCCTTCCTGGCTGGTGATGGGTTTTGCTGCAAAGTCTTTCAAGGGTGTAAGTTAGGATGGGCTCTGTCTGTGTGGCACTCATTCTGCTTTCTATTCTTTTGTATAACATTTGAAACTTTGGGGATTCTCCTCAGGTGGTGTACATATTAGCAACATGGGTGCATACCTTAGTGGCAAGCAGGATCCGCTATGTTCTACCCTTGTGTGGGCAGTTGTCCTCTTCTGAATTTGTTCAATGGTCCTTGATTAAGCCACTCCGGCTGACCAAGCGGTGGCTCTGGCATTCCTACAGTTATTATGTTGTGTTGTTTGTCTTTTGCACTGCGTACATCACCAAGCCTTGTTTTGGTAGAGGCAGGTTGTGGCCACGGTCGGGATGGCAACCAGATTGTTGCGTGTCATTGAAAAGGGGCCAGGGTATGGTGACTAGTCTTTTGTAGTGCCGTGATTGACAAACCAGATCCAACATCTTTGTTTTAGATGTAGGACATCTCAGAGGAGTTTTCAAAGTTCAAATATCTAGGAAAACAGTAGACTTTTTCATTCAAGATCTTTTTGAGGTTTGTCTAGTATTTCTTGCTTATCAGTGGCAACATTTAAGTTCAGACACGTTCTACATGGCGTTCCAGGTGACCTGATTGGACAGAGTTGTAGCAGGGGAAATGCGTAGATGTACTATATACATTCTGTTGTCTGCAGCGTGTTGGCCATAGGTGTAGCATGTTACACCGGTTGGACCATTATTAAGAGATGGGGCTCATTTTCTTACATGCTTTTCATTGACAGAGAAGGCTGTCAGAGGCTGGTGGCTTCTTGCGCATTCCAAGAAGTGGTGTCAGGGTCTCTGCAGTTCTCAACTGTTTCTCACCCTACCCAAGAGACAATTCACATATTCAGAGGTATTAGCTCAGTGTTTCAGGACTACTATTTTTATCTTGTGATAAGTTGATATGATATGATAGGTTATTTATAACGTGCTTAATACCCAGAGGTTTCTTAGTGCGGTCCCGGGGATCGAACCTGTGTCGCTCTGTGTCGTCTTGCTTCCAAGGCGAGCACGTTGCCCCTGAGCTATCCTTCCGAGACAAGTTAACAAGCTATCACAGCATGATGGCAAAGCGGGAACTGCACATGCGTGTCTTGATTATCTCTGGAAGGATTCTGGCTTGGTTAATTCTCCTAGCGTAAGAACTGTGATGAGGAAGACGGACGAGGTGGTAATGGCTGATTGCTTACCGGTAATCTTCATTACTCTGAGTCCAAGTCTTCCTTTTCACAGTGCTTGAAATCCCTCACTCCCGAGACCCATTGCGATTTTAAAGCGCTTGGTAATCAATAGGAAGTCTCTGCGAGTCAGAGGTGCATTTATAACTAGCTTACAGAAAGTGTTAAAAGAATGGGAAGAGCAAATCTTGTATGGGGGGGGCTTGTGAAAAGCTTTTCTCCCAGGTGAGGACTCACCTCATAGAGTAAGTATTGTGACGAGGAAGACTCATACTCGGAGTAAGTAAGTTGTCAGGATATTACTCCTTTTCTGAGGTGCAGAGCACCACACCGACCGCAGAGTCTACAGCCATTGTGGAGGACAAGGATTGGGTGATGGATACCATCTTTGAATTACTGCTCTGGGCCGAGCCAGTGCTCAACTTTGTGGAGTAGCAGCACTCAGGTGAGACCCCGCCCCAGGTGCTGTTCTGTTCTTGTTGCCATGGCAGAGAGGGGTAAAGGAATGTTGCCAGAGAGCTTCCAGAAGACGAGCAGTGCACTCTTCCTCTAGGGGAATTAGACCAGTGACCCCCAGGTTATATGCAGTTCTCGGTAGAATGCACAGTAACGTAATACGTCTTGGGACACCTGGAACCATTTTTCGGGTATAGGGAGTTCCCTTTCTGTTTTTCCTGTGCTACGTTTCTTCACCCCCTTGTCTTCGATTGCACAGACTCCATGTCTTATGCACTCGGATGTGATTTGCACATGGAGGTGCATTAGTCTCTATGCTGTTACCTCTGATGGGGCAGTGTCACTTGCATGCTCGTCTTCCCCACAGCACTAATATGGGGTTGACACCTCCCCATCACTGCTTGCATTTTAGAGGCATAGGTTTGCGAGGAAATCTTACCAATAGGACTTACCAGTAACTAACTTGTATCCAGGCCTATCCGCCTTCCATAGGCACTGTTAATATCCAGACTTCCGCTAGCCCAGCCCGCTTCTGCTGGTGTGGGGACTGCACTTGTAACCCAGTGATGTTTATTTCTTGCAGGACGTGCTATATATAGCCCGTGTGTAGAAACAGCAGACCGTCCCCTCATCAGCAGAGCTATTATTTTACACACTGCTAGCATCAGGACGGGCATATGTGAATGCAGCTCACCGACATGGCATATACTCCAATACCTCGTCATGGCACCTACACAATAGGCGATTTACATTTCTCTGGACAAGATGGGAATGTTGCTTGACCTGGTCATGTGATGCTCAATAGCTGTAAAATAACCTGCAGTGCTTTAGCATGTTTAAAATGTGGAGTGTTCGGTTTGGCTCACTTGGCACATGTGTTGCTCTGTGTAGCCACGTTGCTGCATCACTGCACACCCCTTGCAGGCTTGTCACCCCAGGGCCGCTGTCAGTTACTTGCATATCCAAGGAACACTTCTGGTATGATGTGTGTGCCACATCATGGCAATACCTGACACACATTGCACTTCCTCTGCATATGATGGCAATCAGGGCTCTAAGTGGGCCGGGACTAGACGGGGACAAGCACCTGCAGGCTCAGAAATATTGTTTTGAGGTGGGGCTCACTAATGTGCCCTGACAGCCCCAAGGCACCTGCGAGGCATCCTTCAATCAAGAGATGACGTGGGCCGGTGCCATCATTATTGAAGAAAAGGTGTGGCTGCAGGAAGCCAATTACTTTTTTTCCTAAAGCCTGAAGCTCCCACTCATTAGCAGGAGCTTCAGGCTTTAGGAAAAAAAACCTCCGCTTTTCAGCCTTAATGGTGCTGCTGTCCCTCCCCAGCCATGATGCTTGGCAAGGGGCAGCACCAGCATTAAAGACTGAAAAGGCGAGGTGAGGCACTGTCCCCGGCCAAGCAAGCTGCTAGTAAATAAATGCAAAGATCAGCAGGTGGGAGAGCGTGCTGATCTCTACAATGGGCTGCCTGGCAGGGGTGCCTGTTAAGCTGGACTCGTCAAGGGGGCGTGGCCTAATGAGCTGGCAGGCAACTTCCCGGCCTCAATCCCCCTCCCTCGCCATTAGGCCACGCCCCCTTGATGAGCCCTGGCTCATTTTCCAGTACCACTTAAGGTACTGATGGCAATACATGGAAAATGGTGTGAGTGCCTGGGCAGCAGCGCCAAAGCCTGACAAGTCCCTACCCATGCCTAGACATCAGCCAACAATGTTGGCTTTAATTATGTGCGTTAATTGTTCAAGTCGAATGCCAGGTGTACCGTTCCTTCGTGAAATGAAAGCAAAGCTTCCCAGTGAGGTCTCCAATGATGGCGCAAGTCATTTCACTGCAGGCACCTTTTAGATTTGATGAAAGTTGCTGTTCTTCCCGCGTGCCCGCTTCTAGACTCTCCTGGAACTGCGTCAGCTTTGAGAAGCAGATGGTCTGGCAGCTGGCCATCAAAGGGAAACGCAGCCATGGTCTTAACATATAAGGAGATGCTGCCCTCAGCTAATCTTTTAATCAACGCGATTGTTCCCTTGGCGTCTTGCAGGGATTGTGCTGAGCAAGATGACATCTGAGAGAGGAGAGTGCTTAAACCAAAGATTATTTTTGAGTTTCAGGGATAAAGAGCATTATCCACCACAAACGCGAATTTCGGTGTTGCAGCGAAGAAAATAATACATCACGCATTTCATTTTATGAGAACTTCGCATTAGGTGATCGCTGCACCCAAGTGCTCCAGAGCGCTGTACAAAATTACACAAGTGCAAATAAAGTGCAAGAAAAAAAGGTTCAACCTGTGATTACACAGTCAGTTTCCCAATTCGCAATACCTTTAAAAGAAAACATGTATTAAGATGATTAGACCATTGCATTTACCGTGGCATTTAGAAAGCTTGAGAGTAAAACTAGACCCAGGACTTTTGATTATTTATGAAACAGGAGAAGATCACTGCATTGTCGCTGATGAGCCGGGAGCGCATTTCAACTTAGAACACTGCCTGGGAAAGATCTTCACAGGGTGGAGATCTCTCGAAAACCCTGGACTTCAGGACAAAACTGGGCTCCGCTCATGGGCCACGGAGCCTCGAGGACAAGGCAAGCTTGGCAGCATGGTAGCGGGAGGGTTGTGCATGAGTCACAGTGTGAACCAAGCACGCCCTTAATCTGGACCCTAGGATTCAATGGCAGCCAATGAAGCTGCGTAAGGATGAGAGCAATGCGGTCCAATCTGCTGACCCAGACAGACTCCCAGGCCGCATCATGAAGAACCACTGCAGGGAAGCAAGAGTAGATGGCGGAGGGCATGCCGAGACCAACTTCCCACTGTTGATGGAAGAGATACCTAAAGCTTGAACTAAGAGATGAAAAATTGAAGAAGACACCAATGTTTTGATTGCGTATAACACAAACAGGTGGTAATTTGAGGTTGTCACCACCCATTTGTCAATGGGAGCAAAATAGACAGGAATTAATCAGAAGGCCATAGGATTTAGCAATGTGAGAAATTGAAGAAGGTGCACTGGTGACAGAAGCTTCTAGGACAATCACTAGGACACCGAGAGAAGGTGTGTCACCCTGGTCCTTGTCCTCTAGTACAGACAAGTTCCGAGGTTTCAATAGACTTGCCTATAACATTAGCCCAGCTCCCTGATCCAAAGGGGTTGTTAAAGAATGATTACATGAGAAATGACTACCCGCTTTATCGTGTCCACATATGAAGCTGAATGTAACATGTGTTTCAGAAGTGCAGTAATTTCAACTTTCAGTTGCTGCCATGTCTTTGGACAGTGCACAAAGGAAAATACCGGAATTTTGTTTCTCATCCACTCTGCAAGAAATCAATTTGACCGCCCTTTTTACCGATAAAACATAAGTAGAAAGCATGTCTGTCTAGCAGAGCACCCCTTGTTGCAGATATCACTTTTAACATTTTTCAAAGAAGGTAGCAGGCGCCCCTCTCCAGAAAGAACATGGCATGATAACCTGTTCTGTGTTTTTGTTTCCACTTTGAGAGTTCGTTAGCCATCGCTCTTTGCTCACTGTACCTTTCACAGATGGGAAATATCCATTTGCATACTAGTCTTTGTCCCGCCCACATGGGCAGTGCAGCACCGAAATGCTATGGCAATTCCCTTCTAAACAAGAGTAGCAACAGCAGCCCTATACACATGTTTCAGCCTTGTTGGGCTACTTACCACAACCCCGCAAGCCCGAGACACAAAGGTTCATGCACAAAAGCGCAATGTTACGTGCGCTGGGCTTCTGGGGTTGCAGTGTCCAGACCACCAGAAGACAGCCGGAGGTCAGAGCCCGCAGCAGGTAAGGGGGGAGCAGGAGTGGGTGGCGGGTGCTGGGCATGTGTGGGGGGGGGGCGAGAAAGAGCAGGAGAGGGACAGGGACAAAAGACTTTGCTAGCCATTCTACTGCACACCTCTGACATCCTCCTCCTCCACACCCAGTTCTGCCTGCTCAAACATTTATGCCTCTTTCACTCCCAGCGCTGCCTGGTCACCTGGTCCAATGTCCTCCACAGACATTTCTTGGTGCACCTGCCTCCTCCCCAGGAGCCCCCTGGTGTCCCTGCAGCACACTGCAGTTGCTTTCCTCATGCCAGACCCAGGATGGTCAGTTCTGGTTGACTAACCCGCACGTGGTAGACTTTGAGGCTGTAAAGAATGGATGCCCATTCATGCCTCCCCCTCCCGCAGCACTTTCTTAAATTCTGGAAGCTCCTCAAGACATTCCTCTTTACCTCCTCCTTCCCTTCTTCTCTCCTCTGCTAATCTCACAGCTGCTTTGATTGGTGTCAAGGGCCCTTATGCATTCTCGGGGCCCTTGACCTCCACACCCAATCTCCCCAGCTTCTGTTTACCTTTGACGATTGCCTCGGCACACTCTCCGGCCTGGAGGATCGCACTTTTTCCACCCAACGTGTCCCGAAACTGCAATACCAGCATTTTCATTCCTTTTCTGGGTTCCTTACATCCCAGTGGCATCAACGAAGCCTGTGGCCTGCTGAGGATGCAGTGGAGCCACACACCTCTGGTGCCAAATGAGGAGAACAGAGTGGTGCTCTGTTGTGTATGTACCACCCCTCACTCTATGGACCTCTCAGCCTGAAGTAAACTCTATAACCAAATCCCACTATCTTTAACTCACAAGGTCCTCCACTATGATCAGGGTATTGGCTTGCATATACCTACATCTGACTGGGACCCATAGCCTGTAGGTACCAACCCCGATTCATGGCGCAACATGATATGGACCCTTTTAATTCCCATTCTGGGGTCCTCACATCCTGCTGACATCAATTTCCCTCATGTGAGAACATTTTGCAAGTACTCCACCATCACAATGCAATAGTACTGCCTTCAGGACCCAACATCCTCTCCCTTGTGGGGGAGTCCCTAGCCCAGTAGTACTGGTTCCTAAAACGTCCAGTAGCGGGAAGACCAAGGTCCACTTTTACGAGGATTATCTGGGGCACAACTCTGTCATGAATACAGATGTACAGCCCATCCCTCAGGCAGATGAGTGATTCAACCGGTTAGGCGCTGCCCGGTTCATGAGTCCCTTTGACCCAATGGCCGGGTAATGGCAGGACAGTCTGACCGATCCTGAAAACAAGAGTTTTGCATTCTCAACCCTGGACGGAAATTATCAGTTCACTGTTATGCCGTTTGGACTAAAGAATGCCCCTGCCACATTCCAGAAGATGGTAAATCAGGTCCTAACGGGGCTGGAAAACTTCAGTATCGCCTACCTTGATGACGTTGCTGTATTCAGCAACACCTGGGAAGACCTTCTATGCTACCTGGAACAGTTGCTTCAAGCCATGCAGAAGTGTGGATTGACTATCAAGGCGTGCAAATGCCAGCTAGCACAGGGTACTGTAACTTAACTCGGATGCCAGGTCAGTGGTGGTAAAAACAGCCTCTCAGGCCAAAGCTCAGGTGGTGATGGACTGGGAAATCCACACCACCCTGACTAAAGTGAGGGCCTTCCTGGGCCTTACAGGCTACTATCAGCCTTTCATTGAGGGGTATGGGACTCTTGCCCTTCCAATGAATGACGTAACTTCCAAGAAGCTGCCAAAAAAGTTCACTTGGACCCCTGCCTGTCATTCATCCTTCCAGAGCTTGAAGGATGGCCTGTGCCAGGCCCCCATTCTTAAGCTCCCGGATTTCACTTGCGAATTTGGCATCAGTGCCATGTTAGCACAACTGAACTATGAGGGGGCAGAACAGCCTTATGCGTACCTGAGTAGGTGCTTGACCAAGCAAGAGCGCAAATGGGCCACCATTGAAAAGGAGGCCTTTACAGTAGTTTGGGCGATATGCAAACTGAAACCCTACATCTTTGGGCCTCTCTTCACTTTCCAAACCGACCACAGACCTCTGACGTGGCTTATGGTCATGTAGGGAGAGAACCCAAGTTACTGCGTTGGGCCATAAGACTTCATCCAACACAAACCGGGGGCACAGCAGTCCAATGCTGATGCCTTATTAATACCCGGTAGTGGGGCCGGGAGGTGTGACAGCCTCTCAGCCAATGAGAAGGCTCGGAACGGGAGAATTACCAGAGGTAATCTCCCTGCTCCAAGCCGCATCATGGCTGGAGGCCGCCATCTTCCCCTGCCGGGGAATGAGGTAAGTGTGGTTCCCCTCCCTCTTTCACCTCCCCTATCCACAGAATTCCCTCCCCACCCCAGCCCCCACTTACTTTCTTTAAAGTCCATTTCGGGAGAAAACGTGCTGGGAACACTTCTGTCCCCAGCATGTCCGCTCCCAATCTGCGACAGGCCGTCAGGGAAAGGAAGAAGGGACTACACATAGTCCCTTTGCTCCTTTCCATGGCAGCCATTTTTTTTTTTTACTTTTTATAATTGGTGCCATGGAAAGAGAGAAGGGACTTCGTGTAGTTCCTTCTCCCATTTCGATGGCAGTCATTTTTTTGTTTATTTTTTCAATGGCCGCCATGGAAAGGGAAAACGGAATTCGTTTTCCCTTCCACGGTGGCCATTTTTTTTTTCTGTTCCGAAATGCCAGAGCTTTTTGGAACAGAAACAAGAATGTTTTTAGTACCCCAGTCTTACGGCCTTCACTCAGGCCTGTAACTATGGGCACCGAGACATTACCTGAAGTGGTAATGCCCCGCTGCTCAGGGCTTATTGCTTAAGTAGGCACTTTCACCAGGAGGATGAGCCAGACCTATAGAAGGGTCAGGCTGAAACATTTTTGCTGGCGGAGGTGGGAGGGACATGTGAGGAATTGCCATCTGGCAAGCAAGCAAAGCCCTGGCTATTTTGATTTTGTGTACCTAAAATGATGCAGGTGATTCCTTCTCCAAATGGGCAATCTAATAACCAGATCCCCCTTTGTCGCAACTCCATGCCAAAAGCATAGTGCACTTGTGCCCTGCTGCTTCAGTAACCTGATCCGCAGGATCCGCTCTGCTCGTGGCGCAGAGCAGGTTCAAAGGTCACAAGATGCCCACTCGACTGCCGCAGTGACAGCAAAGTCACTGCAGCACAGGGTTGACATTTAAGATATGCCCTCTGTTCCCAAACTACAACGATCTTGAGTATTGCTTGCGGGTGGCAGGGTAATCCCTAAGAATAAGCTATGCCTGAGTTCAGACATAGGGCATGGCGATACTTATGCTTGTGGCTTCCAGAAACCAATCGATATTGCACATGTGTCAGGTCCTGTCAGTCAGCTTTGCTGTGGAAAGGAATGGGCATTAGGGTCAGACGGGCAGATACTGACACCCGGCAGAACAGAAAACCAGAGGACCCAACCTCTCGTTGCTTTTCTTTGTGAGGGCCATTAACCCCCTCCCCCAGAGACCACTGCACAGCAGGCAGCAGCCCTGGGCCCAGGTATCAAACAAGCACACCCAATCAGGAGGAGCAGCCTCACACCAGGTTGCTGCATGTCACTGTCTTTCTTTCTGTTTCCTGTCTCCTTCTGCTTCACCTGGAGCAAATCACGTTGGGTGCAATATCAAGAGGGAAAGATCCACTCCAAACCAGGTGCAGGGATTGGTCCCCTAAAGCAGGCTAGCTTTAGACCAATCACCTGAGGACTTATGCCCTTAAAAGAAAGCTGTGTGCACCCCTTCAACAGAATATCTAAGTCCCTCAAGGATGCTTTAAGTATGAAGAGACATTCTGGGCTCTCTCACCTGGGCTTCCTCTGGGACAGTTGCACTGTCTAAAGCACTCTGTGGAGTTGAAGAAGGAGCCATCTAAGACAGAGGGAAGATCTGTCCCCTAACTACTCCCAGGGACTATCAGGAGTGACCAGTGCTTTGGACCAGGACCAAGCAATCTGCAATGGATCTTCTGTGCCAGAAGAGCAGACCCTGAAGTTGAGTACTCTGTCCTCAAGCCTTTTGAGAAGGCCTCACAGCAACCCAGAGGGCCAGCCCAGCCAAAGCTCCCTGTTCACCCGCAACAAACTGGCCGCTCCATGTTCCCCACATCCTGAACGAGAGGGAAGGCACTGGTGCTGGAATCTGCATTGCCCCAACCAGCCGAACGATTTCACTACATTGCCATCAGCCAGACACGGAATAGCATCCTAGCAGAGTTTGTCAACTACCAATCCTGAAGAGTCTGCTCAATGCTGGAAACCAAACTGAATCTCTTGAGGGCCACTCGCCAATCCTACCCAGAGGTAACCACACGGCTTGGCCCAGCTAACCTGAGAACCACTACCTCATTACTTGCATCTAGACACCCCCTTGATCACCACTTCATGACCGCCGACTGCCAAATCGACCGCTGGAGCATCACACTCTGACCTCTGCTAGTGGCTAAAGCCTGACTCGGCTGGCCAACATTGAAACATTCTTGGGACCACCCCAACCTACAGCACTTGAGCCTCTGCCGTTCAACCGCACCGAGCACCTGCATTCACTCCTGCTTGACGCTCCTTTGCTGCGACAGCCTCCGCAAATCTACGTGCCCGACTGAGCCTGATCAGCTTGCATCAATGATCAACCGGGGTCTGATGCATCAGCCGTTCAAGAATCAAATTCATTCAGGTACTTTGACACTGAACTGCCCTCCCACCCCCGGTCCACTTGGACCCTAGAGAGTGGTTAGGTCACAATCGTCCGTGTCTTCACCGAGATGCAATCAGATTCAATTTTAAACATGGGTTAAGTATCTCCATTCCTGTTCTAAAGCCAGACTGCACATTAGACCATATAACAAGTTGATCCATCCAGCACTGTACTTTTGTATTTGTCAGGACTTTTCTGAGTTCTTTCAATGTTGCAATAATTAAAGATATGGACCGATAGTTTTTGCCATTTTCTATTCATTCGAAAAATAACAGCTGGTCGCCAGCAGAACCCGGCACCATGTTATTGTTCATTATCATAGAAATCTACAGTAATAAAGTGAGGTCCTGATGTTATATTTTTCTTCTGTAGTTCCGATGCCTACTTGAATTTCCCCAAAATGATTGGCTCAGTTATCTGTCAATTGATATGATAAGTCATTTATAAGACGCCTGTGCACAAGTGTTTCTAGGCGAGACAAGACAAGACAAGGGAGGGAAGACAGAGGGATGACATGCCAAACGATATTTTAGGCCTTGTGTCATTCAGAGCGTGCAAGTGCGAGAACGAGAAGTGCAAGGGGATAGGGGGGAGTGCAAGGGCGAGTGGAGGGGAAAACAGGGCAGCAATGCTCTGAGTAAGTGCAACCAGGGCAGCGCAACACTGGGTAGTGCAAGGAGAACAAGGGACTGTAGGGTTACAGTTACAGCCCCTAGGTGCATGGTAGGCCCGGAGGCAGTGCAAGGGTGACTGATCAAGAAAGAACCTGGTACCCAGTGAGACTCTGAGGGTAGCCAAGCAACCAGTCGATACAGGAGACAGGTAGGTCAGGTAGGATAGCAGTGGAGGGAGAGAGAGAAAGCTGAGGAGAAGAGGAATGTTTTGAGCTGCTTCCGGAACTTCAAGTAGTCTGGCTCAAGTTTGAGAGGGGCAGGGAGGCCATTCCAGAGGGAGGCACCTGCAGAGGAGAGGGATCCACCCCACACTCTCTGCCTGGAGAAGCGTCTAACCCTTAGAGAATTGAAGGTAGTTGAGCAAAGGGCTCGAGAAGGAAGGGAAGGTATTTTGGAAGAGAGCATTGGATGTAGTGCAGGCACCGCCCCCAGAAAGCCTTGTGGACAATGTATAGGGTCTTGAACTTGCAGCCACCCGGAGCCAGTGGAGAGATTTCAGTGCCAGAGAGATCTGGTCCCTGGGCTTGAGGCCAAGAATAAGTCTTGCAGTCCTGTTCTGGATTAGTTGCAGAGGGTGGAGAGTAGAGGAAGGCAGATTGAGGAAGAGGCTGTTGCAGGAGTCCAGCCTAGAGAGAACCAGGGCTCTGGAGACAGTGAGCTTCTGGGGGAGAGTGACAAAGGGCAGAATCCCTTTGAGGAGGTGCAGCTGGTAGTGGGACTTCTTGGCGATGTCTGAGATGTGAGTAGAGAAAGAGAGAGTGGAGAAAGAGAGAGTGGAGTCGAAGATGACACCAAGGTTTTTTGCCGCGCAGGAAGGAGAAGGAAGAGGGCCCAAGGCAGGTGACCAGAGTGAAAGAGGGAAAGCAGGGCCAGGGGTCCCAATGATATGATATGGTATGGCATTTTAACTGCACCTGTACACATATGTTTCTAGGCGCGACAAGACAAGGAGGGGGAAACAATGGGAGGGCAAAATTACCATCAGATTGTTGTTCGGGAGCATCCTGGTCCACTAATAGGTCCGAGAACTCAGCTCTGCGTCCAATACAAGACAGAGTAAGTACACCATGTCTTCTCATGTACATGGGACTCTCAGAGAATAGTTACACATCCCCCATGTCTCCTCGTGTACATGGGACTCTACTCTTGGAGAATAGTTACACATCCACCATTCACGAACTTGCAGAATAAGTGGTGCTCTTGTTATTAGCAGCCTCTTCTCAGTCATTCCATGGTCAAGCTTCTTTTTCTGTTCATTTTTTATATTTCTTCCTCTTGGTGTTCCATAGCAGTGACTTTATTTTTCAATGTTCTGGCGTCGATCTCCCTGCAGCTTTTAAAGTTGACATGTGACGTCCACCATCTTATTCAACTAAGAGTATAAATCCCTTGGGTTGTTTTGGGAAGTACAAGTATTAAAGCAAGTGTCTCGTTACTTCACCATATCATTAAACACAGATATTATCAAGGTGGGTCATCTGACAGATACAAAATTAATTCTAAAAACTACAATATTTGCCCTCAGAGAAAAGTAAGAGTCCGTGAGATTACAATCATGCAATTTAATAGCTGTAGTTTTAGTGTTTCATGTAATCCATCATCCGGTGAATGCTTCTGACAAAAAATCAAAATGCCAGTCTTTAATGTTAAAATCAAACGACATGACCACTTTCCACACAGGTTAGGACTGGCATAGAGGACGACATATGGCAATGTCTGACCGTCCAGCCTTACAGGGCTGAGTGGGCTGCTTTTCTGAGCCACCATGGGTCCCTTTCAGGATGTAGCTGTCAGTGCATCTGCTAGTTTTGATCAATGTTACTGGACTAATGTTTAAAATAACTATTTCAGTCACAAAACATTTAAACGAGACCCCAGGCTTAAACACAAGTGGGTACCCCTGATATGAAATATTGTAACAACACACAGACCCACAAACGTAATTGGAAACTATTCAGTAACACACTATTTTCATTATTATTATTAATATTATAATACAATGAAATATAAATGCAGTCAATGGTCACATAAAATCACCACTAATTCATTAACCCTGTGTGTGAAACACCAAAAAAATATAAACGCAAAGAACATATACAATTTTTAATAATACAATTTTAAGACAAAACATCAATCTCTGCGAACATAATAAATACACTCTACTTTAAGAGATGCAAGTATTATAACTAGTTCTAAGTACATCAAACTCTAAAGATAAACACTACTAGGCCCCTGCGACAAGGCATCTCAAGCCCTTTGTTTCAGCTGTAAAAAATCAACTCAACTCATCAATGTATATGAAATCATTGACCAATTTCCTTCCAGGCAACAGATACAATATTTTTGTAATGACTTCCACAAAATGTCCTCCCTTTACTTCTTTATCCCAGATACAGTCCAACTCCAACACAGAGTGCTATTATTCTAGGATTATTTATAGTCTGTGTGTTAAAAGCAGTTGTAAATTGTCTTGGTAGCTTAGCCAGTGAATGAGCACTAATTACTACGAGATCAGATTTAACAATAGATCTCCCTGAGGTAACACATTGCAAAACTATAGCCTCGTATCAATCTGGGATGCCCAAGCGTTAGACGAGTCACCAGGAGATATTGGGGGTCTTCACAACCTACCTGGTCCTGAAAAAAGGCCGGTAATTCCGGCACCAGCATTTTTTTCAGACCAGGGAAATATGAGTTTCACGATGGAGGCAGTGATCTACTGATAGGACTGACTTGCCGGTAGTTCAGGCCCCTACCGGCAAATAAATGCCAGAATCACCGGCACCGATGCCAGTGATTCCAGCAATCCCATCTGATGGAGTCCTGGGACCCCATGGAATGAGAACTTACCATCATCTCCATCCACCCGTAATATCCCGGTAATACCAGGATATCGGGCGGCGGGGATGGTAGGGGCAGCTTCCCGGTATCCCGCCGGAATTAGGGCCAATTATCTAGAGGGGGGCAGGTGGGTAAGAACATCCAATGTTATATGATAAAGTTCCCCCTGAACTACTAACTAGGTTTTTGGGGATTTTGGACATCATTCACGTCTTCCTCTCCTACGTGTTGCTTGATAGGTCGGAGGATGGGGAGAGAATGTGTAAAGCATATTATTTATTTATTTAAACTTTTAAAATGCGCTGCTCACCCACACATCTCAGGGCGCACATAAAAAGAACAGACAACAAAGGGGTCAGACAGATCAGATAGAGGAAGTTCCATTATGGCAGGTTAAAGAGGTGAGTCTTGATTTTTTTCTTAAAATCTGTTAGAGAAGTTATCTTTCTCAGATCGGGAGGGAGTGCATTCCAAGCCAGGGGGGCCTGAACATCAAATGAAGTAACACCAAATCCTTTCAGCTTGAATTTGGGTTGTTGGAGGCTGGCCTTATCGGCCGACCGAGCGAGCGGCCGGGTTGGTAAACTCTGGTGCGTTTACAGAGATAGGCAGGGGCTTGGAGGTTCAGGCATTTATGGCTCAACGTCAGGGCCTTGTGGGTTACCCGATGTTTCACCGGGAGCCAATGAAGCTCCCTCCTCGCTTGGGTGATGTGATCTCGTCTGGCTAGATAGTTAGTAGCCTGGATTGCCCCGCTTTGAATCACCTGGAGTGCTGGTAGGTTTGCCTGAGAGGTGCCCAGAAACAGACTGTTACAGTAGTCCAGGCGTGAGTTGACCAATGCTGATGCAAGGGGGGACATGTTCTCAGGGGACAAGAATGGACGAATGTGAGTGAGAAGTTTATTAATATAGCCACAAGATGCTCGCAGCAGGGCTATGTGGGGCTTCATGGTGAGAAGTCTGCAGATCGTTTTTTCACCCGATTCCCCACGGCAACAATGAGGAACTCGGTTTTGTCTTTGTTCTAAACCAACGCATTGGTTGCCATCCAAGCCTGGATGGCGCTGTAGACCATGTTGATGTTTGCTGTGTCTTGTGTGTGGATACCCGAAGGTTTCAGGACAACCTGGGTGTCATCAGATCAGTTCGCAAATTGCACACCCAGGTTGCCAAGAAGTATCAGGAAGGACAAAATGTAAATATTAAAAAGAGTTGGCAAGATGCTGGACCCCTCCGGTACCCTACAAGAAAAGTCCTCAGGAGTGGAAGCTGCATTGTCCATGGCGACTCTGGCATTGCGAGGTCCCAGAAAGGACGCGACCCGCCGAACTGAACCGCAGCCTCAGAGTAGCCTGCTACCTCCCGCAGCCTGTTGACCAAGAGAGAGTGATCCATGAGGTCAAAGGCTGTGGAGAGATCGAGCAGCATCAAGAGGGTGGAATGCCCGTTGTCCACAATAAGTGAGAGTTTGGATTTCAAATCAAGAAGTGCAATCTCTGTACCATGTCTGGCTCTAAAGCCAGACTGGTGAGGTCCAAGGATGTGGTGTTCCTTGATATAGCTCTGGAATTGTAAGGCTGCTGCACGGTCCAACACTTTCAGTAGAAAGGGGATGTTTGTGATGGGGTGATAGTTCCCAGCTTGGAAGGGATCAAGGGCACTTTTTTTGAGAAGTGGCGTGATCCAGGCCTCCTTCAGAAATTGCGGTACCAGGCCCTCAGCAAAGGATAGATTCACAAGCTTAGTAACCCATGAAACTAGAATAACCGAGCAATCTTTAAACACCCTTGAGGTACAGATGGCTCCATGGCAGGTGGTTGGTTTCAGGGAGTTTATGATTTGAGAGATGTCAACCTCAGATCAGGGAGAGAAAGTGAACTTGTTGATTTTTGAAACTGGAGTGGTCTTAGAGTTAGGCTCAGGGATGGATGTATCCATCCCGGAAGTTGGAATGGTCTTCCTGTCAGCACAAATGGCATCCTGATGTTTATGTATTTTTTGGTTGAATTCGTTGTGGATTGCTTTGCTAAACCAGCAGTTCTTTGAGGAGACTGACTTGACAACTCTGCTTTGATGAGGGGCAAGAGAGTTGACTGTCTTATTCAGACCGTCCACAAGAAAGGAGGCCAGGTTGGAGGCATTGCCAAATTTGTCAAGCCCAATAAGCTTGCTTTTAAGAATGGGCAAATGATTCTTGGCAACAACTTTTTTTTAGGTTTTTTAAAGTCGTGGTTCAATTGGGACTAACATTGATCCTCATAGGAGGGTGATGAACGAGAGACAATACAAGAAAATAATCTGACCACGGGCACGCTCGATGGAGATGTTGGACACCAGTAAGCAATGTGAGAGAATCTAATCAAGCATGTGACCTGAGATGTGTGTAGGTTTACTCACTGCCTGGGAATACCCTATAAAACCTAGGGCTGCTAACAAGGAGGTAGCTGGTTTGTCGGAAGGGTCGTCGGCCCAGAGGTTAAAATTGCCAAGGATAATGACGGGGGTGTTAGCTTTAGTAAGTTTGTTTAGAAACCCAGTGAATTGTTCCTCAAAAGAGGGCGTAACTCTTGGAGGTCAGTACAGGGCAAGTATGGTAATGGAGACTTAACGATTTATTTAGATTTTTAACACTAAGCACTCGCAGTCATCAGGAGCCTCCCAAGGGAGAACATGGCAGTCCAAGAGTCTATTACAAAAGATTGCAAGCCCCCCCTCCACCGCTGTTTTTGCCCTGCCTATCGCACTGAAATAGATTGTTCTGTGATGAGGATGCTAGGGTGGCCTCTGAGGGCGTAGACTCATTGAGCCAGGATTCGGTAATTATCAAAAAATCAGGAGCCTCATGAGATAAAAGATTCTCAATTTTGGCCCCATGGAGCAAGAGGGATCTGGTGTAGAGAAGAGAGAAATGGAGTGGCCCATCCTGAGGACACTGACCTGATGACAGTTGAAGAGTGGCAAGGGTTCTAATGGGCTGCCCTACCGGCCCACTGGTCATCTTTCACGCACTGGGTGCGAGGGAAGGAATTAACTTATTCTGCGTCCCATCTGTGATCATGGAAATAGTGGTACAGGTCCTCATAGGGACAATGTTTGACAAAATGTTATGTGGGAAGGTGAAAAGTAAATGGTACCTGAGGGTATGACGGAGCTCCCCAGACGCTAACCAGCACCAACCAGCCTCTTCAAATGCGCCAGCGCTATCCCACCGCCGATGTCTGCTTTTTGTACTTTATATAGGCATTTTAAAAAGTAGAATAATATCTGCATTCCCAACCTATGATCCTCCATTTGATAAGCAGCAGGCACATTTAACATCTTCTCTGGATGGATTCCTAGAGGTAAAAGCAACCTAATATTTATGGTGTGGGCCTTGCTATTAATAAATCATATGGCTGTTAGGGAGAATTCTCTGTTTAGGCTGAATTTCCTAACCTAGTGAGTCCCCCAGCAGCTTTGCTGGATTTTTGAGGTTTATTTTTTTCTCCTGCTAAGAGTGAGACTCTTTTACCCTCACTCTTGGGCATGATTTGAGTCTGTTTCTTTGAATCTAAATGTGTTTAATGGGCTATGGGGTCTTTTACTCCATAGGGCTTCATGTGTTTTTGTGATTTGTGTTGCACAGCACCCTCCGTTCAGTGACACAGGGGTGTCTTAGTGACCCCCCAGTATAGACTCCATACCCTGGGACTGACTACTGTCTCCCAGGGCATGTAAAGTCACCATTGACTTTACTAGTCTTAAATTCTGAACAGAACCAGTACAAACCATCATATTGTGGACGTACTGGCTGGGGCAATTCAATTGCCCCAGGGTCTGTTAGTCGAGGGGGCACGTCTCCGTCCCCCCTGATCGAGTTTTGGCTGGTGGCAGTGGATCCTACTTTTTATTATCAACTGCAAATATTTTCCTATGGGATTTCCCATTGTTTTAGGCTACTACCTTTATTTAATTATTTACGGTAGCCTCAAACATACCGCCGGTTTATTTAATTAATATTAATTCTCTGGTTGGTATTTTTTGCCAAAACTTGATTCTAAAATGGCGTTTGTGTTCTCTTCTGTGACTCCAACCCAAGTCGAGCCCTTGTTCCACTTTTTGGTGGGCTTCTCCACAGAAGCCCTCCAAAGTGGTGCCACTCTGTCTGGGGTACTTAGGAGGGGTGGAGGGGAATTTAGGCACCCTGGACTGAGTTGCCTAGGCAACTCAAGTCGCACTCCATCCTGATTGGCCCAAGTGGTGAGCCGGACCGTCTCACCACTTTTCCCAACGACAGAGGAGATCTCCCGCCGGAGAGTCTTCTTCCTTTGACTGGTGGGGATAACCAGTTTCACCGTCTTTTCGCCTTCCCGACGTACGTCGTGGCTGCCTTGCCTGTGGCAAGCACCCCGGCAACCGGGATACCACGTTTTACCACGACCGCGAACAAAGGTACCACCTTTAACCGGAAAACTCTGCGGCTGGTTTCTTCCCTGGTAGTGCAACGACCTTCATCTTTCCTTCAAGTCGACATCTTCTCTTGCCCTGGACGACGACGCGACTTGCACCCACTGCCAGGAACAACTGCCACCGCTGGAGGATCCTTCCCACTTAAGGTACCGTGTCCCGCCAGGCTTCCCTTGCCACCGACTGTACGGGGTAGATTTAGCCCCCGGCTTTCGAACCTGGGTTAGCCTGGGACACCCTGGCTAAACTTTCCTAAGCCTCTCTAAACTCTTTTTGGAACTCTCTGCAAGACTTTCAGAGCCTAGTGTAATTGTGTGGTCTTGGGCGCATTTGTGCTCTGCTCTCTCTAAGAGTGGGCCCAGCCTTTCGACTTTGGCTCACCAGTGACTTTTGCTCTTCTGCCTTGCTAACAGTGTTCCTAAATCTTAGAGTGGTGTACCTTTCTGTATTCTGTCTTTTTCCCTCCCTTTCTCACAAACTTACTGGAGTGCCATCTAGTTAAGCGCTCACCTCTGTATGAAAATAAGTGGTGTTTTACTGTGACCTATCTGATAAGGAAAAGGGGTGTATATATTACAATAGTAACTGTGTTTAGAATCTTTTACAATAAGAGTGCTGGAGTGTTTCAAACAGTGTGTTTTTAAATAAATAATTATATACTTTGATACCAAAGCTCTGGTCAGTGTTTGCTTGTATTGGTGTGCCTGAGTGCCTATTGTGTATACTTTGCATACTGCCTAACTCTTCTTGAGAGAAGTCTGACTGCTCAGCCACAGCTACCAGGTAAATCTGGGTGGTACAGACTGCTACCAAGTGGGTTTACTGCCAACACCTGTAGTCTTAAATCTTTTGCAGTGTTCCCTAAGGGAACTGCACAGGTTTCTGCCTAACAATGGCTTCACAAAGCTCCAACTGCGAGCTGTGTGTAACCAGCAAAGCAAACTCTTTAGAAATTCTTGCTGCAGTTAAGTGGGTACATTAATTTATGTTTTACATCCTTTATTTCTTTTCCCCCCTAGGTGCAGGCCCACTTGAGTTCTTCTATGCTGCTGACAAGCAGTCTAAGATTTGAGTGGTGCTAACATTATAGGCAAAAAAAGGTTCGGGGGTTAAAATGGCTTTGTTCTCTTCAGATTTCATAGCTTTCTTGCATCCACGCGTTCCAGGTTTCATGGATTTGGTGTGAGGGTAACTAAGGCAGAATTAAAGTGAATTGGCTACAACAAAAAATTCAATTGAAATATTGCTCTTTTGCAAAGTGCCTCAGAAAGGGGCAGGCGCTGAAACAGTGCTTTCATTATTTTTGGGAAACAAAACAGATACATAATCTGAAGAAGAGTTGGTAGCCTTAAAAGAGATGCTGCCAGTCAATTTACTCCAAAATTCCCCAGGAGTCCTTGAGGAAATGTACTATTTATCTACTTCAATATTTGTAGGAGGTGATGAGTTAGTGATCTGTGAACCAGCCTGTATTAAGTGTTCGGTTTGTAGGATTTTTAAGCATTATTGCCCGCAGCTGTAGGCAATGCAGGCTCTTATGAGCCCGAAAGGCTGATTTAACAGTCATAGAGAAGCCAGGGCGCTTGCTGGAGGTTGAGGGATTATAAGAGCCGAGCAACAAGACTATTAGCACACCACAACCATACTGGTTTCTGAGCCTGGGTGTGCAGACGGGGGTGGGACACAAAAGGAAAAATCATTCCAAAATGGCTGACCAATGGACACTCAGGGACCTGGTGACAACAGTCTACTTTCCAGGTCCACGTATTACTAAAATATGAGGAGGTAGAAGGCACCTGCCATGTACACAAAGCAGTGATTGGAGGCCATGGAGGGAGAGTGGTGGCCATAATGGGAGAGGAAATGGCAACAGTGAGAAGAGGTGAGTAGGGGAAGGAATACGGAGAGCGGTGGGAGGGAGTGGGATGCGAGATATTTGACACCCGACATGTCACATGGAATACTGAGAGCGGACAAGATGTATGACTACACTTGGAAATATCACCCAGAATCCCTGGATCGTGATTGGCTCCCTGGATTTTAACGTCCTATCCCAGTTGCTAATATAATTTAGTTCACCTACTCCTTTCCCTAAAGAAATATGTAGAGAATCCTGTACAGCTTTATTTTTTGTTATGGCTCTACTGAGTAGGTGGTACTTTACATTTTGCTATTAGAAACATTTATTATTTTTTCATACATATCACATTTGACTCACCCATTAAATAGTCCAGCAGCATGTTGTAACCAGCCACGTAAATCCTTAGGTCTGATCGTTACAGATGTGCTCGTCATAAGAGCGAGTTAGCAGGGCCTATGGATCCTCCAGTGGGACATGTGAGTCCAACGATTGCTAGGCTATGGACTCCATGAAGGACTCACTCACACTTTCTCGCTTCTACATGGTTGTAATTTCCTTCCCAGCACTTCCCTCTACAGATAGTCCAAACCCCCAGTAACATCGTAATATGGATCCTGGCATTTCCCCACTCCAGCCTGATGTAATGGGAGTTGGACACTGCGGGGTAGGTCGTGAACTGCGAAATCACCTGTGTTGGGTCTGCAAGGATAAATGATAAATCGTGGAGCATTGCCTAGGTAAGGACCTACATCCTGAAGGCCCAGACAAAACCATGAGCTGTAACCAAATTCCAAAGGCAACAATGTGCGTGTGGTGGGTGTGATAAGCAAACAATATGGTTTATTATATCATCGAACTGAAGTATTCCAAAAGATGAAAAACATCAAGGCTGGTGTAGCCTGCATTTGTAAATTGAGGCATTTACAAAGAGTAATACAATTAAATCATTTCGAAGGAACAGTCAGCACGTGTTTCAAACAAAACACAGGTATTTTTCAAGGCTGTGGCAAAGATCCATCAATTGAGCAGTATTAAAAATGAACAATCACCCAAAGAGTGAGTCCTGAAAGGGAATTAAAGTACCTGTGGTCAAGCAAAAGAGAAATATAATCAAACATAATCCGTAAATAGGATAAATGCACAACACATATTTGATTGTTAAAACAGTGTATCCAACAACAATGAGCATCGGGTTCAAGGAGGGAGGGAAGAATAAACGAACAAGACAGACATTAGATGCTGTTAGCAATGCATTTCTGATACAAAACAATAGTATTGAATACTCACCATGTGAATCCACCTGAAATTAAACTCTTGTGCCTTACACGTGCAGTTAAGGACTGAATTGCAGGCGGGGAAAGGACTTTTTACCAAGCATATGTTGCTAGTGCATATGTGAGAGCTTAAATGCTGTTCTAACGTGAGAAGAGCCCGTATTACATGAGGTGAGTGGACCCCTTAACGTGGCAGTGTCTGAGACCGGAAATAGTGGGCTAGCGGCATGCGGATATCAGCTGACGTCAAACCAGGGGGTGAATGGGTATCACCGAATGATTAGTGAGTACTAGGCAAAGAAGGAATTAAAGTGTAGGGGAGAGATGCCTCATCTTAACACTGCAGGTGGCTTAGAGGATCCAGTAGACACGAGGGGGTTTATTTTGCTTAACAGGAGTTAATAGGGTTGTGCCCAGGCACTATTGTATAACACGAAAAAGAGGGGTAGTCAAACCCCAAAATAAGGCTCAGCCGAGCAGGGATAATGCTTGTGAGTCATCATGTGATATGTGATGTCTCAAGAGGTAAAAAAAAAGCTGGTGCCGTCCTGCAAGGTATCTGGAGAGCAGGAATTACTTCCTAGATCATCTGTAGGTTTTGGCTATTACCTGGGCATGTCTTGACAAGAAGGACGAAAGGACAGAGAAGGTTCCATCAATCCCTGCCTGTCCTACACGCTATACCTAGTCAGTGCTGCTGTGCCGCCTGTCTAACAGTGGATAGAATAAGAAGAAATAACTGCATTCTTAGGTCGTTCCTTTCTCATTTGATGTTAATTTGTTGACTGACAGCCCAGGTATTGTATTGCTTGTAGTAAATCATAGTATAAACAGGGTGGCCAGCGCATAAAGCCTCAATTCATTGAAGTGTTCAAATTCTGGGTAGAGAAAATTCCCAGTCAGCATTGGGGCAGAAAAATAGCCGTATTAACCCATACTGAGAGTGAATGTACCCCAATTAAAAGGTTAACTCAAGGGCCTGGCAGCGCCAGACTACTTGCTATATTATTATGCGGCCCAATCCCAGTTTGCCAGATATTGGTCCCAAGACACAGAACAGTATGCACACATGCACGCCGAAGAGTTTGCAGCGGCCCCGAATGACCTACGAGGTATGATGTTTACCAAAGTAAAGGAAGAGAGGGTGGGGGTGGACCCAGTGACATCCACGGTTCGTGCATGGATGCAGATCCTGAAGAGAGTTCAATGCGATACACTTTACTGGCCGCATGCCCCGTTATGGGCAAACCCGGACCTTGAACCAACCTTGGATCGTACTCTACAGAAGCGTTGAGACCGGTAACGCAAACCAGATTGGGCAACCTTTTTCCTGAGGGCCGTTTCATCACGATTACTGAACTACAGGAAAGAATAGGCAAAGGCGTGACCCTGACATTACAGTACTACCGCCTAAAGGCGTCCTGTAGAGCGATTTGGCCATCGTTCCTCGAGGAACCTGTACATATGTTTCTTGCTGATATCCTAACACCGGCGGGGTGCTAGAGCGGCATCTCCGAAATATACAAGAAAGTACAAGCACACAACCCCACGGCCAACACGATGCGCTCCAAATGGGAAAAAGATCTTAACATTGAAATCGATGAGCAACAACGGGCGCACTACTGTAGATACTCTAAAACCATCTCTCTTAATGCCAATTTCCGCCTCATTCAGTTCAAAATCCTAAATCAGTTGCATATTACTCCAAAAAAGATCACCAAATTCGACTCCTCCAAACAATCAGCGTGTCCCAAATGCAGAACAATTGAGGCAGATGCGATACACATGTACTGGTACTGCCCACCGATCCGTCAGTTTTGGGAAGATGTGGCAGAGAAGATGAGTGACATACTGGACATCCATATCCCGGCGACCCCGCTCAAATACTTACTAGGGGACATTGGAAAGGCCTCAATAAAGGTATGTAGACTGTTCGCTGTGGCGGGAGCAGTAGCCAAGAGACATATACTCCTGAAATGGAAGTCTAGATCGCCCCCCCACGGTACAAACATGGCTCTGAAACCTGGCTCTCACGCAGGAAAGCGAGGAGATGTATGTGCAGGTCATACAAACCCATTCTAGACCCAAGGACATATGGGCCCCACTGAGAGCATACCTACACGCCCCGACGGTCAGTTCGGATGAAGAAGAGAGTTAGACATAGAAAATTAGTGATAAACTGTGTGCAACATGAAAAAACTGTGTAGTTTACAAGTTGCAAATGGATAAGAATGCATTTCTCCCTAATGTTTGAAACAACATGTTTGTCTTTTGCCAAATGCCATGCCAGAATTAAATAAAGGTTTGAAAAAAAAAGGTTAACTCACATTTGAGAATTGAATCAACATGCTATGAAGACTAAGCCAGGGGGTAGACGTTATGGTTTCTAAGTCTCCCTGTGGCTTTAGCGTGGTGTGTAGCAGGGAGCCTCCTACCATCTCCACATGTGTGTCAACCGGTTTCAGTGGTCTTTGTGGTTAATGCCAACTTCTTCAGGACTGACTTCTTTAGGAATTGCAAGGCTTATCTGCTTGCAATGAGTGGCTCCAACTCTATCGGCCACTACTAATATGTATTCAAACTCAAATATATAATTGGAACAATTTCACCTCCAATTGCTTAGGGAGACATTCATTCGGACTCTAT
The DNA here is from genome assembly GCF_040938575.1 of Ambystoma mexicanum. Taxonomy (NCBI): domain Eukaryota; kingdom Metazoa; phylum Chordata; class Amphibia; order Caudata; family Ambystomatidae; genus Ambystoma; species Ambystoma mexicanum. The sequence goes on along the minus strand of NC_090921.1, from coordinate 840,614,562 downwards.
CAAAAGTCAAAAGGGAGCAGAATCACTACTAGTGTTCATGAGCTAGCACACAATAGGTTTCAATCTTATTAAAAATGCATACAACATTAGGTACATACACATATACATAGAAGAGGTACCCACAGGTCACGGTTGTGACTATGGCTCAGTAGGTTAAAAGTGAATAACTATGTTGTTGATTGTGGCGATTCACACAATTTGCTGCGCTGTGGACCACCTAGGGGGGAAGTAACAAGATGCACTACATTTAGCCCAAAACATGCACATATGTGCGTAGGTATAGACTAAGGCGCACTCTTAAACAGTTGCATATGTATTGGCCGTTTCAGTTGTATATAGGTTATGCACAGGGGACATCTCCCATAGCCCATATGGTGGCGTATTATGAAAAAGCAGCTCATAGTATGGATGCTCAACAGTCCTGTAAGTGGCTCCCATAAAGAACTGTCTCTGTTCACGAGAACTAATGGGTTTTATAGGTAGCAAGGGAATTGTCAGTGTTGGATAAGAACAGTGCCACAGCTCCCTGCACTAGTAACGCCTGCCATTTTGGAGCAGCAACTAGCTTTTATGACCCCTGCAGTGAAAACCAGATTATATCTGTACCCAGATGTGTCTAACTGCATGAATGAGTGATTATTAGTTAAAGAGGTTATGCGGAGAACCCAATGGAGCGGGGTCAGGGTCTTAGATGGTTCCTGTTGTCATCCGCTATCAGCTACGAGTGTAGCAAGTGTGTGCGAGATGTATCGGGTGGTTAGACATATCAAATGGTCCTGTAAATAAATAAGTGTAGACTTACCCATAGTCAGCAGATATATGGTTCGCCTAGCAATGCGTATCGGAAACTTTTGCAAGTAACCTGCATGTAGGGGCACAGCGTTACTGTGTTTGTGCCATTTCCATGGTAGCCAGATTTGCACACTGTCTCATGCAAGCAACAAAATGTCAGGATGCTGTAGTATACCAAGCACGGCATCTTGGAAAGGAGTAAGTCTAAGTATTCAGATAGATAAGCTATGCTGTGTGGGTCAGTGCCATCTTCTAAATGAAACAAGAGTGGTATAGTGGAAGTCTCATTCTTAATATCATCATCAAGGTTTTATAAGAACTGTGTGATCATAAAACGTTCTAAGTGGAACAGTTGTACATAGGTCTGAGGTTGTATTACAAATTCATATTAGATCATACATCTAGTATGAGATATCGCTCTCTACCTGTGGTGTTCCCCAGGGGTCTAACCTCTCTCCCTGGCTGTTCAACCAATAACTGTTCACTCTTGCCCATGGCATAGCTGCTCTCTGTTCCAACTTTCAATGTTATGCAGATGACACCCAGCACTCTTTCAGGCTCCCCTCGGCCGCCTATACTCCTTCTCTCATTCCTAACTGTTTTTCTGCAATTCAGGAGTGGAGTGCCGCTGAATATCTCTGATTCAATGCCAGTAAAAAAAAGATCCTCCTCATCGGAACCCCAGCTCCCTCCTTTCCTCTCTCTCTCTCTCTGGCCGCCCACTCTGGGTTCTCTTCCTTCTCGTACCTGTGAGGCTAGGAACCTTGGGGTCATCTTCGACTCCACCCTCTCCTTCTCTCCTCACATTTTTGACATCTCCAAGAAGTCAAACTATCAGCTGCACCTCCTCAGAGGTATTCTTCTCTTCCTCACTTTCCCCCAGAATGTCTCCAGCGCTCTGGTCCTCTCAAGACTGGACAACTGCAACAGCACCTTCCTAAATCTTCCTGCCTTTACTCTCGGTCCTCTACAACTTATCCAGAACAGGACTGCAAGACTTGTCCTTGGCCACAAGCCCAGGGATCGTATCTCTTCAGCTCTGAAATCTCTTCATTGGCTCCCAGTGGCAGCAATGATCAAGTTCAAGGCCCTCTGTATTGCTCACAAGGCTTTCTGGGGCCTGGGTCTCCAACTGTCTCTTCCTAAGTATCTTCCTTCTTGAGCTCTCCGCTCATCCACCTCCAACTCTCTGAGGGTCAGACGCTTTTCCAAGCAGAGAGTTGGGGGCAGATATCTTTCTTCGGCTGGGGCCTCCATCTGGAACAGCCTCCCTGCTTCTCTGAAGCTTTAGCAGAACCATCTTCGGTCCCGGAAGCAACTCAAGACCTTCTTCTTCGCTTCCGCTTTCTCTCTTCTTCCCGCCTGCTGATGACATGTGTGTTCCATGCACCTGGTCACCTGGCCACTCTCTGAACTTGGGTTTCACCTGGTCACCTGCCTGTCCAGTTGCCCCTGCAATGCCTCCTGACCCCCCTACCTTGTGGTCTGTATCTGTAACCCTACAGTCCACCCTCTCTCTGCACTTATTAGCCACCCGTTGGCTGCCCCCTCTGACTACCGGCACTTGCCACCAGTTGGATGCACTCTGTTACCTGCACTTCTACCTCTCCCCTCCCTTTTTGCACTCTCCATCTCCCCGCCCCCTTTTACACTTCTCCCCTCCCGCGGCCATGCGTTTGCACGATCTGAATGACACAAGGCCTAGTTAGATTGTTGTTTTGTCCTCCCTTTGTTTCTCCCTCTTTGTCCTGTCGCGCTTAGAAACACTTGCTTTTGTAAATATGGTGTAAATCCGTGCAGTAGTTTTTTTAAAATGACCAAAAAGTAGGCGAAATAAAATGAGTGATATCTGGCTTCCGCCCGCGAATCAACTTCCCTCTTCGGTCTGCGGACGGGTGCCCAATTGGCCGAGGAGTGGCCGTGATATCCGCAGACATTGGACGGAGTCGCTGATTGGGTGGTGAAGAGCGTGAGGTGCATCAGATTTCTGGAGCCGCCCGCCAAGTTGGATTTGCGGATATTCGCTGGTGTCCGCACATATCTCAGTACAATCATATTAAGAAACACAACATTTTCAAACTAATGAAACAATATCTGGGGAGGCGAGGGTGATGAGGATGGTGTTGGATATGGCCTCAGAAAGTATGTTTTTTCTCCCATGTCTGCGAACATCTCGCGTGTATCATTTTGATTGCAGGGGGGTGTGGGTGAGTTTCATTAGTTCACCATATATTATACGTACTTGCTATGCAGTTAATTGTGTTGTGGTCAATGGCTAGATTCTGGGGGGCATCGCCCCCTAGAATATATGCACTGTGCACAATGACTACAGTTGTAGTATGTGTATTGTAATTATTGGTAATGTAGTAGGAGTAAGACCATACTGACAATAGTAGCAATATGCGTAAAGTAATTGCCTGTAATGTAGTGGGAGTATGAAGTGTTTATAATATGAAGTATTATGAAAATGAGTCATTGGGAGGAAAGAAATATACTGGATAAAAAAAATAAGAGCACTACACGATCAAACATGTAAGCGTATTGTTACATAGTGATGTCCAATAACACATGCATTGGTCTATGACACTCGCGTTACCCTTACATAACCCCCTTCTAGTATCAATGGCAGTGAGTGTACCCCTGCCCCCTGACTCGTGCCGTTTTCTTTTCCCACCACTGTGTGACAACATTTGTTGTACTGTCATTGTTTTTTGTGTCCATGTTTAATTGTTTTTATTTTTACTTTCCTGGGTGGGCCGAGTGAAAAAGTAGAAGTGTTCTGCGGTCGCAGAATGGCTACCTTGCGCTCCTTTCAGAGTGGTGTGTGAATTGCTGGCAGGGCTCCTTTTATTCACTTTTTGTGGCCTTAGGCCATTCGTTGGCCCATGGCCTTGCTGCCCTTGCCATCCGGCTGGTACAAATTTATTTGCATATGTGTGTTTCCCCCGTCCTCCTATGCTGCACTTGCTTCCCTTCTTTTCTTGTTCTGCAGAGTGACACCTTGGCCCTTTTGGCACCATGGTGTGAGATCGTAACTTGCCCTTTGATTCCCCCTTGGTCCCCTTTTTGTATTGTGGCTAAAGAAAAATGGGAGGGGAAGACAAGAAAACGGGACCTTAGGCATGAAAAAGGGGGATAACAACCACTGTTGGTGGTCAGTACTTATTGTGCTGTACTAATATTGTACAGCTTTAGCACTGCTGCACTCCCCCTATGGGTCCCTGCAGCCGCTGCTTATGTTTCTGCATTTTCTAACTTCATATGTTGCCCTTATTTTGCGGTGCTGGACCTTATAGTCCTCCTCTAACTTTTATCTAGAAGCTGAACGTGTGCAGAGCAATGGTACTGTGCAGAGAGGCTTGGTGGTTGCTTTAAGGATGAAATTGAAGATCATTGTATTATTGACAAGGCTGTTTGGCATGTCTTTCCAGAAACTAAACTGACTCGGGCACACTGTGAACAGTACATGATGGGTGCCATTGTTACGTGGCCTTCAAAACAGTGGACTAAGAATTTGTGGGAGTTAATGTGTCGACAATCCGCAAAGAAATGATCAAATTCACTATATTAAAAGTCGACATTGGAAAGTAAAGTTTGTATTTTAGTAAACTGTGTTGTAAAGTGGTGCGTCGTGTACAACATTGGAATAATGGATTCCCAAAATGCAATGCAAGTAACATTTTACGTGAAAGCTATTGAAGTGTGGAAAGTGAACTGTCTGTCATATGATCAACGCTGTGATGCATGAATGTTGAATTTGCCGCAAAGAGTAGACATAGTACATGTTACAAGAAACTTTAATTTATAGCCAAAATAGGAATTATTTGTATATTGAATTGTAAAGTAGTTACTGAAATATTTTTTTCTGTACTCTATCTCTTGTAATTATATACTCCCGCTGTGTGCGTCTCATGGGTTCAGTCTACCGGCCGACAGTTTTTTCAACAGTGTTTGGACAATAATTATCAAAAAACAGATGCGTGATCAACATTGTGTGGGATGATCACCAGACAACAATTTGTCCTTTTGCCACTGCAGTAACAAGAAGCAACATGGTCGCATATAGGTTCTAGAAAAGTGCGGATGTGAAAGTATTGCATTTATTTCAATTTAAAGCAGGAATTTGTCCTGCATAATGGAGTGGCACGTGCACAGATTATTTGTTGCTTATGGAAAATAATCTTTGGTGAAGAACGCAAAGACTTGCATTGATGGATCGATGATTGGATTTGGAAGTGGAAGATTACAGTTGATAGTTTTCAGTGAAAATGGAAACCCTTGCGCATTGGGTAACTATGAACTGTGTTCGAAAAAGTTAACAAACTTTTTGTGGACTTAAGTGAATGTTTTCATTGTTGTGTCAAAATGAAAAGTATTTTTCACGGTCCCCACTACTGCTGTGTTCTTCAAAATAAAATGTTTCTATCTTTTCTGTAAAAAAAGACCAAGGTTTTGCTATTTGTCATGGATATTTGTGCTTAACTTCTTTGTTCTGCGTAACATAACTTTATGATGTTGATGTAGACCGTGTAACGTCATTGAAGTAGGTGGAGCTCATTTTGAGCGTATAGTGATGTTAGCATTAGGGGCAGGCGAATGTAATCAGTGCTGCACTGCTCTTTGAAATTTGTCCGATAGAATTTTATTCAGTTTAGATACTTTATTAAACGTGCAAAGTAAATGAATTCTATAATCTTACTTTTTTAGTTCTATTTTTTAACTGTGGTAAGTGGTTCCTACCAGAACGTTTCTTTTTTTTCTTTCAGGAAAGGTCACAATGTAAGATGGGGCGGGAATTGAAGGAATAGGCACCAAGCAGTAACATGGGGGGTAGGTGGAAAGGGAAAGATGTTGCACATGAGGTACATCTAAGGTAGGGAGCAGTGCTTTTCATGCTCTTTGATTACAGCTTCAAAAGCATTTCAAAATTGCTACCCCTTGCAGAGTCGTGTGTTGCAGTATATACAGTGTACTGTTCTCTTCGAAAGATATGGTCAACAGCCTCTTTTGTTTCTTGCAAGGTAGCTGGTGTAATTTTGTGTCCCACAGAAGTAGGCTGTGTGGTAACAGTATTGGTTGAGAAAGATGAGGTGGAGGAAGACAGCCTACTACTTCCTAAGAAAGGACCAACCTTTCTGAGAGCATTGCAGTGGTTGGATTTGGTGTGGCGGAGCATGGAGGCTGTCCAGAAAGAGTACTGTTCATGTAGTCCGTGACTGAGTACAACGTTGCACGCAGTGCATTTCACTTTGGTAGCTTTAGCCCTTCGTACATTACCAACAGTGGTAAAGAACTGCCACACCCATGGTTCTCTCTGGGTGCTAGAGATAGGCACTTCCTCTACCTAATCTTCTTGGTCCAGGTCCATTTCTTTGTCTTTTGAAGTACTGTGCTTCTTTTGTTGTGTATGTCCTCCAGCTGGTGGTGGTGGTGTTGGCTCTTGGGGAGGAGGGATGGCAATAGCTAATGACATTTTAAAGATAAATAGCAGTTTTGCTAATATTTTTCCAATGATGTGCTGTGTGCTCGATTGTTAATGGATAATGAATAAGATTAGGTGTAGGAGCTGTGTAAGGGTACATTTTGAGCTTCAATGTTCCTAGATCAGCTGAAAATGCAGATCATGAAGCAAGCACCCATTCGCGAAGTGCAGACGTGTTCGGAACACATCATCTTGCCACGCGCAAGTGCATAGTCACGTGACACTGTCCGAAAGTCTGCAATGACGTCAGACGTTCGCGGACGTCGGTGAACACAAAAACAGGGGGAAAAGTTGCAAAAAAAGATATAGAAGTGTTAAGTAGGGAATGGCAGAGTTTTAAGGTGAAACTTTCTAAATTGGACAAAAATGTTGCTATATTGGGGTAGGTATGATATTGGTAAATTGTAGGAAATTAGCATGCACTGGTAAAAACACATGAAATTCACTGCAAAAAAACGTCAAAGGGACATTATGGTTAAGTTGCACTAATAAAAAGCTACCAAATTCAATGAAAAAACTTTGTTAAAGGGACGTCATGGTTACAAGTAAAACTGGAAAACTCCAGAAATTCGCCAGTTATGGTAAACTAAGCAAGCATAACTCGCACCACCACCGTGCACTGCTAAATCTAAAATGCAGGGCATGAAAGATTACATCACAAATGTCATTGATGACATCACATATTCGGGACCGAAGTGCAGGATTACAATTGCAGCAAACATTTGCGACAAGCATCAGCAAGGACCTTAAAGCATGGTTTTGCAAATCTGTCCTGTGTTTTATTTTTTCTAGAGTGTTCAAATGTAAGTACAGAAATGTATGATATAACTTTGGTGCCTAGGCAATGGGACTGGTCCTGGGCAAGGACAAATGTGTACTCTGATTTGCTTGCTGGGGCATGCAGCATGGCCAAAGCCCTAGATTTAAATCAGAAAGAATATTCTACTTGCGGCTACAGCTTGAAATGCTGGAATGGAGTGCAACAAAGCTGCACGAGGAGTATCAGCAAGGACCTCAAAGCATGTTTTTGCACATTTGTCTTCGGTTTTATTTTTCCAAAGTGTCTAAATATAAGTATAAGAAATAGTGCTATCACTTTAGTGCATGGACAGTGGGCCTGGCTCTCAGCAAGGACATATGCCTACTCTGATTTACTTAATGGGGCATCGGGAAAAGAAGTCTGGAAAATATATTTGGGATTATTTTGTGGATGAAAGAGGGCTTGGAGAGGGTAGGGGAGTGGAATTGACATAGAGCTCTTTTTAAAGGCGAAATAAAGCTGTGTAGGTGATGGCGTGTGTGCTGTTAATTTGTGTGCCCGTGGACGTTATTGGGATTGGGGCGGCTGGGGGATCTGGGTGAGTTTTGTTCTTTGAAGGTGTATTTTACATGCTTGTTATATGGTTTAATTGTATTGTGGTGGTTGTGGCAAGTGGCCAGATTCTACGGGGATTGGTCGTAGACCGTGCCCCCAAGAATCTGGACACTGGCCAAATGTACTCTAGTAATATGTGCATAGTTATTATAGGTACTATAAGGGGAGTATACCGTATTTGTAATATGGTGTAATTATGTGATTGAAGTGTATATAGTATTTTTGTTTGTAGCACAATTGAGGATATTGCTTATTGATCTGTCCCCCGCCTTTGACACAGTGAACCATTCTATCTTTATTGAACGGCTCCATTATACCTTTGGGATCACAGACCAGGCACTGGACTGGCTGACCTCTTTCCTGACTAACTGCCCTTTCCATCTGCAACTGGGCCATTTGTCCTGCACCACCTCACTTTTTACCTGCAGTGTCTCCCAGGGTTCTATCCTGTCGGTGTGGCTCTTTAATATGTATCTCGTCCCTCTGGCTCACCTCATATGCCCTTTCTCTCCTAATTTTCATTTATCTGGTGATAATACACAACTTTGCTTGAAACTTTCCTCTACTACTTTCTTAACTGCCTCTCTGATGCCCTGATTGTCTACTCCCATACAGGCATGGTGGGCGGCTAGTGATCTCTGTGTGAATGCTAGTAAGACAGAGATTTTTGTTTTTGGGACAGTTGTGCCCTGTTTCCTTTCTGCTTTCTGGCCGCTGTCCTTCGGCTCTATATCCTCACCATTCTGTGAGGCCAAAAACTTTGGGGTTATCTTTAACTGCTCTCTTTCCTAGACTCCTCACATTCTGGACCTTTTGAAGAAGGGTAATTTTGAGCTTCGCCTCTTTGCAGGAATTCTATGTTTCTTTACCTTCCCTTACAAGGTGAATGATTTGAGAGCCTTGGTCTTCTGTAGACTGCACTACTGTAACTGCCTCTTCGCCAACCTCCCCCTTTCTTCTGTATGGACCCTTTAGCCAATCTAGAATGGGGCTGCAAGAGTTATGGCTGGCCTGAAGGATGGGGAGTGTATCTTAGCAGCACTACAATTTCTACACTGGCTTCTGATGGCTGTAAGGATGAAATTGAAGACCCTCTGCATCATCCACAAGGCTTTCTAGGGTCTGGGACCATGCTTTTTTTCCAACTTTCTGTGTCTAAATACTCTCCTGCTAGAGCCTTCTGGTTCTTTAAGACCAATTGTCTGTTTGTAAAACGCTTCTTCAGATAGAGAGGGGAGGTAGATCTCTCTGTTTAGCTGGTGCCTTTCTTTGGAACAGTGTCCCTGCCCCTTTTAGACTTTGAGCCGGACTTTAAGTTCCGGAAACTTTTCAAAACTCTGCTTCTGTCTTGTTTCCTTTTCTCATTTCTCTGCTAACTTATCCCACTGCCACTGAGACTGGTGGCCTGGTGCCTCATTAACTTTTTAGGTTCAAGGCACTATACCTAGTTGAGACCAGTACCTCCCCCCTGTTATCCCCCCTTCAGCACTGCCCTTGTGGGTCAACTGTCTGGTGGCTGTGCACCCCATCCTTGGAACTCTTCTAGCCAAGCAGTTAGGTAGTGGCCTCCCACATTGGCACCCATTGGCTCTTCCTTCCCGGCCTTCCATGAGTACTTGCTCATCCCTACTCCCCCTTTCATTAATACACTTTTCTTACTGCACAATGCATATGCACATTCATAGAAGTACTATGTAGACATTGTTTTTTATAAATAAAGGACACGCAGATGGAAAATATTTGTAGAACATTGTTACGTGGCATTTGGTATGTGGAAGTTTCAATATGTTCATAGGGTTACATGTAGAGTTTTTGGAAGTCATTGGTGGACAGATCTGTGATTGTTCGAAAGCAGGCAATGAGGGAGTGTTGCAAAAATAAAAGTGGAAAGTGTAGAAGGGCTGCCTTGTGGGATGGTACCCATAACCCGTGCCACCACCATGCACTGCTAAAACTAACACCCAGGACATCAATCAAAGATAACATCACAAATGTCATTGAGGACATCACTGATGACATCACATATATAATTCATTCTGATGAAAAGTCGGTAGAAGGGGTAGTGTGCACAATGTTGGTAGCAACGTATCATGGATGATCGGGGACCTCTCATGAACTATTTGATGTATTAAAAAATCTACTCATTTAAAGAAAATGTTCTTGTTAATAAAACAACCTAATAATACATACAAATAGGAAATGGGTGCAGTGTGCACCACATAAGTACAGTATTTGTAAACTGGTAGTATCGGTCAGTAAAATAATGAATGCAATGTTGTCTAATGTTAAACATGAAAGGAATGGCTAACAATACAAGACTTACTACAGACGTTTGTTAGTACAAACAATAGATATACAGAGACACAATGCATTGGAATCTGAGGCACATACAGTGAAACTCCAGTAAGAAGGAAAGAACGAGTATCACTAGAAAATGACAATAAGATTAGAGTTTATTATCATGTATACAAATGAATTGTGTGTTTGAGGCGTGCTTATTTCCCTATGTATGTGCACCATGTGCTGAGGCCAAACTGTAGGAAAGTACTTTAATAACATAGGGCAAGGTTAACAGCTAGATATAAAGCATCTTTTCAATTTTAAAATTCTTACTGTCATCAAAGAAATCAAAGAAATCACCAGGCCAAAAACAAGTGGCCTAGATATGTGATATCATCAGTGATGTCATCAATGACAGTTTTGATGTCATCTTTGATGTCATGGGTGTTAGCCTTAGCAGTGCATGGTGGTGTTACAAGTTATGGTTGCTTAGCTTACCATAACTGGTGAATTCTTCATTGAATATATGCATATATTCAATGAAAAAACTTTGTTAAAAGGATGTTATGGTTAAGTTGCACAAGTAAAAACATATGAAATTCAATGAAAAAGCTTTGTTAAAGGGATTTTATGGTTACAAGTAAACCTGACAAACCTCTGAAATTCGCCAGTTATGGTAAGCTAAGCAACCATAACTCATGCCACCACTGTGCACTGCTATAACTAACACCCAGGACATCAAAGATAGTGATATACCTTTGGTGACTGAGGTATAGCCTGTGGCCATGACCAGTAGCCCGATTGTCCAGGCCATGACCTTATGCCATGACCCTTTACAATCTGGCCACTGCCCATGGCCATAAGATATACCTCAGTCACCAAAGGTATATCACTATTTTTTGTACCTACATAATGACACTTGTCAAAAAATAAAAACAGCACATTTGCAAATCCATGCTTTAAGGTCCTTGGCAATGCTCCTTACACGAGTTTGTTGGAAATCCGCCCATGTTTTATTTTTTCAAAAGTGTCAAAATGTATGTACATACAATAGTCATATAACTTAGCCCCCACTTGACAAAATCCATTCAGACTTTACACAAACATTCAAGGTTGGGTCTATAATCCTTCTGAAAACATTTGTCCACATTTGTCAAACACAACAAAGTTATAATGTGAAACCTGATAGTATGGAGAAGCCTGGTTTGTTATCATTATGGAATCATTACCCATTGTTAGAGAATCATTACCCATTTAGGGATCCAGTTATCCATCATACATTCTAACCAGTACTGATTAGTAGTGACATGAAGAAGTGACATCATTAGACTATCCACATTATTCTGCCACATATATGTAGCAATTTGTATTTGCTATAGAATGAGGCCTGTTATATTTGAAGTGCCATTTAGAGACACATGTTATATTTGTAAAGACATGTAGACACATGTAGAGATATGTTGTTATGTATTATGTATGCATTGTAGAGAGACACCACATATGAGTGTGCACTTAGAATATGCATTGAGGCATTATAGATAGTGCTTGGGTTTGCAAGAGAAAGAGTAAACGCTAACAGTGGAGTAGCTGGCTCCTAAGTGCTATTAGCACCATGGTTGCCGCCGGTACCATACCGGTACCACCATGGAGAAAAGGGGAATTACCACCCCATTCCAAGGTTGGCGGGGCGGTAATTCCCCCTTTCTCCATGGCCCTTCCACATTCCCATTTTTGCCCCATAGGGCTCAATGGGAATGGGGAAGGAGCTAATTACGGTACTGCAAATTGGGGTACCGTAATTAGCACCAAGGTCCCTTTGCGTGTCCCAACTTTAACGGCTGGTCTACACCAGCCGTTAAGGTTGGGTCCCGCAAAGGGACCTCGTAGTAAGGCGGTAAGGGTTTACCGGTACCAGTGCCCTTATCGGTACCGGTAAACCCTTACCACCTACCGTGTAATGAGGCCCAGGGATTGGGCCTCATTAGGAGGTAGGAAGTAAGGGATTACCAGCACCGATAAGGGTGCCGGTGCCGGTAATCCCTTAACTTCATATTCCGAGGTCCCTTAGCGGGTCCCTTCCTTAACGCCTGGCCTGACCAGGTGTTATGGACGGGACCCGCTAAGGGACTTCAGAGCTAATAGCGGTACCGTTACTAGCTACTTCCCCATTCCCATTGAGCCCTATGGGAGCTCAAATGGGAATGGGGAATGGTTCTCAGAATGGGGACTTACCGGGTCCTCCAAGGTTGGAATGACCCGGCAAGTACCCATTCCGAGAACCGGGACCGGGAATGCGGTAAGGGGGTAGCCATGGTGCTATTAGCACCATGGCTACCTCGTAATGAGGCCCATTGTCTTAGAGAGAGAATGAGAAGTGTGGTGTGACTTGAAGAGGAATGGTGTGTTCAACAGTGCCGGTGCATCCATCCTCCGCATTCCCATATCGGACTCAATGAGAATGGGTAGTTACTTTTTCTGGTGCCTGGCTTCAGGGACTGTAATGCCCCGGTAATTCCCCGGTAACTCCCCAAAGCCAGGCACAGGAAAAAATGCACAACTCCGGCAGAAGCCTGCCCTTTTTACCGGCACGGCTGCCACCGGGGTTGTAATGATCCCCACTGTCTTGTTGGATGCTAGCATATATAACTACACAACCTTTCCAGACTCACTAATATCACTCGAATACAACACACTACTATGCAAGGTGCTGTCCAACCTTCTGTGTTCAGGTACAGGTTCGGGTACCCGCTGGGGTACCAGCTAGTAAAATCGTATTACGTACTAATAGAGGCTGAGCAGGACGCCCAAAGGACAAGAAACCAGTGCTCTACACAACGCTGGAGTACATCCGCATTATCGTATTCATAGCTACATAAATTGGAAGGTTTGCAAGCTATCAGACTTACTGTGCCATCCGACACTAGTTGGGGGCAATGTTCTATTTATTTATTAATTGGATATTTGGAAGGCGCATATACAACAAATGGTGTTTCAAGATGCCACAATACAAAAAAGGTGGGGGACAAGGGAGAAGGATAACATTAACTGTACTACCGGGCCTTATGACATTTGGATTGTGCAAGTGCAGTAACAAAAAGTGCGAGGGAAAGACAGGGACGTCATTTTACCAAAATGCCAGGAGTAGCAGAAGTGACATCACACAGCCCATGGACCCCTGATGACATCACAGGAAGTGATGTCATTTGACCCCACCCCGAATTGATATCGCGCGAAGAGATGGAAGACGACCTTTCACCCGTTGACAAAACATGAAGTGTCATCACATAGCATTGTACACTATGAAAAATATGGTTACGATATCACTATAATGTGATGTACATTTCATACAAGAATGGATCGCCATATGTATCGTTAAGATCAGTGTGTGTAGGCCCATATTACAGAAATACTGTGAATGCAAGCAGACGTCCATGGCCAAATGATAATGATGTGTTATTATATAGCACTTACTCTTAAGCGCTTTATATGGAAAAAATATCCACAACCTGTGTTGGTACTCATTTATCGACATCAGAAGGATGAAAGACTGAGTTGAGGCGTTTAAGAACAGACTAAATCAGTGACTCACCCCCTGAAGAGTGCATGAAATAGACCTTTAATGAATCTAGCAATTATTGTATAGAATTCCAGAAAGACACATTATTTGGTATACCTGTTCTTTCTTATTTAGGGTCAGTGCTGAAAGTGTCAGACTTGTGGTACTCCTGTTCTTATTTTTCTTCTTTTTTTAAGGGGCCTGAACAAGAAAGCCAGCCACTCCAGAAGTAAAGATCCACATGGTGCTGGCCACAGCCCAGGAGCTTGCATTACAAAAAAAGAAAGAAAAAAGAAAATGTACATTTTTTTTAGAGGTTGCAAGAAAGACCACAGAGGTCGCAAGTGAGACTTCAGAGGTCGCAGTTGCGACCTCTGGCGACCCCTAAATGATGTCCCTGGGGAAAATAGGGGGGGGGGGTGCCAGTAGGGCAAAATGAAAAGTGTAGGGATGAGAAGGGACGTGCAAGGTAAAGAGGGGAGGGTGCAAGTGAAAGGGGGTTGCAGAAGGGGGGGAAGAGGGCCTCGGGGGCTAGGCGAGTGCTAAGGGGAGGTCTGGAAGGTAGGTGCAAGGGATTGCATAGGGTGCAGGGGGTGAGGGTTCACATGCTAAGTGCGAGGAGGGGGTGACTGAGTGGAAGGTCCATGTGCCCTGTAGAACTCAGATGGAACCAGGCAGCGAATCACTGTGGCAGACAGGGGTGTTTGCAGGGGAGGGGGAAAGGGAAGGAAGAAGAGGAGAGGCTTCTGGAACTTAAGGAGATCCATCTCAAGCCTGAGAGGGGCAGGGAGACCATTCCAGAGGGAGGCTCCTGTGGAGGAGAGAGATCTAACCCCCACTCCCTGCTTAGAGAAGCGTCTGATCTGCAGAGAGTTGGAAATAGAGGACTAAAGGGCTCTATCAGGGATTTATTTAGGGAGAGGCAGTTGGATGTAGTGGGGCCCCAGGCCCCAGAACACCGTGTGGGTGATGCAGAGGTCTTGAACTTGATCGTAGCAGCAACTGGAAGACAGTGGAGAGATTTTAGGGTTGGAGAGATGTGGTCCCTGGGCTTGAGGCCAAGGATAAGTATTGCAGTCCTAGTCTGGATTAGTTGAAGGGGGTAAAGGGAAGATAAAGGAAGGTTGAGTAAGAGGCGGTTGCAGTAGGCCAGCCTACAGAGGATCAGAGCTCTGGAGACATTGAGTTTCTGGGAGAAGAGGAGGAAAGGGAGGATGCCTCCGAGGAGGTGCAGCTGATAGTGGGCCTTCTTGGCAAGGTCTGCGATGTAAGGAGAGAAGGAGAGAGAGTACTCAAAGATGATAACAATGTTTTTTGTTTTTTGCCTCACAAGAGGGTGAGGGGAGGGGACCATAGAGGGCGGCCAAATGGTCGGAGGGAAGGAGGGAGCTGGGGTCCCAATGAGAAGGATCTCAGTTTCACCAGCATTAAGGCTGAGATCATTGACAGCACACCATGGCGAAATAGCAGTCAGACAGTCGGGATGAGAGAGGAGGAAGAGGAGGCAATAGAGGGATGCTTGAAGGAGATCTACGTGTCATCTGCATAACCGTGGAAGTGAGGAGAGAAAGAGGAGATCAGGTGGGCAAGAGGAGCAAGGTAGATGTTGAAAAGCCACTGCGAGAGGATAGAGGCTTGAGGGATGCCACAGTTGGAGAATGTGATAGGGGAGAGAAAAGGGCCTAGTTGGACCTGGGAAGGTCGTTTGGAGAGGAATAGGTTTCACAAGTAGAGTGCCAGGCCCATGATGCCAAGCGTGTCACAGAGCCGATTTGCCAGGCCCATGATGCCAAGCGTGTCACAGAGCCGATTTGCCAGGGTGGTATGATTAACTGTGTCGAAGGCAGAGGAAATATCCAGAAGGATAAAAATGGATGGAGAGTTGGAATCGAGATTTGAGAGAAAGTCTTCACGGGTGTTCAGCAGAGCAGTTTCCGTGCCTCTGGCTACTCTGAAGCCGGACTAGTGGTCGTGGAGACAGCCAACAGATTCAGTATGTTGGATCAGTTGGGAGATGACCAGCTTCTCCAGGAGTCTGCCCAGAAAGGGGGGAATGGATATAGGGCAGTAGTTGGCTGGGCAAGAGGGGTTGGCAGAGGGCTTTTTGAGGAGAGGATGCATAGGGAGGTCTTGATGGGGAGCAGGAAGGAGCCTATGGCAAAGGAGTGATTACAGAAATCGGCCAAGGCTGGCGCAAGGGAGACAATGTTATCCTTGATAGTTCTGGAAGAGCAGGGGAGCACCTGGTTGGAGGAGAGTTTCATAGAGAGGTCTTGTCCGGTGCTATGGGTGAGAAACAGGAGAGTAGGAGGGAAGGGGAGAGAGGGGTTAAGGGAGGCCTAAGAGCTGGGGAGGGAGGTGGGAGGAGAGTAGAGGAGAGTGAGGGCAGGATGTCCTTAGTTTTGGTTAAGAAGTGGGAGGCGAGTGAAGTCAAGACAACCAGGGATGCCAGTGTTATTCGTGGCGTCAGAGATGCAGCTTGGATATGGCCCCTCTTCTTCGAGTCAATGTTGAGTCTGTATTACCTTTGGAGCAGGCGGCAGGCCAGTCTGTCAGAGGATGTACCTGATGCCCGCCATTTCCGCTCGGCAACTCAGTAGTTGCGTTTCAGAGAGGCTAAGTCGGAGTCATAACAGGTGTTTCTCCAGGAGGCAGGCTTATTGCACATCCTCATGACAGGGGCAAGGATGTCCAGGGCATTAGTGATAGAGAGGTGAAGATTAGCAAGGACAAAATCAGTATGAGAGTCTGTGGCAGGAATGGGAGGGGGATGAAAGTGGTGGCAAACGCTGCATCTGACACTCACTTCATCAGTCAAATGACCGAGAAGGGGACTGGCAGTGCAGGCAGATGCTTAGCCAGGGGACCTAAGAGATCCAGGCGAGAGGATAAGAGAGCATGGTCAGACCAGGAGAGAGGTGTGGTGAGAGGGTTGGAGATGGTGATGTCTGCTGAGATGAGAGCATCCAAGGTATGTCCTACTGAGTGCGTCAGACCAAATGGATGAATGGTGAGGGAAAGGAGTCATAGACGCTGCGGAAAGGTCCAATGGATGAATCAGGAGAGACAAGGTGGATATTGAAGTCTCTGAGGAGGAGCTTGGAGGTGGAGGCAAGAAAAGAAGTGGTGAGCTTAGACCACTCCGAGAGGAAGAGGGAGACCGGACCAGAGGTACTGCAGATGGTGGCGGGGTCAACGAGGAGTTTGGAAAGACGCCAAGTATGCAGATGACGCATTCGAAGGAAAAGTGGGTTTTAGTGGGAATGATAGTAGCAGGGATCCATTTAGGGAAGATCAAGGCCACTCCGCCTCCGGACCGGTTAGGCCTGAGCTTAGAGAGGAACTTGTAGACCTCAGAGAGGAGTGTGTCAAAAGCAGTGACAGAGCTGGCAGTTAACCACGTCTCAGTGAGAGCGAGAACGTCAAGGTCAATGTCTTCAAGAAGGAGACATATATCAGAGGAGTGTTTAACAGCAGAGCGAGAGTTGAGGGTAGCTAGGTGAAGCTGCTTGCCACCATTGTAGCACACTACACCTAATCACTTAAGGTTTCTGAGTCGCAATTGGTGTGCACAAGATTCTTCATTTTTTAGCCATATAAGCAACATTATTGCCTAGAGAAAGACACAGTGGGTTGAAATACTTGTTGGCTGTGTGTTTCGGAATTCTGTATATGGGCACAGTATCTGCAACAATTATGACTGATCAATAAATCTGTTGCAAGTCAGCGCAGAGTCAATTGAACTTTGTTATTGCTTGAGTTCAGCCAGGCACTGGGACTCAATTTCTCTCTATCATCCGCTGCAGACTTCTCTGTTATTGTATTGTATTAAATGAATACACTATTTGCTGTTTACAAGCGCAGAATTTTCTGAATGTTGCCCACTCATCGTCTTTAATTACTAATAGGGTGTACAGTGAGGTGTACATGTGGTAGTTGAATGTTTTTTTTTAAGGTTTTTTGAAGACTGTTGAAATGCCGCTCCTGCTATCCAGCAAACCCATCTATCATTAGACTAGTTGAATGGAAGGGTAGCATGGTACTGTAAAAGGGTCAGCCAAACTGTACACCACAATAATGGAGGTTTTCCATCGTTTCCTTTTTCTCTATGTTGCAATTAGACTTCCTGTCAATGGGATGTACTAAAATGTTTTACTTCTGCAGCTGGCTACAGGAACCTCGCTTACAATTGCAGGCACCTGTTCGCCTGCTAGCCAAACACCTTCTGATAAGCAATGCCCTTATTCTGCAGCTGTGGCCAGACAATGTTTATTGCGGATCGAACAGTACTGCAGGTGTATGCCCTTTGATCTTTCAGTCAGTCAGTCGGTTCCTTATTCGGTCGTTAAAAACATAAAACTCATAAAAGAGTTACACAATTGATATACATAATAATAAAAAGCATACAAGACCAGTACAAAACAACCTTGGTCCAACAAGTAGTTGTTCCAAAAGAGTAAAGCTGAATCATGATACATAATATTAAAGGAAAGGTGAGAGCAAGCTTGCAGCCCCAGAGACATATATAAGCTGGGAATTACAACTGTTCTCAACACAAGCCTCGTCCTAAACCTGCCGTCCTAATGTTGTCTGTCAGGAGCATGTTATCAGCAGATTTTATCACTTTCTAGCTGCGCAACCCCGCCCGATTAAAATATTGCGCCACGCAGAACGCCATGTTTGGATCTACGCTCTTCATTGCTTCTAATGTTGAACGGGTATCCACGTCCCTTTGAAAGGGTCTCAGATAACATATCCTCAATGATCCTAGCACATCACAGATGGACATAAAACGAGTGATTGTTTCATCACCCAAGCCAACAAGAGCAAGTGGCTGACCCATCGGGCCCTGGAATTTTGCAGTGGAAGCAATCTGAAGCCTGCCCAGCCTAAAGCTAAGAACAAGGGCTCTAGCATATGGTGGGCTTATATAATCAAGGTATCTTTCAAAACCAAACTGTGGCTTAGCCGAGAGATACTATTGGCCCAGTCTTAACCTCTTTGCAACAGCATCTAAATGGATGCTGCTTTCTTTATCCTACATAGAGCCGCTTTATCAGCACTGTTTGGATCCTCCCACAGCCCCACCTTGTTCAAAACAAGCAAAGCTTTTTTCACATGCGCAATCCAGGGGGCACTTTTCTCCCTTGCAGGCTCAGAAGATGCTTCCGTGCATCTCGATATTTGCAGAGACCCTCTGTACTCCATAGCCTTCCCCAGTACAATACTGGGTTAAGGAAGGCTAGATCTCCAATTGGGCGCATGTCAAGTTCAAGATATAATAATGCATTAGGGAAGCCCTATGCAATCAACAAGAGATGTTTCAGAAACGTATTTCCCACCCAGGCTCTGGGTGTTGATATAGCCCCAAAGTTCTGCACCTAAAAGGGACGCTGGTATAGCTTGTTGTTGGCATAGCTCAATGACCGGCGAAACAGCAACCCTCCCATATCTGTTGAAGAAGGATCTGGTTACTCTGCTTTATTTTTCCAAGCTGGTACAAGCCTTTTCCAATTGGACAGACCATTGGCTGCACTCATGGAATCTAATTCCCAGATAATCATACGTTGTCACTGTCGGCTAGCCACGTTGAGATTCAGCATGCATTGTTTTACAAATTTGGGTTTGAAGACCATGACCTTTGCTTTTTCAATGTTCAGGTTAAGGACAAGGTGATCACATTTTCTCAAGGAAACTGCTAAGGTGGCTTTTAGCCCTGGTGGAGTGGTAGACAGGAGAACAGCGTCATCCGCCTGAAATAATGCTGGTATCTATCTCAGCCCATTCTGGGGCAGTCTAACAATTCCAGCATCAATGTGTCTATTATCTCTTCTATATATACACTGAACAGAAGTGTAGTGAGGACACAGCCTTGACTCACCCCCTTTATGGCATTAAAAGGGGCAGCGGCTAGTCCTTAACGTACCACTGCCTTGGAATTGGTATACAAAGCCTGCACAATAGAAATCAAATGGGGGTGGGGGCATTTCTTTTCCTTAAAATGTTCCAGAGTATATCTTGAGAAACCCTGTCAAAAACGATCTTGAGGTCCAGAAATACAACGTCCAATTTCATTTGCCTTAGCACAGTGTATTTCTGGACCAACAAGAACAGTAAAAAAAAACGTTGATCCACTGCACTCCTTCGCTTCTGGAGCCTGGTCTGGAGCTCACTAATGTTATTTTCGCCAGCTCAGGCTTGTAGATGGGGTAGTATAACCTTTGCAAAGATCGTCCCTGCACTGTCCAAGAGTGAAATTGCATGGTAGTTTGAAGGAGAGTCCCCTTTTTATTGTGTATGAGGACTATTATAGCTTGTTGCCAGCTAGTAGGAATATGTTCAGTTTAATGGCCGTTTTAAAGAGTTTACATAAGGCAGGCGCTCAAATTGTTAACTCATCTTTATGAAGCTCAATGGGGACCCTATAGGGTCCAGAAGCCTTTCCACTCTTTTGGGACCCATTTGCCTTCCCTATTTCCTCTGGTTTATAGTCATAATGTCGAAAATAAAATGTCAACAAACAAAAATGTCGAAAAAAAATGTAGAAAACTATAATGTCGACATCCTATACATATAATGTAAAAAGTCATTTTTTAGAAAAAAAAAATGTCGGCAAAAAAATGTCAATTAGAACTATCAACACCTCACCCGGTGGTCAGTCATAATTTCGACAGTAAAAATGTCGACAGTCAAAATTTCAAAAAATAAATGTCGAAAAATATAATGTCGACAAACAATAATGTTGACATTTTTTCAATATTTTTTCGAAATGTTCTATTTATTGTATAAATAAATAAACAAATAAATATATATATAACTAAAATGCGTTGAGTATGAGGGGTGAGAGGGTGGTGGGGGGTGTGGGGGGTGGCAGGGTGTGTTGGGTGAGGGGGGTTGGGGGGACACCCCCATAGTAAATGATACTCTTTTTATTTATTTAATTATTGAATAAATAAATAAATAAATATATAATTACTATGTGTTGAGAATGAGGGGTGAGAGGGTGGTGGGGGGTGTGTGGGGGGGTGGCAGGCGGGTGTTGGGTGAGGGGGGGTTGGGGGGAACCCCCCATAGTAAATGATGCTCTTTTTGTTTATTTATTTATTGAAAAAATAAATAAATAAATAAATATATAATTAGAATGTGTTGAGTATGAGGGGTGAGAGGGTGGTGGGGGGGTGTGGGGGGGTGGCAGGGGGGTGTTGGGTGAGGTGGTTTATAGTCATAATGTCGAAGAAAAATGTCTACAAACAAAAATGTAAAAAAAAATGTAGAAAACAATAATGTCGACATCCTATACATATAATGTAAAAAGTCATTTTTTAGAAAAAAAAATGTGGACAAAAAAATGTCAATTAGAACTATCAACACCCCCCTGCCACCCCCCCCACCCTCTCACCCCTCATACTCAACACATTCTAATTATATATTTATTTATTTATGTATTTTTTCAATAAATAAATAAACAAAATGAGTATAATTTACTATGGGGGGGTCCCCCCCAACCCCCCCTCACCCAACACCCCCCTGCCACTCCCCCCACACCTCCCCCACCACCCTCTCACCCCTCATTGTCAACACATAGTAATTATATATTTATTTATTTATTTTTTCAATAAATAAATAAATAAAAAGAGTATCATTTACTATGAGGGGGTCCCCCCCAACCCCCCCTCACCCAACACCCAACTGCCACCCCCCCACACCCCCCCACCACCCTCTCACCCCTCATACTCAACGCATTTTAGTTACATATATATTTATTTATTTATTTAAACAATAAATAGAAAATTTCGAAAAAATATTGAAAAAATGTCGACATTATTGTTTGTCGACATTATTTTTTTGACATTTATTTTTCGAAATTTTGACTGTCGACATTTTTACTGTCGAAATTATGACTGTCCACCATTTCCTCCAACCTGAAGCAAACCCCCTCCCTCCCCTACTAGCCCACTCTGGGTTTTGTGGTACTACATAGGGACCAGCAATCTGGTTGCCGGAAGGGCCTTCGTACAGGCCTGAAAAGTGAGTCACCAAGCATCAGCAGGAGTACAACACTGGAGGGACACATTCCCATTCACTTCTTCCCCCAGACCAATTTCCAATAAGACACACAGTCACCCTCTTCAAACGCCTGTGTAAGGCAAGCCCACTAAAATCTGACAAATGCAACTTTTTTCTCTGAGATTAGTCTTTTATAATTATGTCTATAGATGCAGAGTTAAGCCTTGTCAACAACGGGACCAGCAGCTAACAAGCCACTATCAATTTCTTTGCATTCCTGCACTCCCCATCATACCAACTTGCTTTTTTGGGGGCTATCTGTTTAACTGCTGATGCAGTGTTAGTGATGAAGGGTATGGTAGCACATTTTCAATTCGTTTTTCAAACTCATTTAAAATCCCAGTGGCAGGCGTCCCTTCTCTGCAAACTTCTGCTATGTTGCTCAGAATAGCATCCTATATAGCAGGTTTCAGATACAATTCTAAAATGTTGGACCATCTGACTAACTTGCCGGCATAACTCGTTAAAGCTATAGCCTGTGCCGGATTAAGGGCTAAGTGGGAGTTTGAACACCCCTTTCAAAAGAAAAGGTAATAGACTTTGGTCTATGGTCACTATCTGATTTATGTAAAACTTTGAAACTGCCAACCCTTCCCCCATCTTTAGCCATGACCAGAATATAGTCAATAGTGGAGGAGCCGTTAAAACCAACATAGGTCAAACTGGTTGGCTGAACTATTGGGGAGCGGCCATTTCACGCTCTCAATTCCAGACTATGAAGGATACAGGCTGTGTCAATAGCATGGCGGCGCACCCTCCTCAGTGGTATAGCCACCATGGGGGGGATATCCCACCCAATATCTTGATCCTCCTACAGCCCTTCCAATTTTATAATGGACTTAAATTGGAGATTAAAATCTCCTGCTATCAAAATGTGGGTCTTCAGGCGATTAAACAAACCCCAGGAATTGATTAAGTCCTGGATCTTTTCTACTACATCCAACCAAGGTTACACACTCAGTCTCTTCTAGACATTGATCAAGAGGATACGATCTCTCACAGGAGTTAAGTGACCAAATGTTGGAGGTCTACCATACCAGTCAGTCGGGTGACCATTTTCCAGTTTAAGGACAGGTCCAGCCATATTAGCAGACCACCATATGGTCTCTCTTTAGGTCCTTTCCTAGCTAGGATCTAGAATACTTGATCCCCTTGCAAGTCTACCATCTCGGTAGCCAAGTTTTCCTGAAGGAAAACCAATTGAAAAACCCTTACAAAAATCAATCCAGGTAGGCTCCTCCAGCTGATTAGTGATCACTGCAATATTCTACGAGACTAATTTCTGATAATAATCAGAGACAGAACTCCCAGTTCCCTCCCTTAGTCAGTCCGCTCCCTCCAGACCCCCATCCTGTACTGAATCTGCCCTCCTTGCCAACCTAATATCAATTGGTAAACTGACAAGGGGGCAACCTCCTGCTTACTAGAGCTATTCCCAATGCCCTGCCTTTGCCAAACAAAGCCTTTGGGCCAGTTCTGGTTGGGGGCATAGGTTCTGATTGTGATTGTCAAGCCTAAAGGTCGGATAGGTCCAGAGGTCAATAGCAAGGAGTCTCGGAAGGATAGCACAGGAGCAACGTGCTCGCCTTGGAAGCAAGACAACACAAAGCAACACAGGTTCAATCCCTGGGTCCACGCTTAGATACCTCTGGTTATTAAGCGCGTTATAAATAACTTATCATATCCGCGAGGTCCCAGAACCGGAAAAAGATCGGAATACGATCATCAGGGCTATCATACATCACACCCGGGTGTCCTCTCTAATAATGGAGGCACAGCCTTAACAATATATGATCCAATGAGAGCATTTATTCTTTAGGGATTCTTGATCTTCAAATGCATCCTGGGCTAGACTCAGGACATTGAATATTGTCACAATTGGGGCTCCTGTGTTGCGTATGCAGACACTATCTGACATACTTTTACTTCAGGCAAAAGGGGCGTTGTTAGCCATGAACCGGTCAATGGTGGCTGCAATCAGTCTGGTTCAGACGGCGGCACTTGGCCTCTGATAGCTTGTGGAAACCCATAGTTGCTATTAGGGCCCATCCAGATGCAAGAAATTTTAGTACCCGCACATCCTACTGTCACATTACTCTCTGGGGTGCCTAAAGGGCCAGTACTCACATTTTCCTTCCCTGGAATGCCTTCACTGAGCCTTTAGTATTATCGAAGTTGGCAGACCTGAGCTTACATTGATACTCTACTTCAGAAGTCAGTACATCTATCCTGTCCTTTAGTATCTAATTTCAGTAGCCAGTTCTCGCAAGGTATCGCCAAGGAGATTCGTAATTAAGTTTCTAATTTCATTTAATAGCTCGTGAACATTAAATCCAAGTTGGTGCACAGTGTCAGTGGTTGTAATCTCTGATTCAATTGGTTCGCCTAGCTCATCAATACCCCTGCCGATTACCGGTTGAAACCTGCGGTTATACTTACTTCGGCAGGATTTACTGCCCTTATTCCTAAATACAATCTGCCTCTTTTTCAATTTCTACCAATCCCTTGCTTGTACAATTGATAGAGGAATTCAGATTATCGAGGTGGATAAACCTGTTGGAAAGTGGGATGAGGGGGATTAATCATGACCACCTCTTACAGACTCGTTCCCTCCTCCCCATGCATACATTTATCAGTCTTCAGCACTGTATTCGGGAGGTCACTGCCCCTTTTTGTGAATATATCGCAACCATTTCGGACAGAGTACTGCTTGGTAGCCCCGCCTTATTAATTTGCAAAGCATAGTTTTCCCTCCCTTGTGCCCCCAGCCTTTTTTCTACTTCAAATGGCAGCAGAGGGTCCTCTGGGAGGAGGGGGGTCCACAAGCAGATGGTATACTTCCATTGTTGTTGGCTGGTACTTGATTGTCAGAAGGCACTGTTATAGATTGCTCTCCACTAGGCTCTTTTTGCCATCAGGGCAATCTATGTCATGTAGTAATCCCTTAATTTCCGAGATAAGGGTATTAACTTACTTAATTGGTTGAAACATCCTGTACAGTTTCTTGTGTCTGCCCTTAGTGGAGACAGAAGAGGCTGTTGAAACATGTTCAACGTAATTTCTAGAAAATGCCCCAGTGGTCAAGCTAAAATTGGTGAAATAATGGATCATGGGTGATGATTATATGAGAAAGAGATCCTTCACCGAACCCCTCGCCGAGCTGATCACCCGCGCAGCCGAACACCCGCGTTTCTGAACACTACAGTGCACCCTTGACACTGCGAACTTCACCCTGCGTGGGCCCTCGTAGTCCTCATATTCTCGTGTGAGTGTGGCCAAGCGGGTCTTGCTGATAGGTATCTCCCTGTGGTGCCAAACACAGAAATTTGCCATTCTTGACTTTACAAGTGCAAATAACTGTTTGCCTGCTAGCCAAACTCCTCCGCATAATGTTTATTGTGGATAGAACAGTACTGTAGGTGTATGCCCTTTCATCTTTAATGTTTTGTGGTTTCAAGAGCAGGGAGGGGTGTACCACGCCCTCATTATGTAAGTGATTCAGTTTTTCTGCAACTAATCATAAAACGTTTTCGAACTACAACTCCCATCAGTCTAAGCCAGGATATTCAGTGTGGTGGACTGATGGGAGTTGTAGCCTTAAACATCTTGAACGCTACACAATGCTGCCCTGCCTCTCCCATCTTTTCTTGGTCTGACTGTGCCAGTATAGCAATGTACTGTTTTGCTGTTGTTTGTTTTAATGTTTAGTAATGTCAACTGCCATGACCATTTTTTATTTCCAGTCTGCCCCCGAAGTGTGCTCATTCATATAATCCATGGTCTTTATTTGAAATTGTTTACCAAATGTTTTTATTACCACTCTCATCAGCCCAACCAGAGAGATTCAATGGGCAGGGATAATTGGAGTTGTAGTATAACATACCCCGAGGGCCACAGGCTGCAGACCCTGCCTGTCCCAACTTCTCTTTGTGTTCCTACAGTAACCTAGCATCCGCCACTGTGCATCAAGCTCTCTTCCTCCATGCACTATGTTTATGTGAGCTGCGGTCAGGGCATGCAGGTGCTTTCACCACAATCAAATGGCAAGGGGCAACCTAGTGGCGAAATGATGAGCACTGTTTCAAAAGGCTTTGCGCAGCATGTATCTGGGATAAAGTGGCACCAAAACAGTGCAAAGATGTGTTAGTGAGATGGGTGATTTTGCTGATTTGAAATTGATATGGGCAAATGTCTCTCTCAAGTATAGTGACTGCATAAAATTCCACAAAGACATTTTTACAATAAACAAAAGAAATAGTCACCTATAGCTGTGTCAAAAACGAAGCCCCCAAAATGTAATGAGGATTTGCTACTGTGAGACAGGCATGGTATCTAGGGAGACATGGGGCCTCATTACGAGGTGGGCGGAATGGGTTTAACGGCACCGGTAATGGGGCCGGTGCTGGTAAACCCTTTCCGCCCTATTACGAGGTTCTCTTGCGGGACCCGCTCTGAACGTCTGGTCAGACCAGACGTCCTTTGCGGGTCCCGTAAGGGGACCATGGAGCTAATAACGGGCACGTTAATAACGAGCCCGTTATTAGCTCCCTCCCCATTCCCATTGAGCCCTATCGGGGCTCAAATGGGAATGGGGATGGGTCTTTTGAATGAGGAATTACTGGGTCCTCCAAGGTTGGAATTGCCCAGTGATTCCTCATTCAAGGAATCCAGACCCGGACCCGAGGTTGGAGGCAGCCATGGCGCTAATAGCACCATGGCTACCTCCAAACTCGTAATGAGGCCCATAGACTTAAAGATTCCAGTTTCGAAACCTTTATTTACTAAGGTTCCTGGGTAGGTGTAATGCCTGACTGGCCCTAACTCTAGAGGGATGGTTCCCTTAACTGTAGTTTCTAAAGGCCGTCAATGTCTGATATTTCAAAACAAAAGACTGCCTTTGTCTAAACCCCATGCTTGCCCTCACTCTACAAAAATGTGATAGGAAGTCTTTAAAAAGGAAAAACAGTGGTTCAACAGAAAAATAAGAAACCAGGGTTGGTTTTCTCACCAGGTGTAGTTTGGTCAATGTCACAAACATTAGTTCAGTCAAAAAGGGATGTTCATAAGACCTTCTCCACAAAGTCTTTGCAATATTCCCAAATACTTTCAGTGTCTGTGGTTCCTTGGGCTGCCACTTCCCCAAGTTTCAACTTGTCTAAGTTCCAAACACCATAAAAGAAATACAACTGCTCCTTTTGAAACTTTTCAGGGTTCCCTTCCCCAAGCTCCAATCCTTTCAACACTGTAAAACAATATGTCTCTAACTTGGTTAGGCCTCTCAGGGTTATCTTCCCCAAGCTTAGGCCACTCTTGGCTTCACACACAAGTTCAGTTTGTCAGGATGTACTTTCCCTTTTCATCTACAGTTCATTCACAAACACTTCACTTGTGGGGTGCAATCAGAGACTTTCGAAACTGCCTGGTTCTTTGTTCCTCCTAGGTGTGACCACTCCAATATGTAACCCCCTCTCTTTATTCCTTGCTCTTCCTTTTAAACCTTTCACCTTCAGGTACTTCCTGCACACCTTCTTGTTCTCCTTTGCTTCTTCCTTGAGCACACCTGCACCTTCTTTTTGCTGTGCCTTCCATGTGCACACTTGCATCTTCCTTCTGCTATTCCCTTTTTCACTGTGTACTTTTGTACATTCCCTTGTTTTCATATTGTGCCTATTGCACCCCTTACATACTTTCTTTTCCCTTAACGTGTACCCTTGCACTGGTCCGTTTCTTTCTCGTGCTTCCTGCACCCTTGACACACTGTCCTCTCTTCACTGTGCACACTTTGCACTCTAAATGTCTCTATGCCACTTTTCCTTCTTTGCATTCTTCACATGCCTTTCTTTCACTTAACATTTCTTCCACACCGCTAGCGCAACTTCCCACTTTCTGTTCCGTGACGCTTTAAACTGTGTCTTTCTCCTGCTCTGCTTTAGTCAAACGCACGCTCCTGAGTTTCTCTCTCTCACTTACCAGGCAGCGTCACATTGACAAGCGGCCCCTCTGGATATCCAGGGTTGAGGCCAGGACCCTCACCACCTGCCCCTCAGACACCCTTGGGACCGGCACACGTCCCAAGGGAGCGAGCATTGCACTGAACGCCACCAGCATGTTACAGGCTGCCTTACTCAAGCTCCTTGGAGGCATGGCTCTCTAGCCATGCTGCAGTCCCTTTCAAACACCAGGCCAGAGTCCCGGCACACCGTTCTCTTACAGGCTCCAAGGCCAGCTGCTCTCTGCTCCCTGGATTCTCTGGGCTGGACAGCATCCCTAGCTTGCACCCCCTTTTATAGTTGATAAAACAGTCAAGTGTAGTCAGGTGTGAGTGGTCATTATTAAATGCCTGACCCTGCCTGACCCTTTTAGTGAGACAACTTGAGTTATTCCTATAGTAGGTGCCCCTATGTTGTTTCTATTGGTAAACTTCATTGATCTTAGTGGCCTCCTCGTCTCAGTATTTGTTGGAAATGGCGAGATGGAGATGGGGTGAGATTGAAAATACCCCATGAAGGCTGAGGGAGAGTGGGTTGGGGTATTATTGGGAATGGGGAATTACCATGTCTCGCTCTTGGGTATACTCCCCCAATCCCTCGTGACCCTCCACTCAGGCAGAGGTCGAAGTGGGTGGGAGCGGTCGGGAGCGGTGCTCCTATACTTTTTATTTTTAAGTTTCACTGTTCCTATACTTTATTTTAGAAAGGAACCGTTCTGGAATGGGATAGTTTTAAAATAAAAGTGTAGGAAGAAGTTGAAGCTTGCACACTGCACTGAACATTCCCTTAAATAATAGGTGTATTTGTTTGGGGGTATGGTTTGTGTGTGGTAGGGTGCTTAGCAATGGGGTTTGAGAAGAGTGGGGCTGACCGGCAGGGAACATAGCTCCACTACTTCTTTTTGTACACTTCGACCACTGCACTCAGGTGATCCTCCCTCGCGTGTCCACCCCCAGGGTCGAGATCCACAAGCAATGGCCCTTCCCTGGCTACCTGAATGGAAGATCCTGAGGGAGTAGGTGGAAGAACACTGCCAGGTTTCTCACACTAAATCCATAGCATGCTGCGATCCCTCCGAGGAACACAAAATATTCCCATTACCCTACCAGGCCATGGAACATCCGTGAGGCAGGCTTTATACTGCTTCCTCATTGCACTGGGTTGGAAATTTAGAAATGTGTGTTTATATTTAAAGCATATGCAGCATTTGCACCAAAAATACAATAAATACGTTTTCTATTTCTATCACATGTGAGCAAGCTTGTGCTCAGAATAGAATAAAACTGTCTTCTACTTCCAGCAAGAACATGCCCATGCGAGAAACAGAAAAAGTGTGCATTCCATTTTCAGCATGGCATTAAATATTGTTCTGGAAATACAAACATTCTTGCTGTTTCCATCGTATGTGGGTGCACTTGTGCTAGAAACATGTAAGTACCTCATTTTATAAAAATATTTTGCAATAGCTTTACAAACTAAAATAAGATGCAGAAGAAACCTGCATTACAGACGCAGACATCTGTTTTCAATTCAACAGTATGCAATGCATGTTTATTCTGCTCTGTAGCTTGAGGCGCGTTTTCTTAGTTTTAGCTATCGGGTGGCACTTAAGCGCCACCTATAAGCCATAACTATTGTGTTGGAGAACAGATAGGCAGGAGATGGGATGTGAGGAGACGCACAGAGATTGTTTGTTGTTTGTCCTTTACCTAACCATTGACTGCCCATAGCCATGCAAATCCATGTGGACCTTCCCATTCACTACCTGCCCCTCTCCACCCAAAACACATCCTAGTTGGGCTAGATCTTTGTATAAGACCTGCCAGAGGTATTTGTAAGAAATCTTCACGGGTTAATGGCTTAATTGCAGCGGTATATGTGCTACTAGTTTAATACAAATGCCTTCACCAAGCGGGCTTTCAACCTCTTTATTTATAAGCAGTATGTGTTCCCTCACATCTGTTCCTAGCCCTGAAATTCTGTTAAACTCCAACATTTGCAAATTTGATAGTTTTGGCTTGTTTATAGGTATTAGACATTTTCCACGAACTGCTATCATATGCCCAGGTACTCACATAATTCCCTAGCAGTTGACATCTTTTGGTGAATTAGTACCATTATAGCAGTGCCTGGCAAATGCCTATCCCATACTGACAGAAAAACCAAGTGTATTGACTTTGCCAATGCTTGTTTATGTCAGCATCAGGAATATTTCAAGGAGCAGATGGTTTTCAGTCTTGCTGAGAGTCCAAGCGAGAGTCCCAAGAAGGGCAGAGCTAGAGCTTGTACTGTGTGGAAATGTTGTGGTAGTGATGTGTGTACATTGCAGGGATGTCATTTCACCAAAATGCCAGGGGTAGTGGAAGTGACATCACATGACCCTTGACCTCTGATGACATCACAGGAAGTGATGTAATTTAACCCCACCCCCAAGTGACATCACGGGAAGTGATGGCAAACAACCTTGCCACTAACACAAGAACACAGTTCACTCTGCTACTGTGCATGCTTGTAAGTAATTCAAATATAAGAAATGCCGGTAGAGCAACTAGTTGACACTAAGAGGCTACTTACATGAATGCACATTTCCAGGCCTTTCAGGTTGCAAGTTCATTTGCGGCAATACAAAAAAACTAAGCAATCAAAAGATTATCTCACTGTTAATTGTGAGCCCATAAATAACTGCATCTGCCCCGTTTATGAAATACTGAAAAATTAAACGTTTACAGTGCGCATTAAACTTGTTCAAATACTTTTCAAATCCAATGGCTTTAAACAACGTGTGTGTGTGTGTGTGTGTGTGTGTGTGCGTGCGCGTGCGTGCGTGCGTGCGTGCGTGCGTGCGTGCGTGCGTGCGTGCGTGTGTGTGTGTGTGTGTGTGTGTGTGTGTGTGTGTGTGTGTGTGTGTTTGCAGTCTGAGTGCCCAATTCTGAGATGCATGCAAACGTATGAAAGTGTTCTTCCATGAAGGAGGAAAACTTTTGTTACAAACACCATATTCTGATAACCTGCAGGGAAGCATCTGCTTTTGCATGTGCCTAATTTACGTCTTGACAAAAGCCTTAGCAACCATCAGGAAGGAAGTGCAGCCACACAGAGGGGATTCTCCTCCCAGCAGCACGGGTTTAAGCTCTACTGAACACTTTTACCCTTTATATAAATAGCATTCCTTACAATGCAGCACCACCTTTCTAGTTTAAAGTTTAAGAAACCTTTCTCAAATTAGAAAAGTGGCAGTCTTCTAAGACTTGCAATGTCACTGGAGCACATAGTTCCCACGCAATGAGAGATTTTAGCAGCTTTTGCTACTGGGAAGCACATCTCCCCTCCATTACTTCCACTCACTCCAAAAGGGTGGTGCTGGAAATTGGAGGTGAGAATGTCGTATTCCCACACTTTTTTTCTTATGAGCTCAAAATCAGGCCCTAAGCCGGATAGTGTGTTACCGCGGGCATCTGGGTTCAAACAAAGGGCCGAGGAGGGAGGGCAAAATATATTGTATCTGTGCTGTCTTGTTCTTTTTTAAAATTTGTTTTAAATATATTATTTATTTATAAGTGCTGTCTATTGTTATTCTTTCCAGTGTAGGAGTTAAGCAAGGCTATGGGGGCATTGTCGTAGTGCATACATTAAGAGTGTATGGGCCTGATTCATGGAACATTTTCCTATGGGATTGCAAAATTATAAAACATTTCCATGAATCAGGCCCCATGTGTCTGCTGCCTGCATGGGTGTTTTTAACAGACAGCAGTCCAAAAGGGTAAATAGGTCTAGTATTTCCAGGGCAAAAGAAGGACAAGAGTGCAGCAGAGGGACAGCACGACAACAGTCATGTGTGCACTGGGATACATATTGCATTCCAGACATACCCCGGAAGTACTACAGGAGATAACTCTCAACGTGACTCTGCTCCGAAATATGCCAGTGCGGTATAAATAGGTCACCGTGACTGCAGCGCTGCTCCTGACGCTTTAGATTACAATCAGTTCAGCGTGCCGAAGAACGTGTTAGTGCTTGAAATGCTGCCTTCAAAAGTACACACGGTAGTGCAGTTCTACACGGCAGCACTTCTGAAGAGGCATTTCCCCTCCCCTCACCGCGGCTACCCCGTTTGTGTTGTTGATCTTTCTTCCCCATGTGAAAACAAGGAAATAATATGAGGCAGGGTAACCAAAAAGGAAACACACCAAACCGAACCGTGGGAAGAATTCCTTTAACATGGTCTTTGCAGTGGTCATGGCTGTAGCGTCTTTAACAGGGAAAGCCTCGACCCACTTACTAAAGGCGCAAATGACCACAAGGACATATTTTAGATTGTTATATCGCTCCATTTCAATAAAGTCAAAGTTAATCACTTCAAATGGGACAGAAGGAGGCCCAAAGCTACCTCTTGGAGTTGCTGTCCCCTTTCCCACATTGTGTTGTAGGCAAATCATGCAATTTTGGACATAATGCTGGGCAATTTTTGAAATCTTATCATTTACCCAGACTTTCTCTAACATTCTCGTGATCTGTTGAGCGCACACATGTGTGGGACCGTGTGCCATGGTAACCATCATTACTATATAGGCATTAGGAAGCAACCATTTCCCTTCAACCATGTCCACCCAACACCCATCATCATCGAGTTTCCCCAAGCCCTCAGCCCACCTCTTGGATTCTTCTAATGTGGCATCGGCTTGGATATCCCATACAGACCCAACACCCTCATCCATTGCATAGGCATCTACAGTCTCCCTTGAAACATACATCTCCGTGAAGAGATCAGAGGCAGTTTGTCTAGCTATTTGATCAGCGAAAGCATTCCCTTTCCCTACATCATCTATAATCTTGCGATGTGCTGCGTACTTAATGATTGCTAACTGACTAGGGAGCGCAAGCGCTGAAAGCAATTGTACTATCAGGGAGCCATGTTGGATCTTGGTGCCATGCGAAGTTAAAAACCCTCTCTCTGACCAAAGTCTCCCAAAGTTGTGAGCCACCCCAAAGGCATACTGGCTATCAGTACATATGTTTACTGTTAGCCCTTCGGAAAGCTCACAAGCTCGAGTCAATGCTATAATCTCTGCGGACTGCGCAGAGTTATGCGTAATTCTCTTGGTC
Source organism: Ambystoma mexicanum (assembly GCF_040938575.1). Classification (NCBI taxonomy): domain Eukaryota; kingdom Metazoa; phylum Chordata; class Amphibia; order Caudata; family Ambystomatidae; genus Ambystoma; species Ambystoma mexicanum. Next base: position 840,581,917 of record NC_090921.1, on the reverse strand, counting down.
TCCACAACCGTACTCAATGTAGTGACTGCATAAGCAGCTGTGGATGTACCATCCAGTAGTTTGAAGCAGGAGCCATCACAAAACAGCTCCCCTTGTGGGTTATCCAAAGGAGTGTCCCTCAAATCAACTCTGCCTTTTGTATCTTGTTCAGTAGTATACAGGCAGTCATGTGACTCTTCGTCACCGCAAACAGTATTTTGCGGGAAAGGTAGGAGTTCAGCCGGATTAAGAACGCAGCACCTCCTAATTTGAATGTGGGGAGCAAACAAGATTAATTCATATCTTGTCAGTCGTGTGGAAGTTAGGTGTTGCGTTTGGGTTTTGTTCAATAGAATATCTACAGAGTGAGGCACCATCAGGGTTAAATCAGGGCCTAGGACCATTCCCTCACTCTGTTTTACAGACGCAGCAGCAGCAGCGACAGCGCGCAAACATCTTGGCAAAGCGCATGCAACAGGATCAAGGGCGGAAGAGTAGTAACCACATGGCCTATTCTTCCCTCCATGTTCCTGCGTTAATACATCCAAAGCACATCCATCACATTCATGCACAAACAACACAAAGGCCTTCTCATAGTTCGGTGTGCCCAAAACTGGCGCCGAACATAATGCAGTCTTGAGCAACTCGAATGAATGTTGATGCTCCGTATTCCATGGCAACGGCGAAGAAATACCCTTCTTCGTCAAGGCCAACATCGGTTTTATCACTAGTGAGAAGTTTGGGATCCATAACCTACAGTAAGAAGCCATACCTATCAAGGCTCTAACTTCCTTTTGTGTATTTGGGACAGACATGCCAGAAATGTGTTTTATTCTTTCAGGTGTCAATCTTCTTCCCTCCTTTGACAGGAGATATCCTAAATAGGCGACCTCCTGGCAACAATATTGAAACTTTTTAAGCAAAGCTTTGTGACAATGCTTAGCTAGATGGATGAGCAACAACACAGTGCCCTCTTTACAAGAGCTCTCAGAGTCAGCGGCTAAAAGCAAATCATCAACATATTGAAGCAACGTACAAGTAGGGGGCAATCCAAGGGTATCAAGCTGCTCTTTCAAAGCCCTACTATAAATACTAGGACTCTCAGTATAACCTTGAGGTGCACGAGTAAATGTGAATGAGCGTCCCCCTAAGGTGAACGCAAACAAGTATCTACTATCCTATATATATATATATCCTATAGGAATACTGAAGAAAGCATTCTTTAGGTCCACAACACTGAAGTGAGTAGCCGTAGCTGGAATCATGGTTAATATTGTCGTCACATCAGGCACAATTGGAAATTGCGGAGCAACGACTTTATTAATGGCACGTAAATCAATTATAAAACGAAATGGAATTACATTATCACCTTTTTTGTACACGGGTAAAATCGGACTATTGCACAAACTTCCTGCAATCTCCTCAATCACCCCACGATGCACAAAATTGGAAACAATGCTCTTCAAAGCTCGCTCGCCTTCAACTGAGATCTTATACTGTGGAATACGGGGCAGCTTAATTCCATGTTTCAAAACTATTTTAACAGGCTCAATCTGCAAAACACCGACATCATTGTCATCAACTGCCCACAAACACTCTGGTACATTACTGAATTCTGGCGGCAAAGGTCTAGTCAAGAATTGCGAAACAGAACATTGCTGTGGTGAAATCGTCAAACGCACTCCATCAGAAGAACAATGAATTACCGCATTTAATTCCTTCAACAGATTCAACCCCAGCAAATTCTCTCCACAATTCGAAGTCAAGAGAAATGGACAGTGGTCCGTAAAGGGACCCAAAGAAATAGGTACCGGTGAAGAAACCGGACAAACAACTGGTGTGCCAGAAAACCCTACAGAAACATTGGTTTGCCCTGACAGTGGAATGTTTGAAACCCGAGAATGATCAATGGAGCACTTCTGTGCTCCAGTGTCTATCAAAAATTGATGTTTCCTATTTCCCACTACCATTTCAACGTAGGGACCTTTCTGATTAACGGGAATAGGTGTAGGTTCCAAACCCTACTTCGGGCAATCCTAACGAAACAAAATATCATCAAAAGGAAGCTCTTCAGATAGATATGCAGCAGAAGGATGATCAAATATGTTTCTAGTATCCACACTCAAAGTCTGATTATCCTGTGAAAAAGGTTGTTGGGGATCCTGCGAAAACTGGCCTCTGCCAGAGCCCCCTACACCCGGGCGACCTCTGGATCGTCTACCCATATTTCCAAATGTGTTATTCGACCTCTGTCGAAGGACGGGGAATTGTGCACGCCAATGACCCTCCTGGCGACAATAGGCACACTGGTTAATATTCACAGGACCCAAGGGCACATTCCCTTGTGGAACATACTGACCTCTAATCTGCGAACTACCCCCTCTGGGGCCTCTAACAATTTGCTGTAACAATACTTTAGTCTTCAAATCACCTTTTCTCTTCTCGACTCTATCTTTTTCATTATTGACACGGTTCTCGTAGTACTGAGCCATGTGCAGTACTTCTGATTGGGATTTCGCCTGCCAAGTGCTCTCAGAAGACATAATTTGTGACTGGATGTCAGGCTGCAATCCACGTACAAATTTGTCCACAAATAATCTTTTCCCAGACTCTGTGCCTAAGTCTTGTCCACTGAAATCCGAGAATACCTGTTCGAACCGATTAAAGAACTCGGTAGCACCCTCAGATTTTCCTTGGACACAGGCCGTAAGCTTGTCCCAAATAATTCTCTTTTCGGGGATTATAGTTTTCAGTTTTGCAATGATTCTGTCAGGCAAAGTTAGTATCACCTGAGGTGGTCTCTCACCAGCTGGCCTTTCCCCATCAAGCCTAACTATGTTAGCCCATGTATCTCCCAACCCTGGTACATCGTCTATAGTTCTAACTTGTTTCCACAAATCTACAGGCAGGAGTACAGGGAATAGCAAATTAATGTTGCCTAGGGTAAACACTGAGGACTGCAAAACGGACTCTATCTCTTTATAGAACCCTGTCGGATTTTTCCTAATGTCAGGAATAGTTTGTCTAATAGTATTCACTTCCTGTCGTGAAAACAGGACGTGAACAAACTGCGATACATAATGTGCAGGAATGTCCACAGCAGGTGTACCTGCTGCAGCATTAGCAGGAATCTCAACCTTTGGGACAAATGTCGGAGGAACCTCTCTCATAGGCAACTGAGATGTAGGCAACTCCGAACGCTTACTAAGCAACAGAGCTAAGTCGAGCGCTAAAGCAGTTGAAGAAGTGTCAAGTGAAAAAGCTCTCTTATAAATGCTCAATAACTCTGTGGGACAACTAACCTTTCTCTTTAAACATTCATCCTGCAGGTACTCTACCATTACCTGTATCACTTTCCTCTGCATTTCTAGCGTATATTGACTGTATGTGTCATATACCTCAACTGGAGTTATCGATATGTCTGAAATCCATCTAATCGCATCTTTTGTACAAATTCGCGCCTCATCAGATGTCGTTTTATGACACGGAAGAAATCGTTTCTGTACATACATACTTTCTTCTTCGTCATCCTCATTCCGTAACCTTTCCAACTCCTTTCTATACTCAAATATCCTCTCAACATGCTCATGTACCTTCTCCACAGTGTCTCTTGAAAACGCTAAAGTATTCAGGTCCCTCAACCCTTGTGGGAGGTCTGCATTATTTAATTTACCCCACATTACACATAAATGAATCCCTAAACCTTCAATGAAAACATTTTTCTCAGGAAAATTATCCATATTAGAAAGTGTGGCAAGAACATTAGCTCGATCATCTCTCTCCATACAATGCTTAGCCCATGCAAACAAATCCTGTTTCTTTTCTGTAGGAACAGTATTACGAGTAACAATCCTCGACCCCGCACCCTGATCAACTACAAGCGGTACAGAACTACTTGGGAGTGAGGATGCAGGCAAATTCAATGGAGGTACTATTAGTGGTGCATTGGGAAGAGGCAGAGGAGCAGGTAGAGGAACAACAACCGGAGGAATAGGAACAACAGGTTGAGCAGGAAGAGCAGGAATAACAGCAGGAAGAGGTACAGCAGGAGGAAGAGGAACATACGGAGGTGGTGCAGAGGCACCAGGCCTTCGTTCATTTAACAATTTGTCGATAAACTCATCAGAAACATGAAGATCTTTAGAAGGATAGATTTTCTGAATACCGAGTGAGAAAGCCCTGTCCATATTCCTAACCGACTCAGACTGTTTGTCCTGATCATATAACAACGCCTTTTCAGCATTTGTTTTATGACGGCGCACATGTTTTTCCCTACTTTTAAGCTGCTGCAACGCTTCTCTTTTCCAATTTTGCAAAACATCAAATGCTGCAGGTCTGGCCTTCTTTTTTAACAAGACTGACTCTAAATATTCAATACGAGGGATCTCAAAACTACCATTGACTGGCCACTGAAGTTCGGAGGAATGTCTGGTTTGTCTGTGCCAAATTTTATTAAATACTACACTTCCAATGCCATGCTTACAGTACATAGTACATGCCGGTGACCCCTCCTGTGGTGCCGGATGGCTAAATTCCAAAGATTGTCTTTCGCTGCGGAATAATGCCCTAAAGCAGCTAGACAATTTCCCAGGCATTTCTCAAATACTCGGTGTTACCTGGTCAATAATTGTGTCTGCAGATACAATGCGCCGAATTCAAATTGTCAGGGTTGAATTAAGAGTCGGGTAACGACTCACCTGACCAAACCTAAGGAGGACCGATGGGTTTACAAAGGACTTACCTAACGAATTTTACCTTGTGTATGGTGATTTCGGCAAATCTGCCCGCCTCAAAAAATTGACCCTCGTCAAGATGCCGTCTCAGACCACACGGCTATCGTCCAGGGAACGGATCGTGCAGTGCTGTTAAGGTGTCGCGTCTCGTTCAGTCGGGCCCGTTATGTCACACCGTCCGATCCCGGTCCGATAGCGTGCATCAACCTTCAATAATCCGGCATCAATCTTGAGGGTTCCTATTCCGGGCGCCAACTGTGGAAACAAGGAAATAATATGAGGAAGGGTAACCAAAAAGGAAACACACCAAACACAGGTTACAAAGGAACATACACAGTACTTTATTTTATACTGAATCCAGTTACAAAAGAACAGAACAAAATTCAGATAGCTATCGACCCTCAGTACAACACAGCGAGTGCAAATATTCATTGAAACAGTCAGGCTTTTATACATTTCTCCAGCCTGTTGTCCAGCCTTTCTTTAGGTTAACCATTCCATAAATAAGTTACTGCTCTAGGGTCCCTTGCCAGGTCAAATCTAGTTCATCTTAGGTTTATACATTAACAAGAAGAAATGGTAATAATGTATGCTCTAGGCCTAACATTACAATGCGGGACTTAATTTATACAATATAGTTAAGCAGGTGTTCTCATTCAATTATAGATCAGTTTCGGTGATACAGGTAATCCATTGCACACAGGTCAGCAGAAGGACAAGGTCTCAACTCATGACCCTAACAAGTGGCCTGCGGGCAAGTTATACATTAGCTGTACAGAGGTCATGACAATCGAGTTCTGTTCTGAATAACATAGGCCACCATTTTAGCTCACATGGTGACTTTATAGAGCAAGAAAACCTAAAATGGCGGCTTGACCCAAAATGGCCGTTTACATAGATTCTAAGGTCAGGACCTTGCAATGCGAGTTTATTCGCATGTAGTTTATAAGCAGCTTGTTAGCAGCTTGGCGTAGGCCAATATACATATATTCATAGCAATAGGAGGCACGATATAATTTCTAGTTTGACACCCACAGAGTCGGGAGCACTCCTCTCCAGTATTTTCTCTAGTGGGTTGGGTACCGAGCTGCAAGATGCATTAGATTCAGCGGTCATGTCCTCATGTCCTACAGTGGATGCCGTGGCTTCTCATACTTGCCAACATGACCCACTCCAGTCTGTAGGTGTTTACCCAGTCCTGTTTTTTTTTCTCTGCATTCTGGTACTTGTAGTTCCGACTTTCCCCATTTAAAACTCATACTACAAGTCCTACAAGGTGGATACTGACGGGAAAGACGATGGCAGAGCCACTTCCAGTGCAAGTTCGAGGCAAAGTCCACTGGGTCCCTTTGGAGAGGGTTAAAGACAGGAAGTGGCTCAAGGGCGGGAAAGGGAAAGGAGTGACTGTCTAGGCCTCAACACAGGCCCGCGGGATGCAGTCCTATAGGATCACTTGCCAGAGACAAAAGAGGATTTGCTGGAAGAGCAGGGGGATAAGAGGGAGAGGGAGTAATAAGCTCCACATCCAAAGGGAGCAGAGGGTAAGGCTCAAGGTCACACGAATTCATGAGCAGGAGGGAGATGGTTATAGGGGCAGGAGCACATCAGTCGACTCTCTCGTAAGGGATGCCTCTGTTCTAATTTCATCCCCCTATTTCGCCTCCAATGAGCGGGACTAGGGGCCCTGGGAGGGAACAGGAGCTTGATAGGTCTTTAAAATGATGTGATCTGGGGGCCCGGAGAACGAGGGTCAGTCAAAAAAGCTTTCCAGAAGAGATGGGTTTCCGTTTGTTTCTGGAGAAAGAGGTGCCTTTCGTGAAGTAGCAACAGTGGCAGAAAGATGTTGCATAGAGAAATGCCAGACATTCCGAATCTAATGTCATCCCTATGTTCTGGTCATATTTGGTACAGAGCAGTGGCTGGTGTTGGCTGCTCTCAGGTTCCTCACTCGGGTATTCCAGGTCAATTCCTCACTAGAGTAATTGGGGTGTGTCTGCCATATGGCTTGATGTCCTGTCGATGGGAGATTGAATGTTGTCATTTGAGCTGGTAGGAGCCAGTGCAGACTTTGGTTTACCACTAGGGTGCAATCCTAAATGTACAGATGAACTCCTCGGGGAGGCCCCACATTTACAGACAGCTGCAGGACTTGTCCCAGAAAATCATAATTATTGGAGATTTCAATGTATGCGTTGACAGCCCAGATAGATCGGCTTCTGAGCTACTAGGACATATGTTTACCTTAGTCATCAGCCAGCTGGTCAGCCGCTGCACATATCTGGACACACTCCTGGCCACACATATCCTGCCACACTCCTAACCACACATATCCGGCCACACACCTGACCACACATATCCTACCACACTCCTGACCACACATATCCTGCCACACTCCTGACCACACATATCCGGCCATACTCCTGACCACACATATCCGGCCACACTCCTGACCTGGCGTCCTTGTACGATGTCCCAACCATCGACTTGAGAGTCATCCTAAGATTTGACCAGACCATTCACTCTACAATCTCCCCTTGTTAAATATGCTGTAAAAACCCCTTTCCTCACATCAGAATGATCAAAATTGTTTCTAGCAAAAAATCATGAAAACATTGCAAACACCAGGCTGGTCCTACTCAAAGTTAGAAAACTGAAGCAGGCAATCAAATACACTAACAATTGGTATTGTCATGAATACCTTGGTAGGTCAGAGGTTTCCTAACATCCGAGCACTACTCACCAGCAGGATTAGGGTACCGGAGGATGTAGTGCAGATGTCCTACATGGAATAGTCTTCGGCCCCGTAAGGCAGGCTGGGCGCCAGGAACCTGCAGGTCTAAGGGCTGTGGGAGACATCATAGTACAGAAATGACACAGTATGGACCGGCACCATTTATGGTCACATCTCTGCATCGTAACTCCACTCAAGTTGGATAAAAGGTGAAGATGCCTTAAAGGCAGGCGTGTTCGTAACATGGTCCTAAAGGTTGCACCCCGATATTTTGTTGATTTAGCTTTTTTCCTTAAGGCTCCTGATGCCAGACATTCTGGAATACCACTGAGGGGTGAACCAACCCTCTTTTCATCCCTTCTGGCCGCTTCGTCCTCATGCGGCACCTGACTGTCTGCCTTCCAGCCTTCACTTCCTGAACAGAAGAATCCTAATCTCTGGCCCTTAGACTGGGGCCACCAGGGAGCTGGTTCCTGGCATCCTGCTCCCCATTCTCCAAGAAAAACAAGTTGAGATAGTGTTGGTTATGGAGCGTGAGAGTAAGCGACGTTTTACTACTTCAGTCCACATTTCCCTTCCCTTCCTTTCATAGTGCATTTTATCTGGAATTATGTATTTCCCTTTCTAGGTTCTGCAATTTAAGTTGTTCTTTACTGACTGTTCTTGTTGCACCTTCATCACCTCCTTCTCTCAAGGATGCCACATTTACAAGAAGTAAAGGACTCTTAAGGGTTCAATAGTAATTCCTTTAGTTGATCAATGAGCATTTAAACTATCCTTCAATATGAGGCCGCTGTGCGATTGCCGTGTCCCTGCAGCACCACCCACATGGAGAGGTATTGCAGGCCAGCCCATGACAAATCTCGCCTTCCTCCAGGACTAAGTTATCCGCGACCAGGATAATTCTAGGGTACAAACTGTGATGACAATGGCAGAAGACAAGGGGTGAAATCAACACAACTCCATGCAATAGACGCAGAAAGGTTGTACCAGAAACATATCAAGAGAGTAAAACATGCCTGCTTTGCCTCTAACTAATTAAGGGGGATCTTCATCTTATTTTGAAAGCTAACTAACTTTGAACCAACTAAGAACTCTCCTTACACATTTCGACAGCAGTGTAATGATCTCCCGATGTTCTATGTTTCCAAACTATCTCGAATCTGCAAATCCATTACATCAATTCTTACTCTTCTGCATTCCCTCCCACCATTCTTCCCACTACTGTCATCCTTGGCCAATTGCTTCCCACACTCATTGAAGCTATGACACAACTTCTAAAATCATCCCTCATAACGAGACTGCCCGCCGACCCACAGAAGTGTGCCTCTTGAAGAAACCATGGGCAAACTCTTGCCCATCTCCAACCTACCTTCCAGCAGTAAAATCCTGCCAAGAGATGTGACGAGCCAGCTACAAGAATATTGCAAACAGAACAACACTCGGCATGGCCATCAGTCAGGGTTAGTCCTTTATGGTGAACGGAACCAGCGCTGTCGAACTTTAGAGAGGATATGCTAATCTATCTGAATGGAGATCAACAAACTGCCTTAATCCTCTTTGACCTCACCATGGCCTGCGACACTGTGGATCACGCCACGCCACTGACAATATGCAAAGATTGGATGGGCATAACTAGCACAACTCTTAAATTGATTAATTCTTTCCTCCCTAATTAAAGGTAAAGCAAGAGCTCTTACATAGCGCACTACTGCAAATAATGTTGGTCCTACTGCAAATGGCTCTGTAAGAAAGGCGGGGCAGGTTAATCGGAGAGGAGGTTATGATGCAGGATGATGGGTGCAGGGTGGAAGTACCGGTTACCTGTGTGCTGATATGAACTATGTGTTATTTGTCATGGTTATTGACGGGTGAAGTTAGCCGTAAGGGCATCCCCTGGGTTTTCAAAGCATTGATTGAGAAAGTGGTTGTTGATAAAGGATAGGTAGGGTAGAAGCCTGTTGAAAACATTAGACTCATTGGGACATCTGAAGGAAAGTGAAGTGTAAGTTTACACGATTTTCAGAAAAACACAGGTTAGTTGAGGGCTGAGAGGGGAGGGTGCAGTCGTTTGGGTATGAGTACTTTTGCTTCCTGGCTCTTAGGTGTACATTTTCGTAGATTTTGTAGGTTTTCGAGAGATTCTGGTGTGCTTCAATATCACAAAGCTGAGACCACAAATTGGCCGGGGATCTCAGGAATTATAGTCTAGAGAAGTAGTCAGGATTCTAAGAGGATTCTCGTTTGAAAGTTCAAGGGCAATGTGCTACTATTATTCCAGGCAGAACCTATCAAAAATGGGCACTGAGGAGCTGGGTGTTGATGTTCCTCGCTAATGGGAGGGAAGGGGGTTGCTTCTTGCAATGTGGCCTTTTGCATAACACGCTGGAACCCTTGATCATTTATCTGGCGTTTTGCCGCGTTTCCGTAGGATAGCAGATGCAGTTTTTTAGCCACTGAGTTTGAGTCAGCTCCACCCTACACAGTGTACCCAAATAGAAAGACTACACAGAGTCAAAGGCCAAAGAAGCCTGGTAAACAAACCCAGATCTTTTCTGATTACACCAATGGGATTGGCAGTCAAGATAACATTTTGAAAATCACAGTGGGAATCAAAGGCAATTCAATGGTGAGCACAAAAAACGAAAATATCTTTCTTTCAGGACTAAGCATGGAGGTTGTAGTGAAAACATAGACATTCAAGGAAGCTAAACTATGTACCCAGGCTAAACATGTACAGAACTAAATGTCTCACCATGCTATTTTCAAGATAAAAATGAATGGTGAAATAAAGGTAGTCACTGAACACTACTATAAATATATATGTTTAAATAAATCTATATACTATCCCCCTTTGAAATCGCCAGTTTAAATCTTGGTAATTGTGTAGCCCCTGGAGGGTGCCTAGGCTTATAGTTATGCACTGAGATGTCTTAATTTAGTTTAGCATGAATAGGAATACTTTGGCTTCTATTAAAGACATGGAGGCAAGCATTATGCTTCAACTTCCTTAATCACTACTCTGCAGCAGTTTCATCAAAATAACAGAAATAACTGAAAATTACATCAACAACCCATTTTCTCTTTTCCACTTGTCTTTACTGATCTTGAACTACATTTCCTTCCGCTCTCACTGCTTCTGTAGTCCTTGGCATTCCCTGCCCTGTCTACATGTCACGTCCTGTCCTTCGCTCCTCTTCCCTGGATGCTCTGAACTGTTCCACAGTGGTAACTTCAAACCAAATGAAAATGTCCCAACAGAATTCTGGCCTTCCGTATCCCTTGGGTACGCCGCTAGCCTCACGTGCTCCTTCCGTCTAGCCAAGGCTGCGATGTAGCCGATTCTCATCCCTTGTTCAGCTTGTTTTCTGGTCATCTCCTGCGGAGCATACAAGAGAATTGTCTTTAGGGTGGGTGAAATGGACTGTCCACTAAAACATAATCAAAAACATTTCTCGTGGTCTGATACAGTGTATGCGCCAGTTGGGAAAGTAATGCTCGCCTCTGTGTCTTTGAAAAAGAATCAAGACTCCCTGCGCAGTATGCACGGGTAATCTTCATTCTATGTCAAGACCGGAGGCGAGCATTATGCTTGTTCAAAGCTCCCCACTACTGCTGTCGCCATCGATTGAATCGGCTTAAAGTAAAATGTCTTAAACGCACTATTGCTGGCCCACTCTTCCGTTTGCAAACTATCCTGAAGCGTCACTCCAGCTGCAAAAGCTTTAGAGGCCATAGCGCCTCTTACTGAATGCACCCCAAACTTCTTCAGGTCAATCCCTGCTAACTGCATGACTTCTCAAACCCATCTAGCCACCACTTAGAATGGCTTCCTACGTGCTATCAAGAACTGTGTAACACCTGTTGGACGCATCTCCAGTGTTCTGCATTGATATTATCTTACACATGCTGCCACGCACCATTTCGGGTGCCCTAGTAAATAAGGATAAGAGATAGACGCAGAGTTAGTCTTTGTCCTCCTAACGAGTGTGAAGGTTACTCTGTCTGGCCCAAATGTTTCCCTGTTCCCATATAGGGCTTTGATGTTCGATACTTGCCAGTGCGACACTAGGCACAAGAGGATAGCTAACTTACCTAACAATTGCTCCAAGGATAGGTACGTGTTCGCTAACCAGCCTGCTAGGAAGCATAACACTTCTGTCCTGTCCCATAACTGTAAATATTTTGGCTCTGGTGGCACTCGGAATCGGGCTCCCTTTATGAGCCTTACCACTGCCGGGTTTTCACCTATTAGCGCTTCATCTAAGGGCCAGTGTCCCACTGAGATCACTGACCTATACCCTCCAATGGTCCTGAAAGCTTTCCCATCTTGTAACAGGTAGGCTAGGAAATTGAGGACTGCTACTACAGGGGCAGAAACGGGATGAACTTTTCTCCTTCTGCACCAACTCGACCATTTATTCCAAGCCGCGTCATAGCTCCTCCGTGCAGAAGGTGCCCAGGACTCTGCGATGAGCTCCGCAGCCTGTTTCAAAATGCCTGGCAGGGCCCAACATTTTTCTGATATCTTGCACACCATTAGAGGGAGAGTCCCTTTCACTCTCAGAGTATTAAATGACCCAGCTGGGTCCGTGAGCAGGTGCTCTACTGACAGGAGAATCCGCTGGAAATCCGTGGAAAGTTCCATCAGAGTTGGAAACCACACTTGTGACTTCCACACTGGGGCCACCAGAATCAGAGCCATCTTCTCTCAGCATGTCTTCGCTAGTACTCTGGTCAGCATCATGAATGGGGGAAATGTATAGTGCAGTTCCCCACTCCAATCTTGCAGAAATGCATCTGCGCCTCGAGCTGTCAGATCTAGTCTCCAGCTGAAGTAGCTGCTCTTCTGCGCATTCAGCCTGGACGCAAACTGATCTCTGTGCACTGACCCGGTAGCTGCTCCAGCTGCTGAAATACCTCTTCATTCAGTTTCCAGTCACTGGAATCCATCAGGTATCAGGAACTCCAGTCTGATACTATGTTGAATGTGCCCACCAGGTATTCCGCTGTCACTGAGGTCCCTGACTGCAGGCAGTGATGTGAAAAGTATTTCACCAGTTCCACTAGGAGCCTGGACTTTGTCCCTCCTAGGTGATTGATGCACTTGACTGCTGAAATGTTGTCAATTTTCAGCAGAATGCACAAGTTCACTTTGCCTTTCGTGAATGCTTTGATCGCAAAGGATCCAGCTAGTAGTTCTAAACTATTTATGTGCAGTTGCAATTCCTCTGCGCTCCATTTGCTCACTGTCTCTAGCAAGCTGCACTGCCTTCCCCAGCCGTCTCTTCTGGTGTCTGACTCTATCACTAGGTCGGTCTCTGAAGATGGCTCGCTCATTCCAAGCGTCCATATTCTGCAACCACCACTCTAGTTCTGTGATGGAATTGCAGTCCAGAGGAATTGTCTGTTGGTATTTCAGTGCTTGCTGGAGGTGTTTGATTTTTAGTCTCTACAGGGCCCGGTATTGCGCACTGGCTCCTGGAATATGGCTTGAATAGACGACGCTATTAGCCCTACTACTCATGCCAGGGCCCTCAAAGATATCACTTGCTTGTCGAGACATACTTTGATCTCTTGCTTGATGTCTCAGATCTTCCTGGCTGGCAATTCCAGAGTCACAGTTTTGGTATCTACTACGAAGCCTAGGAAGTCTAGCCTCCTTGTCGGAGTCATGTCTGATATCCAGTGGCGGCTGGTATCATTGGCCGTATGGGCGAAGCCCCGCCTTGTTTGCCAGAACATTAATAGTTTAGCGTTAAGTTTTGCTTTAAAGTCGAAATTTTCATCTTTCATTTCCACCAGGGCGCTGCTGCCTGGTACAGTGAGGCAAAGCGCCAACTAGTGGTGGAGGGTGGTCAGCAAAGAGTCTGATGCTTGGCAGGGGCGCGCGTCTGCTTCAAGCCTATTTCCTTTTGCTTTAGATAAGAAGGACTCTGGGTTCTGCACTAATTCCGTAGGCTCGTGTATTAAGAAGCAGAGGGGCGCCCCTTATGCCTCTCTCTGGCTGCGTAAAACTCGCAGGCTACAGTGTTCCCTGATTGCAGACTGCTCAGGCTCCAAGCGCCGTGTCTCGGGAGGATAGCTCAGGAGCAACGTTCTCGCCTTGGAAGCAAGACGACACAGAACAACACAGGTTCGAGCATTATAAATAACCTCTTATATCATGTCATGGCCATTCCTTAGGAGTGGGCCTTCGAGGTTATCATGTGGCATTGGAGTTGGCAGCAGAGACAGCGACAAGCAGATACTTGTTGGAAACGATATTTGTAGTCATTGGACAGCAGGCGAGTTACATTACGTGTGGTATTGGAAGCGATCTGCTGACTGGTAAGTTTTACGAAAAACCTGCATGTTGGCATTTCTGCATGGGAAGGGTTATGTGTGTATGTGTGTGAGAGAGAAAAGGAGTGCACACACTTTTTGCTTGTGGGTGCGAATGGTCGGGGAGCTGCAAGCAAGAAACCTTATATCTTATCCTACACGTTTATCTTTAATTTGCTGCTTATCATGAAAAGCTCAGCCTCGCTCTCAAGAAGAGCAGCAAAGGCATGTGCTGACTTTCCTTGGGCAGTGTAGGGGCCCCAGGCCTGGCCATGGTTTCGTTTGCATGTTTCATGTACCCGAAGGGATTAACTGCATACATCCCAGGGCAACGCCACACCTAACTAGGTGTGTGTTTGTGTGAGCGCGAGAGAGAGAGAGAGAGCAATCGTGTATGTACGTGCATTTGACTGGGAATGCTGAGTGTGTGGGCCGGTGCTGGAAGGGGGGATGGCAGCATGGGATCAGGGTCGGTGGTGCCTGGCGATGTGTGTCCACTGGCATCAAGAAATCGCTTCCTGTTGCAGGAACAACATTGGGCAAAGTGAGGCTGAGTCTGCGTAGTTACAGACGTAGTATTGCCTAGTTACTCACAACTGCCACCACGACTGTGCTTATAAAGTGAGTCATGCCATTATTGGGTGCCTCACCCACAATTGTATCTGGAAAGTGGCAATGCTGGCATTATTAGACCCACCCACCTACGTTGATGCACACACTAATGTCAACTGTGTCCACTTCGCTTGCATATTAATTTGGATTAAAAACGTGCATTAACCACACGGTTTAAAAGCAACATGCAATATGAATATTGTGCAAGCTAGGACTGGATAGGGAGCTCCCCGTGACCTGGATGCAGGCTGGGACTGCTGCCCACACTACCAGCCTCATATAAATATGTGCTGCGGGTAAATAGAGGCTGTTTGTAAAGAAGCCAACCCGAAGCTCCACGCACTGCTTCCCTCATAAGCCCTCCCTGGGTATTCTTTTCGAGAACACTACCTGCATACGTATAAGGCTCCCCTAGAGATTTCTGGGCTATAGAATCAATGTGCATGTGCTTGCGTGGGGGGGGGTGTTGCTTGAGGGGTGGGGGCGCCGTTACTGGCAGCAGAACCGTTTATCTGATGTCGCGATGGTTTGATTGCCTTTAAGTTTCTGCTTTTGGATGCAAGTGAGATGCAAAGTAGCACATACAGGTGACGTGTGGCGTGAATGGTTACTATTGGAACGTTGTGTGCAAACCTAAGGAGTCTTTTTTGGAAGAATAATGCATGTTGTAAAATGGCAATCAAATGTCCGGTTTAACCATCAGCATTTCACCCACTCGGACTATGAAAGCGTTTTCATGGTTGTAAAGAGTTCCTTTTTGCTGGAGGGACGGAGACCAGTGACTTGCTCGGGCTTTTGCTGCTGCTCAGTGACAATGTAATATGATAGGTTATTTATAACGCGCTTAAAACCCAGAGGTTTCTAACTGCGGACCCGAGGATCAAACCTGTGGTGCCTCGTGTCGTCTTGTTTCCAAGGCGAACACGTTGCCCCTGAGCTATCCTCCCGAGACAATAACCGAACAAGCAACGCTATCCCCAGCAGGGACTGCTCTAGAGTGATGCAGATTTTCAGAGGCCGAAATGTAAAGTATGAGATTAAAAGGATTGCATGTTGGAGGTACTAGAATCTTTTTTTGCTCCAGTTTAGCTGTGGTTTGTGCTGACATAGCAGTTTGTATGCAGTAACCAAGCGCTCGCTATATGTGCCAACGTCCTTACCATCAGTGATGCCCCTTCGCTACTACTGCAAGTGCCCTTACATATACTGTCACATGCCACCTATTGTCCATTAGTGTCAATTCCCCAATTCAACTATTCCCCATCATCAGTGGGTCATTCACGTTTGGTACGGTACCCTTAACCACTTTGACTGAGTGGCCCCTATCTACATCCGTGCCATGCCCACCCTTCTTCGGTGAGCCCACCTCCTGGAGGTGCCACATGCCAGCACAGCCAGTTGCCATCTTTGTCAACAGAATGAATAAGCCCACGTGTTCTTAGAAGCTGACAGTCGGTAAGTACTTATTTTGCAGTCTGTTTTCAGCATGGCACCACCTGTTGGCCACTTCTGTGACTTCTGAGTACACCAATTTCACAAAAACGACAAACAATTGAAGGCATGTCAAGTGTGGTTCTGTGCCTACAGCATTCTGAGCATGTTCTTAGCGTCGTTATTAGGCACAGGCAGCGCAGGCGCGCTCTTAAAGTGGCAATCTGGGAATGATTACGCAAAGCCACTACAAGTGCTGCAAACCTCGCAATGTGGGGGACAACCAACATGGTATGTTCTTAAAGTGGGAACAACAGAACAAATGGGTACATACAACAGGAATATGTTCTTACAGTGGCAATACTGGCATAGATGTGCAAAGGCAGCAAGAAAATATCTACTTTACATATTGTGGACACTGAGCAGCAAACATGAAGTGTGATTTAGTGACAATGCTGCCATATCAGGTGGAACAGGGCATGAAAATGTGTTGTAAAATGCAACTGTGTACTGTTTGTGACATTCAGTAATTGGCCGTTTTGCAACTTATCCTAAAGAACCAATTGTAAATTGTATGGCTTATTTCCCACTTTTTCAAAAAATGTGTGCTATAAATCGTAGCCTTTATATCCATTATTTAAGAAAGAGAAGGTGCTCTCAAACCCCTGAATCCTCACCTGGTAGGTCGCTTCCGCTCTTTAGTGAGAACGATTTACGCCGTGCATTCCATTAATTCACCAGCCGCCACTGAATCGACGCTACTATGTAGAACCCCCCCTCCCCCAGCCCCCACCCTGTTTTAGACACACTGCATTGCGTGTGAATAAAGGAATTTAAATGATATACAGTGCCCTTTGGAATGTTATGGCTTTGGCGACTAGTGACCCCTTGGTTCCTAACTGCAGGCTAGTCTGTGCTTTTAACAGCGGAGATAATATTGTGCTTAGTGGAGGGACAGTTTTTCTTCCCTTTTCTTTTAGATGCGCGGCACATCGCCGTTGATCTAGGGACAGCATCCTCTGATAGGGAGAGGGTGTGCTTCCGCTTAGGGTCAGCATCAGCTTTTTGAGCCTGCATAGGGTTTGCACACGTCGATTGGCCAAAAGATCGAATCCAACTCACTTCTCTCTCCTCCGTGCATTTTGTGTGGGTTACCCTGTGATACTGTTTCTAATGGCGTGGAAGCAATTGTTCTACACATAGCATTTCCTTGTCTGTTTCTTTACTTATGGCTCACGGCCATTATAGGTCGTCTTCTCAGTTTTCAGATGACAATGGCGGCGGCATGGTGTGCTGGACACAGCTTCCATTTTTCACGGGGCTGGGCGTGCAATGCATGATGCCATGGAAGAAACCCTCGGGAGTAAAGTGGTGGCAGGGGAAGCGAGGGATACTGCAATTTGGCCGTACTGCTCTGACCATAATGTCATGGTGCCCTGGTTTAGGATTAAAGTCTCCCCAGGGCCTTCCTGGAGTCTAAGCGTAATGTGCCCTCCTTGTGTGGCGCACCTTACTCACGACCACCAAAGTTCAGAAACGGGACAGAATGAAGCACCAAGTACTGCACAGTTAAACCTTACCTGTGCTGCGGACCAGCACCCTTGGCACTTCCATCCTCTCAACCTGATGCTCATAGTATGAGACAGATGCAGTGAGAGGACGCAGAGGGGGCCCGCCTGAGCTGTTCAAGGCTCTCCTCCTGCCTTGGTTACCAACAGGAAGGGATGGTGTCTGGAATGTGCCTCCCTTTGTGTGACTGATAAACTGAGTATGGGGGTGTCTCTGTGACTTTCTGCTTCCTCTCGTGCCCTTGAGGATCATGGCAGAGAACCCCTAACAGAGGAGAAAGGCAAAAGCAAGAAGAGGTAAGGGGCAGATCACTTAGTATCATACATTCACCATTATCAGTGACAACATTACTGATGTCCTTTAAACCCCTGTGTGCCCTGGCCCCTCGACTAGGGAAAGTGGGGCAGTCGCATCAGAAGGCTAAATTAATTACATGAGAAGGTTCCTAGGGCTGCCAGGCTTGGTAGGGCTGGCACAATGCAGCTATATATTGGCAAAGCCAGAGTGGTCATGTTAGTTATAGTACCATTAGTGGCATTATAGCCAAAGCATTCGTTTCGAATACTTACACATATTGGTGTAGCTAGTATGGACATATTGGCATATAGTGGGTAAAGGCACATGAAAATGCTGTGGAAAATGCATCTGTGCTCTGTTGGTGAATTGGCATCTAATTGACAAAATGGTCTCCAGGGTTTATAAAACCTGGGCTCGGGCATTCCCTCAAGTTAGGTTCCAGAGGGCAACACAGCAGTGTAAATGAGTCATTCCTAAAAATATATACCTAATCCTAGCCTAGAGGGGGTAGGGCCAAGGCGCACCCATAATCTGTAAATGCCCACTTAGCAGCGCTTTGTGGGCATTTACAGATCTTAATGTCACTGTGGTTGGCCCAACTACATTAGCTTTAGGCCCTCTTGTGAGACAATCTTGGCTACGCCTCTGCCTAGGACCTCCCACACTGATAACAGCTATCAAAGAATCCTACAAGGAAGAGGCCAAAAGCACCTCACTGAAGGGTGGGTTAATAAATCGGCGAGAGTATGTAAGAATGGGTCACGCTAAAAGTGGCGCTGGGAATCAGGATTTGTAATCCACCTTTCAGCCAGAGCATCCTGCCAAGGAGAGAACACCTACGAGTGGCTGCAGACTTCCGTCCTCGCGCACCACCCAGTGACTCTGCTGCGGGAGAGTGGGCGGAGTCTCACCTTGTGGGCTCAGCTGAAGATAACAATACTGCCAAGCAACTGCTTGCCGTTTCTGCACGCAGTATCCCAGGCCCTGGTTGTTGGCATACAACACCAAGATGCTGTGCCAAACTGTTTTCTGATTAAAGCTTGAATATGCATTTGCCATCTGGTCTCCGCCTCTTCCTTGCGGCCTGCTCGCTTACCACAATCGCATAACAAGGTACGGCTGATATCCTGCGCCCTACCCTTATTATGACATCACATACACCATTCTAAACGACTTCCCTGATTGCCTCTGTTCTTCGACTGTGTAGGCAACACCGAATTTCTCTCACTGGCAATGCCATTACATAATGTGTGACTTTCAGCACTGCCTCAAACATATGCTCATTGATGAAGTCATGTACATGTTGGTAAATGCATAGTGCGGTCACTTTGGCAACTTACTGTATCTTTTTGGGTGAGCAAGTTTCTCATCAATAATAAGTGAACTACTCAATTTTACTTTTTTGATAATGAAAGGTGCTGTATTTGTGTAAGCTTCATTGTGTGTCAGTCTATGAACACTTCGGCGCGCTCCCTTTTTTCTCAGCATTTGAGTCCATATTGGCACTGCATGCAGGGACGTCATTTCACCAAAATGCCAGGGGTAGCGGAAGTGATATCACACGACCCTTGACCCTTGATGGCATCACCGGAAGTGATGCCATTTGACCCCACCCTGAAGTGTTATCACGGGATGCGATGGAACACGACCTTTCACCCGTTGACAAAACAGGAAGTGGCATCACATAGCATTGTATACTACGAACAATATGGTTATGATATCACTATAATATGAGGTACATTTCATACAAGAATAGATCACCATATTTATCTAAGATCAGTGTGTATAGGCCCATACTACCAAATTACTGTGAATGCAAGCAGACGTCCATGACCAAATGTTAATAATGTGTTATTATATAGCACTTCCACTTAAGCGCTTTATATAGAAAAAATATGCACCCAATATCACCCAACCTGTGCTGGTACTCATTTATCGACCTCAGAAGGATGAAAGGCTGTGTTAAAGAACAGACTAAATCAGTGATTCACCCCCTGAAGTGTGCCTGAAGTAAACCTTTAATGAGTCTAGCAATTATTGTATAGAATTCCGGAAAGACACATTATTTGGTATACCTGTTCTTTCTTATTTAGGGTCAGTGGTTAGACTTGTGGCACTCCTGTGCTTATTTTTCTTCTTTTTTAAGGGGCCTGAACAAGAAAGCCAGCCACTCCAGAATTAAAGAGCCACATGATGCTGGCCACAGCCCAGGAGCTTCATTACAAAAATATATATATATCATTTTTTTTAGTTTTTTTAGAGGTCGCAAGGGAGACCACCAAGGTCGCAAGGGAGACCTCAGAGGTCGCAGTTGCGACCTCTGGTGACCCCTAAATGACGTCCCTGAATGCATGCCTCACAGAGCTCCGAGTGTGTGAGTGCTGTTTAACGATAAGAAGGGCTGTATTTATCATTTAAAGTGATTGTGACACGTTTAAAAACTTAAAAACAACTTCTTTATTCATGACACTTGCTACCACGCTTGCTGCTGTCTCCAATCACTGAAAAAAAACATGGGTTAATGATACCAATATGATTGTAGTTCTCATTTATTTGCATTTTTAAAGTGCTTACTCCACGCACTGTACAGATTTACAAAAAAGCCTGACAAAAAAGGAACACAGCATGATGTGGCACTCGGAGCAATGGCAGCAGGGGCGTTGCTAGGGGGGGGCTAAGGGGGCTATAGCCCCTGATCTTTTGGTTGTAGCCCCGGATAGAATCTCAGAAGCTACAGCCAAAAGACTAGCTAGCCCCCAGTCCCAATAGTTCCAACATCAGGTTAGCCCGGGGTCTTTTCCAGACCTAGCAACTCCCCTGAATGGCAGGAAGCTAAAAGTGAGCCAAATAAGAGGGACGATTGAGAAGCAGCAAGGAGAGTGGTGACTGAGCATGTGGAGCAGGGGTGCACAGCTGATTATGCCAAAGGGCCGAATGCACCTTGCATGCTGCCTATAGTGGGCTGAAATGTAAATGTGGGAGGAGTGTGAGGTGAGGTGGTACGCAGGGAGAGGGTGTGGCAGGAGGTTTTTTCAACCCCCACTATCTGAATGACACAAGGCCTAGTAAGATCGTTTGTCTTGTCCTCCCCCTGTCCTCCCTCCCTTGTCTTGTTGCACATAGAAACACTTGTGTACAGGCGCGTTATAAATGACTTATATTATATCAATAAACACATGGAAAAAGAATACCTTTTTGAGGTGTACCAGCCTTTATTTGTATTTCAAACTTTCATTTTGAACTACACATTTTCCATGTTTATCATTTACCTATTTCCTAAGGACATATTGCAATGGTAGACCAAGTACGCAAATCATTCGGGAGAAAATCACTGCGCTCAAACATTTCACGCATTAGGTTGCTTTAGATTTGCAAGGAGCAAGCTCTGCCCTTTTACACAGCTTCTGGCAAAGCTGTGAGCAATGAACCATGAGGATTGGGAAATGCAGTTTCTTTTTTTAAGTGGGAGATGAACAGTGAAGCAGACATACTTGATCAGTGAGAAACATTGCAGCGTTTCGCAGATGTCAGTTACTGGCTCTCGTGCTCCAGTGACGTTGTGCATACTCTCTGAATAGCATGGAGATTGTGGTCAGTGAGCCTTGTGCTTTGACTGGATTTATCCAATTTCAACTGAGAGAAAACGTGCTCAGAAATGTAGGTACTGTCAAACATGGACACCATCTTTGATGCTTCCTGGGACAGATAGGGAAATTGAGCAGTGTTCAGAGACTGGTACAATGCTAATAAAGGCATCCATCTGTGTTTATTTTCGATGGCACTACAGCACTGAAGTTCAATCACTTCCAGTTGAAGATCAGGTGGCACATTTTCAACATCAGCAGAGAAGGGACTGCAAAAAGCTTAAAAGAGGCTGGCTGGGATTTAAATTGTGATAAACGATTCCCAAAAACAAGTTGCAATTCAGTCAGGACCTTCACATGGTGCTGCCATACTACATACTTTTCATGGGGGAAAGCCTCCGCACATGCGGGGAAGAGTAACAGCCCTTTCTCCACCACAAACTTCCTCAAACGAATCAGAGATTAGATTTTGGCTTCCTAGCAACTTTAAATTTAAGTCGTTCAAATGGCCTATCAGGTCAGTCAGAAAACCAAAGTCAGCTACCCAGTGAATATCTTCCATGACAGAAGTGTCCACTCCCTTTTCATCAAGGAATGCTTTTACTTCCTGTCGTAAAGCAAAAAATCGCTTCAGAACATTGCCATGACCAAGCCAGCGAACATCAGTGTGATACAGGACATCACCATAATCTGCCTTTGCCTCTTCTAAAAACGCCTGAAATAATCTGTGCTTTAAAGAGCATGCACAGAAACAATTAACTATTTCCACAGTGAAGTCCATGACTTCTGTGAATTGTAAATGTTTTTCACATAATGCCTCCCGATGATAATTTTTCAAATGAACAGCCATCTCACACACGTGTCTTTTCAAGCAGCCAATAAAACCATTACGCTCTCCAATCATAACTGGGGCCCCATCAATACTCACACCTACCAGATAATCCCATAGCAAATTTAAATCATCAATGACATTTTGTAAAGCATTAAAAATGTCAACACCAGTAGTTCTGCTATGCAAATACATCAGGGAAGCCAGTTCCGGAAATACTTAGAATTTGTTATTGACCCCACAAAGGAAAATTAAGTGCTGGACTGTGTCACTTGCATCTGTGCTCTCCTCAAGGGCAACTAAAAAGGATGTTATGTCCTTAGATTGCATTTTCAGTTGGCTGTAACAATTGTCAGCCATGTCTACAATACGCCGCTGGATACTCATCCGTGAAAGGGGAACATTTCCAAAAGCATTTTTCTTTCTTTACACACTGCCTTCGCAAATCTCCATCAGGCAGTCATTTACAAAATCCCCATCTGTGAGAGGCTGTGCTGACCTCGCAATAAGATGTGCAACCTTATAACTAGCTAAGGCACATTCAGATTCTTTTTTTCTGTTCAAAGATACCTTTTTGCTTAGTCAGTTGTGTTTTTAGCTCCCCCACTTTCTTTATTCCTGCTTCCCCCTGTAAATCCTTACATTGTGAATGTTTCATTTCACAATGGCGGCGGATATGATATTCAATGGGAATTGCAGTTCGCTAGAGGCAAATAAGGCATGAGTACACATTAGGTTTGGAGACAATGAATACAAACTTAACACTGGATATTGGCAGGGGCACCTTTAGAGCACAAACAGTGAACCAATGCACACTGTGTCCTGTGCACAGAGATGGAGCACCACCGGTAAAGGTCAGGTTCAATGGTACTTTGAGCAAGATAGGAACTCCACTGTTATGCTCGCACTACTACGGTCCAATTCTAGAGTATATAAAAATCACAAACTTTTTAGACACACCTAGAAGCAATGAAAGAACAAGATCAGATCAAGAACATAGCCTCTCTGTCATACCTTTTCATGCACTTATTGATGGATACTTGCTTCAAGAATAGCAGGCTGCATAGCATACCAAACTGCTTTGAAATAGATTATAAATGCAGGGATTACCTGGCCCTACTAGAGTAGCCATTTGCCATTTTGAAGTGGCAGAGCTGTGCCGTACAAATCCCACCTTTGGAACGTACATTGACCCAGAGCACAAAACCTGTACAAGTACATTGTTGGAAGCTCCTACTTTTGCAAAATTACAACTGCCATAAGATGCACATGCCCTGGAAAGTTAGTGATCAATGAAGAGCAGTACCAGGCGCCAGTGTGGAGCCGCACTAATTACCTCATTCTGTGTTAATGCTGCAAACCTACCCAGACAGTGTGAGCGTCTGCTGCAGAGATCTGGATGCCGCTTGGAGTTTGCAGGATGGAATTTATTCTTCAGCTTGAAGCAATGCGAGTGAATTGTCACATACCCGAGGGAAACTATCGTTGCCCAGTAAACAGAAATAAATTAGGGGAATGTTGGCCAGGATAGCCCTCTTAACACCCCTTAGCACCCATGAGTCCGGAACCTACGCATAAACAGCACAGATTTTACACTGCATGATTCAAAGATTGTTGTGATGAATCCTACGGACTCCTCGCTAATTCCCTGCCTAAAGCCTCCTCCCAGGTGGCCAGGGGAAGGCAGATGCTTCCTGATCCTGACCTTGGGGTGGTGTTCTGCAGCAGGATCACCTGGGGGGAGTAAAGGCCCAGGGGAATAAGAGGAATCCATCGGATGAGACACGGTATTGGTCTTCCTTTAGGGAGGATAACTCCACAATGCCAAAGTATGTAATAGTTTGTTGTAATAATCATTTTGCTGTTCCATAGGATACACATATAAATAGGAGTGAGGACAATCACAACCTCCTAGGTCTTGGGAGAAATCAAACCCCTTCTAAATGCGGGAGACTAAAGACCTCTCTGACACCCAAAGGTACAGTGAATGAAAATCTATGAAGAATAACAGCTTCAAATAACTGCCTATGCCTTATCAATCAAGTTTGGGGACTGATTCTTATGATATTCATTCAAAGAATGTTTTAAGGAACAAACTTGTGTTTAAAAGTGAAAATCAAACTCAGAAACCTAACTTTGTCATTAGGGACTTCAAGTCCCATAATTCTCTAGGCTAGGTTCAGGGACGAGGAAGAGGGCTGAAGGGGTGCACTGTTTCAGGAATGGTCAAATCATTGATGCAAATGACCCACACCTGAGGGAAACTGAGAGCCTTAAAAAGTCCCCACAGGTGCAGGCCAAAGGAGAGCAGGAGAGGAGCAGTAGCAGTAAAAAGCAGCAGCAGCGTAACTCGTGCAGGCAGCCCAGACTGAATCTAGAGGAGGGAGAAGACGTTGGGACCTCTGTGTGGCAGGTTGCAGCTGCCGGTTCTGAGAGGGTCTGTACCTGCCGGTGTCTGAAAGGCAGAGGTCGTGCAGTAGGAAGCGTGCAGGAGAGAAGCTTGCCTGTCAGAGACCCGTTTTGCTGAGGCAGCGCACCGGGAAGTGAAGGCAAGGGAAGCATTCCTTCATGGGAGGTCGACTCAGGTGACTGGCGTGCACCCGAAGGCCTCAATGGAGGTTATGGTGGCTGGGGTGCATCAGAAGACCAGGAGAGCACGACGACCTCCAAATGCAGGTGACGCGAGCGAACTCGTACTAAAGGGAGCAGTTTGCCGATAAGGGAGAAGCCACAGTACCAGAAGTCCTGCAAACAGCGAGGGGAATGGAGGTACATGTCTTACCCGGTGAGTTCACAAGTTTGTAGTGCCACTGAGAGCGCTCCATTCTTGTTCATGTAGCTCAGGAAGGCGTTCGGCAAGTGAGCAATGCTCGCGCAGGAGCAAAAGAAGTTCAAAGGGCAGTTTTGAATACTTAACTATTGAACAGCAGCAAACGCGATATTAACGTAGAAGAGAAAGTGACTCCCAAAGTGATTTTTAATCTCTAACTAATGAAAGGCAACACATTGTAACCAAGGCAAATGACTGTAATATTAAAAGTATGAGTCTGTGGGAAGCCCAGAAAAATCAAGCGAGCGATATTGATAAAAGCTAAACCCAACACGCATTGCCCAAGCCAAGAGAGACTATTAGTAAAAGTTTAACCCAACAAGCATTGCCCAAGCCAAGAGATACTATTGATAAAAGTCAACACCTACAAGAATTGCCCAAGCCAAAAGAGACTAAAACCTAGGCAAGAACAATTTAGTCAACATTGCCAACAGCAGAAGGGCGCTAGTGAAAGGTCCACAGGCTGGGAGACTTGTTACTCACACTTTGTTCAACATATGGTGAAAGCTGATATAAACTTGCATTGCCAAAGCCAAGGGAGAAGCAGAAAGAAACCCTATCCTTGGCAGTCATTGGTTACTGGAATAGTGGGGGGAAAAAGTGTCAAAAAGGCTGCCCTTCTGGGGAAGGGATATCCAGAAGGAGAGTATAATCATTTGTAGATGAATATTAAAGAGCCCCAACATGAATCTTGTTTTCCCTGCAGAGTTGTTCTAAGTGTTGAAGCTACAATTTATTGACTATTGTGAAGTTGCGAATCTCTTATCAGTTGAACTAAACCACCAACGCACTGTTGATGTGAGACGTTGTTTGAGCAGGGGAGTATACCCGGATGTCAAATGTTTGGAGAAACAGGCCTGACATTGTAGTAAACCAGGTAGAAGTTGAAGAAGTGCTACAAACTGGTTCTGACAGAGACACTGTATGTTGTTTATGGTGCTCAAAAAAAAAGCTGTGTAAAGCTGATGCCAAGCAATTATAGTTCTTTGGAACTTATTTGTTGTGGCAAATCATCCTGACCAAGACAATTATTGTTGCTATTGATGAACTGAGAACTTGTTTAAGGAGGAAGAGAAGTCGTATACTTTATGTGTTCGAACTTTCTGCTAACAAGTTGAAGTGGCATAAGACAGTGTTGGAACTTTTGTTGACAACTAGGATTTCCTTGTGTTCTTTTGTTGTACTGGGAAGCACAAACACATTTAAACCGGGGCAAGGGGAATTCGCCCAAGTTGTGAAGAGAGACTGTGGTTAAATTGTGAATTCAATCATTGTTGTTTTGAACTGCCGTGTATTTTCTTATTTATTTGTTATATCTATAAGTGTGAGGGAAGGATATCCTTTCTTAGAGTGTTTCCTTTCATTTATTTTAGGCAGGGAAATCCTCGTCAGGGTCGGGATAGTGAGGCGTTCATCCAAACTTTGAATATAATAAATTGGCATTTGTTGCGAAAACTTTACAACATGGGCCGTCTCACATTTCTGACCCTTCACACTGCCACTGTCAAAACTAAGCTTGTTGACAACAATTTTGCCAAAAAGGGGGGCAAGATAAAGAAAGAATATCTTTCCTACTTTTAGATAGCAAGCAACCTGTTCCCCGGTTGAACTGGAGCTGTAGATAGCAGGCCCAAGACAGAAGGGTGTGGTGGGTGCTCAGGCTGTGCAGCACGCTCCTGACCCTACTGCATGACAGGCTCCCAGCAACCGTGTGGTTGCTGGGAGCGTGTCTCACTGATACAGGCTGCAAAAGGGCACATCTCTGTGAAATGAGTGAAGAAAACAGGTTTCCGACCCCTGTTTTGGGGGGTCCATTTTGGGCCCTGAAGACTGAATAGATCCAAGAAACCCATTTTTCTGCAACTCAGAAACATATCCTTTTTGAACAATGGGGTTTTTATTGCCTTTTTCCCCTGTCTCATCATCAAGAGTGCTACATCTTGCTATCCTGTATATTCTGTGTTCTTTCTGCAGGGGTGGGTTTTTGTAGTCTTTTTATGTAGTTATTGCATATGGTCTGTTTAATTAAAGTACATATATTTTATTGACTTTTGATTGGGCATTCTGTTATTTTGAACTGCTATACTTAGCATTTTGGGTTGGCCATACTCTTGGGAGTGCGGCCTTCGTTGGGTCAGGTTTCCACAAAAGGCAAAGGAGGTACATCTCTTAACTGTGCCTGTTTTAGCTTTTTGATTGGGTTCACTATTGGAGTGTGAGGACTGAGTAGGCGTTTTAGCCCCCAAGCAAACAGTATACAGCATGACCCCCCACTGCAAGCAAACACTATTCCCCCATGACCCCCACCCCAAGAAAACACTATGCCCCATCACCCCTCACCCCAAGCAAACACCATGCCCCATGATGCCCTACACCAAGCAATCCATATATAGTTATTGTTATTTGGCATTTATATTGCACCCTATATATCATTTGTATGATCTCAAAGCGCTTGTAGGTTGAACACCCTTTGGGACCGCAGTCCAGGTCAGTCGAGAGAGTGGGGTAGAATACAGTGCTTGGGTGTACTCATTATGTGTGCAGCCGGTGCGATTTGTATGATGGTGGCAGCATCCTAACACTAGGTGTGGAGGTAGTGAGAGATCAGTCGAATGTCTTCAGTCAGACGGTTGGTCTCAGTCTACATTCTGGCGGCATTAGGCCTGTGGAGGAACTTTATGTGTGCAGCTAGGCCGATTTTTCCGTGGGGTATAGCTGCATTCTAGCAGGTTGTTGAGGTGTTCGTAGAGAATTGTTTGTATGTGTGCAGCTAGGCCGAAATTGATCGAGGGGTATAGCTGCATTGTATTGTTTGTTGGTGTAAAGTGGAGAGTAAGCATAGTGGTAGGAGTGGTGGTCTCAGGAGTGGATGGTGTAATCACTGGAGCCCACTGGCCCTAATTACTTTGTGGGTCAGGATGAGCTGGCTGTGATCATTTTCATGTTTCATGGTAGAGGTACCCAGGGGTAGATTCCCTGGTTGGACCAGGGTATGTTATGATTTGCACAATCAGAGGGGCATTATTCCTAGTGTCAGCATTAAGTGTTGGAGTGTCTGTTTTCATTAAACTCATGATTATATAATTGCGGTGAGTTCCGGCGGGCATAAATCATGGTTTACAGAAAAAGCCAGGTTTTTAGAGCTTTACGGAAGGCTGTGTAGTCTTGGGTGTGTTGAATGTGAGGAGGGGTGAGTTCCAGAGTTGGAGCCAGGGATGAGTAGGCGGTCCCTCAAATTCTGTTTGAATTGGAAGCTGGAATCACTAGTAAGAGGGCAGTGCTTGACCTTATGGTGCATGATGGGCAGTAGGGTATAATCTTCTCTTGTAGCTATACTGGGCCAGTTTTGTGCACTGCTCAGTGGGTAATGCATACAATTTTGAAAGTGACCCTTCGTCCAAGAGGCAACCAGTGAAGGGTGCACAGAGCTGGGGAGATGTGATCCCTGTGTCCCAGTGCAAGAAGGAGTCTGTCGGCAGCGTTTTGGGCTCTTTGGAGTTTGTTAAATTGATGCGCCCGGGGTACCCAGATATAAGGAGATGGCATAGTCCAGTCTCGACATAACAGTAGACATAATAGTGGTGAGTCTGTTGGGGTAGGTGAGGTACAGGAACATGTGCCATAGGTGCTTGAGGTGGTAGTGACAGGATTTTGATACATTATTGATCTGATGGGAGAGGGTTAGGCCCGAGTCCATAGTGCAGCCAAGGTTTTTGACTACTTCGGAAGTAGGGGGCGGGCTGCCAAGGGAGGGGGGCCAAGGAACTGGTTGCGGGAGAAGGGCAGAGTTGCCGCTCACCATGATCTCAGTTTTATCAGGGTTCAGAAGGAGGTGGTTTCTTGTCATCCATTGGTCAATGTCTCTGAGGCAAGCTCTAAGGTCAGGTCGTGGGTTGAGGCTTGTTTTGGGAAATCTCAGGATAACTTGGGTATCGTTAGCGTAGTTGTAGCAGGTGAGGTTTTGCACGCGGATGATCCCTGGTAGCATGGTCAGATAGAGGTTGAAAAGGAGAGCAGTGTTCCCAGTGTGCGTGGTTGAGAAAAAAGGGAAGAGGAAAGTGATTTTTTTCCTGTTGTTGAGGAATGAGGCAATCCATTTGAGTGACAAGCCTCGGATTCCAAGGGAGTGCAGTCAGTCGAGAAGGATAGAATGGTTAACAGTGTCAAAGGCGACTGACAAATCAAGGAGAATCAGCGCTGTGCAGCCATCCGAGTCCACAGAGACTTTGAGATCATCCCAGATCGAGATCAGAGTAGTTTCGGTTCCATGGCGTGGCCTGATGCCTGATTGAGCGGGGTCGAGTAGGTTGTTGGTTTCTACGAAGTGGTTGAGCTGAGAGTACACAATTGGACTATAGTTCTTAGGCTCAAGGAGGTCAAGGGATGCCCTTTTCAGAAGTTGCTTGACATGCACTATTTTAAAGGCCTTGGGAAAGATACCAGAGGTGAGGAAGTTGTTTATATGGACTTTGCTTGATCTCCCGCACATGTGGTGGTGAATATTTCTTTCAGAAGAGAGGCTGGACAAGGGTCAAGCAGTGATCTGTAGGTCTGGTGCCGGATAGTAGATCAAGGAACTCGTCACTCGAGATGGGGTTGAAAGAGTCGAAGAATGGCATTATGGCGGTCGGAGCAGTGGAGTTGGGAGGAGGTGTTGGGCAGGGGGTGAGCGTGTCAAGTTTTTCTGAATGAAAGCAACTATTTCTGACTCGATACGTGATTCCGTTCCCGAGATAATACATCTTTTTAGTTTTTTGGTTTCGTTTTAAGTGATCATCCTGCATCGAAGCTGAAACATGATCAACATTCAAAAGAAGAAAGATCTCAAGACCATGAAGCTGATAGAATTCAACATGCTTTTGTTAGGGAGAATTTAAATTTCTGTGCCAATTCCCTTTAGCCTTATAGACCCCCAGGTTTTTTGCTGGACTCAGGGCTTTTACATTTTTACTCCTGAGTGGGGCCTTTTTCTCATTCGCTCATGTGTTTTTCTGACTATGACTTTCTATGTTCCTGACTGTTTTATGGAGTCTGGTAAACTCCATAGGCATCTGCTTTTGCATTGTGACACACAACACCTTTTGGGCAGTGCCACTGATGTTGAACTTCATTTTCTTGGGTGAACTACTGTTCCCAAGAATAGTAAGATGACCCCTGTCTTACTTTCCTTTACTTTATGGGTCCAGCACATACCACCCTATGTGGAGTGCTGGGGGGTTGCATAGTAATTACTTTAACCCATTCCTCATGTAACATTTTGTTACACTAACTCTTTTGAATGGCTGACGGCAGTGGTTTCTTTTTTATTACCTAGTGATATGTACCTGCAGGCTGATACCGCAGCTGCAGTGCTGCACCCAAAGGTCGCCATTTCTTGTTAGTACGTTTCTTCTAGGCTATTACTCCGTTTGCATCGGGTTTGAGTCCTTTGTGTTGTTTGCCTTTGGCAGCCTCCAGCCCTGAAGCCTGCCCAGGCTCCAGTGTGTCTGGAAAGGCAAGAAGTGAGGGACGGTCCTCAAACTTACCTGTCCTTTGTCTGCAGGTGTGCCTGAGTGAAACCAATTCCTATAGGCCGTCTGGAGAGCCACCCTGCTGTGTGATCGACAGACTATGGCTGTGAATGAATAGGAACTTGCATAAAAAGCAAGGCTTTTGGAACTAGAAGCAATCGACTACTGGAGGACAACATCAGAAGCAGAAGATGAGAGAAGACACCAGCAGCAACCTCCTGAACTGCAAAGTGTCCGGTGAAGCTCTGCAGCTGTGCTGACCCCATATTTGAATTGACAGGAAAGATCCATAAAGGAGGATTTCCTCCCTTAGGCTGATGCAACCAACAAGCCTCAAGACGAACTCTATTTTGGTGCAACTCTCGACTTGCTGCGACTTTCCAAGGCTGCAGAAGCCCAATACCCAGGGTACCTCTACCACTTGTAAGTGCATTGCCTTCCGAAGTCCGTAACCGGCCAGACCTTCATGGACATACAGAGGACCCTAGAGAAGAAAGAAATATGCATCCAGCTCCCCCTCACCAGAGTCTAGGACCGAGGGATCAAGTAAATCCTAACTGGAGGTTTGTGTTCTTTGATGCTGAGAAAAACGCACCAAAACCACAAAGAGCTGCTGAATCAAAGAAAATCCATTGCTGCCGCAGAAGACCGGCAGTGGTCCTCCCTTTCATCACCACAACCAAGGACCAGGAACAAGAGTCTCCTGCATTGCATTGCGATGGCAATCAGCTGGAACACTTTCTTATTTTCAAGGTACTGTGGGCTTGGGGTATTTATATCCTTTTGCCATTTGGAGTGCGATTTAACCCTACACTAAGTGACCTCAACATACCTGCATTGGCCTCACAGCTTGTGCTTTCTAAAGGTGACGCCTCTTGATTTGCTGGGATTTCTCTTTTGAACACTGGCTATTGAAGAACATTTTTCTAAGAAGAAGAGCATCAGAACTTTGACGTTGTCCATTGACTTTGGCTATCCTGGCTCCCTAAAGATCTCCTTCTGAGCCCATTGGCTTTGGCAGTGCTTGTTCCGTTACAGGTTACATGATATACTGACCTCAAATGACATCACTTCCGGGTGCTGGAACATGTGTAACATATGACTGAATTACTCACCTGCTTTATTGTTCACTTTTTTAATTGAATCCTAACTAAGAATTAATGTTCCGGCTAATTATTGCTTTTTAAAGAATGCTTTAAATATCTTTGTGTATAAATAAATAAATAAATATTTATTATATAACTTTAAGTGTGTACGTTTTTAATTGGATACTTCTATTTACTGGTTTCGTTGCACAGGTCTACAGCTCACATTACCCCTTTTAAGATAAGCCTAGCTGCTCAGTCACACTACTTGTGTAGGAGAGGCCTTTATTTAAAGATGGGTTACCTAATACCAAGAGATGCGTCTTGTGTAGTCCCACACCAGTCCAGTTGGACTGCACTAATTCTAACCTAACAGCTTGGAGACAGAACAATGAAGGTGCTGAAGAACCTGATGCAAGACTTACTAATCAGAGAATTTGTGCTGTTAAAAAACAAAGCAAGAACTGCTGCGGAAACTGAAACACGACTTGATGTGAAGAGAATTAGTGCTGCTGAACAACGAAGGAATGAAACTGCTGAAGAAACTCAAGCGACACTTACTGACCTGAAAATTTGTGCTGCTGAAAAAATTGAAGTGAGACTTACCGATCAGAGATTTAAAAATCTGAGAATTGAAATTCTGGGCAAAGCCAGGTAGTTTAACTAGTATATATGGGATCCATTACTCACCGTAAACGTATTTCTGATACTTGTATCTGCCTAGATTCACATGCCATGCATAGGCCGACATCCAGTGGCAGCCGCGGAGCACCACACCCCCTACCCTCGAAACGGGACTTCGACATGGCGTGCCAGCAACACCACCGCTAGAACGGCATCCACTGAACCCATGGTCGTCCATGCGTCAAGGTCCCCGGGATTGCTTTGTTTCTGACATGAGGTAGCATGAAGTGTAGCGTGAGTACAGGTGTGTAAAGCAGATGATTGCAGATTAAGCCAGAGAAAGCATCTATGCACCTTCTACTCCACGGGGAAGGAAGGTTGGGTGCATGTGAATCTAAGCAGATACAAGCATCAGAAATATCATTACAGTGAGTAATGTATCCCTTCTGCGACTTGTGGAATCTGCTTAGATCACATGCTATGCATAGATTAGTAATCAGTGTCTGGAGAAGGTGGTGGGATGTGAGAAGGTACAGCGGCAAATAAATGTTTTGGCACCACTTGTCCCACCCTGAATCTGCTTTAGAATGTGTGTCAATGCAGTAGTGATGAGTAAAGGTATGAATGGAGCTCCATGTAGCTGCTTTACAAATGGCGTCTAGAGGGACGTGTCCCCTGGTAGAGTGAGCTGTTGGTGTGAAAGGCAGAGCTGTATTTTATAGAGAGTAACAGAGCTGTATGCATTTCACTATCCATTTGGAGATGGTGTTTTGCGAGACGCGATCACCTTCCCTGCCAGGCACTATGGAGACAAACAGTTGGTCTGTTTTCCGTAGCGGTCTTGTCTTGTTTACATAGTAAAGGACCGCCCTGCTTACATCTAATGTATGGACTTTTTTTCTCAGCTGAGCTTGAAGGGATTTGAAAGAAAGCTGGTAGTTCGATGGGCTGGTTAACATGGAATTTATATGAACTTAGGTGAAAACCTAGGGTGTGTTTGTACTACCAACTTGTCTTTGTGGATAACAAAGAAAGGGTCTTGCACTGGCAAAGCTTGTAGTTCGCGGACTCTTTTTATGGAGGTGATAGCCACCAGAAAATCTGTTTTATATGTAAGGTGTTTAAGTCTGGATTTATGCAGAGGCTCAATCGGCGGTCCCATGAGTTTTGCAAGTACCACGTTTAGGTGCCACCCTTGAGGTGGGTTTGAGATGGGCGGGTATAGTCTCTTTACTCCTTCCATAAATGCCTTAATGGCCTGGACCTTCCATCAGACCACCTTGCTTTGAGAAGCGGTGAACGTGGATAGAGTCGCTAGGTGAACCTTAATGGAGTTAAATACTAGGCCCGAGTCTAGTAAGTGGAGGATGCAGTGTAGAAAGTGTGATGGCGAACATTCTTTCGGGTTTATACTCTATGACTGGCACCATATTACGAATCTTTTCCATTTGTTGAAATAGCAATGTCTGGTGTTTGGTTTGCGTGCCTCCTTGGGAATGTCCATACAACTTTGTGGTTGCTTTAAATCGCCAAACTCTATGACTTCAGGATCCAAGCTGCCAAGTTCCTTGACTGAGGTAGTGGGTGGAACGTTGGTCCCTAGTGCTGTGTGAGCATGTTGTTGGAGCACAGGAGTTTGATTGGGTCGCACAGATGTGGAAACCAAGGGCGTGTCGCCCACATTGGAGCAACAAGTATTAGTGTCACTTGTTCCTGGTGCATTTTGGTTACCAGCCTGCTTAGTAGCGGGGTCGGGGGAAAAGCGTAGGCAAGTTTCCCTGACCATTTCATCCACAGGGTGTTCTCCTTGGACCAGTGTTGCAGACTCCTGGATGCTAAGTCTGGGCATTGGGTGTTTTGGCTTGTGGTGAACAAGTCTATGCCCCATGACCCCCCCACCCAAAGCAAACACTATGCCCTATGAACCCCACCACAAGCAGACACTATGCCAAATGACCCCTGCCCCAAGGAAACATGATGCCCCTTAACCCCCGCCCCAAGCAAACACTATGCCCCATGACCCCCACCCCAAGTAATCACTAAACCATGACCCCCACCCCAAGCAAACACTATGCCCCATGAACCCCTACCCCAAGTAAGCACTATGCCCTATTACACCCATCCCAAGCAAACATTATGCCCCATAACCCCCAACCCAAGCAAACACCATGCCCCATAACCCCCACTCCAAGCAAACACTATGCCCCATGACCCCGAACCCCAAGCAAACACTATGTCCATGAACCCCACCCCAAGCAAACACTATGCCCCATGACCCCTCATCGCAAGCAAACACTATGCCCCAAGACCCCAGCCCAAGCAAACACTATGCCCCATAACCTGCCACCCCAGGCAAACAATATTCCCCAGCAATGAAACAGATGCAGAAGACAGTTTTGCCGGTGATTGAGCAGGCTGATAAAAATGGGACTCTGTCAGACAGTGAATAGATATGGAGGGTAGCTCAGCCTTATAGTTGTAACACAAGCAGTCAGTCTTCGAGAAACAAATAGCAAGTCAGCTAGTGAGCAGAAAGATTCAGAAGGTAGCTCCACCAGTGATCGAACAGATGGATAATTCAGGGGTTCAGCCAGTGAACAGAATGATAGAGCTGGGCCATTATTTTAGTGGACACAGTGGGGAGCTCAGCCAGCAAGAGTTCAGAAAAAGCGGACAGCTCAGCAAGTGAGCAGACATACCGGGGCACGCCGTCAACGAGCAAGCAGGCACAGAGAGGGCCGCTACGTTAATGAGCAAGCAGTCACAGAGAGAGCTGCCCTGCCACCGAGGGAGCACCAGAGCACACCCAGAGCTCAGTCAGTGCAAGGAGGTTTTTTTATCCAACAAGTAGTGCAGGGTCTAGAGGAGACCAGCCGATAATGGGTCAGCAGTGCTTCAAACTTGGCACAAGGGTGCCGAGCAGGAACACTGTGTTCCTGCTTGGCACCCTCATTGTCCTGCAGAGGGACATCTCTCCTGAACAAGAGAGGTGTCCCACTCCCAAATGTCCTGGTCTGGCTTCTAGAGCCAATGTGGGGGCAAGCTGACCTGCCGCCTCCCTCCCTCCCATGTACTTACAAGTGTAGGTGGGCGGACGAGCTGCAAGGTGGCGTGCTGGCGAAGTGACTGGCAAGTAGACGCTTTCTATTGCAGCTGGCATGGCAAGGCTGAAATGCCTTCCGGCATCAAATCCTATTGG
Source organism: Ambystoma mexicanum (assembly GCF_040938575.1). NCBI lineage: Eukaryota > Metazoa > Chordata > Amphibia > Caudata > Ambystomatidae > Ambystoma > Ambystoma mexicanum. The sequence goes on along the minus strand of NC_090921.1, from coordinate 840,546,580 downwards.
TCACACCAGTCGCAGTGCTGGCCCCCTAATGGTGAAGCACACACACATTACATGACGCATAAGAGCTACGTAGTTTGTATTTGTATTTGTATTTATTTGTTTATATAGCACTTTCATCCAAAGCACTTAACATTATAACAACAGAATACATAGAACATTCTAACAGGTACATGGGGGAGGAGGGACGGTGAGAAGGTAGTGATCAACTGAACGAAGGGAGCGGGAAGGAGTGTAGAAAGAGAGGAGAGATAAGGGGGAGCCAGATCATGGAGAGATTTAAAGACTAGACAGAGGAAATTAAATTTAAGTTGGGAGTGAAAGGGAAGCCAGCCAAGGAAGGACGGCTGAGTGGTAGATAGATTTGAGGGGGGCAAGATTAGTTCATTTGCACTGAGCCAATGAGGGTCAGTATTTGTCCCGAACTGACAAAGGAAACAAAGACTTTCCTAATGGAGGGTGACCGTTACCACTTGCGGGCCGCCCTCTAATAGGAAAGGGTTTAACCCTGCCGGGCTGGATCAAGCAACATGCCGAGCCACACTTGGCCCGCAGGCCGTTTGACGTGCACCTGTATTGTAGAGTAAGGATTGGAGAAGCAGTCCAAAGTTAAGGGGAAAGAGAACTAAATGGACACAGTTGGTGAGAGATAAGGTGCAAGGCCATTAACTAATTTAAATACAATACAAAGGTAGCAAACCTGAAGCCAGTCGGGCATTCTTGAATGGAGAAAATGATGAGTTGGGCCTACCGGGATCTCTTTTTGCTGTCACATTTGTTGCTGTTTCTTAGTGCTGTGAATAGCAGCAGTTTATGTGCAACCGCCATTCTAATTAGATTCTGTTTATCACTTCGGAAGTGTAAAAGGCTGAGTCAGCCCAGCTGATAATCAAACTTCTGGCCTATATAAGCAAACGCTAAACTCTGTGTGCTATTTGACTGCTTTTTTTAATTTTTTATTATAATGTTATAGCCGACATATGTTGACTTGTCATAACAAAGAAATTATTAATTACAAAACTTAATAGGCAAAAAATAACATCCATTCATGAAGTTAGTAAAACATTAATAAACCCAGTATTTGCAAGATTTAAAAACATTTATTGGTGAGTAGAATCCCATGTCCTGCAATTCGTTTTTCCCAAAAATCCTCCATATGCAGTCCTTCTTCTCTGTTTACAAACCGTTTCAAACGTTTGCTGCTTGGCTCTTGGGTTCCCATACATTCCACCATGATATGTGTTAAGGTCTGTGTCATTGGCATTTCACAGAAGGCACAAGAGATGATGCGTGGGGAATCTTGCATTCTAAATATCCTCACTTCACCAGTTGATAGGAGGTTCAGGCGGACCGTCAAGAAATGTGCTCTGTCAATAAAACTCGGAAATTTCCTTAAGATATTTGGCGAGAAAACCCCTCGGTTTGTTTAATTTGGATAGAGGTTTCGCGATCTTGGATTTTTCGAGCACTGGAGTTTCGAGTATCTTTCTACTTAATTCCTTACTTTTTTTTAGGAAAAGTAAGTTGTGAGAGTGTTATTGTGGGTTCCTCAGTATTTTTGAGCAGTTGTGTTTTTCAGAGTGAGCTCTAGTGAATGTTTTATGGTGGTGTGAATGTGTGCTGTTATGACACAGAGTGGTATAGTATGTGCATAGTATTTATTGTGACCTTAACTTGGCTTCTAAGCACTGTCATGTCATGTGTGGTACTCAAACCTTTCCTGGCCTTTTTTCATGCTGGGACTAGTATGTAGCCTGTGGACCACAAAACCTACATACTGGCCTTTGTACAAAGGCCCTGGCTAGTAGGGGCTATATGCTTGTCCCCTAAAGAAAAACCAAGAAATAATGACACATTTAGTTGGTAATCATGCTAGGGGAACGTTAGGAAGGGTATAGGAAATGTTCTAAAAAAAAGAATAAGTGCTTTTATGAATAAAGAGGGGCCCCCTTTGGGATCCCTATAAAATCCACGTGGGCGTCTATGTCCATTGGTAAGGTAAGAAAGTCAGGATGTAGCTCGTTCCTGTTAACAGCAATGTTATTATCCTCCCTATCCAGCTAGTCTAGCTAGGGGTGGTAGTTCCCATGGGGACTGTGCCTGGGAAGGGAAGTGCACATGCTTGCATGGACCAGGTCCAGAAAACAGGTGCTACAAGTAGGCTCACGCTTATAATAGGGAAAAATGAAACTACAAGTCCCAGAATCCATAGTGAAAAAATTGTACTGGCTCAAGATGTCCTACATGACATGGAGTCACGTTTTCGTGGTGATAAAAAGTATGTGTGAGTTTGCTTCTGCATTGCTGAGTATTAAAGGTAATGCGCACTGTTCAACCACAGTGTGTGTTTCTTTGTGAAACATGAATTTTAATGCTAGAATATTTTTTAGAGAACAGAATTTAGAAAAGGATTGTCCAGGTGAAACATACATTTGGTTATGAAGGACTGCTGTTCTATCTTCAACTATGACCGAATTTTGCATATTCCATTCGAATTCGAATTTAAAATGAAACTGCTGAAAAACTACTTACAAATTACATTGTGGGTGATTTGTATGGATCTATTTAACATATGCAAAATATTAACTAATGTGCCCACATACATGTGTAATCCCTCCATACCAACTTACCCAATACATGCCAGTTTACCAAGTGCACTAGTTCAAGGCAAAACCTGTTTCTGTACGAAATTCCGCGAAACTGAGGGCAGTCCATTTTATGAAATCTGTACATATAAAAGCTTGTTTTTGACACATAACTTTCCAATTAATTTACATGTCCTCAAAAAACTTCATAACTCCCACATTATGTTTCAGACCTGCAAGTTTGCTGCACATTAGTCAAATAATTCCAAATTTGAGGAACGTAAAATATTTTATTTCCTCTGTGAATTCCAGGCAAGCCTTTACTGGAGCATGCACGCAATACTATGCCTGGCCTTGAGGAAGGCATCTGTTTAAGTGGATAATCCTCCTCACTGTCGTGAGCCGGGGCTTAGATTCTATTAAAGACACAGAGGCAAGTATTATGCATTTAACTTATTTACTGAAAATAGCCAGCCTCACTTTAAAACACAAATCAAGATTTTCTTTTGAGGAAACAATATATCAGTGTCACCTCCAGGTTAGTTTGGGGTCATGCCCCCTGAGCAACCAATAAGGAACTGCCCTAACATATGAAAGAGGTGTGAGTTTCTGTCTCATGCTCTTCCGCAGCGGCACCATGACATTTGAAAACCACTAAAGGTTATCCATCTCAGAAGAGAGTGGAATGCTTTCTGCCAGAGAGGCATACACCCACACATAGTCCAGAAGACCACTGCAAGAAAAGAAAAGATATTCATGTGTGGTTGGGATGGATAATACTCACCTCCATTTCTTCTATCGGCTGCAGACCCCTGCTCATGATAATGAGGGGAATTGGCCATTCTATGTCAGGACTGGAGCCTCCCTCTTGCGCAAGTTCAAAGCTCTTGCAATACATTATGTAATACATGTTCAATGTGTTTATGATAAAACACCCTGACAGTGGATTACCTACAACAACCCGCTGCTGTAGATGTGTGTTCTAGTCTTCCCACTATGGAGGCTGAAGTTGGCACTGCAGCCCCTCTAGTGGATTGAGCCCCAAAGGATTTTGGGCCACATGACAAGTTCGGCAGTGTGGGAAAAAAGGTACAACGTCCTTTCATTGCGCAACATTTTTTTGCAGAGTTTTTTACTGCGAATATTTTATCGAAAAAAGCCCCTCACATTTTTTTTGGAGGGGTTACACATTTATATATATATCGGATGTGGGTTTTTGATAATAGATATAAACTGAAAGGTAATGGGTGGTTCGGGGGGGACACCCCGAAAAGCATCCCGCGATGAAATGACATGGAACCGGAAAAAAGTGGCAGTGATTCCTTTACTGCCACTTTTTTGGCGGATATTACCACTCTTTCAGCTGCACCGCCGAATTATAGATTTCGAGATAAAGTGGAGGATTTTCCTCCAGCAACATGGTGGAGGTAAGTCTGCCACTTTACTTCCAAATAATCGGCGGTTTTACCACACAGTAAAATTCCCCAAAATTCCCATGCAGTGCTAGCGGTATCAGGTAATAATATCGCCATATATATGGTCGCCGTAAATAATATCGCTGCGAAAATATTGTGGCGATATTATTTGGGTGACCATATACATGGGGACAGGGGCCCAAAAAAAAAATGTGGGGGTTGCGGCGGTGTTCCCCGCATGTTCCATGCAATAATGTCGCCACAAAAAACGGCCATTTTTCGGCAATATTTTTGCATGGTGAGATTTTTGTGGCGACATTATTACATGGAACCGTCCTAGCAACTCCATAAAGGGTGAATTGCAGTGCTCTACCACCACTTGTAATCCGATGGTAAACCCATGGGACCAAGTGGCGGTAACGGTAATTGAGTTTGGTGGTAATTCATTAGATTTGCTACTGAATTACCACCACACGTGTAATGGGGCACATTGTGTCAATCACTTCTTCTTCCGTCACCCAGCCAGTCCATTGTGCAAGTGTGTTGAAAGAAACTTGCACAAGAGGGCAGAGTGATCTCTGACGGGCGCACAGGATCAGAGCTCACCCTCGAGTACTTTCAGACGAGATAGCTGCACCTTGAGGTGGATGGGGTGCAGGATTCTCTTACTCCAACACAAATCAATAAGGACAACTCAGAGGTTTGGCAAAGGGAAGTCTGTTTAATGACAAGTACAAAAAAGGGGGAAACATGGAAATCAACAGTGATACGATCGCCCGTCTCACTTCAACTCCTCAATCTTCATTCAAACAGCAATAATTATAGTCAAAATTGGTCATCATTGACGTGTAACATTCAAAAAGTTTGTCATGCAATTCTATTGGTTGGAAAGGTAACTTAAGTATAGGTGCTATATCTGTATATGGTAATGCAGAGTGAGGATTGGATAACTCTTATCAGGTGGGCATCTACGCCCATCCCTCTACATCACTCGTGCCAGACGTCACTAAAAGTATGACGTCTCATTGGTTCTACTAGCTATAGAACCCTAGATTATTTGGTCCATTGTGATTGGGTAGGTTACACCCCTAGGCATAAATCTCCACTTTAATTACCAGCATGCAGAATGGTCACCCAGATGCAGTATGCCCCAAGATTCACCCTGCCTCCCTTCCATCAATCAGTACTTTAGGGCTATGTGTCAATTAGTTGGCAGAGGATGGCCTCGAAACCGTAGCTTCTTATCAGGAAAAGTTATGGCATCCTCTGGTTTTGGGTGTCATCAGACATTGGTACCTCTCCGCGCCTGGCTGGTCACGTGTTAGTACACCGTGAATCTGCTTCATTTTCCTTCTATTTGCGTATTTGATTCTCCCTTCGGCCTCGCCACCTGCCTGGGCCTCCTTATCTCGACCTTCACGGGGCAGGCTGCTATGCTCTTAAGTTTTGATTCTTCAAAGTTGCCGCTCTCCTCCTTCCTTGGGTTGACCTCGAATTCCCAGGCATGAGCTGCTTCTTGCTAAATTTCGATTCCGCTCTTTCGTCTGGCTTTGTGCTGGTATACGAATCCTGGCTTGTTTGAAACCTAGCAACATGGGTTAATTCTGCTTTTGTATAAAGTGGCTTTGCACTTATATAATGTGCTTCATTGAGGCAGATATATAGTTGCCGCTTGCCGCTCGATTCTTCTACTAAGCATAGCAAGCAGTACTGTTTCTTCAGCTTCTTGCGTTCAAAGCCTATTTACAGGCATTAGCTAGTTTCATATTTTCATCCTGCTTTATGGTTATGTTTCTTTATATTTCAACATCGCCTCTTCTTCTAAGTCCATTACATCTTTATTCATAACATTTCGTCTTTGTGTGTCATCTTTTGATTGTCGTTTCGTTCATCTGTAAGTCTGTCCGGGCCCTTGTGTCGTCACCATTCGCCTTCGATTAAGGCCCTTTGGGTCTCTTCTGGGACAGTTTTCAAGTAGTCTTCATTTTGTGTCAGATGCTGGTATGGTTGTCTGAATGGATACCGTACTGCCCATGGTTGTTTGATTATTGGCGCTTCAACAGGTATTGCTCTTCTGATGGACACTGGGCAGAGCCCTAGTGCGGCTCTCTGCTGGTTTATTTGCTCATCATACATCACATATCTCAGTGTGTAAGTTCCTGGTACTTCAAAATGGGTGGCTGGAGTGCAGGCCATATCTGAGACCTCCTCTACACTCCCCCCTCTCGTCGGTTCATCAACCATTTCTGCATTCTCCTTTGGATTTGTCTTACTTGGTTCTTCTGTATCCAATTCTTCGTCTTCTGGGTTTGTACATGAGGGTGCAAAAGAGTATGTCTTTGGAGTCCATATTTTTATCACTCCTTTCAAACTTCCTGCTGTTTTTACATGTTCGTCTTTGTTCCAGGTCATCAGTTGGCACTGTCCATTTGGGCTACAATAGATCCACTTTCCTTCATATTTTCTTTGTTTCCTGGGATACATAAACTTTGTTCCTTCTGGCGCATACTCGCTGGCCTTCACAAAGTCTCTTACTTCTTCGTGAGTCAGGTCTCTGGGCTTCCATCCTGGTTTGACATTGATCATGATCTTCATCCCTATGGCTTTCTTCGCAGTTTTCTGGCATTGTGATATTATTATTTTGATAACACAATATCCTAGTAGTATCATCAATATCAGGGCTCCCAGGAACTTGAATATGTCTGCCATCTATTGTGGGACCCATGAGAATAGTGTTCCAAACCAGCTGTCATCATCAACTTCGTCAGTTTCGTTGATTATCTGGTTCTGTAGGTTTGTTAGCATACCTATGGCTTCTGTTAAAGTTCCATTTTCTTTGTCATGCAAAGGTATAAATGTGCAACATGATTCTCCGGTTTTTGCACAGATACCTCCAACCATCGCTGTGATCATGTCAAGTACATATCTGTTCTGGAGAGTCAACCATTTAGTGTTGCTCCAACTTGGAATATTGGCATGAGGAAACTGTCAATATTCAGGTCACCTTTCGGGATCACTAGTGCTGGAACGTGGACGTTCACTATTGTGCATATGCCTCCCCTGTTTTTTCGGCACTCTTATGTATGCTTTGGATCCACACGCCCAATAATGATCGATATTACTGCAGTTCCGTGAGTCATTCCTGGAGCTTCAAAAATTCATCCGCAGTTCTGATTCTCGCCCATCTTCCTCATGCCATTATTCCTGAAGCACAATTTTGGGCTTTCCTGTGGCACTATCTGCAAGGGCCCTCCCCTGTCTTCGACCCATGTCAGTAATTTTGTGAGTTTTGGCCATTGAGGTTTGCACAACCTCTGGGAGTTTTCTATTGCCTCCTTGCAGGCTGCAAGGACCATCCATGCTCGGCAGATCACCACTCCTTCTTCCCATCCGTTGGGGGAAAGCACTGTTCCCCAAATCTGCATTTGGCCTCTGTTCTTCCAAATTTGAGCGTCTTCTGGAGTTTTTCCTTGGACGTTTAGTCTCAGGAAAAACTTTCCTGAGACTTTCAGTTTATTTCCCATCTTATTCCTGCTCCTTTAACTTCAGGCTTTACATACCTGATCACGTGATTCCTAGTATGAGCTCTATTTCTCGTCTTAATGTCCTGAACGTAGTCATCTTCATCGGGGTAATCCGTTTCAGTTGCCCATATCAATGAGGTATCCCTCCCCATAAACTGTCCTCTGGTGTTGCACATTGCTACGTGTGACAGACAGTGTGCTGTCGGGACATCAATTTCTACTGCCACGAAGATCTTGGATTTTCCCATGCTGTATGGTAGGAGCGCACAGACGAAGCATTCTCCTTCTGATTTTATTCTTCCGACTTCTTTCATGTGCTGGTACCAAATGTTGTTTCCCAACTGTGCTGTGCTGTCCAGGTAGTCGTTCAGTTCATTGTTATCTTCATGCAGGCTTCTCTTGATCCTAAGTGTCTTTCTGTAGTTTGCTATAACTGCATCTCTAAATGCATCTGTATGGCTTTTTCTTACTGGAGGACTCTCGGGCATTCTGGTCCATGGAGCAGGTTTCTTTATCTGCATCGATGAGGTAGGTGGAGGTTTTGCAATTCTCTCCTTCTCTTCGTGCATTCTTTTTCTGCCCTCTATAAGTTCCTTTATCAACCACCAGCCTGTCAATGGCCCAGTGTATGGCTGCATCGTGGGCCTGGCACTTGTCCCTTGTTTTGGAACTTGTGTGCTTGTCAATACAGTCTCTGCGGTGTTATTTTTCAGTTCCTCATGCTGTTTCTTCACTCTAGCTATAAACGGGAATAAATGATCAATTAACATTTGTGTCTTTGCAGTGAATTCTCCTGCAGACGCTTCTGTCTTTTTAAGGGCTTTTGTTAAGCCTGCTTTTGTTGGCCTTTCTCTTGATTCTTTTTGGTCTTTCTCATTATTTTCTTGGACTGGTTGTTCGGTAGGCAGCCTCATGCTCTCTGTTGCCATCGCTTGAGGTTCTGTGGCCAATGACACTTGCCCTGGTTGGTGTGCATTCAGTGTGTGTGTGTGTGTAGTTGTCAGTGCTACATTTTCATTCATTCCGTGCTGACCATGTCTCCAGCTTTTCTCTTCATTCGTTACCTCAAGTGTGTATGTATCACTGCTAATTACATTAATTTTCAGTTAATTTACCTTACCACCCAATTTCCTCGGGACTGCAATAACTATATAGGGTCTGGGTGCTTTTGTGGGACTCATGCGTACATCATGAGATGGGTGCACTGAAATTGGAACGCTTCGCGCACCAATAAAAATTGCAGTTCTGATTGTCAAAGACAGCAAAATAATGATAAACACAATGCATAAATACATAATAGTGTGGTAAGTCAGACGGCAGCATTTCCTTCCAGAGAAGCGAGGGCGCCCCTCTGCTTGTGGGAGGACCACGTTACTGTTCTGGGCTCCCATCTCGATCATTTACTCAATGTCAATGTTATTGTTTTCCCTCACTTAATATCGCTCTTTGCACAGTTTGTGTCATAAAGTGTCTGGTGCTTCACAAGTGTCCTCCCTCTTGCGGGTGACGATTGTCTCTTGATACTGGATACAGTTCCCTTGCGAGACTATGGAAAAAATAGATTAGACTAACACTTCAGTAAGTCAATTTTACTGTGCATGCTCAAAGTTGGTGAGTTCCTAGTCCACCCCCCAAATCTGCTTCAGTCCTGAGGACATGCTGGATGCTGGTCAGTGTGAATAAAGGGTAAAAATGTCAACAAATACAACAATTTAGGGATCTTGATTCTGTTCCCTCGATCTGTCCCTCGGAGGAAAGTTTCACTGGAATCTCCTCAGATAATCTCTCTGAAAGTTAGACAGCTCCACCTGCACCATTATACCATGGAGGAGCGTTCCCATCTGTGCAACATTAGCTGGATCTATGATGAAGGTGAGGACGTCAACCTCGATAGGTCTCCCCACCATCTCTGGAAAGTCAGTGACTAGGTGAAAAAGGACATTATGTGCCAGTCGGCTGTCTTCAGGTGACAGGGACATTTGTCCTGCCTTGCTGGGTTCAGGATTACAGGCTCTTCCCTTGATGTGAACAATACTTGCACTTTCCGGACTCATGGAGTGTGACTAGATAGCTAAGTTTATTCCACAGCTGGCTCAAATGTTCAGTGTTTGCTGGATCTCTAATAAAAGTCAACGTGTCTGTACTTCTTCCGACAATAGATGGGCACTCTTCAATTATGCGAAAGAAATAGAATCACCTCTGGTGGAAGCATTTGTGTCCTTATCACTGTATTCAGGCAGGACAATGAAGGCTTCCGTGATGACGGTGAGTAGTTGCCAGATTACTTTCTTGTTGGCAGGATCTTGGATAAAGTCTGTGACACTGGTGACCCTCCCTACCAGCGACGGATATACCAATACTAAATGGAAGTAATTAAGCAGGTCCTTTGTGATGTCTCTACTGGGGGACACCATAAGTGCTGCCAAACAAAGTCTTGGTGCTGGATGATTCAGGATACTGTGTTTGGCTGTTAATGTAAAAGTCCTTGATCGATGTTTGTTATAGGGCCTCATTACGACCCAGGCGGTAAATTACCGCCTGGGTCGTACCCTTACCACCATGGTGTAAACTATGTTTACACCATGGTGGATGGCGGATTTACCGCCCCATTCCAAGGTGAGTGGGGCGGTAAATCCCCATTTCCCATTTTACCCTTGCCCATTCCCATTTTTGCCCCATAGGGCATAATGGGAGTGGGGAAGGCGCTAATTACGCCACCGTAAATTACGGTGGCGTAATTAGCACCATGGTCCCTTAGCGCCATGGATTTTAACGCCTGCAAAAAGCAGGCGTTAAACTCACCATGGCGCAAAGGGACCTCGGAATCAGGTGTTAAGGGTCGGCGCCGTTTACGTCGCCGTTAACCCCTTAACGCCTGATTCGTAATGAGGCCCATAGTCTTTTCCTCAACAAGGCTTAAGTGTGACTAGGTTCAAAAGTTCGAGTTAGCAAACGTGTTGTGGCTTAGATGCGCAATTTTCTTCTTCACCCTGAAACTATGATGCACAGAGTGTCCGTTTTATGTCCTTATCCCCTTTTTTGCTAAGAGGAAATGTCCAATTTAAGCCACAACTTTCAAAAGGGTTCTTTTTGTCTTGGCTTTGCTGCTCATGCATCCTTCTTCCTCGTCATGGATCTCGTCTGCACGTGCTGAGGATCTTCCCCGTTGTCTGTAGTTTCTTCGCAGTGGGGTGCAGCTAGAGGGCTTTCTCCAATATAGGGCTTAATGTCATTGAGAAAAATCCATGCTCTCCTGCCCTGCAGTTTCACAGCTGACGGAGTGCAGTCCTCCACAATGAAAGGACCATTGAATCTCAGCTCGTCCCACCTTTTCCTTGTGTGGTTTTTCACAAGTACAGCATCATCAGGGAAGATGAGTGGAACATGTAGACCTTTAACTGAGTCTGTTGCCGTGTCTCCTGCTGTGTTTTGTGCTGCGCTGCACCCTTTTCATCATCGTTGCAGTTGGTATGAAATTACAGTAAGGCTGGATGTCATGCAGTTCAGATACTTTTGCATTTCGGATCCCAGGACCTCTTGGGTTGACTGTGCATCACATCTAGCTCTGTCTCAAGGGCTTAGAGGAGTATTCATTCTCCTTCCTGTGACTATCTTGTGAGGCGTAAGATGATGGTCGGATCCTGGTTGGTTCCGAAGAGCATACAATGCCATTGGAAGGCAGTGCAACCATACCTTCTTTAGAGTAAGCTTCAACTTGGCTATCCTTTCCTTTAACAAGCTATTGAGCATCTCACAAATACCATTACCTTCCGGATGACACGCCGATGAGAACTTGTGCTTTATACCAAGCAACAAATTAATCTGTTCAAAGACTGCATTTACAAAATGAGCCCCATTATCTGATCTCATCACTTCACACACCCCCCATCTAGGGAACACTTCCCTCACTAAGAATGTGGCCACACAGGTAGAGTTTGGGTGTGTACATGGACCTGTTTCTATCCATCTAGAGAATGGACACACCACTACAATTAAGTATCTGTACCTGTTACACACTTAAATCATATGTAAGTGCTGAAAAGGCCCATTTGGCCGGGGGATGACTCCTCTCACTACTTTTAAGGTGTGCCCAGCGGTGAATTGCTGGCAGATTATGCAGTTCACCATAAAGAATGCAACATGCTCAGCTAAATTCGGTATGTACCAGTCTTCTGCGAGCGTTGCTGCTAGATTCTCTTTTGACATGTGCATTGGGTAATGCAATTGCTCCAATGCTATTTTTAGTAGAGCTACAGGTATTACTGGTTTACCAGTGCTGTCGTACTGCAACAATCCATCAGAGGGGTTTAAAGAACACCCTCGACGTTTCCACAGGTTCTTCTCGTCCTGCAGTGCCTCCCCTTGAAGATCAATTACTTGTGTCTGCCCCAGATTGTTATCGGCTTCAGGTGTGGTTCGTGCCACCATCATACTCTCCTGAGTGCACGCCACTTTCACTTCCATGACCATCTCACTTTTGGATGCCATAAGCTTGGCTTCCGTGTCTGCTGCATGGTTTCCCCATTACACAAAATCTGTCCCCTTCGTGTGGGAGGTGCATTTCACGACCGCTATGCCCACTGGGAGCTGTAGTGCCTTAATCAGTCTGTCCAATAAGGCTGCGTGCTGCACTGGCGTGCTGTCCACTCGGAGGTAGCCCCTCCTTTTCCAGCGTGCTAGTCCTGCGTGCACGGTGGATGTCACATAGGCGGAGTCACTGTACACCGTTACTTCCTGGTCTGCGTGATTCTCAATGGCGAGTATCAACGCCAATAATTCTGCAGCCTGTGCTGAATAGTGAGATGGTATTCGTGCACTGATGAGTACTCGAAATTCTCTGTTTGCTATGTGTTTCATTACAGCAACGCCTGTATATCTTTGTCCGCCTTCTTGATTGATTCTTGAAGAACCGTCAATAAAAACAATCTCCCCTCCTGCCAGGGCATTTTCTTTCACCCTGGGGATTTCATCATAGAATTCTTCATATTTTGCAAAGTCATGTATCAACTCTCCTTCAGTGACTGGCTCAACTATGAACGTGGCTGGGTTCACTGTTTTACATCGAACTATTTTGATCGATGGATTAGATATGATCACTTCATATGTAGAAGCTCTCTGAGATGTCAATGTGCCCTTTGGTTTCTCTAAAATGGCGAATAATGAGTGCTCGACATATAACGTCATGGAACATCCCATTACAATGGTTGTCGCCTTTTCTATGGCGAATGCTGCGGCAGCTAAACTTTGTTTGCATGGGAATTGACCTTTCATTACTGGGTCCAGGTTCCCACTGTAATATTCCAGGGGCTTGTACCCCAACAAGGTTCTTTGAGTGAGTACTGCCGTCATAACACTGCCATCTGTGTGTGAAAACAGGTAGAATTCCTCTGCATAATTAGGAATCCCGGGAACTGGAGCCGTACAAATCGCTCTCTTGAGTTCTGCAAACCCTTTTTCCATGGCTTCAGACCATTCGATCTGTTCCTTTGTCACCTGGGCCTTCTTTAGGACCTGGAGCAAGGGCTTGGTATATGAGCTGTAATCGAAGACCCATGCTCTAACATAGTTGCACAGGCCTAGAAAGCTCTGCATTTGCTTTATCGTATGTGGTTTAGCCGTGTTCAAGATGGCTTCAGCCCTTTCTGGGGTCACTTTCTTGCCTTCATGTGAGATCAGCTGGACTATGTATAGCACCTCCTGGTGACAATATTGTAGTTTTTCCTTCTCAACCTTATAACCTTTCTCAGCCAGTATAGTCAATAGTTGGACAGAGTCGCGCCTGCATTGCTCCTCTGTAGTGCTGCAGATTAAGATGTCGTCCACATACTGCAAGACGACACTTTCTAATGCAATATTGCTTAGGTCCATCTGTAGGACTCTGTTGAAAATAGACGGGGACTCACAGTACCCCTGTGGCAACCTCATGCTTTTCAGACGCATTTGTCTGAATGTAAATGACGTCAGATCTTGTGAGTCACGGTGCAACGGAATTGAGAAAAAGGCGTTTTTCAAGTCAATCACCGTGAAATATTTTGCCTCAATGGGTATATTACATAAAATTGTAGACCGATTAGGGACTAGAGGGAACTCAGCTTCAACAATATCGTTTAATGCTCTTAAATCTTGGCTTAAAGGCCAAGACCCTCCCTTTCATTTCTTGACAGGATAAATCACTGTATTACATGATATGATATGATATGATATGGCATTTGTAACGCGCCTATACACAAGTGTTTCAAGGTGGTGACTCTGACGTCACTAAGATGCCCTGGCCCATCATGGCGGAAATTGTCTTCGCGATTCCTTCCTCCTCCTCTATGGACATGGCATATTGTCAGGCTCTCGGTAAAATTTCTCCTGGTTTCAGTTTAATTTTCACTTCTCCCACCCCCTTCAGGAGGCCTACGTCATAGGGTCCTGTAGTCCATACTGAGACAGGCACCTTGGCCATGTCGTCATGAAAGTATTCTGGACGTATCACAGCCAACATCATTCTCTGAGGCACTACTCTTTTGATCATTTTTACCCAAAAGATGAGGCTCACATCCACCCTTGTCTCTTCTGAGTCCGGTTGCTCTTCAAACAGATCGTCATCGGTGACGTCAGTCACACAATACCATTCTTCAATGGCGATAATCGCACACCATTGTATACCTTCATCATCGTAGCCTTCGACCAGTGCTACTTTCCCTCGCACTGCTGCAGCATGTATCATCAAGGGAAATACTTGTCCCTCCTCTTCATGCATAGGTATTCTTGGTCTGAATAAGAACTCATCTGGGGTTCTCATGACCTTGTCTGTAAGGCCCGGCAATCCCGCCATAAGTATACGCATGGCATATGCGAGCATTTCTGGCTCCAGCGGTGTAGCTCTCCTGGCTATGTGTCCTGAATATGCTCTAATCATTTCGCACACGTTTGAATAATGCATTCCCGGAGTGGAGCATACTATGCCCTCCTCCGTGAATGAGATTGTCATGTTCAATTTTGTCATTAAGTCTTGACCCAAAATGTTTACTGGGGTCTGTCATGAATACAACAAAGGTACATTAATTTCGCACTCTCCTACGGAACCTGGAAGTGCGTCTGCAAAGAGAACTCAACTGTGAGCTCCTGTAAAACTCTGAGTATCTATGGCCTCGCCGGACAAGGAAAACTTGCCTTCACGTATGCACGAGTGTGTTGCACCCGTGTCAACTAGGAAGGAATATTCTTTCCCCCCTATGACGACATTCACCCTAGGTTCCCTATCAGGGTCTGGTGTCACTGATAGGATAGAGCACATCAGGGTTCCCAGTGAGCTGTCCTAGTTCATGTATAAGTTCGGTCCACTGTACACTTGTGGGTTTTCTCCATTTCCATGTTTGCCTCCCCTTCCGGAGTTTGTGCCCTGAAAAGTTTGCGGTAGTGCCTGTTGGAATTTCCCTTGTGGCAAATTTCCCATGTTCGGTGGTTGAACCCCTTGTTGCACACCATGCTGCACGCCTGGCACTTGCTGCTGCACCGTGTGATTCTGCGCACCGTCCTGTGAGATTGCAGGGTGATTCGCCGCGCCTGCTCCCATTCCTTGGCTATTCTGTTACGTGCCTTGACTTCTGCACATGCGCGCCAAATGCCCTGTCATTCCACACAGCCAACATACTGGCAGTGGTCGGATTATTTGTCCATTTGACATATCTGGGTTGCCCATTTGCACGTTTTGAAAGCCTCCTTGATTACTTTGGAAACCTCCTTGATTACTCTGCCATCCTCTTCCTCTAAATCCTCTTCCCCTCGGGTACAGTCCTACGTTACCCTGGTTGTTCTGCTGTGGATTAGCCACCTGTTGCATGTTCTGTTCAGCTGGGTTAGTTATCATGGCTCCTTCAAGAGCATACTTTGATAATTTCTTTTGCACCAGCTTCCCTTCCTCACCCTTTCGAGTCGCCTCCTTTTTTCGATTCTTTTCTTGGAACAATCTACAGTAATGCGCGATAGTTAACTGTATTTCAGCCCAAGGTTTAGCCTCAACCCCTACCAATTTCTTGAGCTGTTTCTGCACTGGTTCTGGCAACCCTTGGCACAATATGTGGTAAATTACAGGTACAGATTTTGTCCAGGATTCATGCGTTTCGAGTATCCACGCGTCTTGGAAATTCTGGATATAAATTAACGGATCTTCTGACTCCTTCATTTTTTGAGTCATTATAGCCCCCATATCGGAAGTGTCTGGGTAAAGTACTCGTAGCACTTTCCATACTGCTGCTCTGCAATTGTTAAATGGCGCTCCATCATGTGCAGTGTTAATTGTGGTTACACCAGGGTACCCTGCCCGTGTCCACACATCATCTGCTCTCTCACCAAGTATGGCGATCAGGAGACCTTTAATGTCCCCTATTGCGAGCGTGACTCCCACCATCATTTTTTCTAACTCATGTATCCACTTCCCGGCTCCCAATGTCAGCATTGGAAGCTTATTTTTCAGGTTTTCTCGATCCATGTGTGGCCATGGAATATATTGTGGTCTTGCTCCCCCCTTTTCTAGTAGCGGAAATTTGAATGTGCAGCCTTCTTTCTCTTCTCTCATAGCTCTCCTGTCTATCGCAGGTGTAATATTCCCGCATCGCCGTCTGCCTGGCAATGTCCTCAATCTGTCTACGTAGGCGGGTGCTGGCACCCCCCTCTGACTATGGGGTGTTTCTTCATGCCGGTCGGACTGTGTGGCAGACTCTGATGTCCTTGGTGCGGACTCTCTTGCATCTGACCATCGTACCCCTTGTCCCTTGGTAGCCGCTTTTCATGCCGTCTCTTTATTTGTCTTTCACTCCGTCTCCTCTCCGGAGTCGAACATTGATTGTTCCCAATTCATGCAACTCCTTGTGTCATCATCGTTTTTACTGATTTCTAATCTGTCCAGGGACAGTTTCCTGCTCCCACTACTTCGGGTGACATCCTCAGTGTCATACAGCTGAGAGCTTTCCAAGCGCTCGTCTTCCCCCTCTCCTTGGGATATTTGTTCTAGCCCCATTTCATCATATATCTTATCCATTGTTTCCCCGATGCTTCTGGTGTCGATGTCATCTTCAATATTTGCCCCAGTCGTGCCTGGTACTGAGCTGTATGCAGGAAAGAATTCTTCAATGTCTTCCCAGTCTACAACTGGATCGGGTTTTTTAACTTCCCTCTCCAAATATTTGAGATCGCGTGCCCTCTGTCTATGCTTATGTTCAATATCATCATCAAATTCTTTGCGTTTCCTCGCCTCTTCTCTGACCTTATCTTCTTCCCTTCTCCTTTCATTTCTACGTTCACCTGCCCTTCGAACTTCCTCATCCCTTGGTCTCCTTATCCTTTTTTCACGTACCCTTTGCACTTCTTCCTGCCTTAGCTGTTTCTGTCTGTCGTGCTCATAGGCTGTTCTCTGTTTGCGATCGAGCTGCTTTTCTTGCTCTTCGCAATATAGCTGTTCTAGCCACAGCCTATCTTTCCTTCTTATCCTTTCGTCCCTTAACTCCTTTCCTTTCTCCTTTCTCTGTGCCTCATCTAACCTCTCTTTAGGTCTAAAGTCATCACTTCCTTTCCCATCGAGTTTCAATAATATTTGTCCTCCCATCCATTCGTCTTTTGCTAATGCTATCTCATCAGTTCTGTCTTCACTTCCTTTCCATTGCTTTCCCTCTCTCTCATTATCCAGATATGCTGTTACACTTTACCAACGTTGGTCATGGCGGCAGAGCAAGAGAATAGGAAGAACGGCTCATAATGTATTCATGCAGGCTCCCAAAGCGACGGTTCTTCAGGTAGAAGAAAACGGTCTAGTTGTTTCACGTACATCTGACGTACCCGTACCTGTTCACGTGACTCCTGATAAGGAAGCAAGTGTTGCTAGCTTACGCGTCGCTACTGCCTTTACCGACGCTCCGTAAGTTCGCATCTAGGATATCCACATTCTGATACTTCAGACTCTCTTACCTTCTTATTTCTAACTTCTGCCTTCTCTCTGCATCTCATACCTACAGGCATTTACTCTGGCCATATTCCACATACACCATTAGTTTCGTGTCGGGAGTTCCACCCTTGTTAGTGAGTACAACAAAACTATACTTCCCATCCAGCTCTCTCTCTCCCGCCGTGACTCACACTTCACTCTCCATTCCTGTTCGCTTTAGCACGACAGCTCCAACAAACCGGAACAGACTCCTTTTACTTCTGGACATCTCCGAGAATGTCCGGACTCCATTAAGGACCCCATTCCAAATTCCTTGTATGTTAAATCTCCTATACTCAGTGCTCTCCTTTCCTCGCAGTCTTTCTTGCTGGCACTTACCTGTCCTGTCTTGTTTCCTTGGTAAGGTCTTCGATCCTCTTCGCGTTCCATTTCATCTAGAGGGAACCGTCCATACTTCTACCGTCCAGTCCGAAGAGTTCCAACCACCCAGGGTTTTTTCCCCCAGGAGGGTTTCCCTGGGGGTCTTGCCTTCCTCCTCACTGGTATTCTTCACAGAGAGAGAGGGAGCAAGATTCCCACAGGGGATTGTCCATTTTTTGCTAGTTGCTTCCGTTGCAGACCGCAGTCTGCCCAGGTTAGTGATATTTACATCGATAATTCAATATCAGTTGACATATGCACTTGTCTGTGCCTGATCCTTCGTTTCATCATCACGTCTCTCCTTGTCCCTCGGGACTGCGGAGGTAAGAATCTTGTCCTGATCCTTCCCTCGATTTTTGTAACTACTGTATGTAGGTGACTCATATGCGGGGTTGCTGTACCCTGTAGCTGCTTTAAGCTCCCTTAATGGGTAGTGTCCCTCAGGATTACTTCCCTCAGTTTCTGTTTCAGGTGGGGCAGGTGGCGCGATAGGCGTCTCACCCCCCTCCGTGCATACATTTAATATCCAGTCTGCAGGTGGCTCTTCCTCCTTCGACATTTTGAACATTTTCCAAAGTTCTAGAACAGCAAGGTGTTTTTCTAGCTTCTTGCCTGTATATGTGGCATGCAAGTAAGTCGTCATATGCTGTAAGACGGCTTTAAATAAGGACCCATTTTGTGGCCACGGCATAAACATCTTGTGGGCGGTACCCTTAACCCAGTCGGTGCTATATTTCTTAAGGTTAGGTGCATGTTTCGGCAGTTGCTTACATAAGTGTGCTAACGGAGTAATGTCTTCCATGCTTAGATCTGTTCTATTGTTCTCTTATACAACACTTTTCAATGCTTTCATGCAACTTTAACACTGCCAACAGTATGAGCGAGCACCAAACACCGCAAGCTCCAATCCAATATTTTCCACCAAAACTTTTATATCACCAATTTACTCAAAACATCAATTTGTGTGCGATTCCCTCTTGACTATAGAATCATGTAAAATCCTAATCATTTCTAAACAACAAACATCAAAATTCCTTACATGTGACAAACAACAGAACACGTACAACAGACGCTTGACAGACTAGACAGACACCAGCTGGACACAAATATCTATGCCTCTAATTTGAAACCAACTCCATTCACAACGTCTTTAAACGTGGTGGTAGCCTAGTCGTCCCCTAGTATATGGGGCTCTGAGTTCACGTTTCTTCTCACCGATATATTAAAGTGCAGGAATAAGGCGTATCCTCTCTCTTTCTCTCTGGTGTCCGTCCTGGCATCCTCTCTCTTCTCAGGTGTCCGCCCTGGTAATCTGTTTCTTCTCGGGTGTCTACCCCAGTAACCGCTATCTATTCAATTATTCTCGAGTCATTATCCCCTTATATATATACAGTCTTCTCTATTTCTGATTATTTAGTTTTTTCCCACTTCCCTCCGTTACCTTTTCCCTTACTTGTTTGAATGCCTGTGACATTTGCCAAAACATTCAATTTTTGTTTCACTCACCGCTCACATCGTTCCTCTGTGGACCCTCGGGATCACCGCCTCCGTTACCGCCTCCTTCAGTGTTTCGTCTAATCCGCTGCCCGTAGGAATGGAAGGGTTATGTTTTTAAAACGGGTTCCTTCAGGCCCACTGCAGTTTTGGATCAATTTAAACTATCATTGTGCACGGGAAGCTTCACAGTCTACTCAGCCGAATGGTGAAGGGCTTGTGATATTACCGAAGACCTAGAGTTACTTCGTGTCGACGGTCAATGGGTGTCTTATTTTAATCAATAATCAATAATTGATGGTCAAAACCATCCTCTCCGCTACCAAGTGTACAAGAGGGCAGAGTGACCTTTGATGGGCCCATAGGATCAGAGCTCACCCTCGAGTACTTTAAGATGAGATAGCTGCACCTTGAGGTGGATGGGGTGCGGGATTCTCTTACCCCAACACCAATCAATAAGGACAACTCAATGGTTTGGCAAAGGGAAGTCCGTTTAATGGCAAGTACAAAAAACGGGGAACATGGAAATCAACAGTGATGCGATCGCCCGTCTCGCTTCAACTCCTCAATCTTCATTCAAACAGCAATAATTATAGTCAAAATTGGTCATCATTGACGTGTAACATTCAAAAAGTTTGTCATGCAATTCTATTGGTTGGAAAAGGTAACTTAAGTATAGGTGGTATATCTGTATATGGTAATGGAGTGTGAGGATTGGATAACTCTAATCGGGTGGGCGTCTATGCCCATCCCTCTACATCACTATTGGCAGACGTCACTAAAAGTACAATGTCTCATTGGTTCTACTACCTATAGGACCCTAGATTATTTGGTCCATTGTGATTGGGTCGGTTACACCCCTAGGCATAAATCTCCACTATAATTAGCAGCATGCAGAATGGTCACCCAGATGCGATATGCCCCAAAATTCACCCTGCCTCCCTCATCAATCAGTACTTTAGGGCTATGTGTCAATTAGTTGGCAGAGGATGGCCTCGAAACTGTAGCTTCTTATCAGGAAAAGTTATGGCATCCTCTGGTTTTGGGTGACATCAGACGTTGGTACCTCTCCGCGTCTGGCTGGTCACCTGTTAGTACACCGTGAATCTGCTTCATTTTCCTTCTATTTGCGTATTTGATTCTCCCTTCGGCGTCGCCACCTGCCTGGGTCTCCTTATCTCGACCTTCACGGGGCAGGCTGCTATGCCCTTAAGTTTCGATTCTTCGAAGTTGCCGCTCTCCTCCCTTCCTTGGGTTGACCTCGAATTCCCAGGCATGAGCTGCTTCTTGCTAAGTTTCAATTCCGCTCTTTCGCCTGGCTTTGTGCTGGTATACGAATCCTGGCCTGTTTGACCCCCTAGCAACCTGGGTTAATTCTGCTTTTGTATAAAGTGGCTTTGCACTTATATAATGTGCATATTTTCATCCTGCTTTATGCTTACGTTTCTTTATATTTCAACATCGCCTCTTCTTCAAAGTCCATTACATCTTTATTCATAACATTTTGTCTTTGTGTGTCTTCTTTTGATTGTTGTTTCGTTCATCTGTAAGTCTGTCCGGGCCCTTGTGTTGTCACCATTCGCCTTCGATTAAGGCCCTTTGGGTCTCTTCTGGGACAGTTTGCAAGTAGTCTTCATTTTGTGTCAGCTGCTGGTACGGTTGTCTCAATGGATACCGTACTGCCCATGGTTGTTTGATTATTGGCGCTTCAACAGGTATTGCTCTTCTGGTGGGCACTGGGCAGAGCCCTAGTGTGGCTCTCTGCTGGTTTATTTTCTCATCATACGTCACATATATCGGTGTGTACGTTCCTGGTACTTCAAAATGGGTGGCTGGAGTGCAGGCCTTATCTGGGACCTCCTCTACAAACTGAACAGTGGTGATTACAACAGGAAATGGCCAGCTGAGTGGTGAAAGCAGGCCTGAGGTTATCAGTATTTATTTATAACATTTTAGTTATTGGACACCACAAAGTTTCATATCGTCCTGCAAGATACTATAAGAAACTGAAGTGGACATGCATTTTATTCTGC
The DNA here is from genome assembly GCF_040938575.1 of Ambystoma mexicanum. Classification (NCBI taxonomy): domain Eukaryota; kingdom Metazoa; phylum Chordata; class Amphibia; order Caudata; family Ambystomatidae; genus Ambystoma; species Ambystoma mexicanum. Next base: position 840,525,184 of record NC_090921.1, on the reverse strand, counting down.
GTCTAATATGTGTATATGTGATAAGAAATCATGTTTTTTGATTAAATCACAATAAAAAACTAAATTTAAAAAAAGGAATGTTTCACATGCTGTTAAATACACCCTCCGCATAGAGCTCAACTTCAGAAACATGTTTATTAGAAATGAGGTACAATAGCATTGCCTTCTTAGCAAAAACATCTTTTAAGGTAAAACATTCATTGTTGGGCTATGATTGAAATAGATGGAAAACATGAATAACATCACATACAACTGAATACCTAGCCTTAGAGGTACCTTAACATGGATAACTCCAAACTAGAAAATGCCTCCCCGCCATCTCTCTTTTCAGTAGGGTATGCCAGCTGATATTACAGACCATAAGCCATTAAATGTTTTAAATGCTTTTATATCCCTGAACAGGGAAACTAAGAAATGTACTACTTGTACAGCAGATGGCACACCTTTCTACCTCAAGATTTCCTCCATTAAAGGTGTCCATAAGCTCAAGGCATGCCTTACATTGATCCTATCCTGGATGTCCAGCTCTTTTCTGTAGCTCAACCCCTCCAAGACTTAATTCCTACTGCTGACCCCAAGACTGAATTCCTACTGCTGACCCACAACACCAAATATCCTGACATGCAGACCTCGCTCTCCACTAAGGACATTGAGGGCTTCACACCGCAGGTGGCCATCTGTGACAAGTCCCTTGGGTTTAGCATCGACCGACAGTTTCTCCTTCAACAAGCACATAGTAAAGAAGACACAAACGGCTTGGTACAAACTTTCCCTCCTGCAGGAAATCAAATCGTTCATTCAAGAAAACTACTTCAGATTTGCTGTCCAAGCCTAGGTCCTCTCCCACCTGATCGTCGGCCTTCCGGTGTCCCCTATCGCACCCATGAGATGTGACCTATATGATACAGTATGACTCATCGAACAACTCGGCAAATTAAACATTTTGAACTTCAATATACGACTGCAGTCAATAATCTTAATACTTTTCATCAAGGCTCTAAAGCAGCATGGGTATTTGACTAACATTATCCACTACCATGTGAAACACATATTGTCATGTGGCCTGAAGCAAAGTTGGATTTTGGTTGTAATATGTACGTAACTAAGCATTTTAGATAGCATTGAATTATGATGTTTAGATAATATGATGCATGTAAATTTAGGATATATAAAGATGCCAAAGACATGAAATCCATAGACTAGAATTAATGACATGTTGTACTATGTGCACACTGTACTTTGTAAAATTAATTTTACTCTAAAAACGATTAATTATTTTGCTGAATACTAATTATGCAGGGGAATGTTCCAGGGAAATCGGTGTGGATGGGCATTTACAGTATGAATTTGAAGATATGGGCCCTCATTAGGACTCCGGCGCTAAACCATGGTGCTATTAGCACCATGGTCCATGCCGGAGTCCGCCATGGAGAAAGGGAGAATTACCACCCCATTCCAAGGTTGGCGGGGCGGTAATTCCCCCTTTCTCCATGGCCCTTCCCCATTCCCATTATTGCCCCATAGGGCTCAATGGTAATGAGGAAGGCGGCAATTATGGTACCGCAAATTGCGGTACCGTAATTGCCATCAAGGTCCCTTTGCGGGTCCCTACTTTAACGGCTGGTCCAGACCAGCCGTTCAGGTCGGGAGTCGCAAAGGGACCTCGTAGTAAGGCGTTAAGGGGTTAACGGCGCTGCAGCCTTTTACAGCGCTGTTAACCTCTTAACACCAGGGTCCTAATGAGGGCCATAGTCCCTTATCTTAAATTCCTATCGTAGGTCTGAATCTGGATTGGTGGTTGAGGAGGAGGGAGTTTGTACTGTACTTTTGGAGTTCTGTCGTAGCCATCGTTTTGTGGCCTTTTGCTTCAAAGGTAAGTCATTGATCGGGCCGAAAGAGGACACGTCTGGATGGAAGTTACTCTGGCCTTTTTTAGAGGTATGGGGACTGATCCTGATGATGGGGAGGTATTGCTAAAGGGAGTTAGCATGGTGGTCAGTGTCCCAAGTGTTCTCTCAGAAATGATGCAGATGAGTATAGGGTAATTTTGTGTAGAGGAAACTTTAATTTTGGTCACCGATGTCATCTGGCCCTCTGTTGCAGGGGTGAAGGCTGCAAAGGCCACTGAGGTGGGCATACCTTTGGGTCTGAGCACTATAATAGCTGGTCAATACCTGCGTTAGCTCTGAGACCTCCATTTTGAGAAAAAAGCAACAATGTCTTCCACTGACTTAAATATCTGGGCTTGGTAACGTTCAGTAAGTTCCTTGACGCAATCTGGAAGACCTTGCTGGCTTGACAGATATCATACTTAAGTTACAAAGATGGGCCTTTTCTGTCAGATCACCTTCTGGTAGCCCTTTGTGTGGATTTTGCATGGTTCTTTCTCATTTCCTCTCCATGTTCCTGCCACCTCTCTTCAGTTGGCCATGTTTTTATTAAACTAGTTCTCTGATGCCTTTATTCCATATTCCTCCCTTTTCTGGACTTTGGTTTCCATTTTACATTGAAAGGCTGTAAGCCAGGAGTCTGGGTCTGGCTGATCATCCTTCAAGATGTCTGATTGAATGGAACGGTTGCCTGGGATACCTTGATAGTACGTTTATTTTAAGTGCCTTGTTCATTCTTGCTGCAGTGGGAAATGCCTAATTTGTGTGTCGGATGATCAGGTCTCTGGTGATGGGCTGTGGTCTGTTCTACACTGTTTAGTTGTTTTGCCATTGGTGATCATCGTGTCCCTCGTAAAGAGGGTATTGAGTCAGTGCCCATCATTGCGGTTAGCTCCATAGACCAGTTCTGTGAGTCATAGATTAGTAGTGTGGCTCAACTAATCTTGTGCAAGTTTATTAAAAGGGTTACCCATCCAGAGGCTAAAGTCCACAGTCATAATCAGCTTGTTTGCAACAACCAGGGATGATGTCAGGATGACAAGCCAACAGTGCATTGTGGAAAGGTGGGCTTTACGTCAAAAATATGTGTAAAAACATGTTGGAGGGGAGTATGAATTCAAAAGAAGGTGTTCAAAGGATCTTTGGAGATCAGCATGTAGCAAGAAGCTGTTGCAGATATTTAGAAGACCACCGTAACCTGTATCCTGGCTTATAAGGCAGATTGTATATTGCTATTTTGTGACCCACAAGGAGCATGGAGTCCAACACTGTGGTATAGCTGTCATCAAACCACGTCTCGATAATCGCTTACACTACGGGGTTGTCAGCCCAAAAAATGTTGTGTATATTCCGACTCCGAACATTCTCATTAGTCGTTATTAGATTGAGTAGCCCAAAGATGGTGTGTTAGTTTGGTCTTCCTTTAATTGTTAGTCATTGTTCCTGATTGGTGGTTTGGAACAAGGCAGTCTATGATGTAGGAAATCTGTGGTTCTTTGGCGGTGGTTCAAGGTTCTTCACCTGCTTCTTTGGTTGTTCACAGTCTCAGGTTGTAGTTAAAAGAAGAGTTTTCTTGATCAACTGTGTCTTTTTGTACTAATGGAAGTGAATTGGTGTATCCTCAGATTTTTAGGGATAGAATAGCTTAGGCTAAGAATGGATTGGTACTTTGGTTGCCCGGACATTTGGGGGAGCTTGTAATTGTAAGGGCCCATTTGGGTGATTCATTACTCAGGTCAGATGGCACATGATTGAAGACTTCATATATGTGAGCTCTGTTCCGCTAGAATTGCTGGAACCAATTCACAAAGATGTAACCAAGAGATTGGATGTTGGCAAACAATCCCACCAGATGGTCTAGAGCATGCAGGGTGCTTGCATGAGTGTATGAAGTCACCCACTCATCGATCTCTCACAACAATTGTGAAAGTGACAGACCAGCACAGCACAAATCACGCCACAGAATCCCAAGGACCAGAGGACCAAAACAAAGAGAGCATGTCCCTACAGACCACATGTCACAGATCCATCTATAATAACTTGTTCTGGGTGTTCTACCCATTGGGTGGTGAGGGAAAGGGCGATTGGCATAGGGTATCACCTATTAATCTGTTCACTTGACTTGCATCACTTGTCATGCGAAAAGATGGCCGACATCACCAACATTCAGGTACTCTGCTCCTCAATGCAACAACTGTGATCTCATAGCACTGCACATCAGCCTTTTAAATGGAGCACATGCCTAAGGACAGCCTTGTATTTAGATGTGTGGTCCCTTCAGACCTTATAGTTACATAACTGGTAGCTACTGGCTCTGTTTTTAAATGTGGTTGTGGCAAGCATAGTAGTTAGCTAGTTTCTTCTCTGCAAGTCCTGTACATTTCTACAGATAAGATTATGAGGTTGGATGCAATTTTCCCTTAGATTTCCTCTTTAGATCATGCAGTGATGATATTGGAGTCTATTTCTGTGACACTGCTGTGCTGGTATCAATGACCCTGGTTATTCATTAACCTGCTTGGTGGAAGCAGGGGAAAAGGCTCCTCTGTGTCAGTTGTTTCATATTTTTTATTTTGAGCATTTTTTCTACCTTTTGTTTTTCATCGTTATTTGCATTTTTTGGTCACAATCATTGTTTGATTTAGATTTTGTGTCACCACTAGGGCTGGACCAAATTGTTCAATTCCGTTCCGAAAGCGGCAGAAGCGAAATCTGTAAGATTTCGATCCGTTTCGCTGCAATCCACCGTTCCGCCACCCCTGCGTATCGGAAAGACCAGTACAAAGTTTCTCGTGCCATCTCGCAAACGGAAACGAGCAGCGCACCTAGCACGAATTTAACAAAAATCTGCACTACATTTTTCATGTCATTGCGCGAACCTAGCACGAATTGAAAAGAGCAGCATGAAGTTTCTCATGACGCGGCGAGTACCTACCATGAACTAAACAAGAAGCTGTGCAAAGTTTCTCATGCCGATGTGTGAACTTAGCACGGTTAAAAAAAATTGCAAAGTTTCTTGTGTCGTTGCGTGATGCTAGCACGAATCGTGGAAAATCACACACAGCTTCTGGTGCAGCTGCATGAAACTACCACGGATCGAAAAAGGCCTGCATGAAGTTTATCATGCCACTGCACAAGACTAGTATATCCCAAAATAAGACCGGCACAAAGTTTCTTGTGTTGTGGACCTAGCACAGCCTGAAAAAAAACCTGCACAAAGTTTCTTGTGTCGGTGCGCGAGCCTATCACAAATGAAAAAAACGTGCAAAGTTTCTTGTGGCGCTGTGGAAAACTAGCACGATTTAGAAAAACCTGCACAAAGTTTCTTGTGTCACTGCACAAACTAGCATGGATCGAAAAAAAGACCTCTGCAAAGTTTCTCGTTGAGCTACACGAGACTAACATGGGAACAAAACACAACCCAATGCACGAAACCGCTCAAAACTGCTCAAAACGTCAGTGGTGGATGAACCATAATGCTGATTTCGTGCAAAAGGCGGAAGTGGATTCCAGTGCAGATTCTGCACTTCTCACTTCGCGGGCGAAGCATTTTCTCACCCCTAATCACCACCAGCCTTGTAGCAGTAATACATGCTTATTCGGAAATGTTTCATCTTTGCACAAACAGAAAAAAATAACATATATATATATATATATATATTTTCCCAAAGTACGGCAGTTAAGCCCTCATAGTATGGAGCTGCACTCCCATCAACCTGGAATTACACCAAACAGCAGCTCCAATTGCCACAAGTTAAAGGCTTCAGGAACTCCAAAAGAGAGTTGTAGAAAAGTTGAACTTTTTATTTTTATTAAATGGTAGCAGTTTTAAAAAAGGCTTCCCAAGATTAGAGAGGCTAGCTGACGCATTTCGCCACACTCATGTGGCTTGTTCACAGTTATATATATATATACGATAACATACATTCTTAGAACGTACCGGTACAATGCACAATAAGTGCAAAAGAAGAGCAGATAAATATCAGATTCCTTTGCACCCTTTTTAAATCAGTGTCATTTACATAGGCCATAATAATACAAGTTGCACATACATTTGCAAGGCAATTACCCAAAACACATTTTTTGTGTAAAGTTCCTGACCTCCTCATTTCTAATTTTTTTCAGAGAGAATTTAAAATGGGTGTCAGCATTGATTTCTCTGTACCTTATATTTGTGTCCTTAGAGGTTTTTAGGTTATGCTTGACTTCAAAACAAGACCATCATAAAAGTCAGAAACCACTTTGTTGTTCTGTGGTTGTGACATTGGCCCTCATTCCGAGTTAGGACTACACCATGGAGTAAATAGCTCCATGGTTGGCAACCATGGAGCTATTTACTCCATGGAATACCGGCATGGTGAATGGAGTAATTACCGGTCCATTCCAAGGTTGGATGGACCGGTAATTCCCCATTCACCATAGCCCTTCCCCATCCCCATTTCTGCCCCCATAGGGCTCAATGGGAATGGGGAAGGAGGTAATTACGGCACCGTAAATTACGGTGCCGTAATTTACTCCAAGGTCACTTTGCGGGTCCCGTAATTTACTCCTGCTAAAAGCAGGAGGTAAAGAGGGACCCGCAAAGGGAACTCGGAATACGGAGGTAAGGGATTACCGCCATTGGTGCCCTTACATGCACCGGTAATCCCTTACCTCCAACCTCGGAATGACCCCCATTGTCTAGAAAGTAACAGGTACACTTCGAGAGGGATGATGTCTTTCAAGATTAGTCCGACAAACTTAAACCCTGGGAGGAAGTTGGCTTGACTCATTCCCATAGGTTCGGCATGTGGTTCTTTTAACAACCTTGAAGGTTTCTTCAACCAGATTTTAAGCCAAAACATCATGGGGTGATTGCTTCTGTTTCTAAAATGTCATTTGGATAATAGCCAATTTGTCATTCATTAATTCTGCAGCTGCAGCTGCTGAGTTTGACTCCGCCAGGAACCTTTTCGAAAATGACTTTTCCATCAGTAGCAGGTGGTTTGTGTTCAAAAGGTCAAATTGTTCCACTGCATATCTTTCCGCATATTCAGATTTTGCCTTGAAGGCTGTGGGCTCTTGGTGAGCACCCACCAAATCATGTTCTCCACTCGATAATCTCCTTTGTTTTGGTTCTTCCATGGGTTCTCACTGAAAACAAGGGGTATGCTTAACACATTTCTGTGTCAAAATCATCTATTTAAAGTTTCCAACCTTGTTTTGAAGATTCTGCACAGAAATTCCCAAAGAAATGGTTCAGCTCAGGCAGACTGTTTTCCCTTTGTTGGGATGGTCAGCAAAGGTCCCCACGATCAAGAGGGGTTCATGTTGCACGCCCCATATTTGTGACTGGGAGTGGGGCGAAATGGCCGTGATGTTGCAATTTCATATGTATACAGTGTAATTAATTCTGCATGGACTGTACAGTTACTTTTTGTTTAAATTAATATATATTAGACTTACACGCGCACGAAAGATAAAATGCTAAAGCCGCCCAATGAAATATAAACGCGAGTCAGACATAATGTGCTATGGAAGGTCCAGAAGCAGGCCATCAGGAGTTTCTTAAATATGCATGCGGGAAGCGGAGGGCTGTCCTGAAGAACCCACTGTAAAGAAGAGATCATATTTATTAAACATGCATGCACACTGAGGAACGTGCAAAGGGAATTTACAAATCTGTATGTAGTAAGCTTTTGTGAATTCATTTCGACTTTACAGCCAGCAGTTTGTGTGTTGAATTACAGGTGGCTGGGAAAATCTATTACTGAAGGTTAAAGGAGGAATAGGTATTAACCAAGTAGATGGTCAGCTGTCGAACAGGACACAATGTGTATGGCTTAATAGTTCTGCAGGAGGTAGATGTAATCTCTGTAAGTACATTGACATTTTGCAGACGGACTTGGCGATTTGTTTTGACCAGCAATAAAACATGGGGTGAAGTGGCACTCGAGGCCAAAGTAATTGATGCCCAGGAGTTTCAATTGTATTCTCAGATGTGCCGTACATGTAGAAATGGTAGTCATTTAACTTAGAATGTTTCAATGGTACCATTAAGCCGGGGCGGATGAGATAGTAATCGTCAGTTCAAAGAGAAATTGTTTATTCAGCCTTCCTCATGTTGCTCAAAGTATCCATGTGAAACATGTGCAATTATGTTTAAGGTTATAGGGCTCAGGCCAGTTTTTACTAGTAATGAATTATGTTTGCACACACATGTTTAATTGTGTGATGATGTTATGACCTACCACAGACGAATACTAAGAAGGGGTGTGTTAGGAATATGATCTGAAGATGGAAGTTAAGATAACAAGTGGCCAATGGGAAGGGAAGAATTGGCTATTGTAATAAAAGTATATGGGAGTGTTTTGACTGTTACATAAATGTATATAATGTGTCAACTTACGTAGTTCATTGAGGCTTGGTTTAGTTTGACTCTGCAGCGTCATCTAGCTCCTCCCTGCATGATTGTGCAATAAACTTGCTTTATGAACAAACATGAACTTGTTCCTTAAGTGGGGGCGCACTTTGGGTTAAGGTGATTAGGAGCCTGCCCCTGAATGCTCTTGCCATAATCACTGTATTTTCTCCAAACAAAAGATGGGCAACATTTCTCTGCCTCTGTAGGGGATATTGAATTGTAGCTAATATTGTTACTATACAAATTAAAGGGAATGTACTCCAGTACACAGTGCTGTCACACAATTTTTATCCGCCCAATTTTGTAGCATCATTACGATCCATATGCCATACAGTTTACATTCACTGACTATTAATGATTTGTCTATGTAGCAGGCTGGATTACAGGCAGCGTCTCCCTTAGTAAAGGGACCTTCTCTGGCCTCCTTCCATAATTCTGGAGCCAAACCTGCATTTGCTATTGCACAGAAAATGCTAATTATCATTGGACCCTAAACTTCTGATTTAGACATACACATATCTACTGGAATCTTTTCTAGGCTGGTTGCTTCTACAGATTTTCTTTCAAAATTCCAGACTGGCTTCAGAAGAGGTCTATCGACTGCCCTGAATGGATTAATTCTGAACATCATTAGTGAGAAAGCTGGGAGGAAAGGAGAACCAATATTGTATGGAGCATGGGTGGAGCTCTCAAAAGCTTTTGATCAAGTAAACAGGAACCGTCTTTGGGATTAGGTACGTAGGTGGGGGATCCCGGAAAACACCTTAGCAATGATAGTAGAACTACAAAGGGACACAACACTAAGAGTGAGACTCGACGACGAAGGGCATTTGTCAGAGCTTATTAAGGTGGAGAGAGGCATAAGAAAGGGTTGTCTGGGGGCTCCTCTTTTCTTTAACCTTTACCTAGCAGACATAGGAACATCCCTATAACCATCAGCGTTGGCCAGTCCAGTTTTGAATGGTAGCAAGATCTTTTGGCTGGCCTACGCTGATAATATTGTACTGTTGGACAAAACAGCAGTGGGGCTGCAGCATCTTCTGAATAAATTGGGGGACTATGCCAGATTAAATGGCCTTGCCATTAACCCAGACAAATCAAAAATGGTTGCCTTCAGACACGTCAGAAAGCGGATACAGTACTCTCAATGGCTCTTGGAAGGTAAAGTGTTACCAAGAGTCGAGGAAGTAGTCTACCTGGGATATGTGATGTATGCATCACTATCGATAGACTGGGTGGAAATGGCTGTGATTGATAAAATGATGCTGCTGATACCCAAAATTAAAAACATATACTTTAAGTACTGTACATTTTCATTAGTGCCACTGATCAAATACCACGGGGCAAAGGTGGTCCCCGTGATTTTGTATGGGCTGGAGGCCAAGCCCCTACTCTGGAAGACCAACCGGCAAAGATTGGCGGATCTTATCTGGAAAAAAGTCCTTGGAGCCGCCCAATCTCTTGTCTTAGATTTGAGCTGGGGTTGAAATCGTTAAGCTCCTTGGCAGATTGGAAATTGGTTTCCCTTTATCGGCTGATTATAATCGCACAGTCCCAAACGCTGTATGCAGATATAAAGGGCCATCTGGAGAGCTCCAAGTCAATGGTTCTATCTGACCTGGAGGTTACTGTCAGGGAGTCCCTTGGGAAGGCAGACACAGATGTCGAGACACTTTCGCCAAACCCCACTAAAGCCAAAAAGGCTTTAGAAAAGATGGACTGGATTATAAAAGTGAACAACATACGTAGTTCAGCCCCCTCAAACCAATTCCTAATGGTTGACAAGAAATTGGGGTGTCTCCCAAGATACCTAGTGAAATTCCCTGATTGGAAAGCCAGGTACAACATCCTTAGAATCCGTTTGAACATGGACCACACTAACCCTAAAACATCTTCTGATGGATTGAGAGGGAACATGGCTGCTGAGAGCAGACATGTTCCCCAGATTTGTGGATATAATTGATAGTATACTTTCAGATATGTTCTGGGATAGACTGATTTCGGGGCATGAAACAGTGCTCACAATAAAGACGGTACAGGTATTAGAGGTATTAGAAAGAAGTAACATCATTACATAAATGCAGTTGCCCTCTCTTTTCTTTCCAGCCTGTGCTGTAGTGTGCCCCCTTTTTTCTTTTTTTCCCGCCCTCAATTACATAAATGGAATTTATAGGTTTGCATGGGAAGTGTTGAAGTTTTCCTCTTTTACTTTCTAACTCTTCTTCTTTGTTCTGACATTAGGAGGTTATTTTAATATTTCATCATATATTTTGTAAACTCAATGGAATAATATTTTGTATATATTTGTTTTTTATTCTGTTTGTAAAGATTATTTTATAACCATATACAATAGAAAATAAATTTTAAAAAGACTAGCTAATACATCCCCGACATTACAGGTCATATAACTCTGTGGATTCAGCAACTTACCCCCCATAATGGTTTTTGAAAGCTACTAGCCTTGTAGGTAAAGGTATTGGGCGCTATAAACCTATTACTATATTGTGTCTTGTTAATTAATGTCTGTCCCTACTGGTCTTTCCACCCGTAACCTTTCTATCCACTAAGCCTTGGTTTGAGTCCATGCCCAGCCTGTGTCTACACATTCTCCTCATCTTCCTTCTAACCATGTTCTCCCTAGCACTCATTTGAGGACACCAGTGGCTAACACCCTGCATGGAAGCACAGCTCCACCTTCCTTCATACTACTCCCACCCTATCCTTATACACACCGCTTCCTATTAGCGAGTTCCTCGTCGTGACACCCACAGTCATTTAGTTTGGTCTCCCATCCCACCGACACTCCACCTTCATCTGTCCTACTCATCTCTCCCAGCAACCAACCACTGGTTGCCCTAGCCTGGGTCACTGATTACCTTTCCAACCACTCATTATCCAAAGCCTAAGGCACTGGTAGCTTTTCTGCCACTCCTCATTGGAGTATGAGTCCCTAAAGGGCCTGCCATGGGAGCATGGCACGCGGCGCTCACAATTTAAAGTAAACACTGCCAGACATGCATGCATGCATGTCAGGCAGCTTTACTCACTTTATATGGCTGAGTGCAAAAGTGCAGGGCAAAAGGCAGCGTAAGTCGAAAATTATGCTTTTCAGGAGCATGAGCTCATCGCTGTCGGATTTGTGAGGGGGAGTGGAGGGGGTGGTGTGCATACATTTTACACAGTATACGTAAACCCTGCCCTGCCACTGCAGAAACTGCCCCACTGTGTCTTAGTCCACGTGGTAGGCTCATAGGTCAGCGTGCCCCTGTCGAGGGTATGAGTCCGTATCAGTGGGGTTCATGCTTTCTGTCGCCTGCCGTCTCACGACAGAAGATTGCAACATTTGGTCAATGAGTTAAACCGAGAAATGTGAAAAGAAAACCCAACATATGTCAACAGTGTGAAATGCATTGCGGGACCTTCGATGTGAAGTCCATGGCATATTTGCCCCCCCCCCCGCTTCATAGTGGAGCTCATCAGGCTAGCGCGTTTTCATTGATCTGCGCTCCCAGGCCATCTGAAAGGCTGGCCATGCATCTCTCAGGTGCAGTGTGGGAGACAAGCTGGATGCCTAATAGCTTTGCAGATCAATGCTGCCATTTGCATCTGTACTCGTGCACTTACAGCAGATTGTGCAGAGCAAGCCCTTTGAAAATAACCTTTGTGGAAGTTGCCACATGTAGGGAGACATTACATTTATATTAATGCAAAATGTTACGCAAAAATAATGTTTGTTGCTACTTCACAGTGAAAATTGCATTTGAGAGGAATGTGAGTCGTTTACCCCTGGACAATTTACCTGGAGCACAGAACTTAACGCACTGCTACACTGATTTGAACAGTGAAGGCAAACGTCAAAGATATCTTTATCTGGGAAGCCATTTGAGGAACTCTCTGCGTTTAAAGGTTGACAAGATGAGTGGGTACCCTTAATTGCTTCCATTCAGCGGAACAAGAAAAAAGCTTGCCCATTCTGAGAGTTATGGAGATGAGACAGAAGCACTTAAAGGGGGCAGCCAGAAGACATACCGAGGTAGAAGCGCCTAAATGGGACAGCTAGACGATATACTGAGGTAGAAGCGCCTAAACGGGACAGCCAGAAGACATACCGAGGTAAAAGCGCCTAAATGGGACAGCCAGAAGACATACCGAGGTAAAAGCCCCTAAATGTGACAGCCAGAAGATATACCTAGGTAGAATCGCCTAAATGGGACAGCCAGAAGACATACAGAGGTAGAAGCGCCTACATGGGACAGCCAGAAGATATAACGAGGTAGAAGCGCCTAAATGGGACAGCCAAAAGATAACCAAGGTAGAAGTGGTTAAATGGAACAGCCAGAAGACATACTGATGTAAAAGTGCCTAAATGGGACAGCCAGAAGACATACTGAGGTAGAAGTGCCTAAATGGAGCAGCCAGAAGACATACCGAGGTAAAAGCGCATAAATGGGACAGCCACAAGATATATTAAGGTAGAAGCACCTACATGTGACAGCCAGAAGATATACCGAGGTAGAAGCGCCTAAATGGAACAGCCAGAAGACATACCGAGGTACAAGCGCCTAAATGGGACAGCCAGAAACATACCGAGGTAAAAGCGCCTAAATGGGACAGCCAGAAGACATACCGAGGTAGAAGCGCCTAAATGGGAAAGCTAGAAGAGATACTGAGGTAGAGGCCCCTAAATGTGACAGCCATACGAGATACCGAAGTAGAAGCGCCTAAATGGGACAGCCAGAAGATATACCGAGGTAGAAGCGCCTAAATGGGACAGCCAGAAGATATATTGAGGTAGAAGCGCCTAAATGTGACAGCCAGAAGAAATATCGAGGTAGAGGCGCCTAAATGTGACAGCCAGACGAGATACCGAGGTAAAAGCGCCTAAATGGGACTGCCAGAAGATACACCGGTGCATACCTTTCAAATTTTGCACATTATTTCAGTACAATTTGGACCCACTGGAGGCAAGGTTTGCCATAGTGCTCATGAATTTTCACCAAGGGGAACACTGTCCTGGTGCAAGAATTGGTTAAAAGAATCACTTCGAGTCCATTTTTCTCAGTTCTTCAAAAGAAAATTGGGCTCATTTTCGAGTTCCCCATAATTCGACAGCAGGGACCGTTATGTTTACACTGTAATGTAAGCAGGACCCCGTTGCCAAATGTTGTCATTTGCACAAACTAGTACGCCACCTTCTGCCCTTCACATTTGCACTGCGCAGTGCAATGTGAGTAGGCACTGCCTGGCATGCGGGAATGCCAGGCAATATTTACTTTTGATTGTGAGTGCTACTTGCCATGCTTGCAAGCAGTGCTCACAATTACAATTAAACCCTCTCCGACATACTCGCATGGCGGAGAGCGTTCAACATTAATTCGTGAACACTGCTTAGCATGTGCTTGTGGGACAATTTTTATTTGTAATTGTAAGCCAGCATTTATAGTGAATCCCTATGGGGTCCGCCAGCTTTATGCTTTTGTTCAGAAGTGCTTCGATTTGCAAAAAAATTATTTTGAGGAGCTGGAAATCTTGTGTCTCTCCAATGTCGGAGGACTAGATTGCAGAAATTAACTGCTTGGCGAACATTGAGAAAGTTATTTACAGGAAAATGGGAAAGTTGAATTTACATACAAAGGTCTGGGGTGTTTTTTTGATTATGTACTAGTTCAGCTCTGAAATTGTATATAGATGTGTTTCTTTTTGTTTTTCTTTTCTTTTCCTGTTTTTTTCATGTATTTTTCATTTCATTTTCATGTTTTGAAGATTTGTGATTTATTGCCCATTCATGTACTGGTTACTAAATTGTAAATAAAGAATTAAAAAAAAAAAAAAAGTTGTCAGACCGCATAGGGGTCTCCAGCATTTGCACCAACGGAAAATCCATGCTGGCACATATGCTGGAGCATTTGTATGGCAGAGGGGAAAAGAGGCGGCGGAAAGGCAAGTTGCTTTCCACCCCTCCTCTCTGCCATACAAATGAATGAAAATGAGCTGTGGCGTCAATGCAAGCCGCAAAAGGGCTTGTACATCTTCCATTGACGTTACGGCTCAAAAGAAAATGAGATCCCATGTGTCCCCTCTGGAGTGGTGGCAGTGGGACATTACTTTTTCAAGTGCCGACTGAAACTGGAACTCTGAGTTAGTGACTCGCCCACCCACCTTAAATGTACTAAATATACCCAATAGGACTTCTGAGGTACACCTCAGAAACACAAACACACATGCAGAGGATGTATGAGGCCAGTGGTGTGACCTATTGCAAATGGAAATGTTAAAGAGCAATGCTGCATTTAATTAGAAGAGGTTGAGGTTCCCAGGCTGGGCAAGCCAATGCACAAAGAGACAATGGGCCTCATTACGGGTCTGGCGGTAGCCGTGCCGGTAAAACGGGCAGGGAGCCGCTGGACCCATAATGAATTACCGGTGCCTGACTTCCCGGTGCCACCGGGCTATTGCAAGTCCGGTGGCCGGGAAGTCAGGCGCCAGTAATTTCTTGTTAGTTCCCATTCCCATAGGGTCCCATAGGAGAACTCTGGGAGCGGATGCGGTCCCTCCAGGGCAGGACTGACCCTGGCGGGCAGGACCGCACCGTCCGCAGAGTCGTATTGTGCCGGTCTGGTAACAACGGTGCCGGTATGCTTACCGGCATCGTTGTTAACGGACCAGCACAATTATAATGAGGCCCAATACATTTTAATATTGTCTCTTTGCAGATTAGCATTATATGACTTAAAAGCGTAAATAATCACTACAAGTGCCACAAAACTAGGTTTTTCTGTGCAAGCTGGCAAACATTGAACAAATCCAAGAGCACAAATGTTCCTGCTGATGTTTGCAGCATTTTGATGCATGCCTTATACTATGGACATTTTCGCTCACCACTAGTTTGCAGTCTGTCTTTTGCCGTGGGTTCGGGACCAGAGGTGGAACCATCCACGTGTGACTGACATAGTCACCGGCAACAACAGTAAAGTTCTACTTTTTCACGAATCACTCACTGCATCACTGACTAGTGAACATGTTGAACTTTAATGTTCCAGTCTTCCTCCATATGTCCCATCCTCTCCCTAAATGAACAGACACCACAAACGGGCTGCCTGAATTGCTGCTGTTCCCATCCCCATGCTACTTATATATTTATCAGATTTCTCTAAAAGGTGTAAATACACGGGTGAAATGGGGATGAGGAGCGACACCTTTGTGAGCACAGTGAAAAAACATCATTTCAGCAAGTAGAGCGGTCAGGATGTAATGCACATGTAAACACACTGCAACTTTAAAACAAAGTATACACAATACGAATGTAAAGCTGCTTGAACTTTGTATTGTGTATACTTCGATTTTCAAGACCCACACCACACAAAAGATTTCAGGACACTGTGCTCAGCGCTCTACATTGTGACTTCAAGGCGCGCACGAGAAGGATAACATACTGACGTTATCTTTTGAAGCACGCGGGGTGACTCTTCCTAAAGAACTTCTCTACTACTTACTGCAGAATCCATGTCGATTACTGTCTGTCACAACAAAGGGTGGATCATCTGCCTCTCAGGCCCTGCCCCAACATGCTTCTCATGCTTCGCAATTAGTGGTGCTCAGTTGGCTCTATTTCCTTCACCTCCTGAGCAGCAGGCCCATTCAACCTCGTGGTCCAGCATGAACCGACAGTCCCTGCTGACAATACCCTTGCCCGGACAGGGCCTCCTGCAGGGCACATGGTGCTGCTCTGGCCGGCCCACACCTTCTCAATCATATTTAGGTTTTTTGGATTTCAATAAAATCCGATTTTAACTCGATTTCTGCCCCCCGGAAATAATTTTCCTTTTATGGGGTATAATCAAAAATGACCACTAGATGGCAGCACTGACCATGCTACATATGAATTACCATATTAAATTGAAAATGAAAAGCAAGGTTTATGCTGCCAAATAGGTGACATTTTCAGGCATTTTCGTACCTCAATATGATCCAAACTGAAACAGGCCATATGACATGTTCCCCTTAATAATGATTGTGTGAATTATTTAATTTTTTAATTGTAATAGCTCATTACGAACATTTCACAAATTTACAACCAAAGTATAGAAACAACATATCAGTATGAAAAGAGAAAGAGAAACAATCATATATGAAATAGGTACAATTCAAGTCAAAATACTAAAGATAGAGACAAATAAAAGAACAACAGTAAAATTGATATCTCCTTATACAATGCAGAATACACAAGCGATGATGTGTAATGGAGCCTTTTTCTCGACCAATTCTCTACACCCAATTAGTTGTTGTAGGTTACAAAGAACAATAATCAACCCTGCATCGATCCCAATATAGGGCGATGAAATGATCTTACGTTCCTTAATTACCCATATTAGGGACACTTTTCACTCACCCTAGAAAGTGAAAACTTGAAAGCCTGCCATACCTTAAGCAGCGCAATAGATCTGGTCATGCTACAGCTAGATAGGCCATTTAGTCAAAATACCTCGCTCTTTAGGTCGAATAAACTACCTGAAAAATGCATGTAATATTTAACATAATACTTAATCCTGCATCTACAAGATGTGAGTACATACCGGAGCGATTCACTGACTCCCTCTTCCCTAAAGAGGCAACAACCCGTTCTTCAATAGGGAGATGCAGCCAGGCCCCTTAACCTCCAGAACCGGGAGTTTATTTAGTCTTATCAGCATAAACAACCGTCTGGCAATCGAGCTACAAAATTAATATATATATATATATATTTTGTGCCTTACAATGACAAAAGAATAGTTTAGAGTAAGTGCTCAACGTGGATAATTTAGCTATATGGTAGTGACTACACGACCAATCTCTTTCCAACACTTTCTTCTTGAATACCACTAGCAGGGGACCTAAGCCTTCAGACCATTCTGGAAACCATCATCCTTCAGAGAAATAATCTTCATTCTTAAAGGATAGTTCCGGGACTTTTTTTTTTATTGTCCCTACGGTTCGGCCATGTGTTTTTAAGCATAAATCGGTAGATCGTAGAAAACTTTCCTATGGACCTTACGCGACTTTTCGTCCATTAACACACTCGAAATCAGCCGCCATTTTCTGATAATCCTATCATTTCCCCCCATCGACCTGGCTCACCTGCTTTTGCGGCACTAAATCAAATCCCCCGCCTTTGAGCCTGACATCAGCAGACGCGTACCGCCCATTTCCCAACGCCAAAGCACGTTTCGTGTCAACAATCGCTGCGCCTCAGCTAATGAAGTGTCGCCATGGAAATGGCAGGACGCCTCTTTACTCAATAAGTATAAACACACCGTTTCATAACACACAGCAGCAGATTTTCGATTCCATTACTCTCCCTGTGTTACTTTGAGTATTCTGTGACTCGTTTCTGTGCTCTGGTCAGCTACCTTCGCCGCTTCTAGGCCTTGTGAACACCTGTACCATCTCTGTAAATTATTTTACTTTCTTTACCACACAATGGCTACAATAATGCCGTATATGCACGAGCCCGAGTACACCGAGGAAGAACTACTGGAAAGGCAAGCACGCGAAAACAATGGGGATTCGGACGGCAGTTGGGAGGACCAGTCAACGGATGAAGAGCCTGGACCATGTCGCATGGACGGCGTCTCCACCTGGTGCACGTGCAATCGGTGCGAGCTAATGCCAACTGAGGAGGAGAACTGCTGCTGCCGTGAAAATTCCGGGTGCTTGGCCTACATTTCGGAAGGCGAGCCAAGTCCGCAATGCATCACCGAGCTGCCAGAGTTCAGGGAAGCCTGCCTCTCACGGACCGTGTTGAGGATGATGATGGTGCTTATGCACGAAGTTCGCAGCACTGTTCGTCCGCGTAATCCGAGTAACGAGTAAGTATACTCTGGTTGTGATGTCAGTGATGCCACTACTATTTCATGGTCGTCTCCCACATATCAAATTACATCTACATATCATTCGAATGCATGTAAATTGGTTCCATATTGTGCATTTTCTAGATAGAATTTTTTTCAAAGCAGAATGACATTTTTACCTGAATCGACAGTGATAAGAAAGTTTTGTCATTTTAATACAGTTTGCATCTTTCATTTTCACAGGTGGTACAGGCTGGTGGCCTATCGTTGCTTCACTTGGTGGCTTCACGGGAGGCTCGGACACCGCGTTCGGAGAGTAATACCTGCCTGTGCGGTATTTGCCATTAGACAACATTTCCCCAGCGACAGTGGACAATACCGCGGATTTTCCCTGGATGTGCTGCAACCGGAACTTTACAATGTGTAATGTTTATTATTTATGTTCAATTGAAATTAAGATCTAAAATAAAACCCAACATATATTTTAACAATGGTTGTTTTGATTTTTTAAATGAATCTAGTGTGTCTCCATTGAATAGTCTTCCTGTGCCTTGTCTTGTCACACCACATGTCTCCGGCCAGCATCCTCCCTCACGCTGGCCGCCCACCTTCAATCCTCATAACCGTTGAACCCATATGCAGCAGACATACATATGTTATTTTGCGGGTTGGCATCAAGCCTCCCGGCCTTGCCTCCTCCCCCAAAAATACTTACCACACCACTTTGTTCAAGCGTTGGCAATAAAAGGCCGTTGGATTTTATTGATACAAAACATGGTTATAGGTAAATAATCAATATGGTTGATCATAATAAATCATCCTTTTGGGCACCGGGTACAGAGATGACCCCCTCTGGCCCGTGCCGCCTTGCCACCACAGGCCAGCCTGCTGCTGACTAACTGCCTAGGCATCCAGGGTCTCCAGGGTGAACTGCACCCATATATTCTCCTGGGAGGGTGAGGTATTTATAAACTCACCCCCCTGCCTTCCATGTACTAGATCCTGCAGCCTGCCTCTTACATGCAGTTAGATGGCCTCTCCTTGGTGAGGCCCTGCGGCAAACGAGTCTTGTCTGCACGACCACCGCCCCAATCCACCCCCCCCGCCCTATCAAAGGCAGTTCGCACCGGGGTACTTGCGCTGGCAAGTCGAGCTGTCAGGGAGCGATAAAGGCCAAGAGGTGCCAAAGACCATGTACACTTCAAAGTGGTCTATACAGCATGGGTTGTTGTTCCCATGTCTACCTCCAGACCCCGTGTCTCCTGCCAAGCATCCCCCCTCACGCTGGACGCCCCCCTGCAATCCACATAAGTGTGTCTCCATTCACGAGTCTTCCTGTGTCTTGTCTGCACGACCACCGCCCCAATCCACCCCCCGCCCTATCAAAGGCAGTTCGCACCGGGGTACTTGCGCTGGCAAGTGGAGCTGTCAGGGAGCGATAAAGGCCAAGAGGTGCCAAAGACCATGTACACTTCAAAGTGGTCTATAGAGCATGGGTTGTTGTTCCCATGTCTACCTCCAGACCCCGTGTCTCCTGCCAAGCATCCCCCCTCACGCTGGACGGCCCCCTGCAAACCGCATAATGCCACGACATATACACGTCATTCATTCACAAACACACCCCTGTTTCGAATTCTTTATAACCCACTTCATATTTCTAATGAGAACTTCTTTGCGCTTTGCTAGTCAACCCGTGAAGGTGCTGGTTATCTGCTCTTCGTCTCTGTGAACTTCCGTGACCACTTCGAGGAAACTCGTCAGTTTGCAACCTGTGAACTGCTCCCTGTTCTACGACAAGAAACTACTCTGATCCCTGCATCTAACTGTTTGTTCGTCAAGGTAAGGCCATGTACCATAATCATTTTGCATCCAATTTCTTTTCGTTCAAGACAGTACATGCAAGGAACTAGTCACATGTTCTGAGTTTAGTCAAATTATTTTTCTATTTTTTTAAAGTTATTCAAATACTTATCCGCATGTGAATAACGTGTATAGTTCCAAGAACCAAAACGAACCTTGCATTGAACCCTTTATGTGTCATTTAATTTTTTAACACATTGGTATTCATATAGAATTGTTGATCTTTACTTTTCAGAACTTTCCACAATGCCTGCCTGTTCCATTGGCGGTTGCCCTTCGAAGACCCATAAAAAATCTGAAGGTACTATAATGCATGTTTTCCCTAAGACAATAGATCAGATAAGAGAATGGGTCCGATATTGCGGATATCCACCGTCTGAGCTTGAAAGTAGAGTCCTAGAAGTCTTTGCGGACAAGAGGGGTGATCGATACCGCATCTGCAGCAGGCACTTTAGCTCAGACATGTACTCCACATCATTGCTAATAAAGAAGAACACACCGCGAGCGAAGCGAAAATTGCTCTCAACCGCTATTCCCACTCTATTCGTCCACATCCCTCCACTGGTGAGTCAAGTTTACGTATTTATCTCTCAGCCTTGCGGTAGTGTGTAGCATTAGCTAACAATAATTTCCCCATTTATGTATCCACTCAATATGAAGGCGGAAGATTCTCCATCCGTGTCGTTATTGCAGTCATCAGCCACTTCAAGCGCCTATCGGGTAATCTTACTTGGCTATTCTGCCACTGACTTGTTTTAGGCATGTAAATCAATAGTTTTAATTTATCGTGTAATTATTTTACCTAATGGTACACCCTTGTACTCGTCCTCTAGTCTTTGTTTTCAGTTATAATTATTGTTATCCAAAATAATGCAAGTACTGTCTTTCAGGGAGATGCTGAGGAGTCCAACGTATTGACGACAACCGTTGATGTCACTCAGATGCTCGAGGTACGTTTCCGGACAGTTCCATCGATGGAGATCATCAGATCTTGCATTCTTGTAGCGTGATTGTTACACACAATGTTTCTTTCGTTTTTAGCCATTGATATGTCCTTCTGTCGTCGCCCTCCTATGTGTCTTCTTTTTTCAATATTGTGTTCATTACTAATGAAAGTCCTATGTTTCAGGGAGTCGATGGAGCATTAGTCCAAGAAGAAGGGGGAGCATGCAGTTACGGGTCGGCGCAACAGCTTGCAGAAGTGTGCACCGCAGTTACATCGTCCCTTGATGTTCTTATGCATTTCGAGGTATGGATACTGACAGTTCGATCAAGCGAAATCATATGACGTGATTACATCCGCTATACTTCCTTCTTTATTAACGCAAGTACTATGTTTCAGGGAGATGACGGAGCTTCTTCTACAAGAACATCACCCCTAGTAGTTGATGCAGATCTCTGGGTGGTGACACTTCCAACGATCGAGCAAATCGAATCATATTTAGATATCCATTATTTATTTTAGACAACTGATCATTTGTGCAGGTCTATTTAGATGAGCCGTTGACGCCTGCACAAAGTTTATGTTCTTTTTAACAAAATAGAAAACCATACTAATGCAATTACTGTGTTTCAGGGAGTTACTGAAGCATCATCTTCAATAATATCATCAATGGAAGTCTATGAGGAGCCCGAGGTATGGATCTTGACAGTTCCATCTAACTAGATCAACAATGCGTGAATAATTGTTGTTTGAATGTTCTACACAAAGCGTTCATTCGTGTTTTGCTATTGAGATGTACGTGGGTATTGGTCCCCAAGTACATTTTGTGTTTTCAATATTATTATACATACTAATGAAAGTTCTATGTTTCAGGGAGTCGATGGAGCGTCAGTGCGTGATGGATGTGCTTATCATGAAAATATAGTCGTTGCAGCGCAAGAGGAAGTGGAGACATGCACACACGAGTCTGAGCAACAGCGTCCTGATGTTGAAGTTCGAGGCAAGAAAGTTTCAAAGAAAAGAAAGCAAAAGAAGGTTAGTGTCCTGGTCACTATATTATGTTGTTTTTCACTGTTAATAGTTCAATACTGTAAGTTGTGTTTAAACTGAACATCCCTTTTCCAATCTGTCCTCTAGTTGCGAGTGGGTGTACGAACTAGATCTACACAGACAGTGAAGCGAACGAGAGATGTTGCTTGTCAAACCTTTTGGCAGGGACTTGAGACTGGAGATGCATCGTGCCAATGGGAAGAATCTGAAGTGATTGACAACAGAGCTATACCACCACCAGCCATTGATAGTGAATGTCCTCCTGGTAGTTCGGATGCAGTCGGAGATCAATTCACAGAATCCACACCCGCAAAAACTAAGACCGCGAGAAAGTTGAAGAAATTGTTTTATTCACCCATCGCCGGAGAAGGAACAGATGTTGCAATGGAAGAGAATGAAGTGGACGACAATGAAACACCATCAATATCACTGAACATAGCGGAAGACGATATCAGAGATTCTACCTTTCATGTGAGTGACATGTCCTCAACGTTACAGGCCGAACCAGCTGGGATTGCAGAGTGACAGTATAAGGAAAGATGCCAAATTCATTGTATTCGATAGTTGTTTGATTGATATTATTATTCGGATGAAATGTGGGCATTCGGTTGGTGGGGAAGTATGTGGGGAGCCATTGATTAATGTGACTCGTGCAATTCGAGGCACTAACCTTAAAATACATGCCACCTGTACAAAATATCATCCTTTCTCATGGTCTGCACAACCCATGCTGGGGCAACTGCCAGCAGGCAATCTACTTTGTGCAGCGGCTGCACTTTTTAGTGGTTCAAGTTTTAAAAAGTTAGAGTCTTTCCTTCAGTTTGTGGGAATCCATTTCATTGCGAAAACTCAGTTCTACAAATACCAAACCGATTATCTATTTCCAGCCATTAGCGAAGCTTGGAGAATGGAAAAAATGTCTATTGATAGTACATTCGCGGGCAAACGGTTCAGGCTAGCCGGTGATGGACAGTGCGACAGCCCAGGATTTTCAGCCAAGTACTGCACCTACCACTTTCAGGACATGGAAAGTAAGAAAATTGTGAGTTCGGTGGTCGTGCAGGTGTCACAAAGTACATCCTCAGTGGCCATGGAGAAAGTTGGCTTTGTAGCATCATTGCAAGAACTACAATCGCGGGGAATGGTGATCGACCTGATAGCCACGGACAGACACGTTTCAATTGCCAAGACAATGAGAGAAGAGTACAAAAATATAAATCACCAATTTGACGTTTGGCATCTTGCTAAAACAATCAATAAAAAAATGTCGGCTGCAGGTAAAAATAAAGATATGCAAGGTATTTCACAGTGGTCCAAGTCAATCAGCAACCATCTTTGGTGGAGCTCAAAAACATGTGGAGGGTTGTTGGAAATTCTACTGGAAAAATGGCAGTCAGTAATGCTACACTGTAGCAACGTTCACCGCTGGACCACAAACCAACATTTCCACAATTGTGAACATGGCCATTTGTCCACAGAGGAGGCACGGAAGAAGAAGTGGTTGATTCCTTCATCACCCACTCACAAAGCCATTGAAAAGATTGTATTTGATAAAACTATAACATACAGGAGATTTGGAGGTGTTCCACAATATGTGCCTAAAGTACAGGCCAAAACGATTGCATTTTGGCATGGAGGGCATGATAAATCGGACTCTTCTAGCAGTCTTGGCACATAACCATAATGTTGGCCGTCAACAAAGTAGGACGACCGGAACTTTAGGGACGCTTCGCTACAATAAGGCCTTCACTAAAAGAAGTAAACAATGGGTGATCAAACCAGTGTTTGAGGATATGCAATATGAGTTTATTGAGAGACTTATTGTTGATGTCCTAGATAGGCACATACATGGAGTTGTGAACGAACCTGTGCAGGGGACAACTGCATTGCCACCCAACATTGCCTCTGTTCCATGTCCACCTAAAGCAGAGCTCATTGAGAAATACACATCACGGTTTAAATGATTGTAATTTGATTGTCTGTTCTCTCGAGTCTCCTCATGTCGCAGGCCCATTGAATATGTGTAGCTATGTATTGTGTAAATAAAAGTGGACGACAATGAAACACCATCAATATCACTGAACATAGCGGAAGACGATATCAGAGATTCTACCTTTCATGTGAGTGACATGTCCTCAACGTTACAGGCCGAACCAGCTGGGATTGCAGAGTGACAGTATAAGGAAAGATGCCAAATTCATTGTATTCGATAGTTGTTTGATTGATATTATTATTCGGATGAAATGTGGGCATTCGGTTGGTGGGGAAGTATGTGGGGAGCCATTGATTAATGTGACTCGTGCAATTCGAGGCACTAACCTTAAAATACATGCCACCTGTACAAAATATCATCCTTTCTCATGGTCTGCACAACCCATGCTGGGGCAACTGCCAGCAGGCAATCTACTTTGTGCAGCGGCTGCACTTTTTAGTGGTTCAAGTTTTAAAAAGTTAGAGTCTTTCCTTCAGTTTGTGGGAATCCATTTCATTGCGAAAACTCAGTTCTACAAATACCAAACCGATTATCTATTTCCAGCCATTAGCGAAGCTTGGAGAATGGAAAAAATGTCTATTGATAGTACATTCACGGGCAAACGGTTCAGGCTCACAAAGCCATTGAAAAGATTGTATTTGATAAAACTATAACATACAGGAGATTTGGAGGTGTTCCACAATATGTGCCTAAAGTACAGGCCAAAACGATTGCATTTTGGCATGGAGGGCATGATAAATCGGACTCTTCTAGCGGTCTTGGCACATAACCATAATGTTGGCCGTCAACAAAGTAGGACGACCGGAACTTTAGGGACGCTTCGCTACAATAAGGCCTTCACTAAAAGAAGTAAACAATGGGTGATCAAACCAGTGTTTGAGGATATGCAATATGAGTTTATTGAGAGACTTATTGTTGATGTCCTAGATAGGCACATACATGGAGTTGTGAACGAACCTGTGCAGGGGACAACTGCATTGCCACCCAACATTGCCTCTGTTCCATGTCCACCTAAAGCAGAGCTCATTGAGAAATACACATCACGGTTTAAATGATTGTAATTTGATTGTCTGTTCTCTCGAGTCTCCTCATGTCGCAGGCCCATTGAATATGTGTAGCTATGTATTGGGTAAATAAAAGTGATTGCTCAGTGTACATGCAATGTGTCTCTCCACCCTTGTTCATTTGCGCATTAAATTAAACCAAACAGTAATATAAATCATTTTTCAAAAAATATAGAATGTCTCCGTATTTATGGTTCGCTGGGGCTGCAAATGCACGCAGACAAAATGCAAAGATGGAGTGTAAATTTCAAGTCCTGTGAGATGGCCTTACACTGAATGTAGCTAACTAGGAATGTGTGCTCGTTCAAAGTGAAGGTCAGCTGCTTTGATTTTTTGCTCGGGGTCCGGAATGGCCCACGACTCAGTATAAGGTTCTATTGTTATTTGACCTTGACAGGCCGGGACCATCCCGAAAGACTTCTTTTTGGGGGTGTGGGGCAATAACGTAAGAAACGATAATGAATATAATTTCAGAAACGAAAGCCATTTAATGTTCGTTCATTAGAAGAAATAACGTTGGCATAGAAGGAGTGGTATTTCGGGGCTGCCCTACGCACAGACACAATGGAAAATGCAAATATAATGTAAGTAACTCTTTAGATGAGTTTATACCGCAATTTAATTACTATACAGTAGCTTTAAAGACGGGTTAAGTTGTACTTGTTCGTTCTATGTGGCATATTGTTTTGTACCGCGCACTATCTTGAGGAGAACCATCTCCTTTTACGGAAGCACCTCAAAACCTTCCTCTTTGCTTCTGCTTTCTCTCTCCCTCTCCCCTGCTACAACTGGTCCACTGTCTGCGACCTCGGTCCTGGGCCCTTCCACTCTCCACCTGCACTGCCTCCCTGTCAACCCCTACACTGGGGGACTGTCTCAGTATCCTACAGCCCCCCCTTGACGTATAATACCCAGTTGCACTGTCCTAGCTATGAAATAATTTCCCGACCTAATATATAAAATGAATAATTTTAATAAAGATCTGATGGTGAGACTAATTTCATTTTTTATGTTTTTAAAACAGGTACATCCTTCATTATTGTATGTGTCACGAGTACCAGACACCGGCGGATGGCTTTTACAACTGCCAGTTGCTTCTCCGCGTGAACAACGTTACCACCCTGACCATTTTATGGGACGATCGCCAAGTACAAGTATGCCCTTACGCGGTACTAACGGCTAGATGCAACATACAGACCGTTGTGGTGGCCTAGTGCCTCGTTGTTGGAACAGCCATGCGATTATCAGTGCGACCGAAGAGCTTATTTTATCGTAAACCAACACCCTGTGTACTGCACACGAACATCGCTTGCCTCAAGACGAACTATTTTGGATCGAGAGCAAAGAAAAATGCAAATCGCTGAATATTCTCTAAACATTTGATGTCCAATAAATGTACTTTGCCAAATGTACAATCTTGCCGTTTGCTTTTAAACCACAGTTTCATATTCCGAATTGTGGCGCTGTATTGTGAGATGATCTAAGACCCTGTGTACAGCAAAGGAACATCGCGTGCCTCAAAACGAACTTTTTGGAACGTGAGCAAATAAAAATGAAAATCGCTGAATATTCTCTAAACATTTGATGTCAAATAAATGTACTTTACCAAATTTACAATCTTGCGGTTTGATTTAAAAGTACAGTTTCATATTCCGATTTGTGGCGCGCTGTGTTGTGAGCTGATCTGTGTTGGTTTCCGGGTTCTGTGTGGAGTCGCGTAGAAGACGCCTGGGCGCGTTTGCCTACGCAGCACAGTCACGTCACGGATAGAGGCGGGGAATATGAATGTTTTGATAAAGTATGTTTCAGGGGCGGGGGATTTGATTTAGTGCCGCAAAAGCAGGTGAGCCAGGTCGATGGGGGGAAATGATAGGATTATCAGAAAATGGCGGCTGATTTCGAGTGCGTTAATGGACGAAAAGTCGGGTAAGGTCCATAGGAAAGTTTTCTACGATCTACCGATTTATGCTTAAAAACACATGGCCGAACCGTAGAGACAATAAAAAAAAAGTCCCGGAACTATCCTTTAACCCTGAATTCAGACAAAGGTCTACAGGTGCCCCTAAGTATTTCCACCCGGAGCAAACTAAGCACCGAAGACGAATCATTGCACATTATTTTTATAAATAGATGACCTCTATTCACACTAATAATCATTCCCAGGGAGATTAGGTCCACCTCGTCTTTCTGGCCTGTATAAGTGTAGCTCTGGAAGGACTCAGAATACAGTGGCAAATACGGCCTCCAGCTGAATGGCCCATTATTCATGGTTGACATAAGAACAGTCTAGTGCATACAAAATTCTAGTTACTAATTTCTGATGGTAGAGTGTTATTATCCCAATCAAACTGAAGCCTGCGCTACAGTTAACACATTTCTTTATTAATAACATTATCGCAATGACCTTAGCGTAACTCTTTTTAGGGCCACCGGCTCAGGAGGGTGGGATTCAACCCTGTATCTGAAGTACCTAGAATTATAGACACGATGCAAGGTTCTGCCGGGTGTCACTATCCTTGCCTTATCTTTCCTAACCTTACCAAAGCACATAAACTTTGATTTATCCAAATTAAGCCCCAGATTATTAAGTCAATCACTGCATTTGCACTTCTGCACAAGCCAGCGTACGCAGTGTCAAAAATCGCCAGATCTTCGCCACATGGCAGATATAGAACTTTCATATCACCCAAATTAAGAGGAAAGTTATGGATATTTGTTAAAAAATCACCAACATCTGACATGAACAAATTAAACAAAACAGGGGCCAATATGCACCCCTGTTTCACCCCATAGGCTATATTAATAGGAGCAGATAACTCCCCCTTACAGTTCAACTTCACACGTGCAGTGTTATTTTCATGCAGTAATTGACAGGCCAACAGCAGGTCATTGGGGATCTTCAGCTTCTGCAACTTCTCCCATAATAATGGGCGATCAATTGTGTCAAACGCTGAGACAAAATCCACAAATAATATATACATAGGCAAAGTGGATTTGTCATGAGCTTGTCTTATCAGGGAATTACGAATAAATACATTATCATTTGCTGAGAGTCCCTTCCTGAATCCTGTCTGATAACAACTGAGGATATGATTTTCACCAATCCATTTTTCAATTTTTGATAGAAGACATTTTGCAAAAATTGTACTTGGACCATCCAGTAAGGATAATCTAACAATATAAAAAAAAGGCCAGATGTCCTGTATGTTTGTCCGATGCAGCAGCTTCTCGTGTTGTCACTGCTAGAGAGAGGTGTTGCCTTAGGATATAGAAACGATGCCAATTTGCATGCCTTCGCCTGTTGTCACTGCTCGAGGGAGCTGTTGCCTTAGGATATATAGTGGCCCTACTGTGTTAATGTAAACCTGCACTTTGGCCCGTGTACACAGGCTTCTACACTAGTATCCTATAATTGGACTGATACACAGTTTTGCCATCTTTAAAGATGGGAATGAAGTATGATTCATTCCAGAAAACTGGAATTTCCCCCAATTCAACAATTTGTTTGAAAAGGGTTAACATTATGTCTGGCCAAAGTTCAGGATTTGCCCTTGTAACTAAATTATAGACACTGTCCGGGTTCGGTGCTCTGGACTTTTTTAGTTTACCTATGATATCTGCCAAATTGTCCCTAAAACAAGACAGATCTAAAGGGTGATGATGTTTAGGGGTAGAGGTACTTTTAGCAGCAAATGTGTGCCCCAGATATAGTTCCCAGGTTTTGCTGGGAATGGAGTTAACCCCAAGAGACCAGGACTGAGATCCATTACCATTAAATGAGAGACAGAAGCCTTTGGTATCATGTTTGCAAATTACTTTGTATAAATCCCTCCAAGCTTTAGTGTGGCAGGTAAGGCGATACCACTCTAACCAGGAGCGATAACCGTTTTTCAGTTTACTGATATGGGTATATTTGATGCAATTATCTACATCAAAATGTATCACCTTACAAATCTCCTACCTCAAGGTTCTCTTTTTTGGGTTATACATCTATCATAACATTAAACATGATTAGAACCCAGCCTAGATAAAGAGCCATTCCCTCTTTACAAAAAAAGATTGGTAATCGATCTAATCCACTCAATTATTTGATGATTGAGAGATTGAAAATCTATGCAATCAATGTCAAGACCATTCATATAACTCGTGATTGCCGCGATATTTCTCTCCGACCAGCCTATTCCATTCAGGGCGTTATTCACCTTTATCTCCCCACCCTATCTTGCTCCATCAATATCATAGGCTGGAGATGTAACTTGAGTTTCAATATCGCATGATCGCTATAAGCGGGGTGAATAAATACACCTGCTGGAAGGCTGAACTGAGCAGGCGCCTCCTCCAATGGCCACGAAAAATAGAGTTCCAAAGTTCACGGCACAAGTAACCACTCGCAAACCACTCTGCATCCGCTAATATGTATTTTCAAAAGTAAGCATTTGGATTTAAATATTGGATTTCCAAAGCTATAGGCCTACAAAACTTCTGGAAGCCCCTTGTCAGAAAAGATCCAAATGGGCTTCTTGATCAAATGCCACCTTATATCCCAATGATTCTCTATCAAGTACTAGTCCATTGACATTCCAAAGGAAGGAATGTTTTCAGTAAAATGTGAGTGAACAATTCGGTTAAAAATAGCAGAGTCACGTCTGTGATTTGGAATTTCTGATTCCCATCCGAAAAAATATCCAGATCTTCTTTATGGTTTCAGACCCCGTTTACCCGCCCACTTACTAAAAATGCGAACTCATTTTATATTTGACCAAGGGCTTCATTTTAATTTGTGTGATGAGAAGCTTACATTACATCTACACAAGTGGCTTTAATAAATATGTGTCCTCAGTTCTTTCTCCTGCATGCAGATTTAAACATGACCATTATTTTAGACTGGAAAACCACACATTCCAGTGTTTTTCTAGGTGAAACCCCTGGAAAAACACCACCATAATTGAAATACTGAAAACAGGAATCTCTAATCATATTTAATATCATTGGTTGTGAACCAGCCAATGAAATGTAACTAATGTCTGCTACTAGGACTGACTAAGACACACTGCTCTATTTGTGGATGTAACAATACTGTGGGGCCCAGCCATAGAAAGCAGTGCATAGTGCTACTGGGGAGCCCAAAAGTGCTCTGCAGCAAAGAGAAGGCTATCTTGCATGGCATTGGACACACCTCAGCACCTGTGTGCCATGCCCATGCCCCATGTGTATATGACCTTCCAATTATTATTATTATTTTTAATTGCAGCTGCAGCCAACTACTGTAGTCACAAAGTGCACATTCTCAATGCATTCAGTGAACACTTCCTTCTCTGAACTCTGGGGGCCACTCCCACCCACGCTAAACAACCAGCCACCACTGACCTACATAGAATGCTTCAGCGTGCCCCTAACATGTTATGTTATGTTATGTTGTGTTACTGGAATTTATACCATACCTAATATCTTACATACCTACACAGGCCCTACTTAGACACAGCAGCAAGAATGCAGCATGCAATCAGAACACGATCCCCATAGGATATATTCCAATGATGCACTCTTTAATCCATGCACCAGTCTTGGACCTTCAAAACACTGCAAAAGTGTACAGGAGAATAAGGTCACACCAGTGGCAGGTGCGTGCTATACGAATGTGATTTACCCCAGGAGAGAAATAAGTCAACAGAAGTACTACATGCTTCTCCCAACAAAATTGACAGAAGTGAATGCAGTTGGATTCATTATAATAATGTTTTATTATAATTAGTTATTTATAACACGCTTAATACCCAGAGGTTTCTAAACACAGACCCGGGATCGAACCCGTGTTGCTCCACGTTGTCTTGCTTCCAAGGCGAGCGCGTTGCCCCTGAGCTATCCTCCCGAGACAAGGACATGAGAGGGACCTCAATTTCAGCACATGCCTTGAGCCTTGAAATTCTGCTCATCTCAAAATACTTTACATTTCATTCATATACTAACTTCAGAATTCTCTTTATGTGTATGCCAGCTGGCCTCCTCATTTGCCGTATGTCACCCACCATCCTATGACTATTACTTGTGGCACTGCGGCACAGAAGCGCCATGGGCCGGTGGTGTGCCTGGAAGAATGTTGTGTCCCTGGCTGGGGCAGAAGGACGGAAGTTGTGCCCATATGCTAGTGGCTTTCTGACTGCTGCTGATCCCGTGCATTGCCACATATTCCCAAACATCTCCTCTCCTCTGATATGATATGATATATGATATGATATGGGATGGAATTTATAACGCGCCTATACACAAGTGTTTCAAGGCGCTATGAGGCATAGTGCACCAGCATAGTGTGAGGGAGCCCTCAGCCAAAAAGGTGTTGATTGAAATTCTCCATCTTGCCACTCTTTAGCTAAACACAGTTATTGCAACTGACAAAAGAACCCCCAAACCGAACTGATGGCTAGGGGGATGCCTTTAATCGAAAAAAGGGACGCTGGAACTCCTCCTGCTGTAGTTGAGGAGCAGTGGCACACATTCCCCCACATTCCATCGGTAAAACCATGCCGTATCTGTCATCAGCAGACACATTTTGCAGTCTTTTCCCCAATAAGAGACCTGTTCATACAGCAAGCGAACGCTTGTTGATGTATTTCTATGTTTCCATCACTGCGAGCCCTACGTGGAAACCAATAGGAGCTCGCCACTCCTTCCACGGCTTGGTGATATGATAGGTTATTTATAATGCCCTTAATACTCACAGATTTCTAAGCGCAGATCCGGGGATCGAACCTGTGTTGCTCCGTGTCGTCTTGTTTCCAATGCGAGCACGTTGCCGCTGAGCTATCCTCCCTAGACAATGCTATCTAAGCGATCTGGATTTGAATATCACCTCCAACAATACTTCATGAATTCCCTTCATGTTTCAGAGTGACCTTAATCAACTGATGCTGCTTTTAGGTTTTTACAAACAAAATATCAATAATTAGCTGAATAGACAACCAGGGCTGGTCAGCCTCTAGACCACAATCGGTGTTGTAGTATATAATAGCTTCTTTAGCATATTCTTATCACAACTCCCTCCACCCGCCCTCTGCCAGGCGCCATGATGGATCAGTGCGTGTGTATTGTTTAGTAGTGGGCACCTGGCTCATACTGTACGGAGTCACGTGCTTGCCTCCTGAAAAGTGACAGTACATGAGCTAAGGGTATCTCTGATCTTCATGCGGCAGCAAAGGTGTGGATCTGCGCATTTTGTTTAGCAAGTTTCAGCTTTATTGTTGTGTCGCCTTTCTAATGGGCACTTTTGGATGTGATTTTTTTTTTAGGATACACGTTCATTGTGTAGGGCAGCTCCAACATATAGTTTGGTAGCTAAGTCCATGTTGTGGTTCTACACATCACCATTAGTGTAATGTGTACATAGGCAGATGTAAAATAGGAGATGGGCCGGCCTATATAGTATAAAGGGGCTCATAAAAATGTAGGGCTCATGAATACTGCATCACTTCAATCCAATTTCGGTATTCCCATTTATGGGATTATGTACAGGGTTTTAAAAACCTATTAATTATAACTCGAGTGTTATGGTTAAGGGGACATTTTTTCAATTTTTTGTTTTGCAATCCTTTTGAAAACCAACCAGCATCATGCCCTCCCAACTGTCCCGCAAACTCATGTAGTATGCAACGTTATTTGCTAGCATGCATTACGGTACAGCAAAAGGCACATTCGTATTGTAGACACCACTGATGCAGGCACTTCTCCCTTTGTAGGACAGATATGTGTTGGCAGCCTGCCTATGTTACAGCATTGCAATACCTACTGGTGGTGTGTAGCAAACCATTTAACTGCTGCAGCCACCTCTGGGAGTCACGTTAGTCCTGTGGACATTAGATGTGCAAGTACACCTTTGCCTGAAAGTCAAACTCATTCTAATAACCAGTGCCCTTATTCTGCAACCCTGGCCGGACTGTGTTTCCTGTGAATATAACAGTACTTTAAGAGTGCGGCCTTTCTCTTTCCTGGATAGGGATTTTAGTGGTGAAAGGGGCATGGTGCACTCAAGATGCTGTGGGGTGCATTTAAAGAGCCTAAACAGAAATCCCATTCACCTGAAACACCGCATTTAAACACTGCCACCAAAAACGGCCGGGCTTTGCTTTCCTTGTCACATGAGTGGTAAGCATTTGAACACTGCATCCACAAACAGCCCTGCGTTGCTTTGATTTCACCTGTATGACATGAAGTTATGCATTGCATCCAAAAACGGCATTGCTTTACTTTTAATTCACATGAATGACAAGAAGTTATACATTGCATCCAAAACAGCCCTGCATGTTTTTGTTTTGTTTCACCTGAATGGCAAGAAGTTATGCACTGCATCCAAAATCGGCCCTGCGTTGTTTTTATTTCCCAGAATGACAAAAAGGTATGCACTGCATCCAAAACAGCCTTGTTTTACTTTTAATTCACATGAGGGGCAAGGATTGTAACAGTACAACCCGACATGCTGCAAACGAAAAATAGCTTGTCTTTTTCTTTTGTTCATGTCAAATCCGAGAACCATGTGGAAGGAGGCCTACCTCTCATTGTCAATGGGCCAACAGCAAATGCAAACCCAATCCCAAAAGAAGAAATTAAAGAATCCCATGACATACAAGACAGGATTTCAAACATTAGTTGCAGAAACAGCTTGTGACACGTGAAAAAGAAAAATTACTTTTAAAAGGCCACTGTGAAAAGATAGCACTGCTCGCATTGAAATATCAGGGAAATATGCTGGGGTTGACTAAGCAATGTATATCATGTTTCCACTCACAAGACTTGAATCACATTTGAAGAGGCTCATAATACGGGAAAAAACTGTTTGGGCTATTGAGGCTAAGGGAGGAAACCTCACAAGTAAAAGCCCTGCTTTCCACTGGAAATCGCACCTACCAGTGAACCATCCCACAGTCAAATGTGATGTTACTGAGGGTGTCATAATTCCCTGCTCTGCCAGACTTGAAGGCAGGGGCTCAGGGATTTCAAAGAAAGCAAGTGTGCCTAAAACTTGACTGGGAGATGTGAGCTCCTTCCTGCACCGGAACTGCATCCAAAAACAGCCCTGCGTTGCTTTGATTTCACCTGTATGACATGAAGTTATGCATTGCATCCAAAAACGGCCTTGCTTTACTTTTAATTCACATGAATGACAAGAAGTTATACATTGCATCCAAAACAGCCCTGCATGTTTTTGTTTTGTTTCACCTGAATGGCAAGAAGTTATGCACTGCATCCAAAATCGGCCCTGCGTTGTTTTTATTTCCCAGAATGACAAAAAGGTATGCACTGCATCCAAAACAGCCTTGTTTTACTTTTAATTCACATGAGGGGCAAGGATTTTAACAGTACAACCCGACATGCTGCAAACGAAAAATAGCTTGTCTTTTTCTTTTGTTCATGTCAAATCCGAGAACCATGTGGAAGGAGGCCTACCTCTCATTGTCAATGGGCCAACAGCAAATGCAAACCCAATCCCAAAAGAAGAAATTAAAGAATCCCATGACATACAAGACAGGATTTCAAACATTAGTTGCAGAAACAGCTTGTGACACGTGAAAAAGAAAAATTACTTTTAAAAGGCCACTGTGAAAAGATAGCACTGCTCGCATTGAAATATCAGGGAAATATGCTGGGGTTGACTAAGCAATGTATATTATGTTTCCACTCACAAGACTTGAATCACATTTGAAGAGGCTCATAATACGGGAAAAAACTGTTTGGGCTATTGAGGCTAAGGGAGGAAACCTCACAAGTAAAAGCCCTGCTTTCCACTGGAAATCGCACCTACCAGTGAACCATACCACAGTCAAATGTGATGTTACTGAGGGTGTCATAATTCCCTGCTCTGCCAGACTTGAAGGCAGGGGCTCAGGGATTTCAAAGAAAGCAAGTGTGCCTAAAACTTGACTGGGAGATGTGAGCTCCTTCCTGCACCGGAACAAACTGACAACTTCCAAGGGGGTCATAAAAATCTCGGGTCACCTGCTGTGGTTGATAAAACGCCCCTCCCACAGAGGACAGATCCGCCCAATTGACATTATTGGAGTGATTCCATTTTTAGGCATTTTTGCAGATATTAGAATGAGAAATAATTTTGTTTTATGCTATGTTTTCATGTAAGGCGGTTTTTAAGAGCTAAAGTGCATTTTCGTAGGACTTTGGGGACTGAAATGGCCAGTTAAGACTAGTTTCTGGCTGCTCGGAACATGTGACAATTATGAGATTTGATGGGAAGATGGAAGGTGAAATTATGAACATGCTTGATCATTTGCAGAGTTGTAACTGCTATACATTTTTCTGACAAAAATGTGCCACCAGGCCATGCTACATCGTGCCGAGTTGTCGATTGGCTTACCTAATTCCTTATGACCAACTAAAACCACATATTTAGTCCATATACCAGGGGCTAGTAGAATTATGAAGATAGGAGACATAACTGGTTTTTGTCAAAAAGTGGCCAAGAGAACAAAGGATAGTAATAAAATGCAAACAGACAGATGGTGCTCTCTCCCCTTGAACCAATCATGCCAGGGGGCGGAAAGAGGAATGGTAAACTGTCCTATCCGAGCGGTAGGGGTAATTACGGAGTACTCCCCCTAGATTGTAAAGTGAGTGATGTCATTTGTGCTATATAAGGGGGAGTGTACTTGATCAGGGCACACAAAATCTGGGGAAACAGGAGAAGGAGGACAGAGAGGAGGCAGCTGAACCATACCATCTTTGAGAGTGCAGTGACCAGACCCCTTGCCTCGCTGTCCAGAGTGTCCTGAGATCCAGATGGCTTCCCAGAATCCCAAACCAAGGCTTACTTTGTAAGTAGGAAATAACCCCAGCCCTAAATTGCATAAGAGGACATGCGCCACAAGAAAGATCATTGAAACTCAAAGTAATTCTGTGTTAGTATATATTCTAGCCCTTTATGATGGCACGTGTTTCGGCATATTCTTATGCCTTTTTCAAAATAGGGCAATAGCCTTGTTTTCCGTGAAAATCTTCTCAATCCGTGTTTGTAAAATTGCGTGTCATAGATTAAATCCCACCTGAAAGTTCTATACTCTGTCGCGTTTCACGTCGGTTCACAGTGAAACAGAGTATAGAATATTCAGGCAGGATTTAAGCTATGACACACAATTTTACAAACACGGATTGAGAAGATTTTTACGGAAAACAAGGCTATTGCCCTGATTTGAAAAAGGCATAAGAATATGCCAAAACATGTGTCATCATAAAGGGCTAGAATATATTCTAACACAGAATTAAACTTCGAGTTTCAATGATCTTTCTTGTGGCGCATGTCCTTGTGTGAAAAAAAAACACTTTGCAATTGTTGTACAGAATAGAGGGACTCTGTCACCATTTACCTTTTCCACACTCATGCACATTTTGTTTGAACTATAGAGCAATTTAGGGCGCCGAGGTCACAAAGTTGATATCCCCTAAAATGTTCCTCAACAACTTGACCTAAATTGCATAAGCCCTTCCTTTTTGTAGCATTGCACCCAATAATTCCCCCATTGAAGACCCCATTGAAAACCCAATGGAAACCCCCAAACTGCCAGTGTAATTCAGTCACCTTCCCATAAAAGAATCTGTGTTTAACCTGTCTATGGTCACATATTCCCTTTTGTAAACCTCTCAGTGTCTGTGTAAATCTTTAGCATATTTTAAGTAAATCAATTAATTCCCCCATTGAAATTCATGGTACAAGTTGGTTGAAATTCGAAATCATCCACCTTGTCCCTGGTGGGTTTCTTTAATAATTATAGGCATTAAAGTGTTGCCTCAAAAGAATTAGTCTCCTAGTAACTGAAAACCCGAGTTGGTCCGTGTATTGTGTGCAAAACCCCACAAATTCCTATTTTCATCTGTCCTAGTAAAAACCCAAACTGTAGTCCCATTGAGAGCAATCCCTTTTTGCCTACAAGTCTATCTGTTATATGTCTTGGGCCTTGTCAGTGAAAACCAATTTTCCTATTCTGAACTAAACCCCTTCCTTGCACTGCCTGTCATTGTAAATCCTGTGTAAAAACTAGTTCCATTTGCCATTGTATTTTTCCTTTTGTATTTGTTTTCTCCCAAAACCGATTTTCCTACTTTAATTCTATGTTGCCCTGGTGTGCTGATTAGTAGTCTCTGGGTTTCTCTATCTCCTCAAGTGTAGCAACACAAATTTCCTTTAATTCTGTCTCATAGCAGTTGTGAGTAATCATCAAAATCCCATTCTGCCGTTTTGCTCCAAAAACGGGTTTTCACTTCCTTTGCTGGCTTCCCATCTTGGGGTGGTGGGCTTTGCTCCAAATTCGATTTTCAATCTCTATCCCTACTCCTTGCCACTGCCTTCCATTCAAAGGAATCAAGTTAGCTAATGTTTGGGGGTGAGTGTTGCTGGGGGGAGTGCTCAACCGTTGGTGTTATCTCTTTCTAAAATTGCTCTTTTTCTGTGTTGCCATTAAAGATTGTGAGAATTGTAACAGGATATCTTAAACTAATTGTTTTGTAGAGATGAGTGAAATTGTGTACTACAACATTATTGGCTGTAAAATTGTTTGATTTTCCTTTTTTATTAAATAAGAAATCAATAAATATCTTCTTGACTCACCAGCCTGATTCCTGGTCCATTGTGACACGGGGTGTGTGTTGAGGTTGGGTGCGAGACGGGTTGGAGGCCTACTCAAACAGAAAAGAAGCTGTGGTTTATTAAAAATAAAAAGCGCTTTATTGTACGCCACATTCATTGTCGGGGAAGGAGTCCCTGGCTGGAGTGTGCCGTGTACTAAAACCGTGACAATGCACACATCCCCAGCTACAGTATGCACATCCCCGGCTTCATTGGCTTTTTTTCATTTCCCCTGTGCCATTCCTCTTCTGATAGTCAATGTCCTTACTCTCTGCAGCTTCTCACCAAATATTCTGGACAAGTATTCCCATCAGTGAATTCAATGGGGATTGCTGAAGGGAGTCATTCCGAGGTTGGTGCTAATAGCCTAGTCATGGCGCTATTAGCACCATGACTAGCACCATTACCGCTACCGCTACCGACTTGGTGGTATGGGGACTTACCGGTCCAGTCCGACCTTGGCGGGACCGGTAAGTCCCCATTTGAAAAGCCATTCCCCATTCCCATTTGAGCCCCATAGTGCTCAATGGGAAGGGGGAAGGCGTCAATAACGGTACCATAAATTGCGGTACCGTTATTGACCCCGGAATCCCTTTGCGGGTCCCGTCCTTAACGCCAGGTAAACCAGGCATTAAGGGAGGGACCCGCAAAGGGACCTCGGAATAGGGTGCAAAGGGATTACCGGCACCGGTGTCATTACCGGTGCCCGGTATCCCTTTGCACCCAGCTCGTAATGACCCCCTCAGTCTAAAACGTCTTGCTAGCTGTGGGTTGCGTTTACAAATCCTGGTTCCCTGGCTGCAGAATTCATATTTCAGAATATGGTAGTAATGTCACATGTTTAGCAAGGTTTTATTATGTCAGTTGATGTGATCCATTTGAATTTCCCACAAGCATGCCCACATTCCCATCCAGGAGATGAGTATTCAGTGAAATGAACAGTTTGTTCTTTCTCTTCTTCATTTGCAGATATGGATTTATTTTATATATTGATTCACACATAAATGTAGAAATAAAGGAATAGATAGCGAAACAAGTCCCCATTCATAATGGGGGTACTATTTGCGGATGGGGTGTTTGGGAGTTGTGGGGAGGAGGAAAGTGTTGTTCACCTGAGGTGGATGTGAGAGACACTTGCCTGATAGTCATCAGGAAAGCAGGTGAGTTGTAATGCAAAGCTGGCAATGTATGGCAGCTAAACATCCTCTAGAATGTATCTTGTCCCTTATGTGCTGGGTATGAACCCCTAAAAAGTGCACAAGGACAGTATGTTGGTCCTCACATTAAGATGTTGATTTTGTTCTATCAAAGTTGACTTTTTATGCCATTCCTGATACTGCTCAAACAAGACTTGGCATTTGAACGGTATGTGTGCCCTTTCACCTGGGGAGTATCTGCAGGTGCTAACATGAACCTGCTCACTCTAAAGGGTAATGGCTGAAAGTGTGGGCGAGTGTAGCAACCCAAGATGAGGAGGGCATCCTAATTATCGGGAGCATGGGGCAGGTGACCCCATGTAGTGCAGGGCACTGTGCTAGCAAGTGAAACATGCACTGCCATGCTGCCAGCATATTAATGCATCTGCTGGAGGAGAGATTGCCTCAAGGCCAGCGCCTACAGCCTGTGGAGCCCTGGAATGTTAATTGTTGGTGGGGCTCGAATCCCACCTGCCCATCTAACTTGGCATCTATCATCCGAGATGTCTAATGCAAAAAAAGAAATGCAAGAGTGACTGTTTTGCATTTCCCAATGACAGCATGATTTTTTCCATCCGCATTTACAGTAACACCAGTGTAGGTTCGAATGGTTGAATCTGTCTTGCATTTTTAATATACTGTATTAAAACTCTATTTATGGTCAACATTATATAACATCTGCCGACTGCTGATTCATCCTTTGCCACAATACGATACCCTTTGCCCCGGCAAGTGGCTTCTGGGCGAATGTCGGCGTTAAGATTGTTTGTCCCTTTAACAGTACAGCAATGGCTTTGCACGAAAATGCATAAAAACACACCATAATCAAAGCAATGTCAATATATATCATACAAGCAGCAGGGAATAAACACACACAATAAATAAGTAACATTAACTACTGAACGCATTCACCAGTTTCCCGCACTTTTTTGCCTCAACACAAAAAAATTACATTAATAATCAATACAGAAAAAAATCAGGTCCTCCTTTCAAACAATACATACTAAATAACGTGGGTAGTAAATGCGCTTTTCAGTGTGCACATTAAAAACAACATTGGTGGAGTGGATGGAAGCATGGAGGCCTTTTGATTGAGGGTTCCACCCAGTTAAGGAGACATTTCCACAGATGATGAGGTATTGACCAGGTTCGAACCCTTGTCCCCAATCTATTAGGGTAGTCGAGAAAGGCTCTCAGCCCTATATCTTCCGATGTTGCCGCAAACTATCACCGCCTGGGAATGTATGTGCTTGAAGGGACACCTCTGTCACAGTCTGCGACTCTTTGCAGGGTGTGTGTGGCCAAGGTGCAAGCAGGCAGGGATAAGGAGCACCCTAGCAATCAAATGAGAACCAGTGTCTTAGAGGTGTGTGTGATATATTGGGGCCGAAATGCTATGTAATGTTTTTGTACTGCACCGAATCAGCACTGCAGTAGCTTCAAGCAACTGGATCCTTCGCCAAGGCTATTGTCAACCCCAGGTGAGGTCACCAGACCTTATTCTGCTGGGAAAAATATCATGAGTAAGGAAGACGTAAGAGGGGGCACGGAGTCTGCAAACACGGGGTGGGAGCTAGCCAAGGCTAAATGCTTGTACTGCTATGGATGCTGTCACATATGGACTATCTTCTAGTAGGAGGTGACACCGAAAGCATGTATTGAGTTAGTATATGCACTGGGATTCCAAGTCAGCTTTGTAGTATGATAAGATAGAGATAAAGTAGTGCGGGTGCCTGAGGGGCTTGGGAGCATGCACGGACAATCATATGTAGGCTTACATTCCTATTCCTTCTATATTAGTCTCGGGAGGATAGCTCTGGGGCAACGTGCTTGCCTTGGAAGCAAGACGACCCAGAGCAACACAGGTTCAGCGCTTAGAAAACTCTGGGTAGTAAGCACGTTATAAATAACCCATCATGCTATTTCATATGTATTACTGGTACTGCAGGTACATTCCTGAAAAATAATGCCATGGAATTAAGGGTCGTCTCCACCAAAAGAGACATTTCTTTCGCCCATCTATGCTTCCAAACAACTGTTGGAATGCCCTTGGCTCGCTAAATGATCCCTCAGAAAAAGATATTGGTCAGGGCATTGATGAGGACTTTTGGTTGGAAGCACTGAGGCAGTGGAATAGTGGTCCTAGGGTTTCCAACACGTGTCTGATAACATGCAAGCTCCTGCCTATGGCATATGGTTACCCCACCCACACATGACAGGCAGATCAGCCCTTATCAGGATTGTGCTGGAGAGGGCATGGGGCGACAGACTCTGTATTTCATATGTTGTGGTTATGCCTTCCAATGAAGAGTTTCTGGACACATGGTTTTCAGGTAATATCCAATGTTTTAGAAGGCAGTGTTGATACCCTGCTGTGGCTCTACTGCGTATATCTGGCTCACAACTCGAGCTGACACATCAGCAGGTAACATGGAAGCTCCTTGCCATAGCAAATGCTCGAAGAATCATCTTAAGACACTGGAAGGGAAAATCGTCTAACTTATGCCCATAATAGCTAAGACATATGTTACATGTGGCAGCTTAAGAAAGTTAGTCGCTTAAGGGCATAGCTGCAGAAGAAAGAACATTCCACCCATTGAAAAGGTTTCTATTGCAGTTTTGTATTGTTTTCATTACATTTGTGAACTGTTGATATGCTGCTGTAGATTACTTGTTGTATGTAAAACATTGGTAGTTGAGCACAAGGAGATTTGAGGGTTACTTTCAGTAACAAAACATAAAACTGTTGCTAACTTTCTTATTTTCATTTTCTGTTCTACCTTTTATTATCATTGTATGCTTCTGGTGTTTTTCTTGAAAACCAATAAAAAGACATTCTCAAAGAAAAATAAATGTTTAAAAAAGTGGAAACCCATTGTCTACTGGACAAGATGTATGTGATATACCTTATCACTGTATTCACTTTAAAAAATAAAAATAAAGAAAACACTCTGGTATAAAACTAATAAATAAATGCAAACTATTCTAACATATATGTTGTTTTTCTCAATTTTGCAAACATTCCAAAAAGAATGTTTGTGTAAGGGGAAGTTCTATTAAAAACATTTGGTAAGAGCCTGG
The DNA here is from genome assembly GCF_040938575.1 of Ambystoma mexicanum. Taxonomy (NCBI): domain Eukaryota; kingdom Metazoa; phylum Chordata; class Amphibia; order Caudata; family Ambystomatidae; genus Ambystoma; species Ambystoma mexicanum. The sequence continues at coordinate 840,483,259 of NC_090921.1, read as the reverse complement.
TATTGATCTTTCAATGTGTAGAACATGACACACCTAACATTCAATATTGCAATGGAACAACTTGACTTGGAATGCAAGTTCGTTCAGAACATAGCGGCAAACATCAAAATGTTTACAAAAATAGTATGTGATAATTGTTGTGCAAACAGGGATACCTTTCCATTGGATCGTCTTTGGTGTCATGTACTTCTCTAATTGCTTTTTTGATATTTATCATGAATGTTTTATGTTTTCCATTACATAGCAAACTGGTGAACACTGCAGAGTGAACAAGCAAATCACACCTTAAACTGTTATGTTAAGTCAAATACAACTTTATTGAAACTAAAGCAATATCGCCTATGCACAACTGAGACCGTTCTTTCAAATCTTGTGTTATTACACACGTTTCCCTTCATGTTCTGTAACTGATGTCTATGACATGCAAAGAAGAGTGTTCATCAATGTGCTTAACTTGTATAGATGAACGTGTTTCCTTGTTTGGTACATTGTGATGTGCATTAAGATGTACACAAAAATAGTCTGTTATTATTTTTCTGTATAGAGTGTTTATATAGAGTACACATCTTAGTGCATATCTTGACAACCCCCACACTTTCTCCCCTTTGTCATTTTGAGCTTTTTGTAGTTATTGTTAGGATTTTTTCCTAAAGTCTACATGGCCTTGGCACCAGAACAAGCGGATTAGGTATTGCACAAATGGCAATGTGCTGAAATGTTGACCTCACACATGCAAATTCCCACTGCGCAGGATGAGTCTGAAGAATTGGGATTTAGCTACCTCTGCTAGTGGCTGTCCCTCTGGAACAAGGCAATGCTTCCTGTAGAGGGATGGAGGCCACCAGCTGCTGGCAATGTACCTACATTGAAGCTCAGCATGCCCCAAGAACCTCTCAACCTGTGAGGCCTACCAGGGTGTTTACCAGACCCAGTCCTGCTCCAGAGGTGGGGTGAGGGATTTGGGAGGCCTACAGTCTCTGACCCCTCTACATTCGCCTGGTAACAATTGAGGAGTACCACTTATAATCACCCCATACCAACTTGACACTCTGCTGACCAGTGTTTTCCATCTTCCGTTGCGGTTCTACACATCCCAGAAATCCTTGCCAGTAGCAAAGGAGTTTATGACACACCAGCAAGAGATGCAGCTCTAAACAGTGCCAGGGAAGCGCTGCTTGCTGCAGACTGGCAGCCAGAATACTTTTGTTATGCAGGAAACAAACTTTGAAATTGACAATCACTGTCCAGGACCGCTGCAGCGAGACAACAGCGGACCCATTTTGAAGAGGATCAGGTCTTAAAGGGCACTTTGTGCTTTCCCATCTCTGTTACCCGGCCTCTGATGGAGAGCAAAGCAGAGAGTGGAGGTTTATGCAAAGGAGGTTACACCAAAAGACCCAATGCTGCCTTGCAGCATTCAAAGTAAGCATGTTTAGTCCCTTTAGGTCCCCTTACCATCTTCCTTCTTGCTCTAATAGGAATGATAAACAAGTCGCATTTAAAGGCCAACATTAGCAGTCTACGAAGAGTTTACTTCTGTTCTAGTATAGATACAGGAGTCCTTTTATCAATAGCATCCTGGAAGGTATGCAGCCTGCAGTATTAATGCAGGACCTTATGAAAAAGGTACATGTAACCCAGAAAAGACAGCAAAATCACATTAGCTGCCTCACAGAATGCAAAAGTGCTCAAGCATGGATAGAGGAGACCAACTGATTGGAAGGAGAAAGCTACACATACCATAGCATAGATAGTGGATGCAGATTAGAAGCTACAAGGAAGGTGTCTGTATCCAGACAGACTGAGATTAGAAGTGGGACATGGTTTTCAAATAGTCTTGCCATTAGGGATCAAAGGAACAAGTGTTTGTGCTGTGCAAAATATCACTGCTCACTGTTAAAGTGGAAGCAACACTATAGCCAGTGAAACCATGAGGGAGGCGTTTTTGAAGATCATACCCTGGGAAGGAAATCATTCTGAAGGGCTGACAATTTTGAAAGGTTTAGGGACTGTCTATTTTGAGAGGTTAGGCAATAGGAGAATAAATGAGATGCCCAGGAATACACATTGGTTAAGGGGTGAAGCTGGGATGCGTGCCAACTATACAGTTTCTGTAGTTGAACACTGTCTTTTCCAATTTGTATTTGTATTCTTACCATTAACTAAAATAATCTAATTTGATAAAACTCACTTAGAAAGTACACAAATCACATTACCAAACATGACCATTTTTTTAAAACAAAATATTATAGAAAGGTTTTACGCAAAATGGGATTGATTCTAGCTTCATTCTCTCCATCATCAAGGGGATCATATAATTACCAGCATAACAATCAATGTGATTTAACAGATTTAATCTGGGTTTGTCTTTTTGTATTTTAAAGCTTTTAATAATTCAAAAGACTGGCTTGTGAAATGGTCATTTATAAATGTGTAGAAAAACCTTTGATTTTTACAAAAAAAACAACAGTTTTTGTGTTATGCAAGCAGACCTTCAAATATGCTTGCCCGGGGCCTGCAACTTCTGGTTCACTCTCTTCTGTCTGCCACCCCTTCCACTGAAATGGCCTACATGACAAGAAAGATCAAGTAATGGGCTAAATGATTGCCACCAGCATGCAAGAAGGCAAACCTCATGGAAGACAGCAGAGTAATGTAAGAGATATTAGATGATTTGACCAGAATCATTGTATCGTCTGCCTACGAAGTCAGGATACAAGCATGAAAGCTTTGGTTCCACAGTCTTGAATTTAGATACGTATTCACCTCTTGGACTAACAGTTTATTCTTATCATTGGAGGTGATTGCCTAATTTTACAACACCCCATCAGAACAAGCCAATTTCTAGACCTTCACAATACGGATGACAAGTTGGTTTTTATGACAACCCCTATCTGTTCCAGGTACATTGCTGATAATAGCACCTGTTGTGCTGCAAAACCAAGTACATATGCAGACAGGTTTATAAACTTCAGGCATAGGAAAGGCTCAGCCAGCCGTGCTGGAATGTGCTATTCTAATCTTGCATATGAACACATATCTGTGCAATGAGTACTTGACACACTGAGCTAACTTCTGAACCATTGTGGCACTCAATTTATCAATATGCATTTCAACTTTGGCTATTGCACATGATCACCATAATTCTCACAGTGAACACAGAAAGCATTACATGATTAATTGATCAAGGTAGAATGTACTTGTCAAAACAGACATGCAATAGGTTTAGAGCCTCAGCAGCATGCCATAAAATATCCTGACAAATGCTATTTAAGTCTGCTGAACAATGGAATCTTACTACTTTAAATCAGTCAGCCTTCTGGGGGCCCCCCTCCAAGGTGGGTGCCCAGGGAAAGGGCCCCTTTTCCCCTCCCATAAAAACGTCTCTGGGAATGGGAGGAACAAGGAATTATGGCATGTTCAGGTGAGGTCAAGGAGGAGGATGAGTCACAGTATTTACTCTTTTCCCATGAGGAAAACCCTCTGACACCCAAGACCTTAATGGCCTATTGTCAGCTAACGGTTCCTCCTTGTAGAGGAAGTCGAGAAAACTTTTCTCTACACTACTCTGATCAGGACCCACCTTTCACCCAAACACCCACAAAAAACTTTTGTTTCTGATGTACCTTTATGTGTAATCCATAAGAAAAACCATCTAAGAGTTAAAAGACCAAAGACAACCATGGACTCCAGCTCCCACAACAACCCACATACTGACACGAGGAGGAGGACAGGGGAGTTTGTACAAAGTTACAGGAGCTCGAAGTACAACATGCAGACTTGTAGTTTTTCCGGTATTAGCATAATTGTTCGTTTTTATTTGGTCGAATGGTACATTCGACCGAATTTGGCCTGTACCATTCGTCCGATTAAAAACAAAGAATTAGGCTAATACATACCGAACATGTGGAGCGGAGGTTGCTGGGGTGTCCCCCGCTCCCTGTGATTGGTATGTATTAGCCTTGGTGGGTTGCAAGGGTGTCCCCCGCTTCTTCAATATGGGAGGCGAGGGACCAAAAAAAAAAAAAGAAAGAAAGAAAAAGGGGCCCTGCAGCATTGGAGCCAACCCGCGTTAGAGGGACAGATCGGACGCTGCAGGGGCGAAGGGGACAAGGCGGCGTGCAAACAGGTAAGTAGGGCAGTGGGGGTGTGGGTTGGTGTGCGCGCATTTGGTTTGCGCTTTGATCCTCTGACAATTGATCGCATGTGGGCAGTTTCTTTCGGTCTGTTTGCCACAATCAATTGTCAGACGATCAAACACCACCAAACCGTTTTTCCAAACCTTCAATGAATGGGACATTTAAAGATGGCCACCACACTAGGAAAGTGAGCAGTGCAGGAGGAGACTTTGGCCCCCATACTGAGGCTCCGAACGTGAGGCACACCGACAAGGCTGGCAAAATGAAAAAGACCGCCGGGACAGGAGGAGAAATGCTACATGTGAGAAAGAAGGGCTGTGGAGACGCTTACTGAGGAAATGTTTAGGATGATTTTTATTGAAGCGACGTTTGGGGAAAATGTGTAAAAAGTTTTATTGTATTAAACTTATGCACAATAAAATAAAATAGAAAATAAGAAGGGCTCTGGAGACGCTGGGATCTGTGCAGGTGCACCTGGAGGTTGGGCCACTCGAGGAGACAACGTTCTCCATGCCAGAGCGAAAAGGAAAGCAGGCCTGTGACCGTGGCTCGGCATAGGACGCTAGAGGAACGTCTGCACACTGCAAACTGGAAAGCGGCTGAAGGAACCACACAGAAGAGGCGCGAGCAACATCGGAGACGTTGGAAAGAACCGGTTAGTCTGCCCAAAGCAGCTGGGGACCCCAGGGCATTCTGACAAGTGTGCCAACAAGTGTTTGAATGGTACAAGATTGCTGATGCATAAAATACATGCATAATGTGTGAATGCAGACAAGGGAAAGTACAAATTCAAGACCTAATAAAAAGAATGTTTGAATGCAGACAAGGCAAAGTACAAAGGCAAAGTTTGTTTAAATACAGTCAAGGCACAGTACAAAGGCAAACCCCAATCAAGTACAGATGCAGGAGATGCCAGTGTGGGGGAGAAGTTTGAACAATTACTTTTGAGCAAATATTACCATAGATAGATATACCAAGTGCCTCACAGTTTATGCTGTTGTGGTATAGGTGAAGAACTGTGAAACCCATAAGAAGTCCAGGAAGGTGAATAGCCCAGGCAGCTGAAGTTGTATCAAAGAGCTGTAAAACACATAAAAAGTCCCTGCAGGCGAGTACACTAGGCACCTGAAATTGTGTAAAGATTCCTGGTAGGGGAGTACACCAGATGATCTGCAAAAGAAGTGTTAACTAAAGAGACATTTTGCCATCTGTTTGAGAATCCAGGGGAATGGGACCATCCTCTGGATTCAAGGGTATTTGGGCCTCATCAAGAGTTGGGCGGTATCCCGGCTGTAATACCACACAACTGTAATAGCCTTAGCGCCTACCGGTCCGGCGGTATTACCACCAGATCATGGGTTGGGCGCTAACAGTAAATCCCCATTGGATCCATTGGATCCAATGGGGCATTTACAGGGTGCCAAATGGAATTTTCACCTACAGAAAAAAGCTGGAGGTGAAACAGCCCATTTAGCGCCCAACTCATGTAGGCCAGCCCTTAAATGTGGCGGTAATACTGTCAACACACATTTAAGGGCTACAGCCCAACTCGTGATGAGGCCCTTTACCTTGCAGAACATGTTCTTATACTTTTGGTTTTTAACACTTTTGCTAACATCAAGTTAAACACATTTCCTTGCACCCTCTGTTGTTTTGTTTATAGTTTGAGGGTCAGGATAGGATGTTTTGGACACAAGGGGCCTCATTACGACCCAGGCGGTAAGTTACCGCCTGGGCCGTGACTTTACCACCATGGCGTAAACTACGTTTACGCCATGGTGGTTGGCGGACTTACCGCCCCATTCCGAGGTCGGCGGGGCGGTAAGTCCCCAATCCCCATTTACCCTTCCCCATTCCCATTTTTGCCCCATAGGGCATAATGGGAGTGGGGAAGGCGTTAATTACGCCACCGTAAATTACGGTGGCGTAATTAACTCCATGGTCCCTTAGCGCCATGGATTTTAACACCTGCTAAAAGCAGGTGTTAAAAGCGCCATGGCGCTAAGGGACTTCGTAATTGGCGGTAAGGGGTCGGCGCAGCTAACGCTGGCGTAAACCCCTTACCGCCAGGGTCGTAATGAGGCCCAAGGACGGCTTTTCAGTTACTGACATTCAGACGCAGACAGATCTTTAGTTTTTGGTTTCTAGATAGGGAAGTTCCTCTTTAGAATAGGGCCAAAGAGAGGTTTTCCCAGCCCATTCTGATTTAATAAAAATGTCTGTAACCAAGAACACGACAACCTTGTGTCTGGCTTTCATTTCTGACCCCTCACAGAATCCAGGGTAGTCACTGGAAGGCCTTCCAAAAGAGCATTGCCACCATCCAGGTGGGAGAGGGCCAAAGCCTGGACAGCAGATCTGAAGTTGTTTTCTGGGATGAAAGGCTTGATTTTTCCACAGGAGAGAGTGTTGATACCAAGCTCTTGGTGTCTTTCTTGCTATGGGCTCTTTGAAGGAGAGGTGCCTGTCGATGTCGAACCCAAGGGGCTTGGCGCAAGTGTCCAGTTACGATATATGATATGATATTTTATATGTATCGCGCTCATACACAAGTGTTTCAGAGCGCGACGAGGCAAGGCAGGGGAACAAGGAAGGACAAAACAACGATCTTACTAGGCCCAGTGACATTGAGAAAGAGCAAGTGCAGGTGAGAGGTAAGGGGGAAAGTGCAAGGGACAGGGGTGAAATGGAAAGTGCTGAGCAAGGGATAACACAACAAAAACAAAAGGTAGTGCAGCCAACAAGATGGCAAGTGCATGTTTAGAGCGCAGACAAGGGGTGTCTGATAAGTGCAGGTAAGGGGACTGCAGGGTTACAGATACAGACCCAAGTGCAGGGGTTGCCATGAGGCAGTGTGGGTGTGTGGCTGGATGGGCATGGACATGAGCCCGAAATCAGAGGGTAAACCAGGTGCACGGTGCCGAAGCAGACAGATCAGCAGGGAGAGGAAGTGCAAAGGCAGAAGCAAAGAGGAAGGTCTTGAGGTGCTTCCGGAACCGGAGAGGGTTCTCCTCAAGTTTCCAAGTGGCAGGGAGGCTGTTCCAGAGGGAGGCCCCAGCCGAGGAAAGAGATCTGCCACCAACTTGTTGCTTGTAGAAGCGAATGACCCTGAGGGAGTTGGAGGTGGAGGAACGAAGAGCTTGAGTGGGAAGGTATTTACAGAAGGAGAGTTGAAGGTATTTTGGACCCAAGCCCCAGAAAGCCTTGTGGACAATGCAAAGGGTCTTGAATTTAATCCTTGCAGCCACTGGAAGCCATTTAAGAGATTTCAGGGCTGGAGAGATACTATCCCAGGGTTTGAGGCCAAGAACAAGTCTCACAGTCCTGTTCTGGATGAGTTGCAGAGGGTCGGAGAGTAGAAGCAGGCAGATTTAGAAAGAGGATGTTGCAGTAGTCCAGCCTGGAGAGAACCAGAGCTCTAGAGACAGTAAGCTTCTGGGAGGTGGGAGCAGGAAGAGGACCAAGGGAGGCTGACCAGAGAGTGACAGGAAAGGAGGGTGCAGGTGAGCCGATGAGGAGAATCTCCATCTTACTGGCATTAAGGCAGAGATCATTGGAGGCACACCACTCCTGGATAGCAGACAGAGGGCCTCATTCCGAGGCTGGAGGTAAGGGTTAACGGTCACCGTTAATGGCAACGGTGACCGTTAACACTTACCACCATATTCCGAGTTCCCTTTTGCGGGTTGGCATTTAACGCCTGCTTTTAGCAGGCGTTAAAAATCCAACCCGCAAAGGGATCTTGGAGTAAATTACGGCACCGTAATTTACGGTGCCGTAATTTACTCCTTCCCCATTCCCATTGAGCCCTATGGGGGCAGGAATGGGGATGGGGAACCGGTATGGTGAATGGGGAATTACCGGTCCCTCCAACCTTGGAATGGACCGGTAATTACTCCATTCACCATGCCGGATTTCCATGGAGTAAATAGCTCCATGGTTGCTTACCATGGTGCTATTTACTCCATGGATAGCGCCAGCCTCGGAATGAGGCCCAGAGAGTCAGAGATGAGAGAAGCAGAAGAGGTGGCAGAGTGAAGCCTGAAAACGAGTTGAGTGTCATCCGCATAGCACTGAAAATTGGAGCAGAGAGCAGCAATGCGGTGGGCAAAGGGTGCCAAGTATTGGTTGAAAAGCCAGGGGGAGAGGTTAGACCCCTGGGGAACACCATAGGTAGAGAGATAGAGGAAAGGAAGGACCCAAATTGGACCTGGGAGGATCAATCAGAAAGGAAAGAGGTCAAACAGGCCAGGGCCTGATCGGTGATACCCAGGTTATCACGGAGGCGGTTGAGCAGGGTGGCATGGTTGGCCATGTCAAAGGCAGAAGACAGATCAAGTAAGATGAGGACGGAAGGGATGTCAGAGTCAAGGTTGGAGAGCAGGTCTTCACGGATGTTCAGTAGAGCAGTTGTTGTGCTTCTGGCAGCTCTAAAGCCAGACTGATGGTCATAGAGACAACCAACAGAGTCGATGTGAAGATTTAGCTAGGAGATACCCAGCTTTTCCAGGAGTTTGCCAAGGAAAGGCGTGATGGAGATCGAGCAATAGTTAGCCGGGCATGAGGGGTCGGCTGTGGGTTTCTTGAGAAGAGGGTGCACAAGAGAATGCTTCAGAGGGGAGGGGAAGGAGTGGTTACAGAAGTCGGCCAGAGCAGGAGCGAGGATGTCAATTTGGTCGTTGATGGTTTTAGATGAACAGGGAAGAACCTGTTTTGACAAGACTTTCATAGATCGGACTTGCCTGGGGAGAACAGAGGAAAGGAAGAGAAAGAGGGAGGGGGGCAGCTGCAGGAAGGCCAGAGTTAGCAGAAACAGATGGGGAAGAGGTGGAGAGGATGAGAGGGTGGACAGGATGTCCTGGGTTTTTGAGATGAAGTGAGAGGCAAGGGCATTGCAAAGGGCCTGGGAGGTGACAGGAAAGGTAGGGACTGCAGCAGGGTTGGCCAGCTCCTTGCAGATTTTAAGAAGTTCAGCCGAGTTGTTAGATGCTGCAGAGATGAGGGCTTGGATATGGGCTCTCTTCTTAGTTTCGACAAGGAGCCGATATTGCCTTTGGTGCAGGCGGCAGGCCAGTTTGTCAGCGGATGCACAGGAAGTCCGCCATTTCCTCTCAGCCACCCTGCACTCGCGTTTAAGTGTTGCTTGGTCGGAGTCATACCAGGAAACACACTTGGCATTGTGCTTCAAGCGGATCCTCATGACAGGAGCAAAAACATCCAGAGTATCAGAGATAGAAGAGTAGAGCATGGAAAGGGCTGTGTCAGGGTGAGTCAGCCACAGGAGGAGGAGGGGGAGAGAAAGTGGAGGCGAAAGCCTCAACTGACACACCCTTCATGGGTCGGATGACCGAGAAGGTAGGTGGCAGTATTGGAGTTGGCTTGGCCTGAGGGGTAGAGAGGGAAAGATGGGAGGAAAAGAGGGCATGATCGCTCCAGGAGAGAGTAGTGGTCAGAAGGATGGAGAGGGGGAGGTCAGTGGAGATCAAAACATCAAGGAAGCCCTCTAGGTCCATAGCAGAAAGCCAGGTCTGAATGTCAGGGTGTTCTGTGTTATTGGTCAGCAGTAGGAAATCGGTCTTGGAAGGGTTGAACTTCAGGTAAGCACTGGGCATCCATTACTGGATCCATGGGAGGCACACCTTGACACTGTGTATGTCTTCAAAGGAGGATATCGTGAGGTAGTTCTGTGTATCATCTGAATATTGGTGGATGAGGATGTTGTATGGCGCAAGCAGGGTTCTGAGCAGTACCATGTAAAGATTGAAGATCACGGGTTAGAGGATTGATACTTGCAGGACTCCAAGTGTGATGGTTAGAATTGGTGATCGGAAGGAATCCATTTGTATGAACTGGTGATGATTAGCAGGGTATGATTTGAACCATCTGAGGGTGATCTCGCTGAACCCCAAGCGGGGATGTAAATTATCAGTGAGTGTCTGGTGGTCTACTTTGTTGAATTCTGCTCAGAGATCAAGGAGAAGCCACAAGGAAATGATCATCATCGAGGATTTTAAGGGCATCGTCGATCACCTTGGTGGTAGCTGTTTCTGTGCTGCATCTGGGTCTGAAGTAAGATTGTTAGGAATTAGGTTGTTTGCTTTGATGTATTGGAAAAGTTGTATGGCTACTGCCTTTTCAAGAATCTTACCTCGGAAGAGAAGGTGGGCGATGGGGCAGGAGTTGCTGAGGTCATCAGGGTCCAGTATTGGTTTTAGAGAAGCGGGAGGATTTGCCCAGTCTTGAGGGTCGAGGGGAAAGTGCCTTGAGCTAGGTAGCTGTTGATGACTGTCAGCAAAGGCATGAATGCTTCAGTCAGAAGGGTCTTGGGTACAGAGGCAGGAAAGATGTCATTATAATATGGTGTGGCATTGAGGGATGCTAGTGTGTTACTGATGTCTTCCATATTGTCTTGAAAATTGACAAGGTAGTTGTGGTTTTGCGAGATGGGATGTGCAGTGTGCTATCAGTTGTAGCCCTAGTGTCTATGTATTGGCAGATCATGCTGATCTTGTTGATGAGGTAAGGAAGGGGCACATTCTTTTCGGCGTTAGCCATTAACACTAGAAGAACAATACATACAACCCACGATAACAAATTCCACAATTTAAAAAAGCCAATTCCACTATCAAAAAGCAGCAGGACATGTTTAAAAGGTCTACCGTATCTGCTAAAACCCTCTCTTACGAATGTACAAGCATCTTTAATAAAATGTATGTAATTATAATTCATCAATAAACACATTGCCCAATACCCAGTAACTCTGATACCATTATTTATCAAATGTTTTCTTAGCAGGTGTCTTCTGAGATCATCCAGCAGAGGAAAGATCAACAAAAACTTTGAAAGATTCTCCCCAGACCATAGCCTGCAAGAGCACTTTATGTGACCCCAAAGCCAATTCATTCGTGCAGCCAAAGGTACAATATTTAGACAAATCATTAAAATTCTTCTTCTGTGCACTGGTGAACTCGTTGCACTAATTGCACTCTTCTCTACAATATGTTTGTGAGCTGTTACAAAGAATGACATTGATGGTAGAGTGCAAATCCAGTTCACCATGCCTGCATGTTCAAGCTATGCCGCTTTAGCCCTGAGAACACTCTTCAACTCTGCTGGGCTGCAAATCTGGTCAAATACAATGCCCCATTTCCTGGCCAACCTATTCTGTGTTTGTACGTTGCATACTTTTCCTTTGCAGGGGACACGCAGATTTCACTCACTCACAACCATTGACCTATTTGAGTTTGTAACTTCAAATTTAACACTTCTTACAAACGAGTCCACAAACTTGCTTTCAGCAAGAACTGCAATGCTGAGTATCCCCAGTTCAGTCCTTAGGGCATCTCTTAGGGAGCTCAGGTCCAGCCTGGAGCTTTATCATAGCAATTGATTTGTTGATGAAGAAAGAGTTGATGGCTGTGTACGTTTCGATGGCGTGCCGGACAGTGGGTCAGGCAGAACGTTGATGCAGTGCTTGTTGGCTTTGAAAAGGGATTGACTTTCATTGTAGGCCTTGGCTATGGTGTTTTGGTAGTAATTGGCCTTTGCAGTGGTAATCAGTCATCTGCGTGTAGCACAGAGTTCCTTGAGCAGGGCAAAGTCGGATTCACTGCAGGACTTTCACCAAGTCTTTTCTTCTTTTCTGATAGTTTGTTTGTTGAGGTTGAGTTCTTCAGTGTTCCAGGGTTTGGAAGGTTTAGGCTTGCGGATGCGTTTTTTCACTGGTGCATGGCAGTTGATGTTGGCTGTGAGGGTGGCGTTGAGTTCTTGGAGAATTGAGTCACAGTCTTGGTTAATTAGAGGTCAATCAGCCCATGGGAGGTGAAGCTTGGTGAGGTCTTCCACCAGAGCCTCCACGGGGAAGTTCTTGAATAATCTAAAGGCTTGTTTGCTGGGTTTCCAGTGGGTTAGCTAGACTGGTATGGCGTGACTAATGTCAAAGGGGATTGCCAGATGGTCTGACCAGTTGAGTGGTATTGGAGAGCTGTGATGGAGGGTGGGCAGGGTGATGATGATGAGGTTGAGTATCTCATATTTCCTGAGTTGGGTCTTTCGTGCGCTGTGTGAGGTTCAGAGCGATGAGCAGGCAGTGGAGATCTTCCTTCATTGACTGAGCTTCTGGGTTGCCAGGGATGTAGAAGTCAGCGGAAGATGGTGTGAGTGAGAGACATGGTGGTGACCACGTCTTAGAATTCTTTAAAGAAGGATGTGTTGGTCTTACGTGGTCTGTAGGTAAGGTGAAAAGTGACTGTGTCCATTTAAAGAGCAGTAAATGGCAGGAAGTTTGTTTGAAAGAGCAAATGGTGACGAAATCCAATTGGGTACATGGTCATGAAGCCTTGTGAATGATCACAAGGTCTCCATTGATCTTGTTTGGACATCTCATTGTAGAATTATGTAGTCACTGGGGATGAGGACATCTAGGGTGTAGGTGGAAGTGGATGTCATCCAGGTCTCAGCAATAAATATGCATCCAACTCATGTGTGGTGTTGAGGTTGGTGATGTCTGCTGCATGGTTGAGGCTGAGCGGATATCAGCACGCATCAGTTGTCATGTAGTGGTGGATAATGGAGTGCTGATGGGGGGGTCTATGGTGAAGCTGTTGAGGTTGCTGCAATACATTGTCCATAATGTTGCTGATGGGTAGTGTGGTTGGCGATGAGTGGTGATGGTAGGGTGTGGGCTGTTCAGAGAGATGGGTGAAACACATGAAGAGGAAGGGCCAGACATCATCCGCACTCCAGCCACCCCCTTCTAAGTGCCAGCAACGTTCACGCCAAGATATGAGATTTATGGAGAACAAATAAACCAGCAGAGAGCCACAGTCGGGCTCTGCCCAGTGCCTATCGGAATAAGAGCACCTATTGAAGCACCGACACCTAAGCAAACTTGGACAGTAAGGTACCCACTGAGAAATCCATATCTACAGACACGACAAAAGGACGTTTGTCAGAATGGAATAACCGAAGAAGCCAAAAAGATACTAAAAGAAGATGACTGGTGACGTCATGAGAGATCGGACTGGCACACATATAGAGTATATAATGACCCAAGAATGCTGATAAAGAGACTAAATGCCATGGATAAGTGACATTGTGGGCCTAAGGTGAAACAGGTGATTTCAAGACGAAGAAACCTATGCCATATGCACGATGAAGACATGAAGCCAGTTTAAACGTGTACATACGCAGGAAACTGCAAGAAGCAAAGCAATCGTTAAGCTTGCTTATGCTTAATAGTAAAATAGATTGCGGCAAGCACCAACTATACATATCTACCTCAAAAGCAATTTATAGATGAGTGAAAATCCACTACGCACATGAGCAGAATCGAATCGAGGTTACTAAAGGTCTCAAGAGAAGAGGGCCTCAGCAGACAATTCAAGAATTAAAGACGGAGAGAAACCCAGCTGAAGGTAACCATGCAAAGAACCCAAGGTCGTGTCAGGCTGGAATAAGCTAGCAATGCCTACAGTTAAAGAGAAAAACAACAAGAGTCTCCTGTTCAGCAAGGTCGAGATAAGCCGCAGATGGTAAACGACTGACAGAAGTAAATCAAATACACGAAATTGCATGAAGAAGAGGCCTGTTTTACAGTATCCCAGTCACGTTGCAAGGCAGACAGAAAGGGATGAGACTGTCACACCTACGCATGGATTCTTGTCGTACCCATACTCCTTAACTTTCTCAGACCAAGAAGCAGACTCAAGGCCAAACTACAAAGCAGTAATTGACACACGGCCACTGAGGTGAGGAATGGTTGTAACATAAATTGGAGGGAAGCTGGGGTGCAGACTTACTCCCCGCACCTGGCTCATTATTCTGCATGCTGCTAAGCGCAAGTGGAAAAGTATGTGTGGGCTCAATGTCAACCCAATCATAGTGGACCATGTGATCTAGGGTTCTATAGAGAGTAGAGCCAATGGGACGTTGTACTTTTTGTGACATTTAAAGTGGCCAGTTTGAAGGAAGGGCTTAGTTGCCCCATCCGATATTATTATCCAATCCCCTCTCCCCGTTACCATATACAGATATAGTACCCATGTGAAAGTTGCCTTCCTATAACCAATCAAGTTGCATGTTAGGTTTTTAAGAGTACACGTCAATGATGATGAGTTTTCGGTATAAATGTTGTTGTTTGTCTGAAATTAATTGGAGTTTAAGCGAGAAGAAAGATCGAGCGGTTGCTGATGTTCATTGAACTACCCGTTTTCTGTACTTGTCATTAAACGGACTCCCTTTGCCAAGCTATTGAGTTGTCATTATTATTTGATGCAAGAGTATGAATCTGCATCCCCATCTATCTCGAGGGTGCTGCTACTCATGTTAAAGGGCTGTTTGGAGACCCCCAGTCTTATGGGCCGGCTGGGGTCCATCCAGTTCACACATATTCGAGGGAGCTTAGCTGATGTGAGAGAAGCAGGGGTTCTGGTTCTGGGTCCTCTGGTCCAAACAGGAATTACCCTTTTATTTGTCTGCCTTTTGCTTGGGATTCCTGGGCAACAGACGTCCTTGATCTAAGAGTTAAGAAAGGAAAGGAAGGGACAGGGCTAAGCAGGTGGGTGTGGATTAGGTCACGTGACAAAGACCCACTTGCACCTGATCACGAACTGCAAAGGAAAAGAGGCTGCAGGACTGATTAAGTAGGGAAAAAGGATGGCAACCCAAGAAGGCGCAAAACGATTAGCATTGATTGACAGATGGGTGAGGCTTTGGTCATGTGACCAAAATCTACTAGCACCTGCTCACCAACTGCAAAGAAAAAGAGGATGGAGAGCTGCTTAAGTAGGGAACAAGGACAGCAAACAAAGAAGGTGCCAAAAGATTAGCTTTGATTGACAGGTGGGTCCAGGGCTTTAAGTGGGGTAAGAAATCGAGGAGGGGCCCTCATTTGGGGGCGAGGCTTGTGGGAGGGGCGTGGCCTAAAAAGTACGCAAATCGTAGGGTACACACACAAATATATATAAATGTTATATATTTGTGTGCGTACCTTACTATGGTTTGTGTACTATGCAAGCCATCTTTTCTAAACATAGAGATATGTAACATGTTTATAAAAGATGGCTTGCAAAGTACACAAACCATAGTAAGGTACGCACACAAATATATAACATTTATATATACTTGTGTGCATACCCTACGGTTTGCCTAGTTTTCAGGCCATCTTTTTTAAACATTTCGGGTTTATAAAAGATGGCTTTGAAAGTACACAATTCAAGTCATCTTTTATAAAGCTTTGACTACGGACGAAATTGTCCGTCGGCAAAGCTTTATAAAAGATGGCTTGAAATTTGTACTTTCCAAGCCATCTTTTATAAACCTCGAAATATGTCGAGGAATCCCCAGGTTCGCCGAGGGTTAAAGACGCCTCGGCGACCTGGGGAAACAAAGGGACAGTAACTGCCTCTGGTGACCTCTCGCGAGAGGGGTCACCAAAGGCAGTTACTATGACTGACGGAAGTGGCAGCCAGTCACAAGCGTTGCTGTGGCTGGCTGCCAGTTCTGTCATCTCGCCTGACTTCATGGCAGGCGCATCTCCCATCGCGGCAATGCATCCCGCCAATGTTGCGGTAGGACGGGGGCCCGGCAGGGCCCTGGCTCAGTCCCACGTTTTGGAGACTGCCGGGGCCTGGTCCTAGCAGGCCCCGGCCCACTTTAAGCACTGGGTGGGTCGGGCTTAGGTCACGTAACCAAGATCCACTTGCACCTGCACAGCATTAGCCACAATTCTTATTGTGGGACACCAGGTCAGGTTACACCTAGAGTACCTCAGAGGGAGTAACTTAGATAAGGTGTTTACCTTTAGGCCTCCACACCTAGTCATCCAGATTCTAGATAGTAGGGGTTAAAGATTGCTACTGACCATCTTGGGAAATCAGGGAAGCCAGGGCTATGGTGGAGGGAGACCCGCAGAAGGTATAAGAGACAGGACAACCCGTAGATGGGCCCCACTGAAACTCAAACTAAACATCCATTAATCATCTTTGGCAATTGGCACACTCTTAAGGCCTTCTGTGACACTAGATAGAATCCTGATTTCACCAATGCTCCACCGTGCAATTGGTGCCATTTTCCTTGCCTTACTGGAGTGCTGCAGAGTGCTTACAAATATGAGACCAGAAGCGCAAAACTCTTTTAGTGCAAGTGATGGGATGCATTAGCACCAGAAAAGGCACAACCCAATCCACAAAAGCCATCACAATGTGCACATCTTAGATGTGGGCATTCGGATGACATTTTTCACCCCTTTGAACATTTGCACATCTGCGCAAATAACAGAGTGTTTCTGTGCATTCTAATGCGCACCCTGAATCTACAAATTGGATGTGCTTTCAAATGTGCATAAAATAGTCACACCTGTTCGTTACGGCCACAGAGAAGGTGCAATGCATAATAGGGTCACCTCTAACCCTGTCATGTATTTTGTTTGACCTTTGACAATAGAGGTATAAAACACTTCTATGACGCTTGCATGTCTATATGTCTATCCCCCAAAAGGCCATAGAAGCTTTAAAAAAAAAAATTATATATATATATATATATATATATATATATATATATGTATATATATATATATATATCACAATGCGTGCCCCTTTAATGGCACGTGATCACTGTGAAATGCTCTCCCATCCCCCAAATCAGTGTAAGGAGCGCACTCCCGAAACTAAAATACTCAAGGGGGCAGGCCAGTGCATCATTTGGGCTGCAGCTCACCCCACTGGAAATGCAGAGGTCACCTTTGTGAATAAGGTCGTTTGCACATTGCTGAAATGAGCGCAAATGCAAACCCTCTGCGCTTTTTCCTTTTGCATTCATTTTTGAGGACCTGACCCTAGGGGTTTTATAATGTGGTTCCCATTGTGTTCCACACTTACTTTGCATCCAACCTAGTATACTCTACAGTGGGGGCAACAGGATATGTGTGTGCTTCAAAAATCCAGGACCACAACAGAAGACAAATCACCCACAAAAGCTCAAGTTCTAGCAGGCGACCAAGTACAACTTGAATGATTCATTGTGCATCCTAATATTGTATGTAAAATACAGAAAAGGTGGGGCAGGGTTGTTAAGTGTTGCTGATCTTTAACATTTGGGTGTATGCCGTGACTTTATAGAAGCATTTCCATGGTTGTGTTATCACATTTTGAAAGACATGTCACAAATCTTGATCTGCAGAAATCTGAAGAGAATAGCTGGATATGACATTGTTGTTAGAAAAGAGAATGTACTTTTCTGTGTAAAAGGTCACTGGAAAAAGAAATTGAAAGTATAACTATTTGTCACATGAGGTACACATCCAGGAGCAATATTGCTCATCTGCAAGTGAGAATTTTAAAAGTTGTGTAATGCAAGATAATTAACACTTCACAGGGCTGTATTTACCATTACAAAAACACATTGAAAACTTTAGAAATATTTGTACTTGTAGCCAGGTTTGGACTGCTTTCACATGTACCTGGAACCTTAAGACAGGGTAACCTTTGGAATCAACCTATGTAATGCGAGGTGCACCATTTGAGACACCAGATACATAAATGTGTGGGTGTTTGGGTAGATAACCACTAGCATCCTGTCTCTGGAAACAGTTTCGGCTGTAGTAGGCAAAGTATGTGCAGACAATCGGTACATTGTGCTGTGAGGCAAGGAGATGTGAGTGTCAATCTCAAATGTCTGCAGGCCCTCATGCTTGCTGTGGCCGGGTCGCCACTCCATCCAATCGGACACCTTTTCCGGTTGGTGTCGTTCCTCCACGACTGGAATAAAATGTAAACAAAAAAAGGCAGATTTTTAAACATTTTAAGGTCCTAATAACTAGTCCTTTGTGGGAGATTTGAAAAAGTCTTCACATAATTAAAAAATAATGAGTGGATGGATTTTTAATAAACCTGCAAAGGAATGCACCGCATAGAGTTCTGCTACTTAAGAAACAAGCTTAGCATACCAAACAGAATACTCATTTTACCATATATGTAGAGGTGCTAGGAGAACAGGGGAGTGGCCACCTGCGGGGACATGTTTTGAGATGGGGTGCTGCTGGAATTTCCAGAGGTGGTTGAGGAATATGGGGTGCACCTGGGACAATTCCTGGCGTACATGAGATTAGTGCGGTCAGTAAAGTCCCCATGGCCGTGCTTACCTGATGAGCCAGAGGTGCAGGAGACGTTTACACTGTTATCTGGCTGAAGCTGGGCACTGTGTATCCAGACTGCGTGGGATCACTGCTCTCAGGATTACGTAAAGGGGATCTCAGGGTGAGGGCGCTATGGGAGAAAGATTTTGGTGCAGACATTGAGGAAGCAGAATGGGGTAACGCATTATTGTATGTACCTAAGGTGTCCATAAACTCTTGACATGAACTTATCCACTGCATAGTCTTCATAGAACTTTCATGACGCCAAATAGATTAGCTGGTTTCCCTGTCAGCATCCCCCTGATGCCCCCGTTGTGATAGTGATGGAGCTGATGTGATGCATATGTTTTGGTCCTGACCAGTGGTGTGACAGTTTTGTGGTGCCCGTCCGGCTAAAAAGGAAACTGTGGGAATTACCAATTTTAAGTATGTACTCCCGGCCAAAAATGACAAAATATGCAACTAAATTGCTTGACTTAGCCTGTATGTTGGCGAAATGTAGGATTGCCATGACATGGAAGAAGGCCTGTGGTCCACAATTTGGGTCATGGTGGCTGATCTTAAGCTATGGTCTACAGTTGAAACTAAGATATGGTGTTGGAATGTGCACAGGGGATCAAAGGGTGTTAATAATAACATTCCGGCTTGGGACTCACTTATAAAATCATTGTTCTTTCACTCTGATTACATGCCACCTTGAACTCCAAGGCCGCCTGTGTGTTGAGATGTTTTTATAAGCTACTACTACAAGGAACTGTGATCTTTCTAGACTTCTGTGGATGGGGCCAAAGTACACATGCCAATATTGAGTATTAAATGAGCTTATATCTTGACTAGCAGTACCACCCGGCATAGCCCGGGTATGCACATGGGGGTCTGCTATAAGCCTTGTGTATATTTTATTGTGTCATAACTTCCTATTTCAAAAATAAATTGCAAAATTTGCAATCTCACGAAATCGCCTATACTGATAGCACAGGGCCGGACCCAGCTCCACCCCTGTGCAGGGCGATTGGGTGCGGTTGGTCAAATTTCACTATCGCTAGGACACCCCAGACTGGTATGCTGACCTTATGTCCTAACTCGCTATTTTTGGACTAGTCAAAAATCAGCAATCTCCCGAAATCGCCTATACTGAAAACATAGGGCCGGACCCTCCCACTGCGCACGGCGAATGGGTGGGGTTGGTCAGATTTCACTATCATCAGTGCACCCCAGGCTGGTATGCCAAATGTGGGCCAGAATTTAAGGTCACCAACTGCTGTGGGGCTGGAGTCAACAATCACAAAATCGGCAAACTCCCCATAACCGCCTATACTGAAAGCACAGGGCCAGACCCTCCAACTGTGCACGGCGAATGGGTGGGGTTGGTCAAATTTCACTTTTGCCCGTACACCCCATACTTGTATGCTGACCTTGGGCCCATATTTCAGGCCACCAACCGTTATGCGGCTGAAGCCAACCCCGAACATACAAACACACTTTCACAAATAAAGATAGATAGATAGATAGATAGATAGATAGATAGATAGATAGATAGATAGATAGATAGATAGATAGATAGATAGATAGATAGATAGATAGATATGAGGATTTCAGTCAGCATTGCTAGATGCATCCTTAATTCCTCCCTCACCTCAAGCATCTTCCCAGCTTCTTTCAAAACATCCCACATCAAACCTCTCCTGAAAAGCCTTCACTTGACCCCCTCGATCCCGCAAACAGACTGATTTCAGACACCCGTTTCCTAGCCAAACTCACTGACCGCACAGCCTACTCCCACCCCAGAACATTCACGGAAACCAACCACCTCCTCGACACAGCACAGTCCGGTTTAAGACCCCTTCATGGAACTGGATCATCCCTAGTCTCCATATGGGATGACCTCAAGAACACTGCATATGCAGAGGGCTGTGCCACACTCATACTACGTGACCTCTCTGCAGTTTGACACCCTCATACACAGCATCCTCATTGACAGGCTCCACTCCCTTGGCATTAGGGACACAGTACTAAAGTGGATCTCCTCATTCCTTGCAAATAGACACCAAATCACTTTGCACCCTCCTTTCACTACCTCCACTCGACCCGTCAATAATGTAGTCCCACAAGGTGCCTGCCTATCGCCTCTCCTCTTCAACCTCTATATGAGCCCCATCCCAACACTCATCGGCTCATACAACCTCACCTGCTACAACTATGCTGACAACACACAAATCATCTTTAGAATCCCCAAGACTGTCCCCTCCCCCAACCCGGACCTCGCATCCTGCTACACAGACATTGACCGCTGGATGACGGTCAACCACCTCCTGCTCAATCCAGGGAAAAGAGAGCTCATGATCTGCGGAAAGACAGTCCTCTTCCCACAACCCACCCCAGTGGCCTTTCTCCCTAGAGTCCTTCCCACCCCGCTCCATCCACAACAGTCAAAAATCTGGGTTGCACAATGGACACTGACCTGACTCTATCACATCTCATTAACACTGTATCTAAATCCTGCTACCTATACCCCTGCATACTAAGATGCATCTTCCCTTACCTCTCCTACCCCCACAAAATGACGGCAATCATGTCCATTTCCATTGTCCTCTCTCGTCTAGACTACGCCAACTTTCTCTACCTGGGCGCCCATGTCAACCAACTTAAAAATCTCCAAAGAGTCCAGAACTCTGCAGCCAGGCCCCCTGCCCTCCGTACCCTCCACTAGCTCCCAATCGGACGACTGTTCACTTTCAAAGTCATGTGCACACTCGCAGAGCCCTACAAAAGACAGGCCCCAAACACCTGAAACAGGAAATCACCCACTACCATCCCAATAGAAACCTGTGATCAGGCACTGCTCCCCTACTGGTGATCAGCTCTTTCAAATCAACCAGAATTGGAGGCACCACTTTCTCCGCCCAAGCCCCCACTACCTGGAACTCTATATTGCCTAACATCCGACACATAGAGGACCACTTGGCCTTCAGAGGCCCCTCAAGTCATGGCTATTCGCCCGGCACCATGACTAACCCTGCCCCCCGCAACCACTTTTGGGCTAGCTACTTAATCCCAGGTGGACCGTGGCAGCATCAAAAAGTGACTTTGCACTGCCAACACAAACCCTGATTCATGGAACTATGCAAAGTGTATTTTTGCCGTGCAAAGTTAGTGCAAGTGGCAATTTTTGCAGGCACTGATTTATTTGTAAGCTGCGGCACACATCCTGCCGGGGAGGCATCCCTTATATCTAGCGCGCACACCGAATTGGACAGAGCAGGAGGCCCCTTAATTGATGCATACAGCCCAGTGAGTGACTACAGCCACCCACAGCGTGGAATGCCTGGGTACAGAGGAGATGCAATGTTCAAAGACCAGCACCGGACCACCTTCAACGTAACGTGGGCCCGGGTGGCCTGTGACCAGAGTGAGTAGTATCGAGGTGAGCGAGGTGCAATAGGTGATAGAAGTGGGGTCTCAGCAGTGTGAGGCTGTCTTCTCTTTGAAGTCCTGCTGTTTAGTTCCTTAGCCCTGAACAGTGACTGTGCAGCAAGAGGGGACCGAAGTGACCTGTGAGCATGGGTGGCTCTTTATACATCTACCATTTATTGCACGTCAGTGAAACAAGCGACCTATAGTAGCGAGAGGCCGGTGGCATGTGGATCAGGTGGAACGACTGGGAAAATCAGCCCTTGCTCCACATCACCCTCACCGGACTTCTAAGTCAGAATCATCATGACCAAGGGGGCTGGAAAGAAACGTGGCTGTATGGATTCATTTACTAACTTCCCTGCAAGATCCTCTGGGGCTGTTGCCCAGATCTTGACTGGGGAACCCAATATATGCTCAGAGAGGCACAGCTTCACCTCACTGATGAGGCCCAACATGGCTGAAACACGTGTATGGGGTTGCTGTTTTTACTCTTGTTCAAAGAGGAATTGCCATAGCATTTTGGTGCTGGACTGCCCATGTGGGCGGGACAAAGACTGATATGCAAATGGTTATTTCCCATCTGTGAAAGGTACAGTGAGCAAAAACCGTGTGCTGCAAACTCTCACCTCAGAACAGAGAAGCACCTGCTACCTTTTTTTGAGATGTTACCCTTGAGTGTTGACAAAAAAGGTTTTGAAATGAAGAGTAGAAACAATTGGAAAAAATGTGGATACATAAAGATGAAGTAGTTAAAAAGGAACAAGAGGCCCAAAAAGATTTTGTTATTAATACATTTATAAAAGGGGGGAATAATGTAATAAAGATGCAAGTTCGGCGCGGTATTAAGGAATACTTTTATCAGCTATGAGAGTAGCACTGTAAAAAGGAAAGGGGCTCTTTCTGATATCTGTGAAATAAAACCCTTAATAAAAACGAATCCATAATTACAGGGACACAGGTAAGTAAAATCAAACTAAGTTGTAGAACGAAACGCGGTAACTACGCCTAAAAAGCTTGCTTTTATGGAAAATGTGTGTTAGCTCTTCGTGTACGGCAAAGGCCGCTGTGGCTGGTGATTTAGTGCAGAGTTCACAAAATCAGGCCAGTGCAGAGAGAAATACACAGTGGTTGTTATTCTTCGATGTCCTAGATTAGAGCTCATAGGTTCCGCTAGGAAATAATTAATACATGACCATTTTATCATTCAAAATCATTGATGAAATACGATTTTCCAATGGAGCTTAAAAGAAACACAGCGGCTTCAAATTGTCCTGTATCACATTTTCACTGGGAAAAGGGTCAGAGTGTCCCCGATATGCAACATTTGTATAGCAGTATGTCCATGGTACAAGGCTCTAGTGGTGTCATGGGGCAAACAATTCTCATGAGAATCAGGCTGAGACGACCAGGACAGTTGATTAAAGTTCCGGTGGTCGTCTCAAATGTTTCAATGGCTTTGTGCTGAGGAAATTGGGGGTGGATTGTGACATCACAGGTGGTAATTGAGGGCATTGTGGGGAGGTTTGTGGACCCAATTATTGCACGCAATGTACGCTTTTCTATAAGGGTTCAAAGTGCAAAGTCCAATCAGCTGTGTGGGAAGATTTGTTCATGTTGCGTGATCACAAATACAAATTACTTGCATTGTATAAAAGTTCTAGCCTTGGTGGCTTTTCTTTGACAGCGCCTTTTCATGCATTTCTGTTCCATGACCCGTTTGAATTTGCTGTCCCAGCTGTGTCTGGGGCCCTGAAAAAAACAGTGTTACTTTTGCACCGGTGTGCACTCCTTTTTGATTACTTTTGTAATATTTTGGTGAGTTTTTCGAGTTTCGAGGCGACCCCCTATACAATGTTAAGGGGGCTTTGGAGCAATATGTGAGCAGTAGAGAAGCCATTTTATTTGTAGGCCCACGTTAAAGAAAGCATTTCTCACCGACAGCTCATAAGAAACGAGCTGCAGGCCTTGTATGACAAGCAGTATATCATTTTTGAGTATTCAGCAGAAACAGTGTGCTGAAATATTGCACAGCTGGCTGAAGTTTCCCAGGAGAACACAGCCACAGTGAACGCAGTCTAAGAGATACTTTCCAGACAATGAGCTAGGCACCTAGGTGCATGAGGAGAATTGGCAGGGGAATAGAAATTAAATATGGTTAATTAAACTCCAGCCATGGTGTGATATCGTTTCTTCAGACTACAAATGACAGCAAGGCATGAGAAGGGAGCTGGGGGGTCAGAATGTTGGGGTAAGGGCTATGGGGTGCAGGACAGGGAGCCAATCAGCAGAGCAAGGTTGCAGTGTCCCTAGACTGCAACATTGTACAGTATTCTCGCTGATGTCCACGGAGCAATTGGTCCGACCCGGTATGAATGTCTCACCCCTGGCCATTTTGTATGTCAGACATTACCAACCAATGACATAAGTATTTTTCATGGATCAGTACAATCACACAATGGAGGGGTGATGTGAGAAGGTTTGTGATGTCATGAGGGGTATGTATCTGAGGAGCCAGAAATGAGACGCGGACACAGGGGTGCGTGGTTTTGGCCATAAACCTTTATTGACAAACAAAAAGGGGGTTGGGAAATGCCTCTCTTTCCCTAGACTAAGAGGTGTTTCCCTACCTTAAACAGAACTATGGGGCTTTCGGATGTCTAAAGCAAAAGGTCATGTGTCCAAAGTACTATTCTGGCCCTCACATTTCAAAAATCAATTTGGGGGGGGGGGCGTGGCCGGGAGCCAACCGTGTGGCATGGCTCCTTAAGTGCTCCTGGATGGCCGCGTCATCGGAGTAAATTCCCCGCAGACTGAGGCTCCCGCCGCGCTGGTTTACGATCCTACAGCACTATGAAACCCTGCTGCATCAATCGAGCGGGGTCGGTAGTGATTATGTGCAGCCTCCAAGCTTTGTGAACCGTGTTTGCTCCCGCCGGACCTGCGTTAGAAATCCAAGATGGCGAGCGGGCGCCCATAACATTCGAGGCCTCGGTGGGGGAGGGGCGCCCCTCTGCTCTCATCTCCAGCACACTGCGCGGCCCGCAGGCCTGGGGGAACCCTCGCCCCCAGCCCCTGCTGGGCAACGCCGACATCTGTTCCCCATGCGGGGCACCAGGAGAAGCTCTGCAGGACCCATCGGAGCCTCCACCACGGCCCGGACGTGTCGCTGACCTGCGGCGGACTCCCAGCGGCAACCAACGGGACCCTGGGCACAGCTGTGTAGCGGGACCTGGCCCGTAGCCTCGAGCTCTCTGGGGGCAGGCCCCCCCCTCGGCCGGGGGGCTTCCGCCGGGCCGTGGAGTGGGGCCTCCCACGTGAGCTTGATCTCCAGGTAAGTGTACCCGGTGCTGCTCCTCCCGCCTCTGCCCGCAGTCCAGTGCGAGCCGGGTTTGATTCGGAGGGCGCCCGCTCCTGCCCACGAACAACTATCATCTTTCCTACGCTAGCCAGACTTGAATGCAGCATCTCCCTATATGCCTAATCCCTGCTCTGGAGGACTGCGATTCAGAGGCTCGGGTGCTTACCTGCAGGAGATCTTCCCGGCATTTGAGGCAGCCCTGTCACTCCAACCTCCCATCTGGATTCCAGCGCTTTTGTTTGGAGCCCTCTGCGCATCGCCCCAGTGGACCCCATGGACAGTGCAGGAGCCGGGGCCAACGTGGAGAGCCCCTAAGCCTAAATCTACTCCAGGGGAGCATTATCGCCTAAAGCAGCACCCTCGCCTACGAGCGCACAGCCTAACATCAGCAGCCCCCTGAAGCTGGGGGCAGCAACACCTGCGCACCCTGCCCTGCACTGGAGATCCATGGGGTAGCGCCTGGCATAGCTATCTCCACCTCTGGCAGGCAAATCAAAGCTCACCTAAACCATCTCCACTCTGCTCCGGACCTGCTAATCCCCGTCGCCTGCGCCTCCAGCCGGGGGGCCGAGGGGTCTCAACCCCATTTACTCCGCCAATCACTTCTCCTCATCACCTGTGAAGCCTGACCTCCCGGGTCCTCCCATCAGTGCCGCAAAGAACAACAGGTCGCTGGGCAGCCCACAAAATCATTTTGCGCTCATCCCCATCGCCCGCACCTGTTGAACTGACCTTCAGCAAAGTGGGGCCTGCCATTCCTCCCCGGCACCAGATCTGCTCAGCTGGGCCAGGCCTGGCATCTCTGTGCGAACTATTAGACGATACTGCGGCAGCTGCCCTCATCCGCCTCCACCACTCGGCAGAACCATGTCGAGGAGTGGAAAAGCGGCGAAACAAGCAGACATTGCAGCAATGATGTCCAACTCTGGCCATAATAAGGCGAGCAAAACCGACCATACCACCACAGTGATCCCCAACACCCTCCCTTCACCGGAGCATCCGCAGGTCGAGCATTTCGCTACCAAAACAGACTTAAAAGACCTTCTAGTAGCCCTCACCAAAGAGATCCAAAAAGGCACAGAGGAGGTCACCAAAAAGATTGCATCTCTAGACAGAAGAGTGGAGGAAGTGGAAAAGCGCACTGAGAAGGTGGAGAATGGCCTATTTGACAACACCTTCGAACTGGAGTGCGGCTTAAATAGAATAGCAACCCTGGAAGCTAGATGCGACGCACTCGAGTCCAAGCAGGAGGACAGTGAGAACCGCTCCCGGCGCAATAATATTTGCATCCGCGGAATCCCCACTTCAATCACCAATGCAGATCTCGAGAGCTTCGTTAAAGACCTACTTAGGTTCATTATAACTCTTCCTGACAGCACCCCGCTGGAAATCGACAGAGTCCATCGCACAGCGCCTAGGCAAGCCTCATCCTCTCCGCCAGATGTTCTCGCCCGGATTCACTTTATCAGGGTTAAAGAGGAAATAATGAGAGAGGCCAGGTCCTCGAAACAAATCACTTTCAGAGGCGCAAATATTGCACTTTTCCAAGACCGAGCATAACCCTCCAGAAAAGGAGAGCCCTTCGTAACCTCATGGAATGGCTTCAAGAAAAGAAAATACAATACAGATGGGGTCACCCCACATCTCTGTGCTTCGAATGGGAGGGTAGGCGCAAGCAAATCCGGAGCCCCAAGGAGGCGGGCCAATTTCTGGGAATAAGACCAGCAGACGAGGACTCTGACCATGCCACCTGCTCTCTATCCCAACCCGGCTCGCCTATATCCAATCGCTGGTCCCGTGCTAGTGGGCGGTGCAGGCCACGGGGCCCCCAGAAGCAGCGTAATCGGGACTGATCAGAAGCCCTCACATGTCTCCTTGTTGCCGGCCCGCCAGATCAATGTCTTTCCCCACTTGGCAATCCACTGCTCCTTCCGATTTCCTTCAGCTCCCTAGCCTCCCCTCATCTTACACGGAAGGTACTGTGCCAACTCCTAGCACCCTGGGGGCCACCAATAGACTCGCACTCTGGCGCACAGCCTCAGGCCCTTGTTCTCTACACAGCCCCTAGGTTTACCACCCCACGTCCTGGGCGGTTTCTCTGTTCATTTAGCGGGATGCAACTACCGACGACGGGGTCCACCAGTAACCCCACGAATGAGCTTTATGGTCTCATTCTCACAGTTTGCGGGGGGGGGGGGGGGGGTAGTTTTGAGCCAAAGGAACTGTTTAACTCCCCAGAAGCCCCAGTTAACGGTTATAGTTTTACTCGTAGACATCGGTAATTGTAGCACACCATTGCGCTCCCTCAGAAAGACTCCAAAGCCTTGCAGCCCTTACATAGATCCCCTGCACAACACTTGCTTCGTACCCAGCACTAATAGGCCCGAATAACGCTAAGGAGGTCCGCATCTTGACCTGGAATGTCTAAGGTCTTAACTCCCCCAGGAAGCGCAAATCGGTGGAGCACAGGCTGGAGGCTTTAAACGGGGATATAGTAATTCTCCAGGAGACTCATCTCTTGCCAGCAGACGAACACCAAATCAAATTCAAGCGGTTTAAACAGGGCTTCTTTGCCTCTAGTGGTGAGAAAAAGCGGGGGGTGGCGGTCCTACTAAGCAACAAATTCCCTCTATCCAACCCCACAGTCAAAAAGGACCCATCGGGCAGATACCTTTTCATCCGAGGCCTCATTGCAGAACAACCAATCACAATTGCTGGGATCTACGCCCCGAATGCAAATCAGGACAAATTCATAGATGAGTTTTAACTTTTACCACAGGGTATCTCCTAGTCGGGGGGGGACTTTAACTTAGTCCCTGATCCCACAAAGGACAAGTCCCTTCCCCCATCCCACCCTGACTTTTTCCGAGCCCTTGCATTTACCAGATTTCTTAAAGAGTCGGGCACGGTCGACATATGGAGGGTAGCCAATCCCGACACTCACGATTACACGTTCTTCTTAAACGCACACGGAGGTCACTCCCGAATTGATGTAATACTAGCCACCAGCACTTTATTCCCATGCTTTAGTAATATCGAAATCCACACAAGAATGGTGTCCGACCATGCGCCCGTCTCGGCAGACCTCTCTATCTTGGGAGGCCCGGACCCCCCTCCTAGGTTCTGGAAACTTAACGACACCTTGCTATTAGATCAGGCGATCAGGAGCGAGGCAGAAGAAGCATTGGTCAACTATTTCAAGGGAAATCAGAACCCCGAAACCTCAATTGGGCTGTTATGGGAGGCCATGAAACCAGTCATAAGGGGGATATTCATTAGTGCAGCCTCCGAGCAATTTCGAGTCTCCAAAATCCTCACACAAGCTCTAGAGTCCAAACTATCCTCCCAGGAAAATGACCTTAAGACCCAATACTCTAGAAAGGCGGACAGGGAGCTAATAAAGGCGAGAAGGGCTCTGGAGATGCACTAGGCCGACGGCACGGCGAAGGCTCCGGCATATACGAAACAATTCTATTATCACAAAAGTAATAAGGCGAACCGGTTGCTAGCTTACAAATTGCGAAAAACCCACACCAGAAACAACATTGTTAGCTTTAAGGGGTCATGCAAGGACCACCCACATCTCAGGAGGCTAGAGCCCAACAGCAGAGCTATTTGGAATCTTTTCACACCCCCACGATTTCTTCCCCGCTAGACTCCCTGGAAGCCCCAATTTCCTCAGAGGAAATTCTAGAAGCCATCAAATCGCTTAAGAACACCGCCCCAGGCTCGGATGGGCTCACGCCTAAGTTTTATAAATCATTCGCTCACATCCTGACCCCAAAATTAGCAGTACTATTCAACTCATTTCTATCTACAAAAAAGGTAACACATTCCATGGCCGAATCAACTACCATCTTACTGCAGAAGCCGGGAAAGGATCCTGAGCAAGCGGCCTCATATAGGCCAATTGCCCTAATGAACACTGACGGGAAAATCTATTCCAAGGTTCTAGCGGCTAGACTAGCTAGGATTCTCCGCAAGCTAATTCACAAAGATCAAACAGGCTTTATCCCGGGCAGAGGGACTCATGATAATATCAGGCGTACACTCAACATAATCGAGTCCGCGAAAAGAATGAAAATTCTGCTCCTAGTAATTTCCCGCGACGCACATAAGGCGTTTGATCTAGCGAACTGGGACTTCATTCGGAACACTCTTTCTCATATGGGCCTTGGTCACAACTTTATAACTTGGTTAATGGCATGCTACGTACACCCATCAACGCAACTCTGTGTCAATGGGAGGAAATCGACGAGCATCCCTATATCCAGAGGGACCCGCCAGGGGTGCTCCCTATCTCCCTTGGTGTTTGCCCTATCGATGGAGCTGTTTGCCACGAGAATCCACCTCAATCCCAATATCAAGGGGTTCATGGTGGCGGGACTGAACATAAAGTGGCGCTCTACGCCAATGATGTACTTTTCACCGTCACCGATCCATCCAGCTCGCTACAACCTCTACTCGAAGAACTAGAAGCATTCGGGGCATGTTCCGGGTTCAGGGTGAACTATGATAAGTCCTCTGTCCTCCCGATTAACCTCCCAAGGCGCCAGGGAAATACCCTATGTCCCGATCTGCCAATCCCGTGGGCTCACATCTCATTGGAGTATCTGGGCGTCGAAATCCCCAGATCCAGCTTGTTAATCTACAAACACAACTTCCCTCAGCTATTTAAAACGTTACGATCAAACCTGAAGTGGTGGGATAAACAGGAGATCTCGTGGCTGGGCCGAGCTGCCGCGGTAATAATGAACTTACTCCCCAGAGTGCTATATCATTGCCATGCGCTCCCAACTCATATCCCGGAAGCGGACCTTGCCGCTTTACAGCGCGATATTATGAAATTCATTTGGGGAGGGAAGAGACCCCGCATCGCCAGGAAAATCATGACCCGCAGCCGACAACTTGGAGGCCTGGGGGTCCCAGACATCGCTAGATATCGGCGCGCAGCTCAACTCGCGCACACCTTCACATGGACTCGCTCAGGGGATCGCCCAGCCTGGCTGCAACTGGAAGAAGCATGGTGCACGTCCCCCTTGTCAGACTTGCCTCACATCCAGTCCCAGAAAGCCCCACCTGCAGTGTCTCCGCTTCCAGCAACTTGCAATACAGTGGACAGTTGGAAAGCTGCAAATAGAAAGTGGGGAATCAAAAGCTCATTGGGCCCGCTGACCCTAATCTGGGGCAACCCGGGCTTCTCCCCCGGCCTTTGCTTCCGAAGCTTTGCCAAATGGTCGGAGGGCAGCCTCCATAGAATCTCAGACTTTTTAAATGAAGGCCAGCCACTCTCCTTTGAGGACTGTAAGACGAAGTTCAACATCACCGAGGAGGAACGATTCCGGTATACTCAGATCCGGCACTGGATCTCGCAACGCTACGTCAGAGAGCGAGGCTCCATGGACTTAACACCCCTCGAACTATCATTAACGGCATCCCCTCCAAGATGTAAGATCTCCACCCTCTACAAACTCTTAGAAAAAGCCAACCCTGAATCGATGGAAAGGTACATGCTGAACTGGGAGCGGGACTTGGGGCGCCCCCTGGACCCTGAGGCCTGGGACAAAATTTGGTCAAGACTCCACAGGAGTACCCAGTGTGTTACTAATAGGGAATGGGGATATAAAGTATGCTTTAGGTACTACATTACACCATCCCAACTACATAAAGCGGGCGTGAGGCCCTCACCGAACTGCTGGAGGGGGTGTGAGCAAGAGGGGTCGCTTTTCCATCTCCTATGGGATTGCCCTAAAGCAGCGCACTATTGGAAGGTGGTTCTGACGCATATCCGAGCAATAACAGGCCTCAATATCCCGTGGGACCCTGGAATAATTTTACTGGGAGACTCAGGAAACGCAGCCCACCTATGCACTCATCTACTATTGGCGGCCAAGATCGCCCTCGCCCGTCTTTGGAAGCACCACGAGGGCCCCTCCATCCCGCTATGGTGGGCTAAGTGTTGGGACATTGTTGTTGCAGAAAGAGTCACTGCAATTCGCCTGGGCAACCTCAATCCCTTCCGGAACACCTGGGCCCCATTTATGGACTATGAGGACCGTTATCCAACCCTCACACTAAAACCGCCTAGTGTCCGCTGGCTGAACTGAACTCTGCACGGCTATAGCCCGGCCCAGTATAGAAATATCCCCCTCCATCATCGCTTCCCTACCAGAAAATTGCTATGAATGAGTTGCATGCTAAACTTCCACTGTAAGGAACTGTGTCATCACAATCTTGTGCTAATTCCGTTGTCTACTGTTCAATTTGTTTCCTTCTTTTCACTGTTATTGATTAATTTTTGAATAAAATGTATATTTTGAAGGAAAGAAAACAATTCTAAGGTGGACAGGGAACATGTCTTTGGCCTTGAGTAGTGCACAACTGTACAAAAGGAAATATGTAACTCCAACACAAAAGTTCCAGAAGGGTAGAGTGCCTTGATTCAGGGGGTGGTTCTCTTCCCCTGGATTTCCCTACATTCTGCTTTCTATTTTCAAGAATATTAGTACTTTATGTTTCTCTTGTTTAACAATATAACTGGTAGACAAAGCAACTTGGCTGTTCTGTGTCTTGATAGGATACCTGGTGTACTCTTCTGCCAGGTTTCTGCTCCTTTTCAATATGCTTTAACACAGCCTTTTCTGATCCTGATGTATTCTTCTCAGAATCTCTTTAGGTGAAATATTTCACACAAGTGTTCAACTTGTCCTTGACTGGTGTGTTTCCCTATCAGGGCATTCTCCCATGAACACACTTGCTCTTGTATCGACCTGGTATAGTCTCCTGCCATGCCAGAGCTTTCTTATATGAACACACTGGCAACTGCCAGTATACTCTACTGCTAGGGCTTTTGTATATAAATACACTTGCAATTGCCTGGTATACTCTCCTGCCAGGGCTTTCCTATAATAACACACTTGCAACTGCCTGTTATACTCTCCAGCCAGAAATTTCTTATATTACTTAAATATTCCTGGTATATTATCTTGCCAGGGCTTCTCTCTCATGACATGAACCTGCCTGGTATCTGTTCTTGCCAGGGCTTTTCTCATATTTGAACGTTGCACATTGACAAACTTGACAGTCTCTTATCTTGGCTTTGTTCTGTCTCTTTAAATGACATTCAATAGCACTTTCCTTCTTGTATATTGCATTTGTCATTATACGCTTTGGCATGCATGCCAATGCGCCCCAGTGTCCCTGCTTCCCTTGTACGGACTCACCGGTTCTTGAAAGGCGCATGTAGGTTCTCCAGCGGCTTTTCATCATTCTGTTCCCTTGCACTGCCTCTGCACTGCAGCTTCTGTCTCTCCCGTGGCTCCCACTCACTTGCTTGGCGTCCCTCCATGGTTGGGTAGTGGAAAAGCTGATCAAGGGTGCATGCGGACACTCTGGAGCCCTTCTCCTGCTTTGAGCATTCCTGCACCGTACCATAGCCTTCTGACAGCTTCCCTGGGACTCCTGGATGAGAAGGTTGGCTCCACAGACCTCGTACCACCGCCGCAAATCGAGGGGTGGTGAGTTCTGCAGCCAGTGTCTGATGGTCAGCTCGTTTGCCGGTTGACATCTCCTAGCATCAGGCCAGTTCTTGCAACAACTAGAGCACAGTTTGCACTCTTGGCCTTCAATAATCTTCATCACTTGGTTCATCTTTCTCGTCATAGTACTTTTGCATTTAGGAAAACAAAACACCAGTTCTTGATAACATGTATGCAAAGTCTGGGTCAGTGTTCTCAGTGATCTTGAAAGGTACATCAGTCATTGGTGCAAAGTATGGGAAGATGTTTTCAGGAGTCTCACTAGGTGGGTAATTGTGGGTATGACAATAGGCCATAAAAGAATGGGAAGTGGATGGTGTATCCCCAAAAGGAAAAGGGGGATACCATGGGCCTGATCACGACTTTGGCTGTAATGCCGGCGGTATTAGCCCTACCGCCAAACTCCCCGGCGCTAATAGCGCCGGATAACGAGTTTGGCGGTAATGTTAATCCCCATTCCCCATTGAGCCCATTTGGGAATGCCCCATTCCCCATTGGGCTCAATGGGGAATTTTTGCGCTCTTACCGCCGGCGGATTTCCCACCGGCGGTAATAGCGCAAATTTTCAGCGGATTTCCCCCCAGCTCAGAGCTGGGGCGAAATCCGCCAAAGTCCTGATTTGGCGGACCCTTAAATCCGGCGGTAATAGCGCTACCGCCGGATTTAAGGGTTACCACCAAAGTCGTGATCAGGCCCCATGTCTTGTCCAATGATGTCATGCTACTCCGTGAGGTGTGCCTCCACCCCATGTGATCCTCCCTCACATAACCGCCCCCAGGATCAGGATCAAGTAGTGGCTGAAGTCCCCTGGCAACATGTGGAGAGGCCACCGCTGGGAAAAGAGTGATGACACCATCAAATTCATCAAAGGTGTTTATGTGAATTTTTGCCAAAGAAAGGTTCTAGCCAATCAGGGTCAAGTAACATATATTTGGATATAGAGGACTGGTGTAGTGCCACCAATCAGCTCCTGTGACCTGCCTCAAAAATGTAACTATAATGCTGTATGGTATTTTGGTATGGTATTTTGGAAAATTATGTATAAAATGTCCAGCCGCAGTGAGCAGCGTTGACAACTCAGTTCATTCAGTTCAGTTCCACAGGGCTGTCTGAACCATGCTTCCCAGCTGTTAGGGTCTAATAAATGTGTGTTACTTCTTGGCTGGTGTACGCTCTGTTTTTGGATTACTTTTATTCCCTGGAGTTACTTTTACAGGAGGTCCCCTGGTTCATAGTAACAGAGGGCACACGCAGCAGCTGCAGAGTTTAGGGGTGAGTGTGGTGTACCTGTACTGCCTTCTCTGGCATTTTTCCTCAGACATCGTACCAACTTGTGTAAAAGTTGTAAATGCAAGAGTACAATTTAGTCAACACCCATTTCCTTCAGGAAGACAGCTTATCACCAGTTTACTGTCTTCTGTGGGGAACAGCTCACACCTTATGCGTATGCTAATCCCTGACCACCACACTAAACCCTTGGAAGGCCAGCCCTTAAAATCTGGATGAGGAAAGCATGGCTGTTTTGCCCTGTTTCTATTATTTACGTGTGGCACACAGCTTTGTAAGGAAATCACCCAGAGAACTATGAATAAGCTCTCGTCTGTAGTTCCATCAGACTCTACCATATCAGCGGCTAACCAGACCCAGAGTGCTTAGTACATCAAATTGTGTTTTCTTCCCTATGGATAACATGCTGCCAGAATCCTCTGCCAAAGCAGATTTTCACATAGGAAGTGGGTACATCTGACCTGCGCCCATCAACGTCACAGGTTTCTCATGTGTCTCTCTGACTATCCCACTAATGACCCTCCACCCCCTTTTTCCGACAGAGACACTTTTATCGAGGCCACCAATAGTGGGTGGCAGAAGGGCACTATTCAAGACCACTTACATTACATCACCTTGCATTATTTCTGTACTGCTGATATGTACTACTGCTTAAAAGAGTAATACACAAAAGTATAACAGGCACAGTCTTCAAAAACATATACAGGTATGCTTTCAATTAAAATAAAACTACTAATATTTCTTCTTTAAAAAAGCTCACCCACACAGAACATCACCAAAACAAAGTATATAAAAAGTATATAGAAGTTTAAAAGACTATGAGAAAAAAGTGCACAACTATTAACAAAATGTAACCACGATAAAACAGGGTGTGTCCTCAACTAGGTCACATACACAGCACTAGGGATGTTTTTAATTTCTATAGTGGTGGTACTGTCTCATTTAGCCTTTGAAGATACTCTGACTGAACACTACACTATCACTAACATGAAGCTTCCGAGTTCAGTCAACAGTCAACTTATCATAACTTTATTCGGTGTAAATAGCCATGAAAGTATACATATCAATCAAAAATGTGCAATACAAAACATATCCAACATTGGAGACAGCCAGAGTAGGTGACAGTTTCGACAGAGTAATCTCAAGGGTTGTGTATCCTACAACGACCCTCAGCTGGTCATACAGATTGAAGCAATACCATGTTGTGGATGTTGATGGTTACGGGAGAACCTGTTAACCCTATTTCCCCCAGAGGGGTGGCATTTCCACCTGTCAACACTGAACCCGGAAGCCCGAGGCCCCCGGGG
Source organism: Ambystoma mexicanum (assembly GCF_040938575.1). NCBI lineage: Eukaryota > Metazoa > Chordata > Amphibia > Caudata > Ambystomatidae > Ambystoma > Ambystoma mexicanum. Next base: position 840,448,082 of record NC_090921.1, on the reverse strand, counting down.
TGCAGACACAGTTCAATTACACTGTTTGAGTGGGGAATGGGAGACCTATAGGCTTTCAACATGTCCCTGGCCATTTCATTGTCACAGAGTTTTAGTTCAACAGAATAGTCTTCCCTGAATTTGGATATTCTAGCACAATTAGCAATATGTTCTTTGGTCACAAATGGGCATCCCCCTACAGTTCTCAACCAGTGTAGGCTTTTATTAAGGAGTGCCTCCTTTGGTTCTGGATGACTTGTAAGTGGTTTGGGAATTCTTTGCAGTGAGATAGTCCTGGTGTCCGGCAGCCTACAATACTTGGCTGGGGAGGGATGTGAGTTTGAGGGTGCCAGCCTAACTGGGGCCTGGAGATGCGAGAGCCCCTTTGGCACTTGATTGGGTTGTAGAGGCTTGGTATGTGGCCCCTCATTCGTTTTTACGTTCATAAGGATAGGCTCCATGTTTGCCTTTGTGGCGTTAGACATGAGTGGGTAGTGACACTTGTCAGAATGAAAAGGATAAGGAGGGGGGTCGCGGTCGGCTCTGTTGTGTATGTCACCCCCTTAATCTCCCTGATTATATGTTTGTTTGTTTGTTTGTTTAGTATTTATTATGCGCACCGGACCCTGGGGTATAAGGGCGCAGAAAGTAAGAATATGTACAGCTTAGAGCATAAGTTACAGGTTACAGTTACAAGTTACAGAAATTACCAGTTACAGGTGCAAGTTTACAATACAAGTTTACAATCGTATGGTGCAGATGCTGTGTAGCAAACAGGCGTAAGCATTATCATAGGTTCAATTAGCAGTTACTGTCGTTAGCCAGTTAATTACAATTTGCCTGAATTTGGAAAAAGAGCATTCTAGCCTTGCGGTAGTGGGTAATTCGTTCCACAATTGAGCAGCTTTGACTGGGAAGCTAGCTCCGCCTATGGTGGTCAGTTTAAAGCGTGGTACTTGTAGGCGATTGGTGTAGGCAAGTCTGGTTTGTCTTGTGGGGTGTGATCTAGTGAACCTGTCCTTTAGGTATTGAGGGGATTTGTTATGTAGAGATTTGTGTGTGAGAGATGCAGTTTTGAGTCTGATTTTCTCATGGGTGGAGAGCCATTTGTGTTTCCTTCTTATTGCTGTAATGTGTTCTCTCCTGGGGATGTTCAATGCCGCTCGGAGGGCCTTATTTTGCTGTATCTGGATTTTGTTGATGATGGATTTAGTGGCTCCTATGTATAGTGCGTTACAATAATCTAGTTTAGAGATGATAAGGGCTCTGGCTAGTGTTAGACAACTGTGCTGAGAAAGGAATTGTTTCCCTGCTCTAATGAGCTTACATGTGTAGGCTGTTGAGGAAGCTAGGGAGTTTACCTGTTTGGAGAAAGATAAGGTAGAATCAAGGTAGATCCCTAATGTTTTAACTTCTTTGGCAACTTGTATGCAGTTCCCATCTATGGTAAAGGAAGAGTAATTTGTACTTAGTTTATTGATGAGGGGTGCGGTGCCTAGGATAAGAAGCTCAGTTTTATCATCTTTCAGGCATAGGCCATGGGTTGCCATCCATGCCTGAACGATACTGTATATTTTGTTCACCATAGCTAGATCTTTTTCGTAAACCCCTGTGAGTGGGAGGAGGATCTGGGTATCGTCAGCATAGTTAGTATACGTGATACCCAGATGGTCCAAATCATCAAACAGGGGCTTAGTGAATATGTTATATAGCGTTGGTGAAACGCATGATCCCTGTGGCACACCGCAGGTAATAGGGATGGGGTCTGCCCCTGCTGTAGGTGAGAAAACCCTCATGGTGCGGTCACTAAGGAAGGATTGTATCCATGCTATAGCCTCAGTGGAGAAGTGTGCTGCTGAATCTAGGTGGTTACATAGGACTTTATGGTCCACTAAATCAAAAGCGGCCGATAGGTCTAGTAGCAGGAGGAGTGCTGGTTTTCCAGAATCTCGTACTTTGTCTATTTGGGCTTTCAGGTCAATCAGTGCAGTTTCTGTGCCGTGAAGAGGGCGGAAGCCAGATTGTCGGGAGCCTAATAATTGGTTTTGTTCCAGGAAGTTCTGGATTTGGATGTATGCCACCTTGTCCAGTATCTTCAAGAGGAACGGAACCGTAGTAATAGGTCTATAATTAGTGGGTATAGTGGGGTCTAGAGTAGCCTTTTTTAAGAGTGGGAGCACCCAGGACTCTTTTACGTTACTGGGGATAATGCCTGTGGTAAAGGAGGCATTAATTAACTTAGTGATAAATGGTGCTAGATCTCGTGCGGCATCTTTGATGAGTTGTGCTGGACATAAGTCTCCTTTGCAGTTGGACGGTTTTAGACCGAGTATTGCTTTCTCTACTTCTAGTATGGAGACTTTGGAAAAGTGGAATTGCGTAGTGGGTTTGGAGTTAGGAGGTGTCTTAATAGGCGGTAATATATTGGGTGCTAAGGTCTCGCGTTTTAGTTCTATTTTCTTTTGGAGGTTTCGGACTTTGTTAGAGAGGGCTTGCTGGATTTCAGAGCACCACTTTTTGTCTTTGAGACAGTTATCTTGAGGTGTTATTGGGTTTTCCAGTTAGAGTATGGCGAACAGTTCTTTTGTACTTGATTTGGCTTGTGTGATTCTGTTATTGTAGGTCTCTTGTTTAGCTAGGATGATTTCTTTTTTATAATGAGAAGAGATGTTGACTAGTTTCAGTTTATTTTCTGGACTGGGGTTAGTTTTCCACGTATTTTCCCATTTCCTTTTTTCTAATCTTAGATTTTTTAAGAGGGGGGTGAACCAGTTGTTCAGGTGGCTCTTAGGCTTGCTGTTTCTGAGCTTGAGTGGTGCGATGTCGTCAAGGGTTTTGTTCATGATGTTGTTAAATTCTTCCACTAGGCTGTTAGGGTTAAGGTTGTCAGGTAGAGCGTCCAGAGTGGGCATGATGCCGGGGAGTAGTTTGTCTAATGTCATGTTTTTTTTGTTTCTGGTAAGTGCAGGAGGTGCACACGGTTGTTGTAGTTTGGGGGTGGTAGTGTCCAAGGAGAATGAAATTAGATGGTGATCTGACCAGATTTGGGGTGAGATGGAGAGATTGGCTATATTGCAGTTGTGGTCAGCAATCCAATCAAGGGTTCTCCCTTTGATATGGGTGGGCTCAAGCACTCTTTGTGTGTAACCCAGTTCTGTTAGGGTGTTGGAAGCTGCTGTGGCTTGTAAGTCGTTGATATCATTAAAGCCAATATTGAGGTCACCTAGTAGTATTGATTGAGTAGTATCTTTGAGGTTTTCTGATAGGATGGTAGTTAAGTCTTCTATGAAGTTCTTGATAGGACCTGGAGGTCTGTATATCAAGTGAAGGTTAAGAGTTTGTGAGTTAGCTGTGGGTGTCTTGGTGGACATTATCTCACAAGATTCAATGGTTGGTGAGGGGGTGAGTCTCATCCCGAGTTTAGTTTTGACGATGATGGCTAGTCCGCCACCTCGAGCTCCGCGCCTATCCGATCTGAGGATAGTATAATTGTTGGGCACAGCTATGGATAGTGCTGGGCCTGATGCCTCATGCAGCCAAGTTTCTGTAATGGCTAGGAAGTCGTAGTCTTCTGTCAAGATAATTTCAGATATTTCTATGGCGTGGGCGACTAAGGATCTAGCGTTTATTAAGGCTCCTTTGATTTTTGGTGTGTGGTTAGGGTGTGTAGCAGTATTTATTGCGGCATTAGGAGGGGCATTTGTTTCTTTGTTTGTTTGGTAGTTATTATACTTAATGTAGTTATGGGTGAATGGTTTGCGAGTGGGTTCCTTTTTGGCTCGAATGGTATTAGTTTCGTATTTGATGAGTGGATCAAAGATTCTGGGTAGTCTTGCTCGTAGTCTTAGGTTTCTGTCAGCTATGTTACATTGTGTAGTGGATCGTTGTGTTGTGGTTGCTGTAGGGGGCGACATGGTGAGACGTTCCCAAGGGGCGAGTGAGGAGGCCAGGTATACTAGATAGGATAGTATAAGGAGCATTGTATAATGTGTGAGCATCCTGTATCTAGAATGATGGCTGGAGTTATAGTTTTGGGTAGAGTGCAGGCAGAGTAGCTGCTAGGTCTGCTATGTTGTTATCTAGTGTGTGAGGTCAGGCATAAAGTGTTAAGTTGCACTGATCCTAGGGCGCAGACAGATGGCAGTATGGTGTATATATGGACATGGGCAACACAATTACTGTGGTCTATGAGCGACCAGAGGGCACAACACAATTACTGTGGTCTATGAGCAGCCAGAGGGCACAACACAATTACTGTGGTCTATGGGCGACCAGAGGGCACAACACAATTACTGTGGTCTGTGAGCGACCAGAGGGCACAACACAATTACTGTGGTCTATGGGCGACCAGAGGGCACAACATAATTACTGTGGTCTATGAGCGACCAAAGGGCACAACACAATTACTATGGTCTATGAGCGACCAAAGGGCACAACACAATTACTGTGGTCTGTGAGCGACCAGAGGGCACAACACAATTACTGTGGTCTATGGGCGACCAGAGGGCACAACATAATTACTGTGGTCTATGAGCGACCAAAGGGCACAACACAATTACTATGGTCTATGAGCGACCAAAGGGCACAACACAATTACTGTGGTCTATGAGCGACCAGAGGGCACAACACAATTACTGTGGTCTGTGAGCGACCAGAGGGCACAACACAATTACTGTGGTCTATGGGCGACCAGAGGGCACAACATAATTACTGTGGTCTATGAGCGACCAAAGGGCACAACACAGTTGCGGTGGCATTAGTGAGGCGCGGCGCGATATGTTGCATGAGAGCAGTAGCAATAGCCTAGTGCACATAAGTAACAAGTGGTTAGCAAGAGTGAATTCACCGAGTTTGTATGTTTATACTAGCAGTAAGCCGTAGACATTCACATGAGGACCGTAGGGTAGACTAAGCAACTAGGGTGTTATGCTTTACTCACAGTGGGTTGAGTCCAGACAATGCAAGTGGAGAGTACTGCTTCCTCCTCGGCATAGCGGAGGCTGTTCCTCGGTTAGATTAGTCTCTTTTTCGGTGGGGTCCGTCAGGAAACCTTCTTGCTCCCTCAAGGAAAGGTCTCGACTCTGTACTGGATTCTCCAACACAGCAGAATGTTTGGTCGGGATGTAGGTTTGGTATTGCGCTCACATGCGCCAAACAGGGGCAAAACAGGGCCTTGTACTGGCCGCCGGCTATTCCGCCTGCCGGCGGAAGTTCGAGTTTAAAATAACTCGTTGCTAGGCGACCGGGGGAAGCCGAGCCTCGATTTCATGCCGCATCGCGCCCGACATTTTGTTTCAGGAAGGAAATGTCGGCGCGGTGCGGTGCGTGCCCAGATGGGTCACCGGTGCTTGTCTTCATGTGGGGGCAGTGTGGGCAGATGGAGGGGCCCTGGCAGGGCAGGTAGTTGCACCTCCGAGCCTGGGTGAGAGGGATGGCCCGTTGCGGTCGCGGTCGTTGTTGCGGTCGCTGCGATGCCTCCAGGAGTTGGAGCGCGTGGGTGGCTGCTGGTGGGGGCTCCTGCCCGCGCCACTTCTGGAACTCGAGTGGCTCCTACAGGGGCAAAACAGGGCCTTGTACTGGCCTTTGACTGGCCGCCGGCTATTCCGCCTGCCGGCGGAAGTTCGAGTTTAAAATAACTCGTTGCTAGGCGACCGGGGGAAGCCGAGCCTCGATTTCATGCCGCATGATTCCCGTGTTGATTCCCACTGCAGTGAAGGTCAGCAGCAAAGTCTTCATCTTGGAAAGTTTGCCCAAGACTAAGTTGCAATTGCAACAACAAACAGAAGAACCCATGCCGTCTTCCTCTTTCATCTCAAGTGCAGGAGTGTCCGTTGGGTTGTGTGATGGAGTAACGGCTAGCCCAAGCATGCTGGACGGAAGGGTAGTAACACAGGGCTGATGGGAAGATACTGGGTCAGCTTCGTGCTCACCCTCATTCCCCATGACCATGTGATGGTCTGTGGCAGAGAGTGGCCCTTCCAGAGCTCTCTGTTGCGGCTGAGCAGTTTGCACAGACGAGAAGACGGGGGCAAGATCCCCTGCTCCCATGGGGGTTAAGGAAGCAGCGTTCACCACGGCAGTAAGAGTGTCCAGCTGGGACTCGGGACTGCAGCAGCCATGATCAGTGTCAGTATGGAGGGGATCCCTGCCCCTGGGCTGCCCAGAAATTGGTGGATCTCTTTGATCAACATGTGAGCATCCCCGAAGTCTGTGAGTCCTGTAACCTCATGAGGGAGTCCTGGCACGCCATGTGCTGCCTGAACAACTTTGGAGCCCAAATTCAAATTCCTCTTCAGTTGCCTGATTTTCTTCTTGGCGCCTAATTCATGGCCCGGGCGGAGCTCAGGACCATAAAAAAGGGGTATAGGGGCATGGTTCTCCCCAGTGTCTTTGCCAAGAGGCTCAGGCAGGATGGAGGCTCAGGCAGGATGGGCCCCCAGGAGTACTCCCAGAAGTGACTGGGCGGAAACAACACAACACTTTGCAGGAAATCGAGCAGACAATGCAGACGCCCCCCAAACCTCAGTTTGTAAATAGCACCCTGGTAATTTTGGTACTGGGCTCAAACTCGGGCTTGCATCCCATGGCCCATATGGTCGACAAGACAGCAAATTCACACTATTTGGGCACTCTTTTTGGGGCGCACAGAGGAACAGAACAACGCAGAAAAGGGATTGCCTCCTTGATTACCTCCTTTGATGTCAAAAGCAACTTCCGTGCAGCAACACGATTCAGACTACAGCGTCCTTATTTCCCGTGTGTGCGAGGTGGTCTAGCAGGGTGCGTGGGAGGCAGAACACCCCCCCACGGCCCGCGAGCACCCTGCAGGACGCTAACACCAGCCGCCCTTGTCCCCTGGCGGGCTGGACAGCTGGCCTTATGCTGGAGGGGACATGGCCAAATGCAGGAGCAAGTTTCCGGTGAGCAGGAGGCCCTGCGGGATGCCAACACCCACCACCCTTGTCCCCTTGGGGCTTTGACCCTGGCGGGCTGGACAGCTGGGCCTTATGCTGGAGGGGCCGTGGCCAAATGCAGTAGCAAGTTTCCGGTGAGCAGGAGGCCCTGCGGAATGCCAACACCCACCACCCTTGTCCCCTTGGGGCTTTGACCCTGGCGGGCTGGACAGCTGGCCTTATGCTGGAGGGGCCGTGGCCAAATGCAGTAGCAAGTTTCCGGTGAGCAGGAGGCACTGCGGGACGCCAACACCCGCCGCCCTTGTCCCCAGAGTTCATTTTGAGCACATCTCCCAGCTTTCCTTCTGTTTGACCCGCATTCACCTAGGACACAACCAATTCTTGGTTCTGTCACCTGTGACAAATGGCCAGGCCGGCCCCAGTTTACATATCTTGGACATTAGGGTTGCCTATCTTTGGTTCCTGACACATTTCTGGCCAACACGCTAATCGGTACCGCCTATGAACTTCTTGGGTCCATTACACACGCACGCAGCCCTAATTTCCCCAAACACTTCTCCCTGAAGACTATGAAAATGAAATCTGGTGCTCACTGGGAAATAAGAGTATTCATGAGCACTTTCTTTTCTATATTTTCCTTTTCTTTCTTCATGATCATTCCTCCAACCTCACACTGCTCATACATACACATGACCCCACCACTACCCACATCCCCTTTGTGTCGCAATATTTCATGTTACCTCATTATTCGTGTCTCTATGGTTACCTGATCCTTACATGTCATAACATACAGCCAGAGAGAGAACGAGAAAGAGGAATGTGCAAGGCAAGCAAGGGCAGGGAAGCAGGAGAAAAGGCAGAGCAAGCATTTAAACAAGGAGGGATGAGAATCATGCACTAGACAATGTGGAATCCCATAGTGATGTAAACTGGTTGGACTTGAGACTAAGCAAAACAAAAGAGGTGATGGCTGCTGGGAGGTTTAGAATGAATCTTAGAAAAGCACACTGCGCAACAACACTAATTTAGACCAAAATGGTATAATGATTTTTAATGAAAGCTAAAGTAGCCCGACACGTGTTTCGGGCACTTGCCCTTCCACTGAGTCTGAAGTTTGATTCAATTGAGAACCAGATTATGGTAAGTGATTAATTTACAATTTCTCACGGGCTCCGCTGTCACTTGCAGTTGCAACAAAATATACGGTAGCGTTTGCGCGTTACAGCAGCGTCTCCGCTGGAGTTGGAACTCCGCTGCATTGTGCCCCTTTTGGGGTGGGGCCTTGCCTGATTTGTATATGGTCTTTCACCTTTCTGTAATGGCTTGACAGGTGAAGAACAATTGTCTGGAGGGTTACTCAGAGTGATGCCAAAGGTTAAGATTAATTTTAAACCTTCCAGCAGCCATCACCTCTTTTGTTTTGCTTTAGTCACCCCGAGTGGGATTGGTAGGACCAGATGTGGAACCCATGCCTGCTGGGCATAGAGACCCAAGCTACTCCTCACTGATGGCACCCAATGAGGCCGCAACATGTCTGGGGATGCTTGTGGTCTCGTGCAGAACCGATGTGACCTATCAGTTTGGGCTGCACTGCCCCTTTTGGGGTGGGACCAAGCCTGATGTGCATATGGTCTTTCCCCTTTCTGCAATGGTTTAGCAGGGAAAGAGCAATGGTCTGGGGGGTTGCCTGGAGCGATGCCAGAGGTTAAGATTCATTCTAAATCTTACAGCCATCACCTCTTTTGTTTTGGCTTGACACTACCCTTGAAAGCAAAAGGAAGCTCACTGCATTTACATATTCACCCTACAAGCCCATAGGGAGGGGCATTTAGAGTGGTTTTTTTGCATGGACCCTAAGGCAAGACCAAGGAATTTACTTTCCCAGGAAAAGCCTATTTGGGTCCAGCTGGAATATAAGGTTGATGCCTTGAATCACAGACTTTTACATGAAATACACTGTAAAACAAGGGAAGGGAAGGGGCAGAGATTGATTCCAAGAGTATAGATGCCAATCTCTACAAAGCAATACATAGAGGCACGGTTGGGGCAGTATAGTTCACTTAGCAGGCACTGGGGCTAATTAGGATGAAAGACAAGGGATAGAGGGGAGTATGACTCAGGGTATCAAGAATTCAGAACAGGGACATAGGAGCTTGGAAGGAGAACAAATGTACTTAGGCACTAGAAATAGGCAACTTTATCAGGGGACTAGAACAAGGCAACCATAGGAAGGGACTGTAAACTAGATAACTAGCAATCTGTAGCAAGACACTAAACCTAGGTAACTGAAGCAAGCTGCGGAATTTGACTGGAATCAAATGTGCTATAGAAAGCAGAAGCAAAGGTCTCTGAACGAGTACTAAGGGGAAAGGAGCTAACAGAAGCAAGAGAGCGAGAGAGGCTGTATGCAGGGTAATGCTGGAGACTATATAACAACTTAATGAGAAAGCAAAAGGGCAAAACAAGGAGCAAAGTGGAGAATGTAAAGACACAGTGGACAGGAACTGGAGATTGTGGAAACACAACACGTGGGGTAAAGGTGGGATACTGCAGAGAAACGGCACAAGGAGCAGGGGCAGGAGGCTGCAGAAAGCAGAACAAGCAAAAGAAGCGGGCGGCTGCAGCAACACAGCACAAGTAAAGGCTGCAAGGAACAAGGAGAATGGATGGAGGCAGAGGGGGAAGACTCAGCCTCTAAGGTAGGGCTGGCGAAAAGGAAGCAGGGCAGCACAGGAATAGGGAACAACCCCCGACAAGGCACGAGGCAGAACGATCAGCAAGCCAGCGAACAAGTCAAAATGGGTTTCAGCTGCAAGAGGCCCTAGACATAATGCGCAAATAAGGAGCTCCAGTAGGTGGCAGTTTATAAGAAGTGCTAGCAGGAAGGTAAGTCCTGGCTAGAGTCAATTCAGTGTACATACAAATGCAAGTTAAAGGGAGTTTTTGGATTAGGTTCCGTGCTCTCCTGATATTTTACAGAGCACTAATAGAATGGTAGACCATATTTCTGGAAACATCCGTTCGTGCAATGTGACTCAGAGTCATAACTGGTGACAAATGCCAACGGCCAGCTGGTCTGCAGACATCGCCATCTCGAAGCAGAGATGCAGACTTGTGATAAAAGCCCCTAGTCCTTCCCTCTCATACATTTTTTTAAAATATTTCTGACGGTACTGAAAGCACAAATCCAATTTCAAGGCCAGCAGGAAAAACACATCTGTGTCCTATCAGTACTATACAAAGTATCCCTGCACAATATGGAACAAAATAGCCTCCGTGCATGAGCTTCCGGTTATGTGACACTATGTGCTCCGGCATAGACAGTGCATAAAAACAATACTGGTCTACAGTCCCCCAATCCCAGCAGGGGGCCCACACACCACCATAGCCACACACAGCAGCATTCCCCACCTAAACACAGTGGGCCTCATTACGAGGTTGGAGGTAGCCATGGAGCTATTAGCTATTAGCTCCATGGCTGCCTCCAAAACCCTACCGACTCCGCCCTGGTGAATGGAGCTATTACCGGTCCATTCCAAGGTTGGAGGGACCGGTAATTCCCCATTCACCAGGGCCCTTCCCCATTCGAGCCCTATAGGGCCTGGTTTTTCTAGGCGTTAAGGACGGGACCCGCAAAGGGACTCTGGAGCTAATAACGGTACCGCAATTTGCGGTACCGTTATTAGCGCCTTCCCCATTCCCATTGAGCCCATAGGGGAAGGCGCTAATAACGGTAACCCAAATTGCGGTACCGTTATTAGCTCCAGAGTCCCTTTGCAGGTCCCGTCCTTAACGCCTGGAAAAAACAGGCATTAAGGGAGGACCCGCAAAGGGAACTCGTAGTAGGGCGGTAAGGGATTACCAGCACCAGTGCTCTTACCGGTGCCGGTAATCCCTTACCCGCCTACCTCGTAATGAGGCCCAGTGGCAGCAGGCGCATCCTCCACCTACTGCTAAAACCTGCTTGCCTCCCTCCTCCTGGCTAATGGGCCCAATCCCACAGAGGGGGTCCTCATACCTGGACTGAAACTGCCCACGTCCTACAAGTTAAATGCCCGTGTCTACAGAGTATGTGCAGTCTGCACCCCATTACTGCCATCATTGGCAACAACCACAATGCACATGCAGCTAACCTTCCGTAACCCGGCCCTAATACTGGCACCCTCTTCTCTTGTCTCCAGTCCACGGCAAGGGCTGATGGGTGCAGATTCCAAAATATTACACAATTCACCATGTCAAGGCCCCCAATCCATCAATCATGAGTTACTACGTGTCTTGGGCATCTCTACTTGTCCAGATTCTCTAGGGGCAGTGCTTAATTTGTCGTGGTGCCTGCCAGGGCTCAGAGCCCGGACTTATTTCTGAGCACTGGAACCTATTGTGCCTGACACAGTTCTATTAGAATGTTATGTTATGTTAGTGGGATTTATACTGCGCACCACTACCATATGCATGGTCTCCAGGTGTTCAGTTGGATCTGGAAATAAGACAGAGATTGGTTTGTTAGTGGCCGGAGAGGGAGAGCAGATGAGTGCTTTTGCTATGGTGTTGGTAGGGTCAGTTCGGAAACACTGGTCACTCTGTGGGTTTGCTTTTAGGTGCTCTGGGGTGATGGGCCTGTACAGTGTTTGAATCCATATAGGAGGCCTTGTGTTCCCGTAGCATTAGGATTCGTTGGTTGTTTTGAGTTATTGAATGAGAATTGGAGTACTGCTGTTTGGTGTCATTGTGTGGTAGGCGGTATAGGTGTTGTGTATTTGTGGCATAGTTGGTTTGTGTGTGGTATTTTTGCAGGAGTATGGAGGATTTTTTATTACGGGTTAATGGGAGAAACAGAGTGCAATTGTCATGGCATCGAATTAAGTCGCGAATGTAGCTTCTTTGGTCATTGAAGCCCAGCGTGCCATGGTCAGCTATGTTTGGTCTCTCTATAGCTTGCGAGTTATCTCAGTATATTAAATAGTCATGATTTGACTGCTTTGTTGAAGGTAAGGTCTTTCTCTATGTGCGTATTCCCATGGGGAGGATGTTGCCGAGTTTGGTTGAGATGCTTGAAATGCTGATCCGCCAGATTTCATTTTCGTTTGGGTTCAAGGCGTATGTCGTTGCTAGATCTCATGCTTCTCGTTGTTCTTGCAGGGATTCTGTTCCTTGGTTGTGAATTACTCTGTGCAGAATGCAGAGTGTTTTGAAATAGAACCTTTTAATGACTGATAGCCACTATAGTGATCTTAGTGCTGGCATGATGTGTTCTCTCTTGTTGAGTCGTAGAATGAGTCTTTCTGCTGCATTCTGGATTTGTGGTAGTTTATTTGTTGAGGTAGTCAGGAATGACAAGGTAGATGCTAGTCAGGAATGACAAGGTAGATGCTGTTGGCAAAGTCTATTCTTGACATGACAAGTGAGATAATGATGAGTGCTCTGTGTGGGAAATTGAGAATGGGTAATATCCACCTGATAGATGGCTGATGGAAGAGGTATTTCTTTACTACTGCGTTAACTTGAGTCTCCACTGTTAGCTCATTACCCATCATGATTCCAAGATTTTTAACTATGGAGGCTTGGGGTCTAGTCCCCATTTCCATAGGTCATGGTATGAGTGTTTGGATGCAAGGGTTTTTGGGCACGATCATAATTTCACTTTTATCCGGGTTGAGTTGAAGGTTGTTGTTACTCATCCATGCATTGATTTGAGAAATATAATTGACAATGGTTGGGGTTTATGTCCTTTCTGGTGGTGATTTTGTAGATGATTTTAGTGTCATCTGGTAGTTGTAGGATTTAAGCCCATGTCGTTTGATGAGCTTCATGAGAGTGGCCATGTAAATGCTGAAGGATAGTGGTGAGATTAATGAGCATTGTGGAACACTGCATGCGAGTATGTCCGAGGTTGAGCTGAAAGGAGGTAGCCAGGTGGTTTCCATTCTTTGTCAGGAAGGAATTCACCTATTGTAGAGCAATGTTGCTTACCCCTGTTACTTCTATTCTTTTGTTGAGGGTTGTATAGTTGACTGTGTCAAAAGCCGTTGGAAGGTCTAATGGTATCAGTGACTTCATTTTTAGGTCGTCCGGGATGGGGAGTAGTGCTGATTCAGTCCCTCTCATAGGTCTGAAACCAACTTGTGCATGGTCCAGTAGATGGTTGGTTTCCAATGCAGTGTTTTGGCAACATTGGTATCTTACTGGTCAGTCAGGCTTTGTCACAAGACAAGTAACCACACCAGCACTGCTGTGCTTGTGATCTAGTTTAAGGAATAACATGGAGCTGGAAGGGGCCAGCACTGGGGACTTGTGCCGGTGATGTCATCAGACTGCTCGAGCCAGCAACATTGGCACTGCTCTGCTACTGTAATAATTCCAAACAAACAAACTGACATCACTGGCTTATCAGGATGGGTGGCACAGATGTGTGTACCACAGGAAGCAGCCAAGCAGCTACTGTACCAGGTGCAAATCACTAGTTCAGTGGGCAGGCTGTCATGCGCATGTAAATGTGCCAGTGCCGCTACAATGCTGGTTTTGTGAGGCTCTGTGACTGGGGGCACTGAACGGGTACTTTTCCTTGCATGGTGTGTCCCAGAATGCCAACTGACTGAATCTTAAACACATACTGGCCCATGACTGCAATCATTGTCACACGGTCACCAGTGCCATGAGTAGGACAAAGAGGCATCATGCTCAGAGAGGACAACACAAGGACAGTCACCAGGCAGCACCACCACCAGAGGGGCTAGGCTAGTGAAAAAGCCACTGCCCCGGAGGAGTGCTGTGCTGAGTGCAGACCTGCAGAAGAAGGTCTTGCTGAGTTGTTTGTCAGGCGGGTTCATCATTTCTGTAATGATGTTGTCTTCGTTTGTGCATCACTTTGCCATAGGAAAAATCTCTTTTTGTCCATTTCCTGTGAACCAACAGTCAACATGTTCCACTTCCCACCTATAGAATCAGGGGAAATTGATAATGAGGATGCTATGTTTAAAGAAGCTGTTAAACACTTAGGGCCTGAGTCACAGAGTGTTTCTTATTGGATGGCACCGTTATAAAAGGCTTCTGTGAATCAGGCCCCTGATGTCTTATGTGAAGACACAACTACTATGTTGTTATGCTATTTGATGGATATTTGTAAATTCCACCTCTGCCATGAGCCCGGCCCTCTTCACTGCCAATGAGTCGTTGAAAGTTGCTGCTATTTTGACACTCCGAGGAGCAGCAGCAGTGGATGGGGCAGTAGTGGTTGGCGGGCTGCTGATGCCGCCGCGGGGTGTGCTAAAAGTATGTGGGCCAGGTACTTACACATTAGCTGCTGCCAGGGCAGGACATGACTTCCTCATCGAAAGCCGTCAAGGTCATGCATGTCTCCCCCTGTTCTGACATCACAGCTGGAAGAGAAGACGCATGCGTAGGGACCAGGTAGTCGCATAAAAATCGCTCTACTACAGGGCCTGTTTTCTCAGAACAGCACGTCAGACTGTGAAGAATGGTTTTAATATAATAGCCACCGGGGCCATAAACACCAGCGAGCACGTAGACGCAACGTGCTCTTTTCACCTTCGAACGTCAAGTGGTCTAGATGCAATAACCAGTCATGGAGGGAGTGGGCAGCAGGCTGCTTAGGGATGTAGCAGGTGGGGTTTCCTCCGAGACCAAACTTAGATGCGGCTGCTTTCTTGAATAGCTCAGGATGATTCAAAAAGTGCCTCGTGTGCGTTCCTCCTCCTGAGGTTAATGTTATCGACCAAGAGTCACTGAGGCCATTAACGAATGCAGTCAATTTATTCTGCGCTACCTCGAGGGATGGCGAGAATAAATAACCGCGGCTGCTCGCGTCAATGCCCTGCTAACCTTGAACAGTCTAATGTCGCTGGATTTAAAGTGGCCACTACAAAGAGGAGCGTGAAAATAACGAGATATTCTCCTGAAATGTCCCCGGGTGGGATATATATTTCCAAAAGTGTTTTAAAAATCTAAAATTAACTTGCGTGTTAAGTCGTGGCTGGTAGTGACGATTTTAATCACTGTAAATAACGTGGTACTATTATTACCCACTCCAATGGTCTTCGATGTTTCCACCTCTTAGTGGAAGGGCTGAGACTGCCCTGTTAGGATTCAAGCCAGTGGCTTTCATACTGAACACAGGTGTCTGCCGCGAGTGCTGGACTTTACCTCCACGTCCTTTTTCCTCGTCCCAGTACGCTCATCATCACAGCAACTCTTTTTCAAGCTAGCCTAATTTGGCCCCTTCCCTCCCAGGAGGTATAACCTCCCTCAGTTCTTTTGTTCCTGTCAGAGCTGTTGGATCCTATTTGCTGTTTTGTTGGTGTCCTTGGGCAAGCAGGTTGTGCCTGTTGGCCTCTGGGGCCGGTCACCTTTTCACGAGGGGCCAGGGAGTTCCATTGCCCACCTGATATGGTGAGTGTGCTGTGGGTTGGGGGGGAAAAGTTGCCGGGCCTTCATCCTTACTGCTTCCTGTTATGCGCCTTCAGCCGCCGTGCTGCCTTTCATCAGGTGCGGCACGCTGGCTTTCCATGTGACGAGGGGTCTGCTGGATCCAGGCCTATAATGGGACCCGCTTCTCCTACCACCGTTGTTGGGCTATGTGCCCTGGTGGTGGCCTCTCACGGCCTGTTCTGGGCCTCATTTGACCGCTCGGCCCAAGCGCCTCTTCGCCTGGGTGGTGCAGGGCTTGCTTGGCCTCACCTTCCTGCGTTGCAGCGTTGCTAAGGCAACCTGGACCCTGTCTGGTGGTTTTCCAGGCTTTCAGTTTATATTTGGTGTGCGGGTCGCCAGGGGTACTGTGTTTTGTTTCTCTGCATGTGTGCCAGTATGGGGAAGCACGCTGAGAAGAGAAGGCATGCTGAGCCTGCTTCTTCCTCTAGGGTGGCTAAGAGGAGGAAGGTGGCTGTCTTCTCCTGGGGGTTCTAGTAAGGACTTTAAAGCCCTGTTTGAAGAATTCCTGGTATCCCGTGCTGCGAGTCCTGTTGTATATGGGCCTCTCCCTGGGTCTTCCTCTTCCTGAGACGCTACTGGGTCCTCCCTTTTATCGGATATGAGGATGCCACTTGGACCGGGATGTGGGACAACTGGTAATGAACCAGATCTACATTTCTACGGGGTTTCAGGAGCCTACTGTTGTGGAGTGGGCTGCTGAGCCAAATATTCATCAATATAAGCATTCACCCAAACTGGGTCTTCCGTTTATTTCTGACATTCGGGGCAAGGTCCTTCGTGGGTGGGCCAGATTGGAACAGATCTCCATGCCCCGTTTTATGGCAAAGTTGTACCCTCTCTGGGGCGAGGAATCCTGCCTGTCTCCTGCAGTGGAGGTTGATGACATTCTGGCTGGCCTGGTGGGACGTTCCTGCATGTCTGCTGAGGAGGCTGCTCTCAGGGACCCAATGGACCGTAAGGTGGATTTTTCCTTCAAAAAATCATATGTGGGGTTTGATCTGGCCTTGCGGGGCTGCACCTGTGGGTCTTATGCCGCAGATACATTGTTGGCTGGCTTTCGGAGCTGAAGCAGTTCCTGTCTGATGGCACTGACCGTTCCCAGCTCCTTTCTGACATGCAGCGTCAGTCCGAGTCCATGTCGGACCTGTTTTGTGATGGTGTTCGGGGGACCACTATGGACATGGGTGCCACTGTCTCTGACAGGCGCCACCTTTGTCTTTGAGATTGTAAGTCTGAACGGTACCAGAAACCTGCTGGTTTGAAGCTCCCCTTTGATGGCCGGAAGTTGTTTGGTGACACTCTGGAGTCCAAAGTTCACCTGGTCTTTAAAGCAGATAAACATGCTAACAAATTGAGAAGGAAGGTGAGTACTGTGTCGACAAGTGGTTTTCGTCCGCCTCGCAAGTCTTTTGTTCCTCGTCCCCATGCAGATCGTAGGAAGCAGGGTTTCAGGGGTCCTTTCCATCATACCAGCCCTCCCCCAAGACTCAGAAGTCCTGATGGCCATTCTTTGCTGGTGGGGGTGGGGGCAGGGGGTTTGTCTCACTTTTCTCTGACATGGGACCGGTTAGCCTCTGACTCCTGGGCTCAGTCCATGGTTCGCCTGGGGTAGCAGCTGGACTTTGTTTCCCCTCATCTGCGGTCCAGTCTCTGGGTGACTGCTCTACCCAAGGACTTCCGTTGCCAGGTGCCCTTGTGCTCTGCCCTCCAGGACCTTGTTCAGAAGCAAGCCATTGTCCTGGTGCCGTCGGGCCAGAGAGGAACTGGCCTCTATTCCTGTGTGTTTCTGGTCCCCAAGCCAGGGGGTTCTTTCTTTTCATCTCATCATCAACCAGCAGAATCTGAATGCCTTGGTTCGGTCTCCCTGCTTCAAGATGGAGACCCTCCAGTCTGTCAACAAATGGCGGTTTCCTTGACCGGCAGGACGCTTATTATCATGTCCGATCTTCCGAAGTCATCAGCAGTTCCTACGGTTTGCCATGGGGCTTCGGACTCAAATCTGTGCCTCAAGTCTTCACAAAGCTGTTGAGTCATCTGTGGCCCGCCCTCCACTCCAGGTAAAAGTGCATATACCAGTAACTCCAAACAGCTAAACTTTCTAAAACTAAACGCCAGCTTCTTCTAAACGCTGCAACAGTTTTCTTTCTCCAGTGGACCCATTAACTGTTTTAAACAAAAATAGCAGGAATTCTGATACTATAGGGGAAAATGTTCCTCATCCAGCAGTTGACCCAGAAGGTGACTGCTTTTTCAAGAAGTGCTCAGTGACTAAAATATCCTTTAAATGTGTAGGTTTGTTTTTCTCTATATTATGTATAGGGTATGTGTTGAAAAGGATCCCTGTTATGTGTGTAGTCTCCCTTTGCTCTTTCCCTGTTATGTGTGTAGTCTCCCTTTGCTCTTTAAACTATGCCCATTTCATCACTGCCGATATCTCTCATGCCCAGAATTTCCCTGATTATCATAATGTTGCTTAAGTGGCTCTGTTAGTTCATGAAATCCCAGTCCAGTTAAAAGCTGCCTTTTCTCATTTCTAAATTCCTTACTAAACTTCCTAGTATGGGGTAGGAAAACAGCCCGGGTCCGCTGGGATAAACTAACTTTACCACATCTTGCAGGTGGACTGAAGGTCCCCACGGCTCAGTATATATGGTTGGAAAAAATACGGGCTCGACCTAGTCTTCTTGCGTCCCCTGCCTCACCCCCGCAGCGTGATCAACAGTGTTGAGGCAACACGTTGGGCCTGTCACAGATTACAACTCAAACATTCGTGTCCTTGCGCTAGTGCTTCAAACGGGCGGCTCTAACCAGCCCTCAGTTCCGGCACTTCTTATTTTGTGGGCGCATTGAGGACTGGGTCTTCTTCAAGCTTGCAGAGAGTGCCAGTACTCACTGCCATTGCCAATCATCCCACACACATAAGCTCTCCAAAGCCTTCTGAGCAAGGCGTTCAAACTTTGCCCAGGGAAACCTTTTAAAATGGAAGTTGGCTCAAAAATGTTATTGTGCCGATCATTCACGCATGTATTTTTAAGCATCCTGTAATCGATCTTAAACATTTTTCCTATGCATCTTACCTTAGTTTTCCTCACTTTTACACATGCAAAAACAATGGGTTGGGCGCGGACGGTTGTAGGTCAAAGGATCGAAAACAAAAGGCTCGAATGCCTTTTTTTCGACTCCAAAAGGACAGAAAAAAAGGGTCGAATTTTTATTTTTTTACATTTTTTGTATGGGGGGGTTCCCCTCCCAACCCTCATTCTCTTTTTATAAAAAAACTTTTTATGCATACCACACTTAAAAAATATATATAAATAAATAAAAAACATTCAACCCTTTTTTTGGGTCCTTTTGTATTAGAACAAAAGGGCATTCGATCCTTTATTTTCGATCCTTCGGCTGGACACCGGCGCGGACATCGTGTATTAATCTAAAACACAGCTGCTCCCCGGCTTTGTGTCAACAAAGTATTACAATAAGGGTGATTCCAGGTTGTCAGAGCCCAGGAACAGGGGTGCCTGGGCAAGGACTGATGTCCATGAATGGGGCTTGATAGTAAATGGGAGGCAATCATAGTAATCCATGCTGTGTGAAATAAAGACTCTAGCTGGTGACATTACAATGCGTCTCATTTTCTTTCACTGTGAATGGTACCCACTCTTGTAGACTTTTTGCTGTAATCCTCTAGTCAGGATGCGTAAAATAAAGCTATATGACTCTTTTTGCTCGACATGTTTCTAAAATGATTTATTTAATGTCAGGTTCGTGTTTTATGTAATTTGGGAACTTTCAAATACATTGCTTTAAAACTATTATTTAATCTTATCAAGCCCAAACCTTAACAAATACTTCTATTAAATATAGAGGGGAAGTATATGTGGCGGTCAACTGCTTAAATCACCAACTGGGCTTAAATCCTGGTTGTGCCACTTAAGCAAAGTGTGTGATATTAGACAAATTACTTGTTCTCACTTTGCCTTACCTCCAAAAATTGGGAGTCCTCGAAAACAAAATCTCCCCTAACATCGGGCTGGATTTAGGGTGTCATATTCCAATCACCATAGTAGTAAATGACGAGGGAAAACCACGTGTACACCATGTATGCGTGGTTATTTACCTCATTTGTCACCCCCAGGGATTTTCAAGGTTTTGACGGGCTCGGGTGGGCATCCACAACAAAACGTCCGTGCCCACCACCCCATCCGCTCCACCTTAAAAATGAATGCATATCCATCAGCATCTGATTCTGATGATGGTAGATATGCATTGGATTCCGTCAGCTTTTAGCAAATGGGACAAGCTGCCTCGTGTCATGCGATGGCGTGAGGCATTTACAATGGCACTATAAAGTTCAAAGAATCCACTGACACTCAAGTTCACGCAGTCCAGATTGCGAGTGTATGAATCAATTGGGTGATACTAACAACTATCTAAAATTGGATAAAAATCCCACGCTAAAACTAGAAAAATTAATCCATCAGAAAATAACAAAAGCGGAAGAAAGAAGATGGATAGCAAGAAAAGAAGCGGCTTTTCTGTGGTTGATAAACCAAAAACTCCACAATTCTACATACTCCCCAAGATACACAAGTCCCTAACTAGACCACCGGGGAGACCTATTGTATCGGGGTGTGACTCAATTTTGGAGCCACTTTCGAAGTTCGCAGATCACTTCATGCAACCAATGGTGAGAAAGATGGATTCATTTGTAAAGGATACAACCCAAATAATAAATGAGATTGAAGGCAGACCCTTTGATAACAATGTTGAGATTCTGATCAGCTTAGATGTAGTGGCATTATACACAAATATACCACAGAGAGCATCGCTTGATGTTTTGGAAGAAAGATTACTGACAGAAACTATGAATACCAACACCCCAGTGTCTTTCATTATGTGGTGCGCTGAGATGGCACTTATGGAAAGCTACTTCCACTTTAATGGTTCATTTTTCAAACAAATACAGGGAACGGCCATGGGAGCCACTCTAGCCCCTAGTATTGCGAACCTTTATATGGAGGCTTTTGAAAAACACTGCATCTATAGTGACACTAACCCTTATAAGAAAAACATACTATTGTGGAAGAGGTACATAGATGACGTGTTGATCATTTGGAGAAGAGAAGAAGAAGAGGCAATAAGATTTTTTGATTGGATTAACCATCAAAACCAACATTTAAGGTTTACAGAAAACACAAGCAAGGTAGAAATTAACTATCTGGATATTACCATCAAAGTAGACCCTGTAAAGGGAGTACTTTTTGTGAAACCATATAAGAAATCCACTGATCGCAATACTTTGCTGCATTATACTAGTTTCCATCCAAGGCATACACGCGATAATCTACCTTTTGGTCAATTTATTCGGCTAAAAAAGAACAGCACCAATAGTGCAGACTATAGAGAAGGGGCACAGAAATTGAGAACTAATCTGCATGAAAGAGGTTATCCTAGTAAACTGACAAGAAGAGCAATGAAGAGAGCAGATAACAACAACAGAGAGGCGGCCCTGGAGCAAAACACCAGAGATAAGAACAAAAATAATCTAGTATTCGTGAATACGTTCAGTAATTTATCCAACAGAATCCAAAAAATTATTCACCATAACTGGGGGATTCTTGAGAAAGGCAAGGTTCCACTACAGAGACCATTAATGGCATTTCGAAGAAGTAGATCAATAAGAGACCAGGTAATGCGGAATGACATTACCAAACAGACAAAACCACAAATGACGTTAACACAGTCTTGGGGTATGAAAGCCCCAGAAGGGCATTTTCCATGTGGATCTTGCACTTGTTGCCAACAGACAAAGAAACCCGTGGAGATCAATCTAGGTCTAAAGAACCCATGGAAGCAGAAAGTCCTGACTAATTGCAACACTGCTTTTGTGATATATGTCATCTGGTGCCCTTGTAATAAGATATATATAGGGAAGACGGAAAGAAAAATTAAAACCCGGATCACAGAGCACAAGAGTTGCATAAGAAATAGAGTGCATTCGGCCCCTCTGGTGGGTCACTTCATAGAAATGATACACAAAGTAGAAGAACTACGCTGGTCTGTGGTCTACATGGTTAGAACCACGAATGATGTGAATCTTGACAGGAGGAAGTTAGCCCAGAAAGAAAAGGAACTAATCTTTCTCACAAAAAGTGCGGA